>NC_050596.1:26783486-27500986 GCF_013368585.1 Megalops cyprinoides
GCCTGTCTAAGCAAAGTGCATTATTGTGAACTTGTGTTACTCTTATGTAGGTAAACAACTTAAGTTAAATAAATTATCATACCTCAGTTCTAGAATCTATTTCAACTATCCAGAAAAAAAAGTTGTCAGGGCAGATAATGACAGGAAGCTGACCTTTAACCCTTTCATTGCTCTTTTTGAGCAGTTCCAGCACACCCCCAACAACTTTCCACACAGAACCTATTTGGAGACACCAATCATGAGGGAACAGATCCAGATCAGAATAAAAGCTCAACTGAACCTGAAGGGTCATTCCACACTGGGATTTATAGAAAATAAAAGAAAATGATTTGACTTACTCCTTCAATCTGAAGTCTTCAGATGTCACTTTATCTGAAGAATCAAGGTTGCAGGACTCATTAGCTACTGTACTGCTAATATATATATATAAAGAAATAAAAATTAATAACTCAAATGTGTTACTAATGTTATGCTGAGAGTCTTTTAATTAAATGGGTCAGGGTGAAATGGTGGAATGTGCTGACATAAAAGAAAAAGCAAGCAAAAGGATCCTACAGGCTATAAACTTAAATACATTGAGGTTAATTAATCTTCTGTTCTTCATCTATCCTTTGAAAGCTTATTATGCCATCCTATCTATAAATAACCCACCCACTGCCCACACACTCATTTTTCCCCACGTGTGTATAAAAGGTCAAAACAATCTATGAAAGAGTCATGCAAGTTAGGCAGAGACGGAAGGCAGTAAATGCCCTGATCAGTGACCCTGGGTCAGCATCCAATATTTTTCCTGAAATAGTTTGGGTTCGGATTTGGGTTTGCTTCTAATATTGTTGACAACACATAAGGCTTTTTGCTTGTGTTGTATTCTGCCTCACCTGCGAGTCACTTTGGATAAAAGCATCTGCCAAATGAATAAATGTAAATGTAAATGCATGAAAGGCTGAAACTAACCCGAGCTGGATAACAATGGCTCTGCCTGAACTTAAGCCTGACAAACATTCTTAAATTTGCTACTGAATCCAATATTGTTCAACATGTACATACATTGTCCCGCTTGATTATCAAAAACCAATGTCTGGCTTCCATTTTCAGGCTTGTTAAAAAGCATTGCTGTGAGGCTCCAGAAGCACCAAATGCCAGATAAACACAAGTTCTGTGTAACCACAGTCATTGTAATTGGTCACTCACAATCATTCTACACCTGTAATTAGCTAAAATACCCATCCAACCCAAGGCCAACCTTGACGCATTGAGCCCCATCAGGCTCGGGTCAGGTATCAGACCTTTACTGTGAAATGAGCCCAATCCCATCGACACTGTGAAATGTCACGACTGAACCTTGTCAGTCTGCTGTGTACAGGGGGTCAGAGGAGGTGAAATGGCTCATCTGGGTTCCAGCCATATTCTAGGCATCTTGTTCTTTAACAGTGCCCACATATTCACTGCTTACCCTGCTGGCAATAACCAACAAGTGCAGGCCACACGCAATGCTCCATTTTGCCAGATGTGTAAAAAGTTAAGATGTGATTACGACTTAGACATTAGTTTTGTTGTAGTACAGTCATATTTAGAGGAGCTACAAATGCAAATTTTACTCTCTCTCTTTCCCTCTCTTTCTCTCTGATTCCGCATCACACATGAATGCAGCTCTTTGCTGAAGATAAGTCCATGTTTTTCCATAAGATTGTGACATTTCTGACAAGTGCTTTTTAAATTTGCAGACCCTCACCGTATTTATGCCACTCACCGACTGAAAATTCGGTAATGATTCCGTAAAGACCTGAGTGTACTCAGACAGACAGACACAAATACCCTCAGGAAATATTTTTTTTTTCTTTTTTCTAAAACTGTATAGGCAAGTCAGTGGTAGGCCACAGCATTTAATATAATTTATCTTATTGTGATGACAGGTATGCCATCTGCCAAGTTGCAGGGCTGGCAGGGATATACTATGCATGCACAGCAGAGGCAGTTACACCCTGTGGGGCTTATCTACAAAAATAACCACAATGACCCTGAGGTCTGATCCTGGGCCATTATTCTATCATACTATTCCTGGATGATGAATAAGATGAATTTTGCGTGATTAGTTGTACTGCTTTGGAGGAAGTATTTCGTAGGTCTTGAATAATAGCCTCAACAACAATAAAGAGAACATTTTTTAAAAATGGCAAGTTATACACAGGGCCCTCCATATTTACCAAATACCTCATATGACAGAAAATTGTTTTGAATATTTTTTGTAATTACTATGATTTTTTTTTTAAATCTCACACAATCTTAATAGCATTGCAGAGCAAAGTCACATGGTTTACAAATAATCCACCATTGTGCACCATTGCTAACACATTAGATAGGAATGTTCTGGTCTGGCCTTCTTTTTAAATAAGGGTAGCAGGACTTGCAATTGCAACTTGCAGGGTTGCAATTGCTTAATTTTTCACACACGTGCATTAAGATTTATTAAGACATTAAAACTGGCAAAGAGCTGCTTCACTACCGAGCGTTTTGTCTCAATCTAAAAGCAGTATGCTTGTGGTCTCTCATGGATGTGTGATCCCCAGAGCTGTCTTGAGTCACAATGAATAAGAGGGCTATTTTTCCCTGACATTAAGAAGTGAGCCCTCTGCTAGGTAAGTCAAGCAGAGGCTGAAATAGGTGGGGATGTGAAATGTGTAGTGCAGAGAATGGTGAAAGCTAATGAGTTAATGTTAACTTCCTGCAACACAGGTTACAGGAACTTAGCACACTAATGAATTAGTGTGAGGAACATGTGGGGATGTATGCCATTTAGCTCATTCCTGTCAGAAACTGTAAGAATGTCTTGGTGCTGAAAAGGTATAGGCACACACCTGTAATTTCCCTCAATGGCATGCCTGTAATCCCAGTAACATTAAATGGTACAAAAGTAAATGTAATGAGCTACTAACATAGGACACCTGCAATATCTGCATGTCTGCCATACCTATTATTAACAGACTATGTCAATAACTCACATTTTGGCTAGAGGAAATACCTGTCTTTTCTATACATTACACGCTTAATCAAGGCTTAATAAAAAATCAAAACAGAACTTTCCATATCATACTTGACTGTTCAATCATTTATTATGAAGACAAACAGTTACCATGAATATTCATGTGTGGAATGAGGTCCGGATCTGAAGTCATTGTACCATAGTGGATGCAAGCAATAATGATATGTTGCTGCCAGCCATCTGTTCTGTTATACCTTGATACATCAGTAAACAGCCACAGGTGTTTCAATGACAGATGTCTGGAATAAAGGGTCATCCTGATTTTCCCATTCACTGCTCATTGCAGTGCATTGAAAATGTATATCTACACACAAGCCACCATTACAATGGCAGGAGTTGCATAAATCATTTTTAATTGGACATATATAATGTATGTCAAGATAATAATACATGAATTACAAATTATACCAATTTCCATACCAGTAGTTCATGTAAACTAATATATACTGGATATTTTGACATTACAAATGTATGCTTTTTTCCAAGATGTGTTCAAGATATTTTTTTGGAAAGTCACTAATCACAAGTCTGGCGACACGTATTGTTTTATATTAGAGGTAGCTCATGGGGAAAAACAAGACTGGCATGCTGAGTATTGGCCTGCAGTTTAATCAATAATTATTTTTACAATGTTCATTTTTGACATTTGCCATTTCTAAGCAATGTTTTCACCCCCTGGCGTGGAGTTTGAGATTAATCATTTTAGTCAGTGTATGCATATTGATTATGGAAGTCTCCATAAATGAGTCTCCCCATTACAGCACTGCTTTTCAGTAACCAACAAAAGCCAAAAATTTTCCATCTCCACATCCCCCTACTCATGCACCGAACACCACTTCATGAGAAATTTTACAAGAAACCGCATTCTAAGAGAAATAATAGGGTTTAGATAACACACTAACAGTTTTGATGCTATTCAAGTCCTCAAAGTCCCAGTGCAAAATGTAGCTTCAAGGAAGGATTTGATATTTGCATCCCATGGGATAAATTAAATGAGACCAAACTTTGAACTCAGCAAAAGATAAAAAGCAATATAACCATTCAACATTTGGATGAATGTCTTTAAGGGGAAAAAAGCCTTGAAGCAATAATTAAACAACAAGCTTCTCTTGCCTGAACATCTGGAACTATCAGGAAGGTTAGGGAAAAAGTGGTTTTGACAACCCTATAAAACAGATCAGTGCCTCCTTTGAAAAGTTAAAGTACAGTTGTGTAAATGTCAATCTTTGTTTATGGAATTCACTTGTGTGTATGTATCTATCAATTTTGTGGTGGCACAGACTTCATGATTGTTTTCTTTGAAGACTAATTACATCCTATGGGTAATAAAATTTGCCTGTGTTGAATGTGATAACTTGAGAATAGAGTTCATTTAATGCCATAATTAAAGAACAGCAGAATTGAAACAGCAGAAATTGGTGGTGGTGGGGGGGGGGGGGGGGGGGCATTAAGAAACAAAACAAAAAACTTGAGACTGAGGAGAAGATATTCACATCTCATTCTTGGCATACAAAATACATGCAAAAATGCATTAGAATGTCTTTTAAATTATTAAAATAAGCCATCCAGTGTGATTTTATTCACTTAATATACAAGAAAATGTAGACAGTGAGAGTGCTTGGGGTAGGCACTGGTTCTCTCATTATGGTCACATACAGCAATTATGAAAGCCCACCTGCAAGTTGATGGGTACAGTCATCTGTAGGTCTGGGAAGTGCATGTCATGATTTCAGGCATAATGAGACATTATTTTGTTAAAGAGTCAGTAAACAACAAAATTGCATTTAGAATTAACCATATTTGCGAATTAACTGGCATTAATAGATGTGTGGGACACTAAAAGGCTACAAATTGCCCATTTCAAGTTCCTGCTCTATCTGTGTTATTTCTAATGGTGCTGTCAGTTAAAATAAGAGCTACTGCTGTTCTCAGAGCAGAGAAGCAGTTTCATAGCACTGAAGAGATAGCTTTCAGTTTCTACTGAGACATTAATCAAAAATGTCCGTTTTAATAAAGATCCTTCCTACAGCGAGTGCTATTGATATTGCAGCATTCCTCTGAAAAGAGATGTTTTTATGCCTTTTTATTGCTTCTTCTTCATAGGCTGTTAGTAATCAGTGTGGGGGGACTGACTTCTTATGAATATGAATATGAATGTGAACTCCAATGTGAAGTTAATAAATTAAGTAAAGCAATCACTTCAGGGCAGGTAATAATGGAGTTTCTGTTGGACAAAAAGAGACAGGTAATTACTACAATCATGTGCATGTTCTGCTGCACTTGGGTTCTCTTTAAAAAGGATAGCTTGGAGCTCTAATATCTAATGATGTTTTTCACATTCATATTTCAATTTCCCTTTAATTGCACAGAATCAAACTTAATTGAGATAGACACCAGATGATCAAATGGATTTATATCACAGGTTTTGTTCCTGCACTGCAAACAAATATTTTTAATCTCATTTTTAATAAATACTATTGCAACGAGAAAAAGGTGAAAACTGCGGACTGTGGAATTTCTTTATTTCCTTATTTAGTTATGCACAATTTACCAGAACCTTAAGATGAGTTATCCATTCTGTTGCTGCTGTAATCTTAATGTAAGAATAAGCAGTATTCCTAAAATACAGCTACATTTAACAAAACGGATGCTACACAAAGAGTCTTTTATTGAGAGGGTGATGATATGTAAAGATATTGTAAAGATATACTGAAAGATAAAGACACAAAACCACAAATAGTCTTACTGGTTGCTAAATAACTTTGTTTTGATTTCACAACCTGACATTTCCCCACATTTAAAATTTTACAGCTTTCTTGCTTGTCTTCAAATAAGTACTTGAATATCGATTGAATGTTTGACAGACACCCTCATTCTGCACAACACACTGTATGAAGACATTAAAGACAAGTGTACAAGTGAAAGCACCATAAGCAGAAGATACAGTACAGCAAATATGAAACTGTGCCACAATGAAGTAATGTGCTGCTTCTACAGTCATGATTTTACAGTTACTAAGAGATTGAGTCTGTTTGAATGGAGTCTGTCCATGGTGCTGCAAACTGTCCAATTACTACAGTACAGGATGAAGTGCAAGCCACAGCCGGGACACTGTAATATAATCTAATATGGTGGACCAAGCCAGGAAATTTCCACATGTTTTGGGGAGCTGTCAGTGGTGGAGAATCTGATGAGACCAATCCCTGGCAAGGCCATGACATCTTGAATAAAAGTCCAGCCTACTGTCCCACTCCATGTGCCGAACAGACTTGTCAGCTGCACTAGAGGAACGCTGCTGACTTAGTTTGTCGCCACAACATCTTGATGAAGATTAATTACGAACAAAACCGAAAGATGTCAGGCATAATGAGATTCGCTTGATGGGGGAGCACAGGTGAGTGCTGTCATAACTAGGTGTCACTGCTGTCTTTTGGAAAGGATCCATCATTATTAAGGTCATTAGGCTGGGGACGGCCAAATAAGAGCGGGTGTGGGCCCCAGTGGGGCTGCTGTACTTACGTGTGGTGTGAAAAAAGAACAATACACTTGAAAACATGCTTTGTTTTCAGGCCAGTTAATTTATATCAATGGAAGTGTGATGCTTCAAATATGGAAAGTGCCCTGCCGACCAAGGATCTCGTGGAACAGTGCCTTGGATAGTTTGTAACTCTGAAATATGTGAAATCTGCCATTGTTGAGGGGAGAGGATAATTTTCAATTCAAAAAATAATCACACCAATGGCCATACTTTACGGCTTTTATCTCAGAACTGAGCGTGGAAAAGCAATTACTCAAAGGCTATGTTAATGGAAGTGATTTATGTGTCCATTATCTGCGACTGAATGAACAATGTGCTGCGGTTTTCCTTTCAGTGTTTTCACTCTCGCTCTTCTCTTATCCTTTTCGTGAAGTTTTTGATGCCATCCTCTCATTGTTCAGTCCAAAAGACTAGAGGTGAGTTGATGGCATGCAAATAACACGCATTCTTAAAGTTTTTTTTTTTTTCTTTTTTCATGAATACCATTTTTAACTGCAGTCCAACTTTAATGGGACCAAATTTAAAAGAAAACTTTCTGGAAATATTACATGTAGAACCATCTGAGGCCACATGCTGGAGGCTGTGCTTTAATGTTGGTCTCTTTCAATTGATTAAAGTAGATTAGCGGGATGTACACTTTATCCCTCTCATACTGTTCACAGCTGCACTTGGGACTCATTCCCTCCATTCAAGGGTCACCCATATTGTTGAGCTCCAGAGATATATCTGCCCAGATTTCAGACACAATGTCTTTCAGAGCAGATCTGGCACATACAGTACATACAGGCTGAATCTGGATTTGCACCAATAAAATCAAACTCAAAGTTCTTTGATGACTGTCAGTAAGACGGCGTCTGATTTTTTTTTACTTTGTCCTCCATACCAAACATTCTTACCAGCTGAATGAGCTTTGCAGTTCATAGGGTACAGACTAGCTGAAGCATCGGCCGTCCTTGACAAAATTAAGAAATTACCTGAGATTTTGCCGATCATATCTCCAAATGGCACAAACTTGTGTTGACGCAGACTGGGCCAGTGAGGGAAAAGGGTGAAATGAACTTGTCCAAAAATCCAGTTTTGCAGTTTTCTTCCGGACAGCAGGTGGTCAAGTGTGGATACAGGCGTAGAGCTTCAATGGTGTGGCAGATTCTGCTGGCTTTGTGCAATCAGTGGGGAGCCATGAATCAGTGAGTCTATGCCAGGCCTCAAGCGTCTTTAAGGCGTACAAGAGAGGGGAAAGCTGTGCTTTCAAAAGGCTTTAAACCAATACCTTCAAAACAGCATTACCACAAAATTTCTACCACCCGTAAAATGAACCATTAAGGTAACCCTAATTGTATACACTTGAGACTCATGAAGATGAAGGGCTCAACATTTTTTCTTTCCAAACCCATGAAAAGAGCTCTGTCACAACCACACAATATAAATTACCTCATTAAGAGACAGCCTGTCAGTGTGGAGCTGTTTTATTAACAATATCCTAGGCAATGGGATGAGGGCATGAATGAACCAAGCAGCCCTGCTGGAGCTCTGATGTGATAATATTACAGGAGTACAAAACATTTGAAAAAAACTCTGTTAATATTTATATTTATTCATTTGGCAGACACAGAGTAAAGTAAATGTAAATGTACTCTTATCTCATGAATATCTATAAAAATAAATACATTAATTAAATATCAAATACATAAATAAATAAACAAAATATATTTGTGTGTTCATTGTTTTTCATTATTTTTAGTATTTTTGGTGTTGATCATATTCACAGGCCTATAGCACATGTACTTGCAAATGCATCTTGTGTAGGATTTTTTGTCTTGTTATCATAATTACTTCTTATACTTATTCGTTATGCTTTCTGTAGTTAATATTACCTTTCCTCTCGTCAGTTTAGGATAAGGAGTTGGAACATGTAGTTTGAGTGGTGAATGTGAAATATATTGTGGTACTTATGCAAGTCGATGGGGATGGGGCGGCAGTGTAGCATAGTGGTTAAGGAGCAGGACTTGTAACCGAAAGGTTGCCGGTTTGATCCCCGCTGGTACACTGCTGCTGTACCCTTGGGCAAGGTACTTAACCCACAATTGCCTCAGTAAAATATCCAGCTGTATAAATGGATAACATTGTAAAGAACTGTAACCTATGTACATCGCTTTGGATAAAAGCGTCTGCTAAATGAATAAATGTAAATGTGGGGAACCTGAATAATGAAACTGTACCTAACCACTGAAGATAAACAATTGCAAAACCCAAAGATAATTTCAAATTAGCATGTTTTGTTGCTTAATAAAAATACTCTTTTGTGTGGATTTGTACTGTAATAAGGGAGGAAACAAGACGTACTGTACATTTGTAAAGTTGTGGTTGGTTTACACTTTCACAGAAGGACTACTTTGTCAGAGTCCATTTGTGCACACTACCATAACATGATGGTATTTGTGGGAATATGTTAGAATTCCAAGCATGATGTGAGTATGGGCTTACCCTGTCTATACATTGATTTTAATATCATGTAAGTATGTTGCTCTTAAGTATGATTGTTATATACAATTGGTTACAGTTATATGCTTTAATTTGACCTATTTTCATCCTATTGCCCATGTATTGTCATACTGACTCTTATGTAGCAATGCTATTTTAGTTCTTGTTGCTCGTGTGGCTTGCTTTTATGCGTCACGCCAAGTTGAAATTCCTTCTTGATGAGAGCATCTGACAAATACACAAATAAAAGAGGTAATACATCTTTTTCTGAACATTAATTTGGAAAGCATATATTCAGAGTTTGACGTGAACCAGCGTATCCGAGCCTCCCATTGCCTCTGGACATGCAGTGCAGTGCATTTCCATCAGAACTGAATGAAATGGAAAGTGTTCGCACTTGTAATCACCTGCTGTGAAAAAAAAAATAAAAAACAATACGTCTCAACCATTATTATTCCAATTTCCCTTTCCCATTTTTAGTGGTGCTAATTTGGTTGTAGGCAACAGCACAGATGGATCCAGAATGTTTTCTGAGGAGTACGGTGAACCACGGAATGCCTGTCAGTCTTATTTGGGCAAATTGTTGTAGCTTTCGGGCCATTTATAAATTCATATTTCTATTAATGCATGGAGCCAAGGGCAGACTCAGACCCACAGAAACATGTCACTGAAAGTATTGATTTCATGTCTGTCATGTTTTCAAGCCTAACTACACCTTTGCCTCATGTGAAATAGATTTATCCTGTTCTGCCATTGTGGACTCCGCATCTAAGCAAATTCGCATCGTTGGCATACACAGGTGGAAATAAAAACAGGTGGGATCCCCGCCTCCTCATGTACTGAGGGCAGGGGCAGATGCCAAGACTGAGCCTGTGAGTGAGGTCACCTGAAGCTGCAGGTTTTGGAACAATAAGACTTTAATGTTTTTTGCGGTCATAGTTCTGCTACACAGATACATAAAGCAAGATCCCCAGCTTATTAAAGGTAACTGCCCTGATTGTAGCTATGGGAGGGAACAAAATGCTTCATGATGACATGCACAATCCTGAACAAGAATACCCTTCAAGTGGGAACAGAGGAACTCAGAACACAGAAATCATGACGTTGTCATGGAGACGGGTAACCGAAATACACTAAACCTCAGGGCAATTAAATCTCCTTCTCAGAGGTAACAGGGTTGATAATACTGGTAACTTAGTTCCAAAAGCACTTGAATCAAGAAGTTAGTTTGTGAAGTTAAAGCTTTTCAGCTGCACAGATGTAGTGTTGAATGTCTGTGGCAAAATGTAAATGTAGCATTTTCACATAGCTTTTGCTTGAGTTGCTACAGTTAGTACCCATCAGGCCCTCCCTGCAGTGGTCTTACATGGATGCACTAGGAATGTATGTGGGACACTCACAGATGCCTTGGAAGGACTTTTTCTTTGATCAAAAACCATGATTCTTACATAGAGATGTTTTGTAAATAAGGCTGTTCTCCTTGATTGGCACGAGGGTTCTAAATGGATTTTTGGGTCTCTGTGCAAACTGTGAAGCTGGTTGTTAGATGCTGTGGTCCAGATAGTCTTGAAGTAACTTGCAGTAGCTGGTTGTGTGAAGTGTGAGCTTCACTTTGTGTAAAATAGAAATTTTTTCAAAGAAAGCAAAGTCAGGTGCAATTCTCAGTCTTTGGAAGGCTGCTCTCTTCAGCACATTCAAAATAGTTCCTTTAATCTATGCAGCACACATATGTGATTTAGTCTCAGTCTCTGTTGTCCTATTTATTATCATTCTCCTTTAGATAGGAAAGAATGCTTGAGCAAGTGCATGTTGTGGATATGGGGAAATGAAAACTGGACCAAAAAAAAAACCGATCCCATAAAACCTATAGCTCTGTTAAAAAAAAAATCTTATCAAAATAAATATTTTACTTTGGCATAATACTGCTAGTGCTTAAGCTGCAAAAATTCAAAAAGGGCAAGAAAATGCAGAGTGTGCACAAGCATGTGGACCCTTGGGTTAATTGAGACCATCATCAGCATATTAAACAATGGCCAGGGTAAATCATTAAGAAGAGGATCTTTTCTCTTGTTTCCTTGGGAAGAGATTTGGGGCTCCTTGGAATACATATTTGTTGCAGAAACTTATAGGGGAGCTGAATTAAAATTGTAAAACAGTTTTTACAATATACTAAGCATTATGATTTCTTTGTGTTAATGTTATGAGCACTGTCGTCCCCAAGCACTGCTACTACATAATATTATGCATTTCTGTTTTGATGTATCTGACACATTCCATCTGTTTTATGATATATATTGTGTTAATGACAGGTGTAACAACTAACTAACACAACAAATGAAGAATCAGTTTTTTAAGTCACATGAGCGTATATCCAAGTAATATGTGGAACATTTTTATTCTTGGTTAAGAGCGCTTGGTAGGTAGTGCCCCATCATCCCATCAGTGCTTCTGTTAAAACATTTAAGATTACAGTGGTTGCTTCTGGAGTAATACTAATGTTCTCAGGCAGGCTTTGTGGAATTGGCTTTGTTCATTTTTCTCTTCTATTTCAATGCAGACCACTAGAGAGACAGAGAATCATCACTTTGTCTTCTTAATGTGAGAACTGCTAGCCTTACTGCTTCATCTCTGGCTGTTGTATTATAATGCACAGTGCAATTTCGGTAACTCATTTCAGCCTAAAAGAAAATCAGATTTCATTACAAGCAACCATTGCCGAAGGGGGATGCACAATGAGAGGCAAGTCCTTGCTGAAGTGAACAGCATACAAAGATATACTTTGCTTCACAAATCAAGCCACGCAATATTTGAAATATATTTAGAAGCTTATATAGTAAATACGTAATATATAATGACATCTAATAGAACAAACAATAATAACATTAATGGAAGAATGCAAAATGGATTGTATTTGCAATGCATATTTTTCCTTCCTACTGAGGTTTATATAGATAGATTTTAAATGAAATAGAAGTGGCAAGAGTGCGAGTCTTCAGGTTCCCTCAGGGTTGCTGCAGTGTTGGCTAAAACAACTCAATTCTACTCTACAGCTGACTTCTGAACAAACTCCCAACGGACTCCTCCAAAAAGAGGGAGGAAATAACAAAAACAAACAGAACTGTGAAAGGATAAAATGCCTCACGGCCGGTGAGAAAAAAACGTTTCTAAATTCTTATTTATTGATTCATATCTCCTATAGCTTCTGAATGAGACATTCAGAGGGGGATAATGAGGAAACAAACTGAAATCCTTTGATGTTAAATCATTTCCGTATTTAAACTTGATATATGTGAGTGGGGAGAATACTTGTAGCTTACGTTTTATGAACACAATTAAAATATTGCATTCTGAAGCCGTTACTCTTACATTTAGTTAGTACAAGTAAGCATAACAGCATGATTTTTTTTTTTTTGTTTCATGTAAATTTTTCCATTGTTGGCAAGAACTTCACTTCATACATAAGGGACACTGATTTTTAGCATGAATCTTTGGGGAAAAAAAAAAACTGATTTAGCGTATAATTGTGAAAAAACACGTGATTTGTTAGTGTTGCATTTTACATTCAGTGCCTCACACGTGTATCTGTTCTTTCGTCTGCTGCAATGATGGCCCAGTGTTGGTGGTGCTGTCCTATAGCAGAACTGCAAAAGAGACTCCTTCCCTCCTACTTTTCAATGGGAGATGGGTGACATGATGTGCGCTCAGGGCCGGCCTAAGCCCTTATGGGGCCTGAAAGAGAATTTGATTTGGGGGCCCTCCACCGCCTTGGCACCGCCAGTACTATTGAGTATTGTCAATGCTTGATCATTCGCACACCTATATATACATAATATATCACAAAAAAAAACAACATTTCAAGCTCTCTTGTGGAACATTTCAAGCACTCTTGGGGGCCCTCTGGTGGCCACGGGGGCCCTAAGCACGCGTTTAGTTCAGTTATGCGTCGGACCGGCCCTGTGTGCAATCCACAGGTCTGCCGGTGCTGTGACAGTGGCACCCACAGGGAAAACCTAATTGTCACTGTCACTGGAGTGTTCATGTCACAAACCTTCAATTACAGAGAGAACGATTAAGGGAAGACAAGGAAGAAACAAAGGAATGCTCTATGAATTCATTCCAAAACTGAAAACTCATTACCCACGAAAATGTCACAGAGTATATCTAATTATCGATTATATAAAGAACATTTTTGAATAACCATGAAAAAAAAGGACCTGACCTATCATAACACCTGTTTAGGATTCTCCAGGTCTGCCGATCATACCCAGCACTGTCACTATTTATATCATGCTAAGATGATTTTGTTGATTTTGTTGATGATTTTGTTGAGTACATCTTTACCCATCATAAGAGTATTTCTGCTGAGGATGAGTGTTGCAGACTCTGCATATTACCATAAACCCTATGAGTGTGAAAGCTGCGGTTGATTGTCAAAGGTGGTATGACTACCAATCACCTTCAGACATATCAAGGAGGGGTACCATGCATGTCCATCTGTGCCTTGATGCTTCTCACCCCATGTGCCTCTCCTATCCTAAGCCCTGCCAGTGCGGTGTGTTCTGCTCAAGCTGTTTCACTGTGATAAGAACTTGTTTGGTTGAGCTACACACTCAAATAATGCCACTGTGGGAATTATGAACTGATACAGCAAGTGGGTACATTTCTCATCATTTCCACGGTCATTACTTAAGGAGCAAGAGGAGTTTGTTGAAATAAGATGGCAGCTCATTGTTGTGGCTTGGAAGAGTGCAGTGATAGTTCCTGCACAGTGACAGAGAGCCCTTTCATATCAGACTGTAAGACCCTTTGGCCCAGAATGCGTTATTCAGAAATACTTTATTCAAAAATGTCGTCCACAGACTGAAAGTAGCAACAATTGTGTGCACTGGCATGTCAGACATACACTTCTTATATTCTGAATTTCGTACATCACATCACGTACTTTAACTGTTAAAAAGGGGCTCTCTGCACACTGCCAAAACACAAGAAACAAAAAAAATATTACAGCTTTGAAGTATTTCTTTTCCTGTCCAGCCTTCATACTGGAAAATGTCTTAAAATTTTGTTTTCCTTTATTTAAAAATGGTTGAATGCACTTGTATCTCTAGCAGTTATCCTGTACCTTATATGGACAACTATTGAAACCTGGTCACTGAGCACTTCTAATGTTGTTGACTCCTTATGACTTTTTGCTTGTGTTGTACTCTTTGTCACGTTGGATAAAAGTGTCTGCCAAAGGAATAAATATAAATGTAATGTGAATGAAAAAGGTAACACAAATGAGAACTTCTTGGCACATGCTAATCAGAAGTGATGAGCTGAAGAGAACCACAAAAATGGGTCCATTATAAAAAAAAGTGTTTTTTTGAGATTTGATTTAGCATAGCACAGATGACAGCTACTGTGATTCTAAGACACAGTTTTATGCATATATATTCATACATGTATACTAATATCAACATCAATGTGCTGTATACTAAAATATATTTTACATATTTTACATATTTGACGGGCGGCAGTGTAACATAGTGGTTAAGGAGCAGGACTCGTAACCAAAAGGTTGCGGGTTCGATCCCCGCTGGGACACTGCTGCTGTACCCTTGGGCAAGGTACTTAACCCACAATTGCCTCAGTAAATATCCAGCTGTATCAATGGATAACATTGTAAAGAACTGTAACCTATGTAAGTCGCTTTGGATAAAAGCGTCTGATAAATGTAAATGTAAACAACATATTGCTGTTCTAAGAAGACAGCAATTCTAAGAAGCCACAGTTGGGTTATGGATCTTAAATCTTTTATTAACTCATCTGAGACATGAAGAGCTGTTAAATTTCATGGGAATATTAAAGGTCAGCGTTGTCTGCCTTTAGTATATTGTTTGATCATTAAACATATGGCTAAATCAAAAATAGAATCAAATGATTGATTACATTAAATTTATTGAGTTTTGATTTTTAATAAATGTTAAGCATGGTGAATTTCTTGCATTAACTATATTTATGTATGCAGTAACAGAAGTAATCTAGAAGAAAATATGCCTCAGTGCTCAAGTTGACCACAAAACCATCTGCTTAGTGGGGTTGCCTCTAAAAGTCAATTCACTTGGAATGATTAAAATATATCCCCAGGCTAAAAAAAGCACCCTTCGCCATGGTCTGTACAGCTGAGGGCTGTTATTTCAGTGAATCTGTCATGAGGGGAGAAGTATGTCTTCGAGTCAAGTCTCCTGCATAAAATCAACATCCATTTCCCATGCTGTTTGCATTTTATACTGCAGATATGAGCAGCTCCATGCAGGGGGAGTCAGCTCACAGTGCACCAAAGCGTTTAAAAGGGAAAGTGAATAGAATCTGCCTCTCCAGTTCTTCAGTAATCATGTGTGTGCATTGGGATCAGCCTCCTAAGAAATCAATCAATCACCTTCTGATTGTGTCTGTGTTATGTCTCCCCTTCGGCTGCTGGCAGATCTGTGTCAGCGAGCAAGTCTGCTTTCCAAGGTGATGTCATTGTAGTCAAAGAAACTCTGTTGAATTTAATCAAAAGACTGAATTCGTCTGAGGGATAACCTGAGAACACAACCTTACTGTCCTTTCTCTTTTTACCCACAAGAAAGCAGTAACACAGATTAAAATGTAAAAACCTTAACAAAGGAACATCTTTGTAATACTCGAGGAAAATATTATTGTTATTGTAAAAAATAAATATGCTTGTTTCCTTGGATAAAATTACATCTTGGAAAGTGGCAAAAAAACGTCTGTTTCTCAATATGCATTTTGTATTCAGAATACTTAAATTTGTATTGTATTTCATCTAGAAATGATCTATATTTTACACAACAGAAACAAATGCAAGGAAAATGATAAAGGAAGGAACACTGTCACCATGGTGGTGCACCTTACCCTTAGCCATTGTGGTTCCAGGCAAAGGTCAGAAAAGATCAGCTGCCCACTTTGTGCAAAAAACACTACAGCCGCAGACCTAATACTATATAGTATCAAATGTTCCTTGAACTTTTGTTCGCAAAAGGTTACACATACACATATACATGAACGAATGAATGAATGAAGATTTAAATGAAGGTTAAAATTACTTACTACTGAAATCTTGATTTCATTAAGAATTCTGTTTGGGAAATTGTTTTTCAATCGATAGTCCTTAGGGGAAAACCAAACTGTCCCCATCCCCACGATGCTGTATTAAAAAGTATTCTTGTTTTGGTTGTTGGAAGAGTGGAAATTTGAAAAGGTTCTTTAAGACTCATTTTTAAGTAACTCCATTAACACTACCTTGTCTATGTACATGTTACCATCTTTGTAACATGCAGCTGATGACTGCATGCTGGCCTGCCAATCCCAGAGAGAACTGATCAAGGTTGAGTGTCATTTGTTTTGTCGGGGGGGGAAACCAGCAGAGGACAAAATATCTGACCTTTTCATTTTCCCGGTTACAGCTTTCATAAAGGTGTCCTTGCTTTCTCCTGAACCAGACCCTCATTTGCATTGCAAAATAAAACAGCAATAAGAAAAAGTACATTATCTGAATTGCACTCACCTTATTACACTATACAGTATATGTCTCTTACAACACACACACACACACACACACACACACACACACCCTTTTTGTATGGCTGCCACAATTCTGACCACAATTAACATGTGAGTATATCCAGTGCCACTGGTTAACATGGATCAATCACATAGATCAGTATATTGATACACTGTTATGCTGATATACTTACAGTCATTTTGAGAATCAGTCTAAGGAACAGTCTTTTGAGAATCAGCCTGAATTACAACTGCCTCAGATCACACAGGAAGAGAGAAAGAGAGAACAAATATTGGAAATACGAATGGAGCGGTTGTCAGTTTTTCACATGTGACCAGATGCTGTTTTTCAGTATATCCACAAACAGCAATTTATTCCTCCTGATGAAGACACAGCTGCCTTAATACCAGCATGCATTTCA
This sequence comes from Megalops cyprinoides, assembly GCF_013368585.1. NCBI lineage: Eukaryota > Metazoa > Chordata > Actinopteri > Elopiformes > Megalopidae > Megalops > Megalops cyprinoides. Next base: position 26,800,516 of record NC_050596.1, read on the forward strand.
GCCTGGTTTCATCTGACACCTGCCACGCACTGACACAAAACATGAGCTTCTTCTGAGTCTGCCAGTGTTTGCACCTATGGAATCATGGCTCCCAGCAGGAGGTCGACAGCTAGCCCACTCTCCTGCCACCGATAAAATATTGATCACCGAGATGACAACTGCATCCTGAGCCTCGGATCCCTGACAGCTCTTTGTCTTGGCCTCGTGTCAGAAGCATCATCTTGCTCTAGCATGGAATACGTGCCTCATTTTACAGTTCTCCTCTTGAGGCAGGAATACAGAGTGCAAAGTACAACAAAGCCAAGTAGACATGCACTGTTAAAGGAGAAAAAAAAAAGAAAAACAGCTTTGAATGCACCATGTCAATGTTCTGAAATCCCAAAAGTGAGATGTCAAAACAGATAAACGCACCAAGAGTGTCTACTGGAGACAGGCTGCCATCTTTTTGTTTGCAAAGCATAGTTCTTTCTCTTCATGGATTGATTTCCAAAGAACAATACATTGACAAGGGTTTGCATCTTCAGTATTGACCTTTTCATTTTGAGTTTGGATGTCTATGATCTTAGAGGCCTTCACATTTTTTGTACATATTTTTATAGCTTAGAGCATGGTCTCCTCTGATTGTCACCATTGTCCATTGCTGAGAGAATGTCAGAATTGCACCACAGGACTAAAGCAAATGCACTTTTTACACAAGGAAAGATAATATACCTACATTATCTTACATCACATACATACCTACCTAAATCTCATTACACCTCTTGTGTTCTTACGATTATTCCGCAAGATCACCTCTTCCCTACACAGTTGCTAAATTACATAAACACATTCTGACATTGTTACAATAAGAAATTATGGAATTAAGAAAACAAGAATGAATGAAAATTATCTTATGCCATGCTTCAAAGGAATACGCAAACCTGACAAGGTGCCAAGCCTGCAATAACTTAATATGAAGGTGCTTTCTTGTTAAAATTACAGCAGAATTGTTTGAATTATTAATCCTCACTGACTGGGGGCTACTTCCCTGATATTACCCTACTGAAATATGTCAATACAGCCTGTTAACTAGAATGAGTTTTAATACAATAGATATAAGTAACAAGTAGTGTCAAGAAAAGTTTCTTTTTGTGGACAAAGTCCAAATGTAGTGACTCATCTGAGTGGATGAAACAGCTTAATTCCAATTTAAAGCAAGAGACACGAACAGGTGGACCTGTTGGTGGACAAGAGTAATGTTGATGGACACCATAACACTTCCAAAACAGAACTGGTATAGAAAATATTGTGTCAGGCACATGCATATGGAAAGGAAAGGAGGATGAAATATTTCTGGTATTGAAGACAGATGATTACTTAGCAATTACGTTTATGGATACAATTATGATCTGTTGTGCAGGAAGCCGCTCTGGATAAGTTAAGTGTCTGTTAAATGAATGTGTCATGCAGTGTAATGTAATCCACGCAACTTGATTTAATGCACGCAACATTTGCTTTACTCAATGATGGAATTCAGTGGAATTGCTATCATTGCAGAATGCAGTGTTGCTGTGTCTATTCTTAATATCTGTCACCACTACAGAAAACTGCATGTGGTTACACTTAGATGTTAGTGTACATCACCATGGCAACAGTTGGCAGCATATCTTCTCTCCTAACTCAGCAACCACAGTTATGTAGTCCGTGGTTTGGCAACTTAGCTAAAGTTGGATAGACAGGGACTGCTGAACAAGTCATAGGAGCCAACTCACTCAACCAAATTAGTAGCTAGTCAGATAACTTATTAATTTAGGCATTTTAAAAGGACTGCCTTAAAGAGTTTTGATTTGTTGTGGTTTACAGTGTAGTTGGACAAGTAGCTGAGTATTTAGCTAGGTGCTAACATTAGCTATATGGCTATGTCAGCTTGAACTGAACAGCTGCAGCCTAGTATAGCCCTAACATTAATGCTTCTGACCAGGCAGTTTCTGATGTCAGTTTTAACACTAACGTTATACAAATAACACAGTCTAATAAGTTGTCAGGTTATTACATTATTATGTAACATTATCAAGGTGGGTCTATACCTGTGGTTGTGGAAGAACATTTTCAGTGAAATTTTCATTAGCAACCATGGTATAAAACACAGGGATGCATGTGTAGTACTGGGTCAGTACAGCTGGTTAACAGCCCTCAGCGTTGCCTTGGTTTCACCTTACCCCTGCATTGTTTTTGTACTGTACACATTCTCATGTTTTATGCCATACTTGAATGACACACAATAATCTTTCTACCCTTTGGCAAGATAAACCTGGGGATAGCTGGAAGGATGAAATTATTTTCCTATGCACCAATCTGTTGGCATGCTGGAGCATTGAAAAAACAACAACCTTGAACCTATCAGTGAAGTTGTTAACCTTCATGGGTTAAGCCTATACTAGCCTTCCAATTCTCTCTACAAGCACAGCCTTCTAGACTTCTGGTAAGTACATTAAATGCACAAATGCATTGTCGGAAAAAGATGTAAAAGCAGAAAGGAGGAAAAATGGCTGCCAGAATGTCTCTCTCTACACTGTTTCCATTTAGTAAGAAGGACATAAGAACATATTATGATGAGAACAGGCCATTCGGCCCGACCAAGCTCGCCATTTCAACTAAGCTCGCCATTTCATTTACATAGCAATGTGGGGATGGGTGATGTCTGTCATCAATATCTGGATGAAAGAAACACATGTACAAAGGTGATTATTTCACATTAGAAAAATAACTGCAAAAAATCAGTTTGTTCACACTGAAGAGACTGAGCAGGATATTTGTTCTAAAACTAAGACCAAGCCCGCTGTATAGTAAGATAGTCGATAGTAGCAAAATGACACTATATAACGACATGTATGCTGTATTTTTTTATAGGGGGGGGGATGAGCAAAGAGCTTCCAACTACTCCTCTGTTCATTCAATGGCGCCAAAAGGACAGACTGTCAGCCAAAGGATCCGAGGGCTGGGGGCTGATGGGATTAGTAGTGTTGGGGGGCTGTGGGGGAGTTTCCTGTGTTTGCTTTTAAATCTTTTATAGTTGATTTGTATTATGTTTGAAAGAGGCTCATTTGGTTCCTGCTGTTTGCTTAGACTGGTTTCTTTGTTTGGGTTTTTAAATAAATAATTGGATTTTTTGAATGTTTATGTGAGAAGTGTCTCAGCTTCTCAACATTTGGTGTTAGCAGTGCGGTTCAACCTCCCTGCACAAAAGAGTGACCCATTCTTTTGAAATGAGCAAAAAGAGAGAACAGAAGGAAATCGACTAAGACAAGAGACCAAAGACATGAAGATAGAAGCCACATGGAACAGGAAGGAGGGCCTGAGAGGGACTGTATCTTGGCTGACCTGGGGGCCCCAGAAGAGGGAGCAGCTCAGGAAACCCTTGGTAATTGGTGAGGCCAGGAGGGAAAGCTGGTTGCAGGTGCAGCAGAAGAGCAGTTTGTGGGACCAGAGAGGATATTCCCAGTGACCAGTGAAAGGCCACCCTATACCTCTTGATGGAAGAATAGCTTGGGAGCCCTAGGAGGCTGGATAGAGCCATGAGGAGAGCTGCTTTTGCCCTGGATGTACAGGGGGGACTGGCTGTCTGCAGGACATTTCGTGTTCCTGTGTTTTGTTGGGACTGTGGCTCTACCATTGCCTGCTTTTTTTTGCATGTGGACAGTTAAGGGACATTAAGTGGAGTCATAGTTATCGCAGCCTCACATTTTGCAAGTCTGGGAGAGGGGGAAGGAAGTCTGAAGGAGAGCCTTCACCACCTCCTAGAAACTAAATGTTAATTGTGTTATTCGTTAACTTCAAATCAGTAATTGTTCACCTGTTTGTAATTTGTCTGGGAACCAGCCTATTGACTAACAAGCCACACCTGTCCATTTTTGTTACAGGTCATGCTGAACACGATGACATGGCAGGCTTTCTACCCTACTTTTCCCAATATGAAAATCATGTCTGAGATCTTGTTTAAGCTAATGCAATAATGGAAAAAATTAATGCAAGTCAAGTGTTTTGGAAAAAAAAGAATATAAATGGGATAAAATTACAATGAAGCTTGGAATTTTACTGTTAGTTACATGCACTGAGGAATCAATTTAGATCACAGTGAAGTCAGTCAATACAAAGTGTCAGCTCTTACTGACCTTTGACAAAAGATTTTTAAATTGGAGTGTCTGCATGACTTGTTTGTACTTTTGAATTGTTTTATAAATAGATGATTATAACAGCATTGTTATTGCTTCATAAATACATGAACTGCATTTTCAGTAATGCTTGACTGAATATGCAATTTTTTGGTTGACTAGGGAGGCACACTTGTTTTTGAAATGCATTTTGAAATTCATCAAGGTTATTGTCATTGAGAGAAACAAACAATAGCTTTGCACACGTCAATGGGAAATCGATATTCTGTTTTTTAGGATGATAAATGCTTCAAGCTGAATTGGTTAATTCAGTGAAGTATGATTAAATAGGTGACTAAAGTCCCTTTGGAATACTCATGAAAAGCAGCATGAAAAAGTCTGGATATTTGGGAGGGCACAATACTCCAGAAGACTACTATGGATACAATGAGGTAAAACAAAAGATTTATTAATCAATCAATTAATCTGAAGGTAATGCAAAATGCTGTGCCACAGTGAGGAGCAACAGTATGTTCATACTGGATTCTATCAAAGAGGTTTGATTACAGCAAGAATATTGTTTATATATCTGCAGTGCAGTTAAAATCAAAAACCCGTTCTGCTTTATTATCATAGGTCAGTTTATGGGTTCCCTGTGTGTGTGTGTGTGTGTGTTGTATACGTACCTATACAGCAGAGTTAGGGTTGATTTTGGGACTTCCAAAAAAAATAATCAATGACCCCAAGGTCTGAGTTCTTACTAACAAACAATCTTCGCTGAAACAGTGAGGTCAAGTACAGCTTCATAAATAACCAAACTTAGACATTTTGCAGATTTGTTCCTTATATGGTTCTCTCCTCTGTACATTGTGGCCAAATGCTTGCTAATAAGAACAATAATTTCCAAGAGCATTTTCACAATAAGGATGAACATATACTGTTATTTCAACTAACAGACCAAAAACTATGTATGGCTGCCATCTTTGTAACACATGAAAGCTAGCTTGCAGTCTAGCTGATACTGTAAGAAACAAAAACAAAAAAAAAAAAAAAAATAATGCTATTACAGAATAATCCCCACAGCCTGGAAAAAGCACAATTCTAAGATATATTTTACTCATTTAAAGAAATTTGGATACAGTGATGAGAGTGTGTGGCATTTTGTACCCTGCAGAATACAGCCTTACAAAATGGATGTCACAGGGGACACATTACCAGACTTGAAGTAGCATAATGCAGAAGTGTACATGCTGGTGGCCCAGGGCCCTGCCACTGCCCAAGCATGCAATGGACAGATGTGTCAATGTGTGCAGAGTAGACAGCTGCAAGATTGGGTTGCTGATCCATTGCAACAGCTAGCCTTCTCAAACTACTGCTGATGGAGGTCAGTATAGCTACAGCATTCACACAAATTGTCTCCAACAATTTATTCAAGTGGAATCTTTGTTACCTACTGCTGATGATTTTCTACACATGACACTTTATTCTGACCTTGACACTGCAGACTTAGATGTTTGAAGATAGATGATGAAGTCTGAAAGACACATTTTTTTTTCTTTAGACAAGATAATACAACACAAAAGGTATACAAACTCCAGGACTAGCGTTTTTTTTTTAGTACAGTGTTGTTCAGTCTGTGTAAGGTAAATTAGGAAAAAATGGTTAATGTAATGGCTTAATTTTAATGTTAATAGGTTTATGGACAGATCTTTTAAGTGACTTAGGCAATGCATTTTTGTACACGTAAGTAACTAAGCATTTAATTGTATCAGAGCAGGGTCCTGTACAAAGTGGAGTCCCGCAGGGATTGGTGTTGGGGCCGATCTAGGGGGTCTAGCCAACAGTCTAGAATCAATTACGGTAATACAGGAAGACCTAAACAGCATCCAAAAGTGGGCAGATACCTGGCAGATGACATTCAATTTAGCATAAGGTAAAATCTTGCATGTGGGAAATAAGAACCTTAGATAAGACTACTTCATGGGGGGGGGGGGGTTCAAAGAAGGGCAACTAAGTTAATTCGTGGCATGAAATATAAAAGCTACAAGGAAAGACTCAAGTTACTTAACCTATTTAGACTTAGTGAGAGGAGACTTAGGGGTGATCTAATAGAGGATTTTAAATTTATAAAAGGACTCAATAAGGTTAACTATAGTACGTTTTTTAGGGTGAGTTCACTCTGTAGAACAAGGGGACATAAATAGAAACTAGTTAAGAGTAAGCTGACATTGACATCTGCATTGACATAAGGAAGTATTATTTTACACAAAGAGTTATCAATACATGCAATAGGTTGCCAGGTGATGTAGTTGACACAGAGACCCTTGCTGTGTTCAAGTCCAGACTTGATGTAGTTTTGGATTCTCTTTAATTGTAATGGCGAGCTTAGTTGGGCTGAATGGCCTGTTCCCATCATAATATGTTCTTATGTTCTTCTTATGTTCTTATTTTTTCCGCTGAAGCATTTTTGTGTACATCTGTGATTCTTGTTGACAGTATAGAAAAAGGATTACAATATAAAAGGAATTTTGTGTGGCACAAGGCAATTGTTTTGCATGGAAACATATAATTTGGAAGAATGTGGATTTCCTGTCATTTTGGCCATGAATAATTCACGAGCAAATAATTCTGCCTTTAAATTGTTTTACTACTGTGAATGAATACTGTTTTTATGCATTCCTCTCTTTTATGCAACCCTGCTTGGAATCACCAGTTGTACACTATGCTCCTGTCACCACAAGAACCTGTGCATTCATGCGGGAGAGCTGAAGTGAGACAAATGCAATCCACCGGTGCACGCAAATGGGGGATAGGCAGTGCTCCGCTGACATCATTGGAGCAACTTGCAGGTGCCCAACAAACTGGAAGGTGCCTGTCATCAGTGAGGTAAGGAAAGCATGGCAGAGCTACCAACCCCTGTCCCAATATAAGTAAGCCACTTTACTTCTCTACTCTGGGCTTTTGGCAGAGAACACAGCCGGTTTTGATCCTGGGCTGTCTGAGCTCAAGATAAGCACCTCGCTGACTGAGCCACTCAGGAGTGCTCAGTCTCAATATCAATGTTTTTGATATTAATATCAATGCATCGGCCTTTAAAGAGTGACGTGTGGATTATTAAAATCCATAATGTTGATATACTTTGCTCTCTTGTCAGGGATGAAAGCATCAGATCAATGGATGAAGGCTGCAGGGAAAAGCATACATTTGTCTCCAAGGTGAAGACGCAATGTAAAGTTCTATTCATTAAAAGTGTATAATTTGACCATATGATGAAACTAAAGCAATGGCTTTCAAGGGACACAATGGCTAACAGTCAGTCAGTCAGTCAGTCAGTCAGTCAATCTTCAGTGATAATAGCAATAACTTTCAGCCATTTTTTTGTTAAACATATTCTGATTTGAAGAAATAATACCAACACAATACTAATAGAATTAATAATATTTAAATACCATTATGTTTCATTAATGGCTGGATGGTAGTCCCAGTTGTTGCAGTCACACACAAAGCAGAATAATGAATCACTGAAATAAACATTGGTAAGCATTCAACTGAGAGAAAAATCCATGCGTGGGTGGAGGAAAATGGAGGAAGCAGGCTCTTTCTTGAATAAAAGCCTGATTACTATTATTTCTTAAACTGGGTTTTATTTATAACATCCATATATCTCCAAAAGCAAGAAGTTTTAATGAGTCACACATTGAAGGGACTTCAACCCAGTTAGGGGTGCCCAATCTCAAATAATTGGCTCTGGGGTTGGATAAAGCTTTTCTGTGACATACATGGTCATTATTGCTTCTTTTGTCTTGCTTTTCAAAAACTGCTGCATGGAAAAAAAAGCTCAAAAAGATTGCTGGAAACATGCAGCGAAGTTTTGACAAATGTAACGACCTGTATTTAGGCTGTCAGTCACAGGTCTGTCAACAGTGGGGGGTTGCATCTGTGCCTTTCGGCACCTGGCGTCCTGACAGCCAAAGGTGTTGTGCCATGGCACTGTGCAAAACAAAATGCGCATTTCTCACCATCCCAGCTTTCTGTGGGCAAGTGTTTAGTTATAGAACCACCATGAAATATTCATAATTTTATTTACATTGAGTTGGAAAGTGTGTACATTGGACACTAATTTGCTACAATGCTGTGGGAAATTGTTGCCTGCAAACTGCACTTCAAGTTAGAAAGCTGCAAGTTCAAATCTTTAGCAGGACACAGCAATTGCGCTTTTGAACAAGTTAATGGAAAAAAAATAATCTAATATATTTTAAGTTAAGCAAGTTGATGGACTGGTATTTTGCCCTGCCCTGAATGCGTTAGCCATGAATAAATTTGGCACTCTAATTCTGCTTAGGAAAATGCTTGTAGGACAGTCAGTTTGACATGTCAATGCCACAGTTCTGGTAAACTTGAAAAGGACTTCACAATAAACTTGAAGAATGCCTTAAAAACATCCCAACAAGGTGTTTCTTATGCAAGGTTGTCAGTGTTATGAATATACTATTACAAGAGCTCTGCATTTTGGAAATTGGGTTTTATACCCTGTAATACAGTCCTCCAGCAGCAGGATGCTGAGACAGCCTCATCATGAAGTCACCTGGTGAGCAATCATTAACTATCTTCCCACTGTGGTACCTGAATCAGTTAAAATTTTCATTTAATTATTACAGATTATATGCAAAACCATTGAAAATCCAATGACCAAGAGATGCCCGTGACAGAATTAATTCATGCTTGTGTGTCAAGAACGTGTTAAGTTTACCAGTGACAGAATATCATTTGCTTAACTGTTGTTTTTTGATTAGGGGCTTTTCAATTATTACTACAAGATAGAAAATACTTCAGCTGATATCCCCAGTGACAGTAACAAAATATGAAGGATTCATATCATGGAATAGCTATAGAATAATGACAAAATTGTGTTTCATAACTAGATAATGTTGTCTTGTTTAAATGTTAATGTTTCTGGTCAATTACAATGTTTAATATTTTTCATCAATGTGGAAGCTTTTTTGAAATGCCTCTAAAATGCAAATTGAAAATAAAAATAACATGTTCGACTATTAGTAAGCATAGCCAGTTGTTTCTTCATATGTGAATAGGTTGTTTTAGTACATGTTCCCTTGCATGGCTATCAGAATCGCACCCTTGTTTACAGGGTGTGTTATTGAATGCACACACATAGTATCCTGTATCATTTATTATTTTGCTGAAACTGATTGTATCAGTAACCTTTGTGCATTGCATTTCCTAGTTCCATCTACCCACTATCAAACACTTTTGTTTGTGCATTGTGTTGTTTTCTAAACTGAAATTCAGACCCAAAGTTACTGAGGCAGCCTCCTTATAAAGCTGCATTTGAAAGAGTGATTCAGTATCAGGATCCTAATTTTACCAATTAGTAGTTTAATCACTGATCATTCCGTATTTGCATGCCCATTAGAAGGGTATGTCAACTTATCAAATGATGTATGGCAGAGTTTTGTATAATTGATGGTTCAATTTATTGTTCTGGGTCACATTGATCAAATTACTCTTAAGGCTTAACAATTACTTGTCTGGATTCCCAATTTTAGGAGCTTAAATGAATATAATAATCACCTTTACCTGTGTCCTTCTGTCAGAGCAAACAGCTCATGTTTGCACCAAAGTACTAACAGTTTATTCTTAAGAATGTCAGATCCAGATAAGCATTTGGTTATCATCTTAATAAAGCCTAATTAACAAGAACTCAGGAGGACTGATGCAATTAAAACTGAAATGTATTCTCCTCTGATTATAACAACCTTGCATGGCAGATGTAGTGGGCACCTTACTTTCCATGGGGCTCTTTTACTAAAAATTTTTCACGGATCAACAAATATGATTCATTTCCAAAGAACAAGGACATGACCACTAAATCCAACATGATAAAATACCCACAGACATTTTGGTTATTTTTTGTGATGGCATCATACATTTTACTGTTGCCATAATCTGACTTCCAGAATAAAGGGGCAGTGTCCAAGGACACAAATAACTGGTGATGCAGCTGGAAGGAGACAAGAGGCCTTTCATCATACTGCAATGATATGGGAAAAGACATGGGGGGGGCAGGTACCAGAGGCGCAATAGGTTAATGTCTGTCATTTTGCTCTGGCCTCTTGTCTTTATTCCTCACCTAAACATCTTTACTTTGATTCATCTTTGCTAGGTTTACTCAGGCTGTTTTGCTTGAGGAGGAAGGCCTTTCATTTGGCTAAAAACAAGTCAGTGATTACAGTCGCAATGCAGTGTGGGAGTCATTCTCCCATACCAATGTTATCACAAACCCAGAACAAGATGTCATCACTGAATATCTTACTGTAAGCCCAGGCTCATTCAGTGATGATTAAAACACATGAATCTACTGCCTATTCTTCAGCCATATAATCTTTCTGCCACTCTGGACAAGAAATTCATACTCACTGCCAGTCAAATATTTTCACAGGATTGTACATACATACAGTATATAACCCAGGCTTAAGATATGGTATTGTAACTGCTGTGGGCATTGCAGAGTAATATAAATATGCCTGTTGCAGTAATATGATTGAAAATAACACAGGTGCAAACAGCTGACACTTGAAAACAGATGTAGGGATAATTACAAAAGTGACAGCGCTGAAAATACATTTCATCACATCAGTATACTGACTCATTTAGTATGTTTAAAAAGCCATATGGATTCTTTATACACACTGATGATAGTATTTCATTTAATCAGATTGATCCAGATGGCAAAAGCTTTAAATCTGTGCAGGCTCTGGTTTTAAGACAATGGCCTGCAGCCATTTTGAGATTTCATCTCCTACTGTTGTGGCTAGTTGGCAGCATTCATACTTAATCAAAGATAAGGGTATTTAACATACAATATATGCCACTATTTTAGCATTTCTCCATGGCCAAATATTTTGACTCAAAACGCATTCAGTATTTTTAAAATGGTAATTCTGTTCAGATGAAACGCATAAATGACACCTCAACGTGCGGTTTTTATGATTTGAGTTCTTAGGTTCAGCACACATTACTAGATTTACAATAACTTAGAAAGTTTGCAGCTATCCAGAGGTACTTTTAGAGGGGAGGCAGATAACATTTAATCCTGTGTTGCTTTGACCTCACATTTGTAGAAAATTTAAGCATCAGAGATTTTACTTAAACAAAATGCTAAGAACAAAATAAGGAATTATCCCCCAATGTCACTACTGAATTAAGTTAACCTGAGGACAGCAGGTCAATGATAATAAGGACAGAAATCTCCCACATGGCCTTATAATCACCTCAAAGACAGGGCATCTTCTACTAGAGGAGAAAATAGCTCCATTAAACTGATGCATGGTGTGTCACTACTTGAAAGTCAATCTCAATCTCACTTTTTGCCATATTTAAAGGCAGAATGAAATTTAGATTTAACCAGGCCATTTAGTTACTGCGGTCTGTTTTTACACTAGAAAAAAGGTGAAACAAACTCCCATTTGTTTTGACTTGACTCAAGTAAAATAACTATTCGCCTCATCAAAATTAGACGTCCTTGGGTGTTAATGGCCGCAATAAGTGGGCATTGATAAGGTAGATGTATTCCTTGTACTTTCTGCACTACAGTAGCTGGTCTGAACCTAAATGTACAGTCAGTCAATTTGATTATAGAAATTTACAAATTGCATTAAATGCTTTCTCTCCTGGGACAGGAACACCTAAGCTAGAAAATAAAGGCTGACGTAAAAAAAAAAAAAGAAGAATGAGCCCCTCCTAAGAGAACCCTTACTAAAGTCAAGCAAAAAGCAACACCACCCAACATCATTCACACACCCAGGAGCCAGCTACCCTATTCTGCAGCTACACACCTGTATTTAAGCAGGGCTAATTGGCCATGGTTAGCTTGTTAGCCAATGGCTGGCTTCTTCCTGGCACATTCCTCACACAGTCACACACACGCACGTTTTTTAAGTTAGTCTACTTACACTTTTCCAGCATAGATAGGTGGAGGCTCATCCTTCACAGGGTTAAATCAGAATAGATTGAAAAATACTAACCATGATCACAAGACTGAAACAAAATTGTCCGGTATACTAAAAACATATCAATTGATGCCTAGATGCCTCTTTCCCCACGAAGCCTCTTTGGTCTTTAATTAGCTAAATGTGATTGTGATCATGCTCTAATGGCTCATTAGTCACACTCCTCAACTAATATGAAGCACACACCCAGGTGATGCGCTCCAGCCATTTTGTACAATAACACTCACCACCCATCAGTTAAGGGGTAGGGACTAATTTAGGCAATGAAAAAAAGGGATGATTATGTGGACTTGGGTCAAGACACCAGGGAAGCCCTTATGCTTTGCAACAAGCAGGTTGAAATCCTTTTCCTTCCTCACTTCTGTACTTCAATTCCTCTGTGAGATTTGAGAGAATAAGGAAGAGAAACAAGGAGAAAAGAAGGAAGTACTGAACACAATGAGAGAAAGTGAATATGCTTGTTAAATTGAACATTATCAAATTCATATAATGTTTAGCTGGCATCCCCTCTCATTTCAGGACAGATGTGTTTTTAGCATGGAGTATACGGAATGTGACAGTTGACGCATCAATGGAAGAATGTAGAACTTGGCTGGACTGTAAAACTGGCATACACCATATTCTGCTCACCTTGTGCAATATTAATCCTCAGTGAAATCAGTCAATATTTAAGGTGTACCTCAATTTGTGGCAATTAGCAAAAATCCCACATTATATTAATTAGTGTGCAGTTTAGTTTTGCCAAAAAACAAAGGTGTGATCCACCCCCAGCCTCCTTTAAATGAACCCCATATTAGCTAATTAGCACTAGTAATTAGACTTCTATATAAAGCAAATTTGGCAATGCGCTTGAAACCATTACTTGAAATAAATTTTAAACAATGGAAGCAGTGTTTGCCTGCGCAACAGAAATTTGGCATCCCCTCCACAGAAACTGGCAATGCATGGCACGGAGGAGAGCGTGACTGTGCTGCATGATAGTGCTACTGAAACGCGAGATAATGAACCCTGACATTTTATTGATTATGTTTATTCACTTACAGGAAAAAAAAAATATGTCTCTTGAAGAATGAAACCAGCAATAAGGTTACAGTAAAATAAACTTTATGAACTAGATGGGTGGCAGCAACTCATGTTTCAGTTTAAGTCATTTGTGCCTATGTGGAAGTATTTCAAGGCATGTGGGAAGTGTGAATGGTTACAATGCTCACTTAAGTTGTATCTGTTCAATGGGTGTAATTGGTGGCTGTCATGTAAGGATGAACACCTGGCCTGGCATCACATATGGCTACTAACTACACAAAGGTTTTCCTAAGATGTCTCATATCCAAGTGCTGGCCAAAACCATCTATACTTAACTTTGCTGCTCTTGTAAACTTTTTTTTTTAAAGATTTCTGGGTTAGCCAGAGTACAGACAATGTCTAAATTGTCTTATAAAGCATGACATGAACACTTTGTTAAAGAAGGTTTAAGTGTAAATTTATACCTTTACACCATCATTTAAAGATCTCCAGTTGCCTTAAGTTAACAGCAAACGAGTCCTCACAAATTCCTCATTTTCTGAGAGTTTGCTTGTGGTGAGCACATTGCATTGTTAAGGTCATTTACAGGAAACATTTGTTCATATAATTAATGTCAAACTCAGTTGCTGGCAAGCCACTGATTATTACAAGTACTTGCAGAACCATTGTCTTGAGGCATGACTGAGCAGATTTGTCATCTGCTCATATTCTAAATCCAAGGCAACAGAGTGTGAGAGGTGCTCCTTAGTTCAATCCTAAATTATTGCATTTGTAATTGTAATAAACAGTGGCACAACCCGTGGGTCCCCTGTGAAGCTTACTTAGTGCTGTTACTCATTGTGTCAATTTGAAAGAATTCAAAACATTATTGCAACTGGATTCCAATCTCAAAAATATATTCAGACTTTCAGAATAAATGTTGCTGTCGCTTTCAGAATAAATGTAAAATAAATAAATAAATGAATAAAGCCATACAGGGATGTGTGTATACTCCGACAGATTCTCTCTGTAAATTGGTTCATGAAAAAACAATCCATTTCATCGCAGTGAGTCTCCTATTCTGGAGGCTTAATTTGAAGATGGGCTGATTGCATGAATGAAAACATGGTGCTTATTAATGCCTCTTGTATAGATGGAAAATCAGCCATCTTCCTGGTCAAGGCTATACCAGTCCCTTTCAGAAAATTTTCATTAGATGTACTGTTGGGAGTGAAACAGAAGTAAGAGAATGAACAGTGAGCAATCCCTCAGTCTATTTACAATTTACAATTTACAATTTGGCATTTCACAGACGCTTTTAAATCAAAGTGACTTACAATTAGTGCATCGATCAGGTTTAGCTGACTTCCTCATAGGCAAAAGATCGCAGTAGGAATGCATTTGAAGGCAATTTACATCTGCTCTTCTTATTAATAAAAACATCCACTTCACATTTTGCCTTGATTAGCCCCGAGTCCTTGTTCGCAAAATGAGCATAAGAAAGGACAATATTCTGCTTCAGTGGTTCCACTTTTCCTGACAAATAGTTTTGGGCTCAGAAAAAAGGATATACAACTGCTAGTATCTAGGATACCATGTGTAATATGTATCTTTGTGCTGTTAATTATTAAATTAAATTATTATTGTGCAATAATTAATAAAAAGTACACAAATATTTCTAATTCAGCAGTAATCATCTTTCAGTCCTGTATTATTAGCACCAGCTGTGATCTAGCAACATTGTGCTGGCCAACACACATGAAAAACTGAATTAAGGAGTACAGTCTTTCTGCGATTTCTCGTTTTTTGACTTTTGCCACTCCAATTTTCAACAAAACAAGCTCACCAGCATTACATGTCTCTGAGTGTTGTATTCATATCTTACATATCTCAAGGGCATCAAGCAGAGAAGTTTGCTAATGTGAAACCAAACAGGTTTCTCACAGCTTTTTGCACACAAAGCAATCAGAATGTGATGGGTAAGAATTTAATAGCAATATGTGAAAATAGGCTAAATATTCTCAACAATGCACTTAACAGTGTTACTGTAACAGCTTACGCTATTACTATGCTGGATAAACCTGTACTGTCCCTCTTCAGCCAGGGACGTTCACAGCAACAGGCAGCTAAATAGCTGAAACACGCATAGTTTCTCTCCTTTGAGAAGTGGTTTGAAACGTGTGAAGCAACAACATTCAAAGCCAAATGGATCTTAAGATTAAGACATTCACATGATAAATGCTTTCAGGTGATCAACCGTATTTGATTGACATCAAATGTTTTTATGTAATAATTTAGCCGTCCATAAAGTGACAGTAAAACTGTTTCACTCCATTAAAATTTCAGATTCAATATTTATTTGATTTTCATCAATGAAAGAATCTGCAGACTTTGCTGTGACATTCTTTAGCCATGAAATTCAGAAGCAATTCTCATGACATCAGCACTGCATTTTCCTAATTATGGGGTACAAGGACTGTGTGGATGTATTCACCACTGACAAATCTTCAGGGGCTGAATGATACGAAAGTGGTTTAAATTAGGCATTGCAGTAAATTAGGCATTGCAGGCACCTGTTAAATCCCACAACACTACCTTTTCCAGGAACGCTTTTGTGGGGTGCAACTTTATTCCTCAGCCAGTAAAAAATATTTGAAAATCATTTTACAAACTTCTATTAATAATTTCCCATTTTCTTAGGACCAACAAGCCTCAGGCATGCTCCAGGGTAAATTACAGTTCTTGAATATAATCCAGAGCCCAGACACAGAGCTTGGTTTTCACAGGAGTCTGACAACATTTATCAAGGGTACTACAGAATTAGTCTCTCTTGCCTGGGGACTGGAGTGTTCAGTGACCAGCATTTCACAATTGTGCCTGCAGGTAATAAATCTTCATCACAGCATAATGTCAGGTTCGACTATTATTTGCAGTAGTATTTTTAGAGTTGTGGTCATATACATTGAAATAAATCTTGCTCCAAAGTTTCCTTCAGCTTTTCTTCTACACCACCTTCCCATGGTCACATTCATAAAAAGAGGATGTGTCAGGTTATGTGTCATTCGGATGTATATGAGGTCCCAGTGCACAAAGCCAGACTGCTCAGGACACACATGAAGCTGCAAGACATAACCAGGGACTGTGCAGCTTCTTAAGGTACTGATGCTGCCTATGGTCCATGCCAAAGAAAGCACTGTTACTCTAGGTTCTCACATGAGGGAAAAGACAAAGAGAGGAGATGTTCTGGTTGTCTCAGGACAACAGAGCAGCATGTTGACCTTCCTCATTCCTCATCCACCGTGAGCAAGCTGTAACAGACATAATGAAAAAGACCCATTGTTCTATCCTTTGTTTCCTGTAAGAGCGATTCAATATAACATTGGTTGGAGAAGTCCCTGCCGTCATCAGTGGAGGTGTACTTTTGAAACTGATCAAAATTGTGTAGTGTAAGGCTTTCAAGTGGCTCAGTTGGAAAGACAGGGCAGTCGCTACTTCGGACACTCAGTCTCCTTGGCATTAGAGGGTTGCAGGAAAGAAGAGCCACCAAGAACATCATCCAAGCTGCAGATAAAGCGTCAAGGTGGTTTTGGATCAAGAGGGGTGATCCATGGTGTAGCGTGCTACTTGGACACAAGCTGGGGACTGATCACCCCCGGCTGGGTCGCCCGGGTGAGGGTGTCTGATGATCTAAGACCCGAAACACCCTATGACCCTGGGTCCATCTGCTGTTTCAAGAAACTAAAAACGAAACGTTTAGCCCATGTTCAAAACAGACAAATCCAAGTAGCTCACAGCTGCAGAGAAACTGCCTTTTTCAACTGGAGATTGGAGTGGGTGGGTTGGCCAGGGTGCCCTTGTCACATGGCTCTTGACAGCTACTAGGTTGTAGTAGCATATATCTTCCAGTTCACTCCTACTGCACTGTGGGTCTTGTAGTGCCAAAAATGTTTACGTCTTTGTGTAGTTGCATTACCGGATTCCATTTGCCTCACCCTGCACACATGTGAAAGCATGGAGGTTGTTGTTGAAAGATTGTTGCAGAGACCTAAAATAGCACAATTGCTGAAAACAAAAATAGTTGGATGAAGAATGGTTAAAAAATAAAACCAAAAAAGCTATGAGATATACCTGAGGTCTGTTAATGTAAAAAAAAATATATATATATATATTTTTTTTTTCTGGGCTTGCATTCTCTTAAATACTACTTTAGTTGTATGCAAATATCTTACAGTGCATTGTGTTACAGTTTAACAAAACTCTGATTAAACTCTGAGTGACCAGGGTACTATTGCATTTGAACTGGAAGAATAGAAATGCCACATTAGTCCACAGAAAAGATGGTGATAGGTTAAACACATAGTACATTCAAAATACTTTGAGAACAGAATTGTACATATTAAGCTATATAGAAGTTATAAGTTATATAGACCACATAGAAAGTTATTTTGGCAAATTTGGATGCATTTGCATCTGTGATTGCATGTGATCTCGAAGTTGAGGAGGAAGAACTTTACACCAATCTTTCTGTACTACCTTCTGAAATTAATATCACCCAGGAGCTTTGAGCTGGACATGACACAATATTATATAAATAATTATAAATGATCACCACTCACAATTCTTTTGATTGATTTATTTATAATCAGTACTAGAATACATTAACAATTTTCCCCCAACCCAGTTCCACCCTCCCTTCAAATCCACCAAATGAACAAGAACAAGCATTACAAAATTCATCCTAAGGAAAAAAAAGAACCAAAAACAAAACATAGAATAAAAATAACGTACAGGTCTCACTTGAAATAAATTAATCCCCGTAGACAACTATGAGATTTGACATATCTCAAAAATATACGTATGTACACAATCTGCTGTATTGTACAAAATACCGTCTTTTTGGGGGGTGAACACAATAGAGGGTTGAGTCAGAATTGCACTTAGTCATGGGTGTCACAGTAATGTTGATTTGCATTGCTGACATCAAAAGGGAGGTGGAGGGCTTTTTTTGTGCATTGATACAAAAAAAGGGTGAGGCTGTATGAGTGCAGAATGGTACATTTTTTTTGAATGGCTACAACAACAAATATTTACATGGAAAAAACAGCTGGTTTTGAACAAAAACAACCATGCACTTATAACTGTGGGCATGAAATAGCTATCGCCCCCCCTATGACAGGGGACGCCATCTTGTGCTTTGCCAAGAGAGATTTAAATTGAAGAGAAGGGCTGTCTTGATATGTGAGAATTCTCATTGGTTGCCCAGTGGGCCAAATTTTGAAGACAGACATTCTACATTAGTCCCCATTAGACCCACAATTTTCCTCTGTGACTACAGTAACAGCATATACACAATGCTTGTCCAAAATCCCTCTGGGCTCCATCAGTTTGTTACGGAAATAAATAAAGTTTTCCTGGCGGGCTGACCGTCTTTCTCTACTCCTCCTCTTCTGGCTCCTCAGAAATCAGCAGTAACTCCTCCATGAGACATTCTCTGAAGTAAGTGATGAGAGACAAGTAGAGGTGCTGATGGCTGTTCTGTGAGAGGAAATGGCCCTCGTCTGGGTAGATCTGTTGAAAATAACAGCTGTGATTGGTCCCTGTCCCCAATGCAGAAAACACAAATTGCTGATTGGTGGACATTACATTGTTTTTAACCTGTGCATCACAGGCGAATTTATCATCAGCCTTTCTTTTTATTACTCGTCCACAGAAGTGAATGATCGTCTCAATATAACTTTGTAGTTTTCTCCTCTTATGGTTTTCTTTTCTCCAGAGCAAGTCCCTCATACCGCTGAAGTGCTGCTGCAATAAGAGGATCATTCTACATACCTGCATTGTATAATTTGCACCAGCTTTTATCAGGTGTTTAATCAGCTCAGCAGAATGTTGAAAATGCACATTGGCTGAAAAAAGTAATACGCTGTATGTTAGGTGCATGTGTTTGAATACAATTCAGTATACAGTACTAGTCAAAAGTTTATACTTTCCTACTCATAGAAGGGTTTTTTTCTTTAATTTTTACATTTTCCATATTTTAGGATAACAGTAAATACATCAAAACTACGAAATTACACAAATGGAATTACGTAGTGACCAAAAAAATATTTTAGATTCTTCAGTATACAAATATCAAGAAATTCATACATAGGTATCAACTTCACTATTTATATTTGTCTAAGAAACACAATTTCAAGTATTTAAGCTTAAGTCTTTAGATCAAAATGTCTTTGAATGCATATTTCCCATTATCTTAATAAAGTGTATCCACATTTTTGACTGGTACTGCACTTCTTATATCCTGAATGAATATTAGTATTAAAATTTCCTCATGTCCTTCCATATCACGTTTGGGCTTACCGTCAGCCGTTCCATGCACCAGCATCAAATGGTGTTCTCGCGGCCTTTGGACATTCTGTAGTACACTGGAGAGCTGCAGAATATACAGTCAGTACACTCCTATGATATGCTATCCAATGTTTAATGCATTGAAAAAAAAATAAACATCCAAAACAGGACAAAGCAACTGGTAGGTATCTTGTGTTGATTCAGATAAAATAATTTAGTTGACTGAATTTATGTTGACTGAATGTTTGATCTTTTTAGAAATCTAGTTAACATGCCTCATTTTGAAAGTAACGACATGGGTAGTTACCATAGGAAACAGCAAAATTTAACATTCTGTCACGTAAGTGCAAACTTTGTGTCTTAACTCTGTGCTTCTGCCTTTCACACTAGGCCCACGCTGAAATGAGTATACTGCTAAATATATTTTTGTGTTTATTTTTTTTATTTTAGTTCAATGAAGGGCAATATTTAGGACATTCTGTGGCACACAGTGAAGATGACTTTTGGATATTTGCATTCTAATGAGGAGGTTTGTATGGTACTTGATCCAAGTGTGGTTACAGCATGTCATCTTTACAATCAGGCTTCACTCTCAGCACTTGAGAGCTTTACTGAAATAGCCGGAACTGACTCACAACCTGTACTTCTCCATAAGGACTGAGGATGTGCAACCTATTTTCACAAGGAAGACGCTCTGGCAGCTTAAATAAATATACTCCTATCACAGCTGCGCCTCGCTATCCTTCAAACTGTGAAACAAGAGAAGCAGAGGCCTCCATAATAATGACTAAAAGGGACCCCCAAACATTTCAAAACCGATGGCAAGAGCTGAATCTATGACCAAAGCTAAGCAGTCATGTTTAATGAATGTTATACACTGGCAAAATTTTGTATCAATAAAAAAAGCAAAACACATTTTTTCTTTTTTTTTTTTCCCAAACTCTGTTATAGAGAGGTCATTTTCATTTTTGCACCTGGAGCTCCAGTAGTTTATATCTACCATTATGGGCATTATTACTGCAGTCTGTTCTTTGTATGAGTGTCAATGGGGCATTCAAACCACATTTCTAACCA
Organism: Megalops cyprinoides; assembly: GCF_013368585.1. Lineage (NCBI taxonomy): Eukaryota > Metazoa > Chordata > Actinopteri > Elopiformes > Megalopidae > Megalops > Megalops cyprinoides. The sequence goes on from NC_050596.1 coordinate 26,821,094, forward strand.
AGTAAGTATTTCATCATTGTGAATGTTTCACATGCCAAAGAATGTCTCAGAGTGCAAGAAAGCTGCTCCCAGCAGCCCAGCAGAATGGATGTGATGTGTAATATAAGGTTACAATATATTGTGGATACTGCAGAGTTGAATGACACAGTGCCGGTGAAAAACGGTCGTATTAATTAAATTTCTGTTCCTCAGCGGCTCCTACTTGTCAGAAATGCTGTGTGAGTCTGACGGTCCAGTATGTGGAAAAGGGGGAGAAAAGAACAATGGAAAACAAATGTAACAAGGTTAACAACGTACTTGATATTTGCTGTCGCCCACTGATGGCATGCCAAGGTACCTCTCAGAAAATGCGGATGCTAGGCAAATGGAAAGTGACACATTAAATAAGGACCTAAGTGTAGAAAATGACCTCGGCTGAACAGCATTCTGCAAATGATTTGAAATACACGTATACATTTTATAGTACTGTTAGGCTGAAAGACAGGCTTTTTACATTAACATACAAGATACAAAATTCCCCAAAACTAAAAAAAAAAAAAAAAACAATGAGATGTGATGAATCCTTGATGCTAAGGTTCCATTTTAAATCTTTTGCCATTCTTGGGTGGTGGAATCTCTCACGCATATCAATCAAGCCAAGACCCATCATGAGAGCTCATGATTGGGAAGGTAAGTGCAGTGAGCAATTTAAGCTGTGACATTGCACAATTGCAGCTGTAGCTCTCACAAAGTCAAAGGAGGCCACAGCGATTTGGGCGGAGAGTAGAATGGTATTTTTTTTAGTTATGGGTATGCACTTTAAATGTGTCCATTTCATATGGGTATCTGATATTGATAACTTTCCATACAAGTAAATGTGACTAAACAAGATTTAACCCAAATGCATAAATTCAGTTTAAAAATTATACATTTAAACTAAAATTATAGTTTATTTATTCAATTGCTTTATTTGTGACATTTACTTCTGCAATGAAATATGAACAGGCAATTCCTGCTTTTGATACACAATGCATTCCTGGAAACCAGACCATTGGAATAGAAAGTAATAACTCCTGATCATGCTAAATTGTCCTGTTGCTAAAAGAATATTTTTTGAGATGAGTCTATAAGTTTAAGTGTCAATATACCATGTCTGGATACCATGTCAGAAATAACGTCAGGAGGTTTTACAGTGAGGTAAGATCATGGCAAAACCATTCAGTATAACCACAGCATAACAGTGCTTCATACAAACACACTATGTAATATAGGTACCCAGTCTTATCACTGTCTTCACACTGGATGTGTTTTGCAACCTTAAAACCATCTCGTTCTCCATCTCTACTCCACTGCAAGATGAAAAGGTCTATCAGGCATCAATAGCTGTAAGAATGATTTGAACTTTCTGAAATTTCATTTTTGGATGGTATTTGGATGGATTTCACATGTACATGGCATTTTTACTCAGATTACAAATGTGCTTTTCTACTCACACTTTTTTTTGTTTTTGTAATCTGGAGACTCCATGCCATTAAAAGGAAATTCACAGATAATTTGAAGTTTATAATGTTGTTCCTTACCTTACCAAGTTGTAGGTATGCCTATTGCAATGCAAGGAACCAGTTTGGAAAAAATTGATCTCCTTCACATTCAAAAGAAGAATGTCACTCTTGGAGCTACATGATAACTCCCTCCCTCTAACGTATTTATAATGTGATATAAATTACAAGTGTTCACTTGTAATTCCCCACAAGAAAGCATTTAAACCACTGCTTTAGATCAAACTGTTGATATTTTCATACCAACAAATTAGACCACTGGTTATAATAATAACAATATTCTTCATGACTCTACTAAGAAATACTCTACAACATTTTATTTCCTAATATCATGTCTCAAATGTAAATATTGGCAACTGAGGAACAGACAATAAAGAATTTACTCACCGTAAAGCCTCCAGTCTGTTACTGGAGACACTGCAACTGCACATTTCACCAGGCTTTCTACTGAATTAAGAATCCTTAGGGTAATATAGCCACCATAACCCTGTCAGAGAATGAGAAAAATACATTAAGCATAAATCTCTCAACTAATGAGAATTTAGTAAACCAGAAGTAACTGTTTTTTAGGGATAGAGGGCTTGCTTTGTCTTCCAAACAAAAAAAAAATCTGGAAATCTTGACATGAATTCAAAAATAAATAAATACAAATATCTGATAAGCTCACCCTTCCAAATATTCCTATGCGTGTACGATCAATGTATGGAAATTTCAACATGTACCTGGAATGAACAGAACACAGAATGAACAGAATAAATAGAATACATAAGTACAAGGTTTATTTTATGATGTTATTGATCGCTCTGACCAAGTAACCAGATGCAGCAGACCTGTTTCATTAAATGTAACACCAGCAATAATAAAGTTAATAAACCAAGGGGGAAAATCAATCTTTTTAAAAATTCTTTAACATTTTTTCATTCATTCCAGTGACTGCAAATCTTATGATGAATCTTCAAAAAGGTGATGTTTATACATGGGAAACAGGCCTCAGGGTCTACATCAGAAGCAGCAAATTACTAAAACAATCTATGATAGGTGATGACAGGGTTCCTTCCATCAACACATACTCGATAGCGGTGATGTGGTCTTGCACTTCCACGGTTCCCAAGCGCTGGGAGACCTCCTGCAGAACTCGTTGGCCCTGAAAACCAGTCCCTCTGCTGTCCAGCCGAGCCACAATGACGTTGTCTGAACTGACCAGGACTGAGTCCCAGTCCAGCAGGAACTGGTCATTAACTGACTGACTTCCAGGGGCTCCATTGCTGCAAAGCCACAAGATCCACATTGAGTGGCCACTGCCAGCAGAGTGGAGGATATTGCTGCTACAGGACACAAGTTATTGGTTCCCCAAAACTGGCTAATTTTTTGGGCAGGATATCCCTGACCTCAGAATCTGACAATTTTATATTTAGAGGATGCAAAATTAATCAATCTCAACCAACAATGCTGCGTTAGCAGAACATTGACATCAGAGGAGACATTGTACTTTAGTGTACAATGCTGTCACAACCTGTTCTTAAACCATATCATATACAGTCCACCCATATTAACAGGAAAATTCTTAAAACTGAGAAGAGGTTGACTTATTGATTTATTTTTAACAAAATAATTACTAATGTAGTAGCTTGAGATGAGATGAGTTTTGATAAGTTGTGATCTTAATTCTAAATATGGACTTGACTGAAATGACTCCACGTTCCTTTGGAACAAATCACAGGTGATGCCAAAGTGATACCTACACCACCAAGAGAAGGCCGTACTGTTGGGATTCTGAAAAGTCAGACGGATAGGCGATTCTCAAAGGTAGATCTGTACAAAAAAGAAATACGTTATCAGTGACAGAAGAGAGAGAAAAAAAAAAACATTAAATCACAAAACTGCATCCAAACTTTGGAAATTGCTTTACCAAAGTGCTCAATGGGAACAGCTCTGAATTCTATCTGCTGTATTCTTTTATTTCTCAATGCAGCTTTCAGAACGGTGTTGTTCTCCAGGATAATGTAACCTGCGGGAGAGGAAATAACAGTCATTAACACCGCAATAGCCCTGCAAAGTAATTTATGCAGCCAAACATGTCACACTCAATCCATTAGCAATATGACTTTTGACATAAATCATTAACAGGAAACCATTTCACACATATTATAGTGAGCAGTACCTATGAAAAAAAATGCACACACAAAGCTTCGTGTGCAAAAATTAAACAGCCTTTTTTTCAGCAGCCATACATTCATATTACAATTACAGTTTCCATCTCACGTATTACTGCTAATCACATGGTGCTGGTTCATTGTAATTTAACCTTAATTGAATAACACATAGATGCTGGAAGATCCTGCACAATTATAAATCTTAGAAATCTGTATTGCACAGCTGCTAAAAACATCCTGGCAGTCTTAAGATATTAAAGGTTAAGTATCTGAATCCTCCAAGGTTTTTTTTCTAATTATATAACATGTATCTTATGATGAAATATGGAGACCATTTATGATTTTTCATAAACAATACAGTTAACATGTAAAATTGTACATGTTTAACATACAGTACATGGATGTTGCACACTGATGAATGTAGAGATTGCACTGTATCTAGGCAGAGTGTATACTATTTTGTAAAATATACTTTAAGATAATAAATCAATCAATAGCCACCTCAAGATAAAATCTAAGGTGCCCTTAAGTTCCCAGCTGTGCTTGTAAATTTTGTTCGAAGAACTCTCAGCAAAGTACATTCCATTTTTAGAGCAGCTGTTAACAAAATATGGACATACTTTCTGTCATATTATTGAAACTTGCAATGCCCAATCAATGTATTCTCATCTGAACTCTGGGCTAAAATTGGCAGATAAAGATCGATACTTACTGTTCGCATTCTCAAGACTGAGTAGAATTACAGTTGGGACACCAGGACCTATTATGATTAAAAAGGAGAATATTTATTCTATAACATTAGTCAAAAAAGTATATAAATATGTTTTACACACCAAAGAGATAGGAAAACATGATGGAGCTACATACTTCTATTTTTTTCATTCAAACCATGAATTATGTCATTAGACTAATTATTAGGCCTAATTATTCCAGTTTACCATGTGCCATACCTTTACAGTGTAAATGAAGGGCAAATCCTGGTGTGTCCTGGTATCTGATTCATGTACAGTACTGTATATACACATCCATTATAGGCGATGAGGACAAAAATAGGCTAATTCCATTACTTTCTGTTCAGAAACACTTGAACAAGTGGAAGGAATGTACAGGAAAGGAAGTCCATTCCCTCAAGGATAAACATGCAAATGACTTATTCATTATTCTTCATGTCTGACAGCACCTTATTTAAGAAAAGAGGTTAAACTCATGCGTGTGGTACAGTAAATACAGTACTACCCAGAGACTGTTCAAGTCTTTATTTTAAGAGAACCATTTGTGGCAAAAAGGAAAAAAGTAAAAGTGTAACACCCAGAGGAACTGACAGCTTCAACACAAATACCAAACATTCCCCACTTAGTCATTTCATCCTACCAAACAGCCTTGTAATAATAGTTTGTCTGCCATACTAGCTAAGGACAATGGAATTTTATGAGGAATGTGAAATAATTTTTGTCTGATGCATTATAAAAACTCAACAAAAAGTACTTTAAAGTTTAAGTTTTCCTTCAGTGAATTTATGGCCTTTTATCAATACTTGTGCCACTCATTAACAGTGGAGCTATAATTAACATGCACTGTGCAAGTGTTGCTACGGGTGAGGACAATCTGTCATGACATCTGGTTAAATCACAGTAATGACCATATCAATCATCGTTTGACACTTGGAAGATACTATAATAGGGCAACAATGCACCTAATACCACGGCTAATTATTATGTCCTGTACTTAATTTGCTGAATGCCCCCTTGATTTTGTGCAATGATGGTCTAAGATGGATTACCAAGGGCATGACCTCAACAGCTGCCAAAACAATGGGACAAACAACAACAGCTTCACTAACTGCTATTGCGAAGGAACTTCAGTATCTTTGGAATAAATGCATTATGACTGAACCTCATAATAGCATCCAGGTACACTACCTATAATAATAAACATCATTCTTTTATATCACCATTGTTATGGTTGGCTGCAAGAATGACCTCTCTGCTGTTTGACATGAGGACATCTGTGACAACCTGATGATCAGAGCTGGGTTTTTGTCACTGCAAGGCCAGATCAAAGGGCCTGAAGAGGACATTTCTGTCAGATAGGCATCTTGTGTTTACGTACTGTCACAGACACTGAAAACATTATGGGTCCTACCTTTACAATGCAGGATGGCGTGCTGATGGCTCAGGCTGATGTCAGCGTCGAAGAATGTGCAGTGCACTTTGTTCAACTCGCACGTCAGGCAGTGGTGTGGAAATGGGTCGGTAGTGGAGACACTGAGAATGGAGAGTATTAACACAGGACTCCACCTCAGCATCCACTACAAACCCTCAGTGGGTCATAAATGAAGTTAACGTTAAAGGACACCCAGCAAGAATCCAGAAAACTATCAGCAATGTACCTTGCACGAGTCACACATACACATTTTCTTTTTCAAAAAGGTTTGGAAATAGACGGCATATTTTAGGAAAACAGTAATTTCCATATTAGGAAAATTTGAATGGACTAAGCAGATTTTCAAGAAGTTTTTTTCTAGTTTTGATTGAAAAGTTTCATCAACCCCAAACTTCTGGAGTGCCACTGTAACTGATTCTAACATTTTCCCCGCAATTAAGAGGAAGAAGTGCAAAAGGGTTGGCATGCTTTTGAATTACATTAGGAAAGGTGTTCTTCTCTCTCACAGGAACGGGTGTACCAAATTTTAAATGTACGCAATTATGCAATTTTCTCAAAGGATGAAAAAGGCCTGAATAACAGGTTTTATGACAGATGCTTTGTTAAATCACCTGAACAGGTGTCTGCTTCGTGGTGAACCTTCTGTGCTGAGGAAATATCTAGTTGGATGAAAAAAAAAATAAGTCGAGATCCAAATAGTCCACATAAACACCGTGCTGAATTACATCCATGAACTGAACATTAACATTTTAAGTCATTATTTAAGTTCTAAAATATCATACATTTGTTTAACAATTTATTACCTTCACCCTTGACCCTACTGAATCTTTGGGTAAATGAAGATATCCTTTATTTTCCTATGTTTTCTACATCATTTTCAAACTTTATTTCAGAATTTCATCTTCTGTGCTGGCATTTAAACATTGACCTGAAATATTGGCTGGAATACAAACTCAAACCTCTGGCTCTCCAGCCAACTCAATCGATAATTGATTAACCACGGCCATTGATTGGATGCACACTTGAGCAGACTCCTCTTTTAATATGTATGCTGTTAGGCATCACCAAGTGTCCAAGGATCACCAAGTGTCCAAGGATCACCAAGTGCCCAAGGATCACCAAGTGCCAAAGGATCACCAAGTGTCCAAGTCTTCAAGTGATCCCCCTGTGATATGTCATATATTTGAAGCAAACATGTAAACAGGAATCTGTTGCTGATGGGTGATCCTTTTTTAAAGCTTAACACTTCTTAGTCATGTAAATCATTAAGAAAGGGTCACAGGAGTTAGGAGTTTAAAGTATTCACTCTCCCTAGTATGTAACTTCAAAAGGTATCCCTCCAGACCAGGAATGGACACCACAGGGTTAAAGGAAACCGAGTGATCTGGTGTGTATTCACTGCAACACAATAACTGCAGTGAAAGGACAAACTCACATGTTGTGATTGCGTTCATCGTAAGCTAAGATCTTGATCACCTCCCAGTTCCCTGATGTTAAATGTCGGACCTCATTCTGATCAGCTCTGGACTGGGAAAAAAAAATACAAGATGAAAAAAAGACAGAATAAGAATAAAGAAAATGAAAACATAACATGCAAACAGATGTCTATTCCATGTTCTCTCATTATCAGAAATGTTTCACTCTAGCCATGCCAAATGGGACAGGGAAGGCATGTCATTTAGCAATACCAACATGCTACTCTGATCAAGGGATAACAGATAAAAATATGGTGACACTCCAAGCCATGAAGGTCTTCTGGTTTTGTCAGTGAGGTAAGTTTTCTGCTGTGACCAGGTCAGCACAGCCAGGTGCTGTATAGGTTAATCTCAGCTTCTTACATTGGGCTTCTCTCTAGACAGACATTATTTTTAAAATCCAAATCTCAGCAATGTGTGTATTTGTGTGTGTGCGTGTGTGTGTACACGTCCGTGTGTGTGTTTGTGTGTGTGTTGGTAGGAGAGACAAACTCACCTGCATTGTAAACATAGCGATGTGATGGAATTCTCCTTGGCCCCCATGCTTTACCGGAACTGTCAGGAAGAACTTACTGCCATCCCTTGAAAAAACAGGTCCCTGGTTCTATAGGAAACATTGGATTCTTCTTATTATCAGCACCATAGGTATGTTGTCAGCCACCTGCTATTGTTTTTTTTCAGCCAATCTTATAGCCAACTATAAAATTCAATTTCCCTTAAAACATGAAAGTTTTCACAAAATCAAATATGGTGGCCACATATTTACGTTACAAAAAGTTGATACAACAACACTGCAGCTTTGCAGCTTTGGATATATTCCTCACATTATGACACATTTTTGACATTGTATCTACCATGTTAGTTTTACATCATCTTGAAATATTAGCATGGTAGGTTAAAGCCTCACTTATAGCTCTGCTAAGGCTCGAACCAAACAGTGAGGCTGTACAGCTGATGTTCCAGTTGCGATACACAAACCAAAGCTGCTTGGAATCAACCCTGCAAGGGTCACAAGGTCAGCTCTTTTGCTACTGCACCCTCATGCTTCCAATGCTGCTGATCTCTGATCTTATTTGTTCATCTCAGGCACCGAATGATACTTTATTGTTTGCATATTGTTAGACATTACATTACATCACTGACTATCAAGTTTTCACATACACAGACAGCAAAGTTAGAGATTGCTGATGAAACTTAAGCATTTCAGTCTGGTTAAATCATATTGGAACACAGATTAGAATGACATTAATTATGTGTCTCATAAGTTTACTATGCACGTAATTAATTTACCTGTTTTGACAACCAGAGGTCAGAGGTCTCCTCATGTCTCTGAAAACAAACCAGAAGTATTGTACTCAGTGCAAAAATAGCCCTTTGCTCAAGCAATCATCACTTTACTTCTACAATAAGTTCACTATTTCAGGGTGATGGCAGTTACATTAAATACACAATCAGCCTGTTACTCCTACCAAAGAAAATTGGTGGTTCTGAATGGAACTGTAGAATTCTACATATTTCTTAGCACTAGTCTGTTACTGCTATGAAGGCCTGCTTACCATAGCGGCTCACTGGAACTACCATTGCTATACTTTGCTTGTTTGCACTTATTGTCCACTCATTAATGGGACTTAATTCTGTCCTGAGTACAGTTAAAACTAATATAAGGGGAATAATCTTAAATTGAGAAATATACAAAAAAAATTGTCCAGAGTACTGTATTAGTTGTATTATTGTACTGAATTATTGTATTATCTCCTTGCGTTGTTTTGCAATTTTCTGAATTTGTTTTTATCAAAGATACACATGCTAGTATAATATTGCTCAGTGGTATTATTTGTCCGAAATATGTAAAGAAAACAAATCCTCCCACCTTGATGCAAACTCCAATGGTGGTGTCACACACGGTGAGGACAGACACGTTCTGGGGCCGGTTCAGCCACCTCACTGCTGCGTTAGTGTTGCTGATCCATTTAACCATCACCACATAATATTCCCTGATGGGCACGGGAGCGTGGGGTATCACAGAAATCGGGTTTCAGCGTTCATTCACATGAAATTGAATCCAAGTCCCTTTTACTATAAAGCATTCGATGTATAATATTCTATGAGAGAAATTAGCCTCTCATCACACACACCCAGGGCTTTTGGTGAAGCAAGTTATCCAACCGAAGAGGATATACCACACAATTACTAGCTGACTGGGCTCTCTTTTCATTTGGAAACACATTAGTGACATTTGCAGCTCCTTATCTACAGCAAACACATAAAGGCACATAACTGAGTGTTATCATCACCTGGATTTCAGGCTGTCTGGGGGTGTTAGCTCCTGAGTGTGTGTTGGCCCATACAGGTTCACCACGTACAGCTTTACAGTTGGGTTGGGCTGTCCAGCCTGTCAAAGCAATGAACACACCCAGCATGTCAGACTCACCGCTAGGCATTCACAAATGGTTTCATCTGCCAAAAATTTGAAGTTTTGAAACTAAAAGACCACAACGGGAATAACACTCAAAGCACTGACTTGTGTGAAGTCATACAACTCAGGTAACAGTGACTGCAGATTGAATGGCCCCCCCAAGGCGTGCATGTTTGATATCCCAACAACATTAGGAATCTGTCTCATGTAGACCAATCAAAACAGCCAGGAGAAATGACCCCAAAATATCCTCATTTTCAAGTCAGAGCCTCAGGGAAAAGTGAGACCTGATTGGCTGACCATCATCATGAAGTAAGTGCAGTCTCACTTGGGTGGTCCCACATGCACTGCTTTCATGACATGGGCCTCCTGCATTCATTAAAGAATCGGATTAATGATTTTTTTAAAAAATTTATTTAGCTTCAGTTTATTATAGACAAGTCAGTTCATAAGATGCAGTGTTATACCTGCCACACATTTAAAAATGCTCTACCCAATAATCGAATAGCCCCACAAGAAAGAAACGTCTGATGTCAAGGGTGTAATTCTTCACATTATGTTGACAGAGATATTTAAGTTGTGGTATGAGGGGTATTACATGTCATGGTACAGAGTGTTCTACAGTTGAGGTAATTTTCAGGCAAAAAGAGTATTAAAGTACATTGGTTGGAAGGTAGTTAAATTTGTACTAGTGCTGGTATGCAATTTGTGGCAAAAAGGTCCACATCTGTGGTAGTTATTGAAGGATATTGTATGTCACTTGTGCTGAGCATATATGGCAAATTTGTTGCAAAATTTATAGGCATATGATGTTGTATTACTTCCTCCTTCTACCCTGCCACTGCTACACAGTTTTGTTACTCCAAACCTTGCATGAAACCACCAGCGTAAGAAGAGTTGCTGTTACAAATGACTGACTCATTTCTTCCATTTTGTTTGTGATGTACATGATACCCACAAGGTAGACCAAGTACAGACTACAGACTTAAATGGAAAGCAGTAGACCCCGTAGAACATTTAGAACCACTTCTAGACAGTGGGAAAAGGTATCAGGCCGCCAGCTCTAGATGTTGAGTTGACCTTTTCAGATTGTCACCCACTTTAAAAAAACATTACTTTTTCTACCAGACATTGGGGTGGCACTGGAGCATGAATGCCACATGCCCAACTCTGCCCCCTCTTTTTCACATATCCAGCATGGATCAATGCCATCTATTTAAAGCCCAGATTAAAAATTCTTGGCCGCTTGCCATTCCACAAAGCCCAAGAGCAGCTCTCTACCTTGACAGCTTTGGAGAAATCTCAGAGAGGCAAGACTTCTGTCTCCCAAAACATATGTCACATGAAGGAGAGGTGCTTCAAGGTCATTTTGAATGAGACTGTATTTGTTTTTTTGTTTTTTTTTTTTTCTTTTTTTGCAGATTGTGGCAAACGTATCACGGGTAACAGGCCAGCCTACTCAAAATTTTCCAACATGGCAAAATGATGTTCTTCATAACTGTGTCAATATCTAAGTACAGACGTCAACATATTTATAGCTGTAGGTGTTTCAGATAATGAGTTTAACTAGATTTAGATTAAAGGCATCACATACATGGCTGAAAAAATAAATTTAATTACACAGGTGACATTCTATGACATTAGAATTTACTTAAGATAGCATTCCTTAAGTTATTAAAAATGACATTCTGTGCTTTAATATAATACATAAATTTGGACTGCACAAGTCGCAACTTAAAAACAAAGAAAATAAGTGATTTGCAGTAATGTTTTATAACTTTGAAGAGGAATTAGCTCATAAAAGGTCAATGAAGTGAATAATCTATATGAGGAATCTATACGGTAATGTTTTCAAAGGCATGTATCATCCCAGATTTCAATGATGCACAATCAGAGCTATTCCCCTGCTTCTCTGATACTACTGTATCAGTCCTTGGTTTCAATCCCCATTTTCCCCAATCCCTGGTTTCACTGATACAGAAAAAGATCTTGCCTTGGGGTATGGGTAGAGCTTGCCTTTGGGGTACTGCTCGCCTGTGAACCGGGGGAGGGCCATGTTCGGTACCAGGGAATTGTTGATAGCAAGGAACGCCAGCCTCTCTCCATCAGGAGACCACCAGTGCGTCACGTGAGACTGCAGGATCTCCTCTGAAGACGACAAAATCCATGAATTTATTTTATATGCAGTACTCTCAAATAATAGCAAATTTTGCTACTGCCAGAAAAAAAAAAAAAATAGAAGAATCAAACTGCAAAGTTCACCACAAATGGAATATATTACCCCAGTGTTGTCCACTCAGCCTCAATTTTATATTTAATATACCTAAACCGAATTAAGTGAGCACAGATCTATGATATAATCAAAATCAGATAAAGCATTTGATTGGCTGTGTCTAGCAGTTACAATTCAGCCATGTCAGGACTACTAAACTATTAAACTGGTTAATGCTTAGAATGTCCATCCAAGCTTAGAATGTCCCTGGGGTTCATTAACTAATCATTTTTTCCCTGAAAATACCAGGCCCTTAAAGATATAATCATTAATTGGTAATTCTAAGGTAAACTATTGATAATATTCCTGAGAATGCAGGAAGGAGAGGACCACTGCAACAAGCATTCTCTCTCACAGAGACAGCATACAAAGGGGACTTTCCAGACATGAAATGGATTAATCTCTCTAATGAGCTTTCCGAGGACAGATGGATATTTGGATAGCTGGATAACTCTGTCCCTGACAGAGACTACCACAGCCAGTACAGTGCAGCATTTACACCTCTGGACATAGCAAATGCTCTCTGTGTTACACTCCCGGTCTATCACAGCTTTAAGAGCCTGGAGCTTTACCATTCAGAAACTTTCTTAGCCCCATGCCGAGGCCCAGGCTCAGCACCAGGAGAAAATACAAAGGGGTGCAACTGCAATCCACGGGGGAACACAAAAGTTATAAATACTATGTAGACATTGAGATATAAGGAGACAACTGGGGGTGCACTGGGGTCTGTCTGGTGCAATGCACCCCTAAGCACCCCCATAGTGCCCGGCCTGCCGAAGACCGCACGTGAACTGACGTGGATAACCACAGGCTCTGTGGCTTCCAATCGGGAGCAATCACGAAGACATGGTGGAGTATCTACGTCCCATGGCATGTGTCCATACTGATTGCTTGTGCAGACTGAGTAAATGAATCCAGGATCTTGCAGCGAGATAATAGGTTTTCAGCCCAGCATCTCCCGAGGAATCCAAACCTCCTGCATGACCATGGATTCGTATCGGACAGGCTTGTCTAACTGTGAAGATGAGAGATTCCCTGGTGCCAAACGCTATCTGTACTCTCTGACTAAAATGTCAGACTCAGACTCTACCTGGACTGACCCAGCACACAATTGCTGCCCCCCCCCCCCCCCCCCCCCACGCCCATCAGTGCTGTCGTAAATTGCTGTTTTTTAAATTGTGCTTTTAAATTTGTCTCTTGTGGCCGCCTTTACCCTGACGCTCATTGTGCCGTTTGAAGTTGTTGAAGTTTGCCGTTTGAAAGTGTATCGTATTAGTTGCCCTATAGGCTGTAATTGTACAAATCTGAGTACTGCGTCCTCAAACAGACCTTGCTCTCAGCTGAGAACTGTCTCATTGTGGAACTGTACACATCCTGTCCCCGTACTGTCGCTGTACTTACTGTATGCACTTTTGTAAGTCGCTTTGGATAAAAGCGTCTGCTAAATAAATAAATGTAAATGTAAATGTCACATATTCATTTTGGATGACTGAAACAGAGGCTAACTGAAGCAAGCAGAGCCTGAGATCTATAATTTTCCATAATGATGTTTAATTGCAGAATATAATTTTGAGTGAAACCATAGCTTTCCTTGTCAACCTGACCTGAGCATAATACTTTGATAATGTCAGCAGCATCTGGACACAGGTAGTTAAAGAGGTACTAATATAGGACTTTATTGAAAAGTTCTCTGGAAGTTGAGCTGATCTTCCTATCATAGAATTAATGGATGAATATTCATCCCTCTGGGCCTTTTACTTATCTAATATATATATATATATATATAAATATATATATAGATCTTTATATATATATAATATATATAAAGATCAGTATCATCACCTGTCAGGATCCATTAAGTTAAGTTCCAAACAAAGATTTGGGGGGAGAATTTTCAGACAAACTCTTGTCACTACTTAGGCTTAGACAAACAGGTCACATGTCCTCAGCAACCCTTCTCTACCCCATCTCCCCTTATTCTTTTTCCTGTTTATGATATCCAAACAGGTAGTCAACAACCTCGCCCCCTGACCAGGAATGATCCCTTTGTTGGACTCCAAGCCAAACTAGAATCCCACCATAACCACATCATAACGCAACATTCATGCTTTGATCATGTGGATATTATAGATTTTTATGTCACTGTTTCATATTTAGCTGTTGCTACATGAACACAAATTTCAAATAACAACTGCAAGTAAGTCTTCAATGCACACGTTAATCTAAGTTTCTGCTGCTATGTTGTGATAGCCTACCATACTGACATCATGTGCATGGACATGTCCAACCAGAAAGGTCAAGATAACTGACCTTGCACACTCTGGGCTTCTTTTTTATACAAGATGTCTTGCTGTTGGTTATTGTTATCAGTCACACCCTTCTGGACAAGGGTGGGCAGAAAAGAATGAAATTTAGCCACTGTAATTGGACCAGGGCTCACTTCAAACACCCCTCTTCACCCACCTTCATACAACCAGTCAGCAATTCCATTATAGATGACTCCTTCTCTCCCCGATGATGTCAGCCTGAGGGAGTTCCCTCTGACATCTGACTGATAGTAGATGTTGTTTTCAAATATGTAGATCTGAAATATGACAAAGCAATCATATCAATCATATCATATAAGCAATCATATCACAGAGGTGATCATATCTCAGTGTTGATGATGATCAGAAACACTGAAAATAGTTGAGCCAAGAATAATACAGTGTATTTACTTATATAAACTGTACAATATCATATTTCTTTAGAAAAAAAAAGATTCACAAAGAAACAAGCCATACTGTGCACATTTACACTTTGTGAAAAAAAAACAACATCAATGTTATTATTAGGAATGAGATGAAATACTGTAATCTAATTTTGGGAATCAAAATTCAAAAAGTTTCAATGTATCTACAGCACCAAAACAACTTATGGTCAGCAATCAGCTTCTTTATTCTGATAGGATCTTCAGGTGAGTTGTGCTGAACCATCACAGTACCACAGTAGGGTGAAACCTATTAAATGTTAAATGGAATCCTGAAATAGATTACCTTACATTACATCAGCCATCAAGACCATCTTCCACTTACATATTTGCATGGAGGACAATTTGAGAGCACTTGGTTTGCTCAGATAGGTTTAATTGATTATCACCAACGAATTGCAGATGTGTACTGCTGAAGACATTTCATGTGCAAAATTACAGGAACCACCAATGTGAAGCACTCTAGAAATTAGCTGCAAGCTTCCAGGTGAGTGTGCCTCCCACAACGTAATGGAACACTATTATCATGATTAGAGAGCAATCATATCATAGAGGTAAGTGTTTGTGGTGATCAGAAACACTGAAAGTAGTTGGGCCAAGTATAATATAGAGAATTAATTATATAAGCTGTACAATTTCATATTTCCTTGAAAATGTTTTCAAAACGAGATAACAAAGAATCATTGCTGCCTCCATCCGCTTTTCTCAGATATTCAAATGAAACAATCACTCACCTGCCATTAAATTATGACAACCTGTCCAGAAGAGGTTGAAATGATCTTTTTTTTATCTTTATCTTTCAGTATCCCAGGGTGTTCCCTATGCCTTTACTTACATAATCACAATGAGTCAGAAAAAAGACCACATTCAGTACACAGATTTATTGTATGTGTATTATACTTATTCATATTTTTCTAATGCTCAAGAATATTAATGTGGGACTGTTGCTTTTTTGCTCTGAGAATGAGGCAGCAGCAAATTTGATGATTCATAAATAATTCATAAATAATTGTAATTGTAATTGTTCTATAATCAGCTTCCTCCAGCTGCTGTGCTGTTTAATATCTTTGTTCTTCTTTTAACGAACTTTTAAAAAAGCTCAATTCAGGCCCACTTCACCACTTCAGGCATATGTCTCTTACCCCACTTCTGGGGTAGAAGGGCATATGGGACATAACAGATGTGCCTGTTTCTTTAATTGTCCTGCTCTTTAACTGTGGACAGCCACTTAAAGCGTGTACAAGTAGGATTGATTATGAAATTGATAATTTAATGGCAGAAGAAGTGCCGACTCTATTGCCAGCCATAAATACCTTAGAAATAAATAAAGCCATGCCATCTGTTGTAGCAAGAGCTATCTTATATTCTTCAGCTGTTGACAAATCGTTGGTCAAGCAGCATGCTTTAAACCTTGCAGACAGTTCCGATCCCACATAAATGCTTCCATATAAATACAAGTGTTCCAATATGTGATGGCAAGAGTCTAGATCATTTATATTTCCATTATTTTCAATTCAAGATCCCCAGAAATAAAAAATCACAACATACCATTTGCCATACAGGAGCAGAAAGAGGGCCAGTGTTTCAGGTTTGTGACAAGATTAGTTGCATTAACACAGTGCAGGTAATATGCAGATACATATAGATGTAAAGGGGATGAATATTAGTGTAAGTACATGTCTGCTGTCTTGTGTTGGAAGGCACTCTGGATAAGAGTATCCGCTAAATTAATGCAATTTAATGTAATGTACTTATAAGCACATACCCACAATAAAAGGACAGTGACGGTAGTTTCTGATGGTATTGTTTCCTGGTCTACAAATGTAGAAATTGGAGGAAGTGGTACTGCTGCTGCCCTCTATAAAAGTTGCTGGGACCACCTTATTATCACTATGAGAGAGAATTATTTTATTCCAATCCAAAAATTACATTTTATGTGGACAGAAGCCACAAAAGACAGGAAATTCAAACCTGTCCCTCAGCTCTTATTTTATGAACTTACAAAGCCATCCACCACACACTACATTTACATTTATTCATTTGGCAGATGCTTTTATCCAAGGGGACTTACAAGTGAGGCAGGGTACAACACAAACTTTGACACCTGTGTTAACATTGTAACTATGTTGCTCTACTTCAGTTTACACACACTCACCCTGGGCAGGTTTGCTGAGGAATTCGAGCATTCACTTAGACAGACACATGACAACTCTAAGAGAAGGCAGTGGACAGCCTACATGCAAGGTGAGCTTCTTTCCAACTCAGCCACTTGGGAGTCTGACACAACATTTAAAATGACAAATTTTAAATTGTACAGCTTCCACCATATTCAAAAAGAATTCACTCCAGCAGAAGCCAAAGGCCTATTATTCATATTAGTTTTCCTCAGAAGTCCAAATATGCACTTCTCCCCCCATTGATTCTGAGTGTTGCTTCCATCTGCCTTATTTTGCATAGAGTACAGACATAATTCCCCACAAAAGCAAAGTGTAATCATCCTGCAAAATTATGCTGTTTTTGCCTATTGTAATAGACTTTGAGATGCCAAAATAAAGCTCTCGAAATACTCCCCACATCTGTCATGCTCACATCGATCATAATGATAATGACTTCCTAATGGAGGGAGCATGATTTATGCCTGAACAAACTGCAGGAAGCATGCATAATTTAGAAAAGAGAGTTCCAAAATGTTACAGAGTTAACTGTCAGAAAAAAGGGCCTACTTGTCTAATACAAACATATGACAGTGAAAGGTAAATAAAAACAGAATCAAGGAATTTTCTTATTCTGTTCATTGCGTGGGGAAGAATAATGAAATGTACCACAGCTAGGCAAAAGCAAAAAAAAAAAAAAGATAATAAAGAAAGACTTTATATCTGAAAATCAAGCTTTGTTAAAGCTGAAGCAAAGCCAATCGAGACCAGTCCCTTGATGTGATATTTCTACATAATCTAATTAATCTAATTATGTTTGATTATAATTTGTGATTAAAGTCATTTATTCCGTGGGATCCCTCAACATGGTAAAATTAGAGATAGGCCTGCTTAATTAATGAGTATATTTTCCACTCCGTGCAAGTAAGGCACGCTTGCTGGAACAGGGCTCTTCAGAGCCGTTGTTGTTTTCGGAGTGTGTGTTGCACGGCCCTCTTATTACTCTCAGGAGAAGCTGGCGGGTAGGATGGCATGTCTGCTTTGGAACTTACCAACTGCTGCCTCTGCACCCCCCACGCAGCATACTGCAACACTGCGTTCTGCACCTCTGGAGGATTCAGTTCCAACACCTCCCTTCAAAACACAGGAACACATGAAAGAGCGCCACCACCAGTGCTGGAGAGCAGTTGCATATTCCAGAAAAAAAAAAAAAAAAACACCTCGACACAATATGGGCACTGTAATTGTCTGTATGTATATATATTTACATAATTATATAAAGATGGGACTTTGCTGAAGTTCTGTAACAGTGAAGTGGAAGATACAGTCTTAATAACATAAAAACCCTGCATAATATTAGTCACAATATTAGTCACTTCAACATTAAATGTAATTTTCTTTTTTTCTTACCGTGTATAAATGTTGTAAATCATGTAGGACGCAGTATATGAATGTCGGTATACCTAAAAGAAAAACAAAAGAGAGAGAGAAGTCAAAGAAAGTTTAGCTGAATAGCTCATAGGATAAAGAATACTGACCTTAATAGAAAAGAGGACGAAAAATAAGTACTGACATCAGGTAGCAATGGCTAAAAAAGGCAATTTACACAGATGACAGCCGCAGAAAAGAAACCTTATTAACATACATGTATAGAGATCACAAAACCCATCAGAGTTGATATAAAAACCCAGGCTTCTGACAGAAAAAAAAGCTTATCATCTATATTTCCCTTCCCCCTCTGACTTACATATTTCTATGTGCACATTACTCTAGAGAGTACTGGCCTAAAGTGATAATGTAATACTAAGAATATAATAAGAAATGGGGAAGCGAGGTTCTCCATTGTCTCTGTGAGGTATTATTTCAACACGGAAACCATCACACTCCACTTGGTTCGAATGTCCACCAATTCTTTCTAACAGGGAACATTTACCAGATCTGAAAAGTGAAGCTGCATTGATTTCTTTGTGACCATACATTTAGTTATGAAAATCTGTGTTTTCAAACATTACATGATATAAACAGTAAATGCAAATGTTCAAGGTTAGTGCAAAATGAACAACTCAAGTATCTTTGATCAAGCAAGCTAGTTGATTAAGATTTGTGTGCATGTATTTAAATGTATAAATGCATTTAACACCTTACAGTGGTCTGTCAGACTGAATCACCACCTAGTGTGTGTGTGTGTGTGTGTGTGTGTGTGTGTGTATGTGTGTGTGTGCGTGTATGTGTGTGTGCGTGTGCGTGTGCGTGTGTGTGTGTGTGCGTGTGTGTGAGTGCATGTGCGTGCGCGTGTGTGTGAGCGTGTGTGTGTTTTGGGGGGGGGGGGGGGGGGGGGGTAGTAAGCTCAACGAGAACTTTATAGCTCCATTTTCAGCCCCCTTGTGGATGTTTCAGCTTTTTTGTTTTGGATTTCACAGACCATTTGTTACCAGACATTTTATGGATACCACATTTGAACTGAAATATAAAAGGAGCAGAATGGAACAGATTGGAGAACCATTAGTACAGTCTAACAGGCTGCACATGCCATTGTGATTATTTCAAAAACTATCCAACTGTTAAATCTCTGCAGCCTTTGGTCCCTGCAATTTGCTCAAGGCTAATCCCTATTGTTGTCTCTTTACAGTTTTCTGTAAACAACAGAATTAGTTCATTTACAAGGCCACTTAAGGAATTGCTTTTTTTTTTTCTCTTATCACACGTCAGAATTCAAAATGGCTCCTGTATACCACTGAGATTTCTATAATCTGTGCAATCTTTTGTAAACAAGAGGATCATCTTTAAAGGACTTAAGGGTTACCATGCATAGATTTGCCAGAATTAGTCATTTTTACTGCTTATTTACCACTGAATATGAACATGGCCTCCAGCTGGCCCAGAAACCACTGTACAAGAAACCTATTAACACAATCTAATCTCCAGTCCTTTTTAAAAACAATACCTCCATCTGGGAATCAATCTGTAATTTGCGGGTGGATAAAAGGTTAATATAATACAAGTCTAGTATTGACAAACAATGATGTGTGGAGAAGAAAAACACACGGCATATACTGAACAGCAAAAGCGAAGCCACATAAAAAGCATGTCAAAGTCATATGTGGCAGCTGACATTGAAGGTTAACTGATCAAAGAGGCTGTCGGCAGTGAAATGAATAACACTAGACTTGGCCCGTCAGTGTGCCCTAAATGTAACTCTCATGTTGAAAAAGACTCATTCATGCCTTTGGCAGCTTGTGCATTTTCTTTCTAATTCAGGCACTCCCGATCTCCACCTTAGCATTACTGTGCACTGTCCTTCAAAAAAACTGTATTAGGCATGGATTACTAGTTAACTAGATGGTTACTGCTAGCCAGTTACCATCTAGTTAACTAGATAGAGTTAGAGTTAACATAGCTAGCTACTGTATTGGAACCATACAGTTTTACTCATATACATATTGTATATTTATACATATTATTAGTTGGATTTGTGCATAGCAAGGAATGTATTTATCTTGGGAGACAGTATCAGCAAACATAGCTATCTAATAACCCAGTTAGCTAAGTTACTGAGTTACTTACCTTTTTTGTGCCCGTGGATACATATGAGCAGACACAATAAACCTCTTGAGCTTACAAAAAATAGAAATCGCCACAAGAGCAAAAGGAAGTAACTGCTTATGGTGCCAAGGAATTACAAAAAATTTACTTCATGTGAATCTCTTATTGAACTTATTTTAAGCAGCAAAACAAACTAATGCTGCTATCTACAATGGAACCGAGGCCAAGTTTAATATGCCCGTTGCCACAAGCTGCCAGTGACTGATGTACTGAAAAGCAGTTGAAAAAACCAAAGACAGTTTTCCTTTGACTACACAGAGCAAAAAGCAAGTATTCAGCATTACCATGCCATGACAAAGTGACAAGTAGGGTGCTTGATATATTTATGTTAACAGGGACAGCATGCCAAAGGAAATGCAAAGGGATGTCAGTCTAAAGAATGCATGACCAGAATAATAAAAAAATAATAAAAACATGGTCTTTCAATTCAAAGGCCCTCAATCCAGGATGGTGAATAATGTATGGTACTGTAGAACTCTCCAAGACCTGGAGAGACTGATGACATGAATAACGATGGGGGTGAGATTGATGCTCAGTCTGTTCTTGACTCCAAAAATACAACTGCTGGATTTTTTTTCTTTTAAATGCATTTCTTTACCTGTTACCATTTTATAGGATAGCTCACATTTTACATATTACCCTTTCACACATATATTTATACGTGCGGCAGTATACCATAGTGGTAAGGAGCAGGACTCGTAAACCTAAAGCAGGACTCGTAACCTAACCCAGCTGTATAAATGGGTAACATGTGAAAAACTGTAACCTATGTAAGTTGTTCTTCATAAGAGCATCTGCTAAATGCCAATATTGTAATGTACACCATGGGATATTTATTGAAGCTATTTAAGTACAGCATGGAAACATACAAAGGCTATGCCCTAACTAAGGATACAACCTGGGATGGATGTCTGATGTGTCTCATGCTAATTTATCCATCTATTTGATACATTGATATGGTGTGATCATTTGGAAGAAATGAGCTAAAAACTATTTTGAACACATTTCCATGGTGATATGCAACAAAATGCTTATATCACATTGAATCTTTTCTAGGATGCAACCTTGAATTACAGATGGATGTCTGACAGTTGTATAACCTGGATGATATATCCTGGAAGGTCTGAAGCAATAACACTACTCAAATTCACCATCAAGATGCAATTGTAAAATATTATGTAGTTCACAGTGTATATTTAAAGCAAGGTCTTCCCAAAAGGGAGGTCAAGTAAACAGCAGTTCAAATTGAACACCTGTTTGAATTTCCTGTGTTATTTTAGCTTTGTTCACTCGTACTGTCACTTAAGTAGTTTTGGGGTTTAATAGATAATCCATGACACAACCTGCTTTGTTTAAATTTAAGTGGAAAAAGGTAGTGCCTGAAGCACTTACAATTACGTTTTCTCTACTCTGTCCTTTGATCTTTTCATCTTGTTCTTTTTGCGGTAAAATCTGCATTGCCTTAGGTCTCCCGTTCCCCTCCTCTGATATTACCAAGCTGATCCAAGGTGACCTGTATTTAATCTGCTCTATACCTTAAGAATGCAATTCTCATTCACGACATACATTCACCTAGGTCTCGGGAGAGAGCTCCGGCGTCAAGGCAGAACAAAATTATGGAAACACTGCCTCTTCATCTTGACTTGGTTCAATGCATGACTGTGCATAGGAAGAGATATGAAGGTATGATCAAACATGCAAGATTTTCATCCATGTGCAGAGAGGGGCTGAGAGGAGCCTCTTTATATGTAGGAGTCAAAGACACTGTACCTAACAGTACATAAAACACACTGAAATCTGGTAACTAATAACTGGAAATTGCCATTTGCTGTTTTGGGGTTTCTTTTTACAAGGAGAATGCATAGTGGAGAGACAATACCAAATAATCAGTGCTGCAAGCAATAATAGAAGTCATTGCACGACATAAAGCACTTCTTCTGCTAAGAGCAGGTGCAAGAGGGAATCTGAGGATATAGTGCTTTTACTTAGCAGATAACCTCATTTTAATATGGGCTATTTGAACTTTTGATCTTTAATTCAATTCTCTTTGAAAGTGGCCCCTTTGTAGACATAGTTTAGCACTGGTGTGGTGCATACAGAAATAAAGTTGTGACATGAGGTTTGTAGGTTTCAGTATAATGGTAGAATATTGTATGCCCTTCAGCAAAGTACTTACTCTGAACTGCTTCAGTAAATAGCATCCCCCAAACCCACACAAACAAAAAATGAAATAAAAACATAATTGTTTTACTTTATCCTCATCAGCCCCTTGCCTGCTCATACAGCAAAAAGTTTAAAAAAAAAAAATTCTCATCATTTTCAGAATTTATTATCCAAGCCATAGCACCAAGTTTACACTTTGTGCTAATTCCAAATGAAGGTAAACTACAGTGGTAAGCCACATTTTACTAGAAATATCCACGATCTGGACTCACTTTGTGTTTCACTGTTCCCCTCCTTACCCTTTGCTGTAATCACCTTTGACAATACTCAATTGAACTCAATTCAATACTCAAGAGTGTTATGAAAATGTACCCTCGATTATTCAACAGAATGGTGCTGGGACTCCAGTCTTAGTTAGTTTTAAGGTGTCCAACACCTATCATCCATACAAAAATAATAATACATTGAGTATATATTTTAGAAAATAGATATTTTTGGCTAAATCAATTTATTTGAAATATATCAATTATTGCCATTAGGTATCACAATATATCTGTGCTTTGTATTAATATATTTCAAATATATTTGCAATACATTTTTGGGCTTCACAACATATTTCTCAGTATATTACACTATACAAAAAATTTGCAAAGAATTCATTATTATTAAAGTAATGATATTTGTTGATGTGTCATCTCACTTCTGTACACATCTGTGCAACAGACACCACTTAACTGAAAATTCAAAAAATAAATACAGTGCAAAACAAATTTTGATCTGCGGCCTGTTAGCATTGATAGACTCAGGAACTACTACACTTAATGAATGAGCTCAGTGATACTCAATAGGGAACTGAAGAGGATTTCATTCCTTTGTTTCTATCTGTCTTGACTTCAATGTGAAACAGACTTACCACTCTTATCTTATTTTGATTATGTCATAACAACATGACAAGCTGTCAGATGTTAAGAAACAGTTTCCACAGGCGTTTCAGAGCTTCACTTAATCCACCAATTAGCTCCAGAACTCCACTTAAACCGACATTAGAAATGAAACTGGTGTAAAAAAAAAAAAAATCACTAAAGCACTGCAAAGACAAAGATACAAAAAAGCTCTCTTGCTACTCTACTACCCTACAAACAAACACATATAAAACATTTCACAGTCTGGTTTTATATATTTCCTTTCAATCCACTGACAATGAAAATATATACCTGTCATTCATCATTACAATGTGATGGAAATTAACAGACATTTCATAATATTCCTCAGTGTTGACAAATGAAACTTACCTGTTTCACATGGTAGGCAAAGAGCACATACTTCAGGTCAGGAGAAACTGAGTATTTTGCTACTTTGTATGCAACCTAAAACAACAACAAAAAAGACAACAAATGTTCTGTTTTAGGGTATGAATTATGTATTAACTATTCTGCAATATTGTGTTAAGATTAGAGGCTCATGGTAAGTATGCCACTTCCAATATGGACACCTCCTTCATCAAATAGGCAGGAAAAAATCAGAACAATGTGATTTAACATTCAAAAGTTTCTTTTCCTTGCAAAGAGAGAAGCACACACTAACTCTATGTAGCCCTGTAGAAGGATAAAATCATTTCAGCTTCAAAGACTACAGATCACTCAGAGATGTTCTGTATACACATATGCTCTTTACCAAAAAATTGCAGCTCACCTAGAAAAGATAAGAACTTTTACACTGAACAGCAGTTAATTTTTTGTGTGTCAAGCATCCACTTGAAAACATGAAAGCTATTGGAATATAATTATTTCTGCTAAAAAAAGTTAACTGTGAACATAGATGCTTAAATGGTTTGTAGTTACACATATGCCTCCTATGATAAATAAACAATTAATGCACATTGTAATGGTGGGAGACTATGCTTTAATTCTAACCATAGTTACTACATAGTTCATGCATGGTGTGACCAAGCATTCTGCAAAGAGCATATAACTTTTTTCAAGCAATCTGCAAAGAGTATATAACTTTTTTTCAAGCATTCTGCAAAAAGTATATAACTTTTTTCCTAAAACAACATTTTACCCAGTGTTTCATCCACGTTACATCACAGAAATGTGACACATTTTAGTGGAGCCAGCTGTTCAATTCAATTTCAGCTGTGAGCAGTGGAATTGTTCTCCAGGGAATGAAACACTTCAGCATTTCAAACAAGTTTTGCATTTAATGTTATTCAACATTGTACCGACTATAATACATTGCTTATGTAATGGGTCATGATAACTGTAGCATGCCTGGATCCAAATAATGATCATCTAATTACGATCAAAGGATAAAAAGTCAACAGATTACAGGGTTCACAAATGCAGTGCTCAAACACTGTAATACAACACAGAGTTAGAAACATTCTCTGGAGATTCCCACTTACAAAGGTGCTGTTTTCCAACACAATGTCTGTTTCATTGGTGAGAACATTGTACTTGATGACGTGGCCATCCCGATTCCTGTACACAACCTCAGATTCTGAGAAAAGAGAAGAAATAAAGTATTGTTATCACATGCACAGTAGTTACTGTGCAAACTGCCACTTTTTAAATTTGAGATTAAAAAAACTGGAGTCAAGGTTGCATTTTCTCTGGTGACACATCAAAACCCCTGAATACTTGAGAAGATATTAGAAACATAGTCTGTAGAAGCCAGGATGATTGAGTTGCTATGAGTTGCCATGATGTTGGCTAAATAGGAAACGCTATGAGGCCTCCAGACAAATATTGAAAGGGTACATACAGTGCTCCATTCCTCCCATTGCCACAGAATACCACATATCTACACAACTCTGAGGGTTTTCTACATAGCCCTGAGGTTTCAGCCCTTCAAAACATTTAGTTTAATGCTACCTAAGCACATTTGACATTTGATTCAGATTTTAGAGACTTTAGATGACAGCACAGTAATTGCCACATTTTGCACCACCACTTATATGTTCCTATCAGTTGTTGGGCCCATTTCATCATTGCAAATCTTTCAGCATCCCAATTCATTTCACTTCTCAAAATTAGTCTCTCCTGTCTAGATAAGATAGTGCTTACTTGGTGTTTGTTTAGTGTAACTCGGATTCTTTTTAATTTTAACAGAAGACTCGTCTTTGCAAGTCTTTATACAAACTTACAAATGATAAGTACATATGTGTGAATAAGATGCTATTTTTGTATGCTAACATTTCTCTCTTTTTTGGTACTTTTCAACACAGCATCAGGGGAATACTTTAATTTTATTCAGATCAGCAAAGCATGAATTTTGTGTATTAAAACAAAGATGTTTACATTAAACAAATTCATAAAGTTACATTCCTCTTCCCTGGCTATTCAAGCAAAAAAAAAAAAATCATAAATAAAAGCAGAAAATATCTCCAAAAGTGGGAAATGGGTATTACAAACCAAGATAAAATGAGTTTCTTCTGGCCTTTATTCTCTAAGGCACCGGGATGCACTGAGTCACTGCTGTAAATACGCTTTCATGGCTGGCTACAGCTGCATTGTTCCTTTTGAGTTGAATACCGCACATTGTCACTGCATTCACATATAATGACACTGAAATGCCATCCTGCTACAGTTGAAAAGAATGTCATGCCTCCTCTTCCTCCGCTTTACAAACACATCACAATGCCACGGAGTTGCTTATGTTCTGCAGCTCTAACTTGTCCTTAGTCATCAATGCCAGTGGAAATCAAGAGACACAAAGAAAGACCTGTCATTGAATGAATCAGTGTTTTATTCTAGCTTTACTTTCCTGCCGTAACTTTGGAGAAAAAAACAAACAAACATCTAAATCAAATTAAAAAAAAAAAAAAAAAAAAAGAAACTGCAATTTTGAATATTACAAAAATGCACATGCATCTGTGTGACTGTTATCTTGGAAATCTACTACAGCTGCATTGGTAATTACTAGCTGATTTGCACTGAGAAAAAAACTACTGTCGAAACAAAACAACTTCATTTTGATACAACCTTTAGAATGAAATGAAATAATACCACCAAATTACTTGTCGTTCAAAACTGACCCATGCAGCGTGGAAGGGAGAAAGAGTGAAATGAAAGGTTTGAATCAATGGTGAATAAATATTTTAATAAGTGAAAGAGTCAGAACATGTAGAAAAGGTAGAAAAATTATATATGTTACTCTATTAGCTTGTTTTTGTTCCTATTTAGTCAGGAGGATGAATACAAATGGAGATAAGGAATAACTTGCCAACAATGGCCAATACTTGGAGTTCTGTCTTTGCCTAGGCATTGTAGTTTTTTTGGGCAGCCTACATCTTGGAAAGTCTCCTGAAGAATCATGCTCAGGACCCACAATTAACAGCATTGCAAAACTTTATGAGGAGTAACTTGTAGTTGGACCAGGAGGAGTAATGTGAGAGACACAGACGCTGTAGAAGGGGGTCTACTTCTTTAGTGCGAAAATATTTTACTTATTTGTTCATGATCTGAAGATGGCATATTTGTGGTCTGGCGGAAGAGATTCAGCACCAGATGCTGGGCTATGTTCTCTACAGCCCAACACCAATTTATTCATTGATATCTTTGAATTTGACAGATGCTTACTTGTACATCATATGGTCTTTGGCTGTTTTCATCTGGTAGCCCTGTGATGGAAAATATGAATTTGGCATAAACTTTTATAAGGTATTTGTTATTCTGAGACAAAAAAATACAATATTAAAAATGATAACAAAGTGTGGTAAGCAAATAAGCATTTTTGGAGGAAAAAAATGGTTTCAGCCAGGGGCATTTCTAGCTATTGAAAATATCAGGGGTCAAGTCAAGTTTGCCTGGGGCTTGTCTTTTTTTTTTTTCAAGGGAGATCGGCATCAGTAGGTTGGGGAGGTTATATCTGCCTTTATAATAAATAAATATTATCACACCTTCGTACGCTGCAAATCAAGTTCCGCTCTGTTACACAGTCTGTCTGTTGTTTTGCTATAAACACCTCCTTTTTCAGGGCGACAATATTTGGGGCTCGGCTTAAAATATTCGAGGCTATAGCCCCGAATGACTGGACCTAACGATGCAACAGGTTTCAGCTAAAAGTGATATTTTTGAACCACTTAACTGCCCTCTGGTCCAGGTGATCCCTCTGTAACACTATGATGCAGTGACAATGATACTGGTATTATAGGTTTCACCTGGTAAACATTAAAAGAAAGTTGACAACCTTAGTGTCATAGATTACACTTATTGAAAGCAATGGTGTGCTATCTGTGCGGTCCTGGACAAAATTCCAGTGTGGCTCTTGTTGGTAAGCTGATCACTACTCCTTCCAGTTACACTAAATTTGAAATAATCAGATCTGTACACCTGCAAGTAAAACTATAAAGTTTTCAACTCTAGGGAAGAAAACCTGTTTTTTATGTTAGTATTTTATGTCAAGGATTTTACAAAGTTACAAAAGCCAAAGAGTCTCTAAAATATTCACTTTGGCTACATTACACTCATTACAGTAAAAGAGTTTAAAAAAAGAGTTTAAAAATGCACTAGTTACATAAGCAGTAAGCTTTTAAACATCTCAAATGTCATTTATAAATTAAGCTCATATACTCATATCCAATCTGTCTGGAATTTACAATATGTTGCCAGGAGTGTATTTATCTGTGTGTTTTTCTATATTTGGAACCACCATTAAGCACAGGCCAGCTTGTTGGTGGTTCTAAAAATAATAAATAAAAAGTAAACCTAGTAGCCCTGAGCCCTTCCACACAGAGCTGCACAATGATGCAACAGCCTAATTATGTCTGGGAATCTGCCACAAACTCAGTTTTTAAGCCTAGATTATAGTTTGTCTCATATTCAAATTGGGTGGCTAACTATAGAGCATTTCTGGTGCCCGGAACTGTCTTTGCTAACGACTCACTCTGAATGTGACAGGACAGTCTCTGAAGACCTTCACGGGCCCTAACCTTTCGACTGACCTCCTTTTGTATGCTGTCATCGTTTATCTTCGCTCAGGCTACACAGTGTCTCAATGCCCCATTACATATTGCTCCCAAATTGCCTGGTCATCCTATTGTAACCACTATCCTCTCTCTTCCCTCCTCCCTCTCTCTGCCTCTCCAGCGGTCTGAGTAACAAGCTGTACTGTGGCAGCGCCCCCTGCTGGTAAGTTTTTACCAGCCTCAATGGGCAAGATTCCTGGACCATTTCTGCTCTGTCTAATGTTGGATGTTTTTTCAGTTGTTCACTTTGGGGCTCAATTAAAATTCTGCCATGCTGCCATCAATTGAAAACAGGTTTGCAGGGATTAATACTGACTTTCCATTAGGTCTGTGAGATGAGTCTTAGGCATGTAGAGAAAGCTAAAGAGAAATGACACATTTTCTCATTTGATTAGAGCATGGATATCTAGAAACAGCATATCCCTGGACATTCAAATTTTTTCCTCACCTGAGTACTCAGGTGCTTTATTTCAAGAGACTGATTTCTGAATAAAACCAATTTAACCACTTAGCCTTGAATTTCTCCCTTTGAGAAATACATCAAACATGTGCTACATAGCAAGAAGTCTCTCTGCACAACTTTAGATTAGCACTCAGAAGGTAAGATGCCAATGTATGTAAATTACATGGCATTAAAGCAATATTTACTTTCTACAGTCACTTTTCTATGTGGCTGTTTTCCAGTTGCCATAGTTCTTTGGCCTTGAATGGTTTTTTGACAGACAGTATTCAAACACTTGCCATAAAACAGAGATTGCTGTACAATGTGGCAGAGCTGAAATATCTTAGAAAACACTGAACATTTGCCTGAACATTTTCCTGAAGCTTCATTTGGATCTTCAAAGATACTTTACAGTACTGACTGATGAGTGATGATAATGAATCAGTCATTTGCATGGGATGTGCTGCATCACCATTGTAAAAAGATACATAATATAAATAATGTTAACAAAATCATGCAGTGTTAATAATGTATAATTAAGAGCCAATTTTTGGGACCTTAATTGTGTTTTACTGGCATAGGGTAAAATAAAATACTTAAAAAAAAAACTCAAGAAATAGCAAATACTAAGCTACACTGAAACAAGTCATAAACTGAGTTATACTGTGTTATTAATAGGAAAAGAAACACTTGTCAAATGCCATTATTTAAGTAGAGGACAAAGTTCACTTCTGGCATATTGAATAAAAGCCAAGAACTCTAAAATGCACAGGCCAGCGGGGGTTCACTGACGTCCTCATATTACAAAACCAATTCACAGAGGGAAGTATCAGCCAACAGAAAAACGTCAAGCAAAGTAATCAAAATGAGGTAGGATAAGACAGAACAGCAAATTGTAACAGTGAGTGTCTCCAGGTAAAGGCCAGATGATTGAAGGGCTGTACCTGGTAGGTCCCTGAAAGGCCTTGAGGGGTGAGAGAAGAGCAAGCTCATGACGGAGAGGTCCTGATTGACTCCTCAAAAGCAATGATGTGATTTGAAAAGATTGAGGGGTCTGCATTATTTTCCAAACAGGGAATGTCACCAGTGTAATACTGAGTAAATCACAGTAATTCACATGCAATCGGTCAGAAGATTGAGTTCAGGAAGGCAATACCTAGCTTTTTGGCATGGCAGCACAAGGATGTTATGAGACCATTGACAGTGTTGATTACATTTCTAAAGAATTGTTCTTGCAGGGTTTGTACAATGAACAAGGAATGGGGCACAGAGCTATCCATCATTCATGGAGTAATTGACTTGAGTGGCTTCCTGCTACCTGTTCAAATTACCATTCAGTTTCAACATAAAGCAATAGGCCTACTCATTTCATTCCTTGTTACAGAGAATTTTCAAAGTTGCCAACTCTCTAGAACTAATAAAAAGACAATTTATGTGTGACAGTCAGATACACAAAAATTACACAACTAAGGTGGATTCAAGCAGTTTTTACTTGGAAGTTGTGAAATCAAAAAAAAAAAAATGTGAACAATGTTATGTGGTTTGTTGATATCATGACACAACATAGACAGAGTCTGGCAAACTGTTTTCTATTCGGTTCCTTCAAAGCATTGTTAGATTACCTGTGTCTGTTTGTGACACACAGTATACACACTTATACACAGGAGTTCATGTAGTTGAGGCTTTTAACGAGCATACAATCACATTGCCTAATGATACTTATTACATGCTCGATTCAGTCTCTAACAACACTTACTCCTTGGCTTGTTAGATTACCTGAATTTACATACACCTGGATAAGCAAAGCTGCTCATTTATATTCAGGTGAGTATTCCGTCAGTCCACTGCTTGGTGGTGGTCTGTAATGATGCCACACCCTCTGGTGTCATCACAATCATTACCACTCTGCACAGCATCATTAGACAGGCTTTCTGAAACACTGCGATGACGATGGTGCGATGTTTCAGATAATGCAAATGTACTTACCCACTGCTGGGCAGTGTGTCGATACCATCAAGAAAGGAGAGGGATGTTGTATGAAAAATGTGCAATTTTCCTTGTTTGATATGTAAAATAAAGATAAATACCACTGCAAAAAATGCTTTCTTAGCTATGAAAACATATTAAGTGCAGTTGAATTTACTCTGTCTGGTCAGTTTTGGCAATGCCCTGTTTGGGAGCTGACTTTCTCTCTGAATGCAAACCAATATGTCAAAGCTTTGCCTGCGTCTGACATTTCACACTTTCTCTATCTCCACCGAGACCAGACAGAAAAAGTTTGGCATCGATGCTTAACAACACTGTCCTTGAACCTAAAAAAATGCAGCACAAGAACTGGGGCGGTAATCAAATCATTTAAGGAGCTAAGACGAAGAGCCGCTCAATTTTTTTTTTTCCTCAGTAAATTCCAATTGAGGTCGATATGGCATGAATGTGAACGAGCACAGGACAGGGCATTGGCATCCATCCAAGCAAGACATTTTATTGCAGTCTGTTTCTGAAACTATTAACACAATTCACAGAGCCTTTGAAGTGCAAAAAAGTTCTGAGGTGTTATAATTAGATATGCCATCCCATAGCCTAATGCAACCAGAAAACTTATCTGAAATACTGCAAAAACAATGTATAAAAAGTGCAGTTTTCCTACTAGCTGTAACTTTTACCGCTGCGTTATCGAAAATGGTGTGGTTAAGTTTTGGAGATTTGTTCATTTTAATTTGTAATGGAAAAGTCAGGTGCCCCCAGCTGGGTGGTTTGAGATTAAGGCCTCATTTCCTGCTTCTCTATTTGAAAATGATTTATTTCTCAACGTGCTAAATTGGCTTCTTTGAACCTGGGTTGGAATTATCCGATGCACAAATCCAGTTGAATACATATGTTGAGGGGGAGACAATTTCATTTATTTCACGTATACAATTTAATTCTACACTGTAGTCTCCAAACTTGTTAGAATCAGAGAGGTCCTCTCACAATGCTGCCCATACCACTGAATAGAAGAGTCACAATGTCCTGACACTGTCAGGGTGTGTGGTGGTAATGCAGGGGAGCAGTGTTACATTGTTTGACATTTAATCATTTAAAGATTTATGATTTAAAGATTACTTTGTTCAATCTTGATACACACTTGAAAGACATCTCTTTTAAATACAAAAAATATTGCAAACAAAGTAAATATGTAAGAATGTAGACAGAAACATAACTTTTTGAATTTTAGCAATCTGTCACATATTAAGGAGTTATTGCCTCAAGACATTCTGTGGCATGGACAACTGTCATGTCAGAAGCAATGAGTGCCATCTTCATTAAAAATCCACTTTCAGCATAGAAGTTACATAAATTGATAAATAATTTCAAAACTCTTAAATGGACTGAAATCATGAGTCATTCACTTCAGGTTTGCCCTTCATACAAACCTTTTTTCACACACATGAATGAAGCTATTTGCTCCTTTTCTCCATTTTGACTTCATTGACTCAAACAGCAACAATAACCATCTTTACATCACCACCTCAACCTCAAAACCTCAACTGTATCTTTAGAGGGGGCTCCATCGCAATCTTAACCCCGACCAAAACAAATCTGTGATGTGTAACTGGTTTGCTGAACAAACCCCCCGACCCAATTTAAACTGTACTAAGTGCCTCTGACATATCAGTTTCTCTATGCACTGTGCATTGCTGCTAACATTGGGATGCATCTCAATGGTCTGAAAATCCACTGAATCCATTTTTTGTTTCAGCCATTTAGCAACACAGTAGTATGCTTGCTTGCACACTGATCGACAAGTTTCTTGTAAAGGCAGCATGCACGTACATTCATCGCTGAAATCATCCTGCTGGCTGCCCAACATAATGGATGAGTCTCTTCCTCCCACATGAACTCTCATGAACTATTCAATTAAAAGAGGATTATCTTACAGGAGTTATTGGAGTTATTTCAAGCGATGCCATATTTGTGAAATGTTGCAGGGGAAATCAAGAGAATAATGTGTATACACTTCGGTGCCAAGACTTTTTTCCAGCCCGTACATCATTTGCAGTGGTTGTCACCCATGATTCACCTAAGCTCTCAGTGGACTTTGTGCTTAAATGTATGAACAGCTGTGAAGGTTTTCTTGTTTAAATTTTGTGGGATTGTAGCTTGTCCATGCAGGGAAAAGAACAGGACCTGTCATAACTCTGTGCACTGAGGACTGCTTTTTGAGGAAAAGCATGCTGCCGGACTTCCATATCTGAGGTTTCATCTCTGAACCCTTCTGCCAACAACATCCAGCACTTCCTGGATTGTTTCAATTCATACTTCTTCCACTGCACAAAAAGCCAGACATGACAAAATAAGCTGGTTCATTCTCCATGTAAGCGGCTACCTAAAAGAGTATAATATATTATTTGTTTTCAGTTTTGGGTGCATGTTGCAAACATATATCAGTGTCATATTGTTTTTTCAAAGGTTTGCTTTAATGTAATAGATAGAAGGGCATCCTTTGGCCTGAGTGTTGAAGAGACTAGGAGGCTAGGAGGCTTGAGGCACAAATGCAGGATTGCTAAATACAAACAATGTGTAAATAACCACTTCACAATTGGTGAGCATTATTATATCCTACTATTTAGACAAAATTTTTCCGATTTAAAACACAGTAATTATGTATACAAATAGCATGTATTTCATGAAATATTCAGTGCAAATGCCTAGAAGGGGAAGGATGGTTAGCATTTGAGCCTCAAATGTTTCACAGAGTTCTCAGAGCCTCAAATCTCTTGGTTTATACATTGTTAAATTCAAAAGTTTGAAAAACACAGATGTGCACATAAATGGATAGTCTCTTGTGCTTTTGATCTCTAAAAATTCTAACCTCACAACCAAACTATAGTAGCAAAGTTTTTTCTAGCAGACTGCAGTGTACAGTGTAGATGGACAATGTACAACCTACTGTATGTAATTCTAATGCGTGCCAATCAGTAATTCCCACTGAACTGCACAGTAAGCAAGTGTTGTGGTCACAGACTGCTTATATAACTTGCCTAATTGCCTAAAAAGCTTAACACTGCTTCTACAGCCAAGTGTAGGTCAGGGGATAAGTGTCCAGTTAAGGACAGAGCTGAGAATGAGACCAGGTTAAATAATAAGGCTGATGCTCCACATTTTACACATAACTTGTGTAACTGCAATCCACTTGCTCATGCATATCCAGCGAATAGAGTCTAACATGAATGGACTTGGTATATGCTGTTTAATTAGATCAGATAATCCACAGGGAACGAACAAAACCATTAGTAGGAGCATGTTTGCCAGCCTTGCCCTCTGCTGTCTCCCAAACGCATTTTATCCTGTACCCCATGGTCCAACAGGAGACTGGCTACCACACTCTCCTCCTTGTTAACTCTTGCAGGAAATTGCAGGCAGTCTCCGAACACCACAGTCCCTCTCTCTTATTGATGGCAGAGACTGTTCATTGCAGGTGCTGTTTTATAGGTCATATTCTCAAAGCTCTACAAGCAGATAAACTACATATCCGTTTTTTTGTTCTACTTCTGACAACGTCCTGGCCTTAAAAGGGTTTGACGTATTTGGGACATCGTGGTCATATGTAACTGGGACTTCCTGTATAAGTCATTAAGCGCCCGACCACCCCTGCGCACGGCCTCCTTATACTCGTTCCCTCCCTGCGGCTGTGAATTAATTACTTCAGTCAAATTATGGAAATGATATATACTTAGAAGTTAATCTGATTATAATTATCAGACCTTTAGGAATCCAATTTGTCTAAAACGTCTTAAGCACCTCAAGTAAAAATCATGATGGGCTTCAGTCAATTTCACTGAACTCAGTCACCCATGTATAATGGTATGCTATGCTAGCTTGTTAGGCCAGGCGAAGTAAAAAAAAAAAAAAAGAAAGAAAACACCACTTGAACAGACAGGAGACAAGGACATTTACCACAGGAACATGATCAAAGCAGCCATTACCATTACTTCAGTTATTAATTGAAATATAATACGGTTTATTAATAATAACTGCTGCCAAACACTACAGTAAGAACAACTTTCTTGTTCTGGTTTTTAGGGGTTATGCCCCAAATAAAACTTAAACAGTATGTAGCTATTTACCTGCTTGGCAGACACCCTTATCCACGGGAATTTACAGCGCTTACACCTTTACATGTTAATGCACAATGTTGGGCAGGACACAAACAAAAGGATGGAGGATGAGACAAGAGGTGAGATTAACTGCTCAAAATAGCACTCATTAATTGTCCAACAACTCAGCCAATCTACTGGGGTTAAGAAGCCCCTAAAAAAACAATTCGGGTTGCTGTCTCCAAAGCAGCATTAACTTTGTATTAGCTAGCTATTAGAGACATGGGGTTACTGCTAGCAGTTCATGCATTTAGTAATGGAAATCAAAACTTGTAAAACATTACTACTCTCATAAAAGCACACCCAAAGAGTGTGTGACCAACACACCTCTATAAGGCACTTCTCTCCAATACATTTCCCACAAACACAGAAATGACAAGTTTCTCCTCCAATTAATCAAACTCCAATCCAACTCCCTCATGCTCTGAACGGAGACCCTTCAGAATGACCCTTTCTGCAGTCCCACGCGACCCCCTACCCCCAAACTCCCACAGCAACTCAGCGTTACAAACTAATCCATCCATCTTGCTCAAAGGAGAAAACATTTTACATTGAACTAATATACCATACTTCCACCCATGGTGTTTGTACTATTACTGGATAAAATAAATTCTGGACACTGTGAATTTCATACACAATGAATAAATATGTAATAAATACAATTTTTTTTTGTATTTGCATGAGTTGTAAAGTGTGCAGACATCCATCCTTTCAACACGTGTGCCATCACAGTTCCAGCAGACACTTCGCCTGACAAGTAGATTCCTGGAAGACTGCGTCCCGGCTCTGAGACATCAGCTCTTAATTGTTCCACTGAGACATCTATTGTGGGTGGTGAGACAGACAGGTGGTGGTTACATGCTTCATGGATCCCCTGTAATTGGGTCCTCAAGCTGTACAAAACACCCAAAGACACAAAGAGTCTCGCCCGTCTGGTATTGCAGAGAAAGCGCAGGGAAACAGATCTTAAATAACACGTGAACCTCTGTCCCTGAATGACCTCATTGCTGCTTGGGTGCCAGTTATCGATTTCACATACGTGTTGCATGTGATCCTCCCAATGAAAGCTTCCACATCTCCAAAACCATTACCTCAGCCCATTGCCAGAACCAACACAAATGTTTGTTAAAGTGACAGTAATGTTAACCACATCACCAATGCAAACTTACCAATCGAGGCCCATTTCTTTACAAGTCCAATATCTCACTCTGTACTTATATATAATTTCATATATAATCTTATATATTATATATATATATACACACACACACACACACATATATATATACACAATTTCTCATTTTGTACGTGTATATAAATCAAGAAAATTTAACAGTTAGTCGTAGGGCAGTTAGTTGCAGGGCCTTTATGTACACAGGGAAAAAAGGGGTCAGCTAAGGTGCATTTCTCTCATCAGGAATTTTAATTAGGGAGCTCTGTTTGGCTTGGTGGGCAGTTGTGTGTCATCACTAGTTCAGAGTCACAGGCAGGAGAAGCTTTAAATAAGTCAAACACTTTGCTTACGCATAACACCCTCAGAGACACGAGGACATTGCAGTACTTGCAAACCTCTGTTCAAATTGTCTGGTGTAAGCTGCATAACTGTCAGTTTTAATATGTCTGGTATGCATCTACCTTAAAACTGACAATAATTTATCTGCAAAATATTTTAGACACAGGAGGAGAATTAAGCTACAAGGTTATTGGCTGGAGCAGAAAAGCAAGTTTGTCTAGGTTTAGGGACAACCTTGCAGTCTTTATAAGGCCACGCTGAAGCCCACACCATTTTTCTTTTCCTGCATTTGCAGGAAGTCGGCTCTCTTTCCATGCAAAAGCAACACAGATCAAGTGTGTCACACTTGTGTCTGGAATCCAAAATCATTACATGACCATTCCAGGACCTTTTAAGGCACTACTTCTATCTCTGCTGTTCCAAAATCATAAATGTGAAAACATGGCTCAGCTTGAATCAAATACTACACATTCTTCAATCAGATTGTCTATACAAACTCTTTCCTAGGCTATGAGTATATGACTGCCGTTTACAAATTTTTCAGAAACATGATGGTAAGGGTGGTACAGGATGGGTGGCTATTTTGTCCTGCTGCCTCTCATTACTTTACATTACATGCATTTAGCAGACGTTTTTATCCAGAGCGACTCCCAGCACAATAGAATATAAGTATTCTCAAGGAGAAATGTGTGCCAGTGAAGAAAAAACAACAGTTTTATAACTGCACATTCCTATCATTTGTTAGAACACTTCATAATAAGAGGCAAGGGTGAAAGCAGTAATGGAGATGTATTGTGTAGCCAGAGATCTCACACATACTGTATGTGCGAGTCAGTGCGACTAATGGAGGAATATTTTTTCAAGTTCTGGCTCTTCCATAGCTCCACTGCTAAAAGTATTGATTTACACTGGCATGAGTCCCCTGGCCCTTGTGGTGTCCCTGCTGACTGTTCCTGTCATGCTAGTCGAGACAGTCGTCGCTTCACAGGAACTCCTGTCTCACTGGGACACTCTGTCATTGCAGGAAACCACAGTGGACCCCACAGCGCTCTGGGTCTCTTTTTACTGGACGGCTACTTTTTTCTGCAAAGTAGCAGAAAGTACTGCTCCTGCAATGAACAGCATACATTTTTAATGGAGCCTTGTCTTGGGATATGAGAAAGTCAATGATGGGGATCAGATGCATATGATAATGTAATATCATAATATGCCAATATGGTAAGATATGACAACCAACTTGCGATAATGCAAAAAATACTTTTTTTTTCCTTTTGGAGCCAAGCTTCAGCTCACTCTAGCATTAATGCAGACTGAAAAAGTGTAAACTCACTTTCCCTTTGTGCAAGAAATTGAATGTGAGCAGCTTAGCTTATCGTTGATGTGATTATTTGCAGATAAAGTTTTTAAAATGTCCTCAAAAAGGTACGGTAAACAGGCATGAGGTGATCCTTTCTTCACATTGCATGTTGTGCACCAGCAGAGAGCTGTCGTGAGGCTAAGCCTCCCACACAATATGAGCCCTGACCAGTGGCTATTACTGTAACTAGCCCCTCCGGCTGAGGCCTGCCAGCCTGGAACCCTCCTGCAATACATCACTGTCCTCCCTCATTCTCCAGACGGGGGCAACCAGGTGGGAACCAATCGACAGGCCAACTTCATTACAGTTCCACCGAACGGACGTGCGGTGACAGCCACATGTTGTTAAATGCAAATCTACCTCTGTGTACGCGAAAGCATTTCACAATCGCTGTTGAGGGACTGCTTGGCTACAATGAAAATGAAACATTAATTAAGATCTGTAATTTAAAAAAAAAAAAATTGCAATTAGCATCACAGTGAAAAAGGGAACGTGCCACCTGTCTTTTGTATGGGCAGGTGTTGCAGTGATCAAGAAGGTGCGAATGTTTTCATTTGGGGAGAAAGAGCCATCATGTGGACGGTTCTGTTTCCAGAGGCATCTATCATCATAGAATCAAGAAATCGATTGGACGCCAGCTGTAGTTAAGGCCTTCCATCAGGCTGGCACGACGTGAGATGCCTTATTGTCCCAAAGTCTCATAATGAAAACCAACAGGCAGCTGAGAAAGTCATTTCCACTTGCCACACTCGGATGAGGACAACTTCACAGGCCTACCTCAAGAACCTTAAAGAGCTCTCTCTTCTGTTCCCTTTCTCTCTCTGCGTCCATTGGCATGAGCGAAAGGGCAATTAAAAAACCACCTGCACCCACTGTGTATTTCTCGTAAGAAAAATTTGACAGGGGTTGTAATTTAATGGGGTGGTATTATCGCGGGCCTCAGTAATGATATTTACTCTGGAAATCCCTCACAGAGGCAATTAGGACAGCACAGGTCCAGAAACAAAGGAGGACACTTGTTTTAGCGCACCACGCATTAAGCTCAGCGCTGCTGTAACGCTTTCTACCCTAGTGGCTCGTCTGGGGGTGTAATTACAGCCTCCGTTTGCGTCAAAGTTCTATTTCTGAATGACGCACACGGAAGAGATTGCATTCTCTACACCTGGTGGCTAATTTGCATTTTTTCAGCGTGGTGTCAGTCTATGTTTATTTTGGATCCTCACTGATTCTCCATTGATCATGAATGGAAAACTAGAGCTTTGCCTTCCAGTTTTTTTTCCCTCTTTCTTCCCCCACTGTTCTCATTATGAATATTCAGCAGGGCTCTTCCACAAACTTGGATGAAAGTACCATTCAGAGTATATTTACCACAGAGCGGCAGAGGAGTGACTCAGTTTACCTAAAGAGGACACCAGGATAATTTCAATGGCAAAGAGGGCGCGCTAAGTCAAGGCAACAGTTTCAGGCATGCTCTTTGTCTTTTAGGAGATGTCAAAAGCATAAACAGATTAGGTCTGCTACCTCCGCCTGGCCGTTCCTTGGGAGGCTGCTGTGTAAAACAATCCCATTAATCCCCACCAATGTTTGTCTGCTCTTGACCTCTTTTTAGCTGGTCCTGTGGTACAGAGGACGGGGAGGACATACCAAAGTCCCCACTGTTAATTAAAGAGAGGAAGTGAAGCCATATCTAATTAAGTCAAGGAAAAGCTACTGAATAACAAAGATGGG
The DNA here is from genome assembly GCF_013368585.1 of Megalops cyprinoides. NCBI lineage: Eukaryota > Metazoa > Chordata > Actinopteri > Elopiformes > Megalopidae > Megalops > Megalops cyprinoides. The sequence goes on from NC_050596.1 coordinate 26,860,924, forward strand.
AGATATAAAAAATGTCCCTCGGTTTTGTTTCTTCCTCCCATTCTTTTTTAGAATGTTACATGCTTTTAAAATCCACAGTCATATGGGGAATAATTTCTATTTTCTTTTTTTACTTTTTTCTACAGTTCAATGATTGCAAATTGCCGTTATTAAGAAGCTAATCAGTTAAATGAGTGGAAAATAAGGTACTCTGTGTTATAATTTCAGAACCCTGACTGTCAAGAGACACCCAGAATAGTGTCATTCTGGCTCACAGCATGCTATAATTGTCTTTCACATCACCTCGTGTCTGCAATACTTTCAGACACAACCAGACCCAAATTCAGGAAGCTAAAAGCTTGTTTTGAGACAGGTGGCATTGTGCTTAAAATCTATACAAAAAGAGCAAGCATTCACAGTACCTAACAGACTAGGTCAAAATGACCTGCCTCTGCAGATAAGGGGTTTTGCAGTCTACTAGCATAATGCATTAAAATTAGTGTGGTCAATACAAGTAATTATGCTCGCAGTGGAAAGAAGAAGATAACAGTAATAACATGTAATATTATAATTACTGTTATGACTAATAAAAAACTAGGACATCGAGGATCTGGTTACATTCAGTTTTTTTCATACAGTTTTGATTTCTTGTATGGTTTTGTAACACTTCAAACATCATTTTTATGTTATCCTCTTCCGACTGCACCTCTTTCTACTGCACTTAATTTTAGTACATTATGCAGATGGCAGTTCTATTGTCATACTAGTCTAATATTCTATTGTTAGCATTTCACTTACTTATTCCTGCATTTTATGATTGGATGTGACACAAAGTTTGACATACCTCATTCATTTCAAAAGGCACCCTGAATAAGCACAGGACGAAGTTACACCGAATAACTTAGGAAACTTGGGAAACATTGGATAGGTATACTTGTTAAATTTGTGTGGAGTTTACTGTAACTTGGCTTATTTTTGAGGTCAATCATTTTAATGTAAGACATTTTTCTCAAATATTATTGCTGACTTAAAGAGAAAACAGCAAGCAGTATGCATAAATATGTAGCATGTGAATTTGGCATTTTTGTATACTGAAACCATTTGTTCTGTTATGGGTTACGATGCTACTAAACATGATTTCTTGCTGCCTGATTAGTAAAATCAGTGTTCTTTATTTCATTATCTCTCACTTTCACATATTCTTACTAGCTAAGTAGCTAAGAAGCTCACTTTTCAGTTTTCAATGATGATAACCAAGGAGCTAGCTAACCAGCTGAAAATACAATTAGCCATCTAGCTAGCCGGCATCTGAAATACAATACTGTCTAATGGTCAAATTTCCTTTTTAATCACCGCAGCAAGTTCAGAACTTAGATACACATTTTGAAAACAAACAAATAAAGTGGTTTAAAGCAACAGGAATGACTGTTTTCCCCTGCTTTCCCCCTGTTTCACTCAACCTTTGTGACTACCATTAAGCTCATCTGACCTCAACAACCTCTGAACTTGAGTGGAAGTGCAGGTCAAGTCCCACAATGCAGTGCAGCAAAGTGGGCATTAATTGGAGAAGAGACACAACTTCACTCATGCCATCTGAGCAACTCACAGTTGACTTACCCACTAAATATCTAACTGATAAGCTTAAGCAAAACAAACAAATGTTTGTCATGCCGATAAAGCTTACTGATTTAAGAGAGATGGACAGAGAGAAAGTAATTCTTTGACAAAGACGAGTGTGTAGTGTTGAGGAAAAAGGGTTGGATGATGGAGAATGGATGAGTATGGATGATATGATTTCTTTGATTTCATTGTCCAATCAGTTCTTTGTGGGTATTCCATGACAAAACCTTTGACCATCCCTGAGCCAAGCAAAAGCCCTGTTTTTTGTATCACCAGAAACATAAAAAAATAACCTCTCAGTATTTTGAAAGTATACTTATGCTTTTATTGCCATGTAATTGGGCATTACCCCTCATTTTAAAGAGCTGCTGACTCTTCTTCCCTTCATCTAACATCACATAAGCTCAGTTTCTTTATGTAAATAATAATCCATCCATGCTTCTAGCTGCTTTGATCTCTGGAACTTGCATTTGCTAACAATTTTATTCAATTTATCACATTCACCAGAAGCAAATTTGTAAAGACAGGAACAGGTAAGTAGACACAGAAACTTTGAAACATAACTTTCTATACCCATCCCTTTTACTTACTAAGTTGGCCAGCTGACATGCAAAAAGGACAATAATCAAAACCAGGAAGAAAGGCACCCAAATTGCTTTTCACAAAAATACTGCATCAATCTTTAATGATACTCAAAGGTTCATACTTTGTGAAGACTATGAAGATGTCATTTGACCAGGTATTTTTACTGATAAACAATATTGACTGACTAATCATTTACTGTTACATTGTATGTATTGCATTGTATTCTCTGTTCATTGCATTCTCATCCATAAAATACAGCACAAAAAGAAATGATATCTCTGCAAATCTAAGACAACTCTGGCTCTTGCAGCACACATACAAATTGAAGAAGGAATAAAATTATCAAAATTAACTTGCTTCAAAAATCAGCATAAAACAAAGGAGCCAGCCTTTTGTAGAAGCACAGCCACGACATAAACCTCAGTGTGCCACAAACATTAAGCCCAGTTCCAAGATCTCACTCTCCAGCTACCCATCTGCTTAAATACTGCAGATTAAGGCAGATGCAGCTCATTAGTCAGTGGCTGGTCTAACATAATTAAACACACCCACACACTTAGAAAACGAAATTTACAAGTCACAGATTTTAAATAAATCTGATTGATGAGGACTACGGCTATTGTTAATCGTGAAAGGTGGAAAACGAAGATCCTCAATTAAACATTTTAAACATGCATTTCAGACGATATAGACTGCAATTCGCCCACACCATTAACAAACATTTCAGTTTGTGGGAGACAGGTGAAAGCTCTCCTTAATGAATATATGTCTTAAGTTACTTACATGCATAAACTTACAAAAACAGGTGTGCCTTTACATTTACTGACATGAAAACAAATAATATTCTAGGTAATATATATTTGGTCACTTTTACCTCAGGTAATACACTAAAAAATCAGTAAACACAAAACAAAAAATCCTTTCATGTAATTTCCTCCTGCACTCTTTCACCTTATCATCTTTGCATTGCAAAACATTTTTGCAAGTGTTCATGCACTGATTCATAAAAAGTCTATGCTTAAAATGCAAGTACCTTTATATTTTTCATTGACTACTATACTTTTCATTGACTAGTACATTCTCCCCTTGAGAACCAAGTTTGCCAACTCATGCTGTACTGCATGTTTCAGCCCATGACCGAAGGAGATATGTGTGGGAGTTATATGCTTTGCTTTGTCTCGTTAATCTCTCCAGCCTCACAGTGAGCTGTGATGATGTCTGTAATGAGTGTAAGGCCCCAGTCCATCTCTTGGCTAATGATCACCTCCACAGCAGCTGCTCCTGAGGCCAGAGGCAGCTCACAGTACCCACAGCAGCATTCTCCTCAATTCTGAATCTGTATCATATGGGCTGCACTCAGCTACACACACTCACACACTCGCACACAGGCTCGCGTGTGCAGTCACACATGGACACACATACTCATACACACACACATACTCACACATACACAAACACACACACACACACACACATGTATGCACTAACACACATGGATACACACATATATGCTCATACACACATATGTGCATGTGCATACACACACACACACACACACACACACAAGCATGAGTATGCACTCACACATGGACACGAACACGCATGCATACTCATATTACACACACACACACACACACACACACACTAGGACGACACAGATGTCTATAATTTCAAGTGCTGAATTAATAAAATCTATCCTAAAATAATTATTCCCCTTACAGATATTAGTGAAATTACATTAACGTTGTTTATTAGTTAAAGCTTTAGTTTATAGCTAGTTTTTTGGTGCAAGTGACCGGGTTTAATGCCTCAACTCCTGTGACATACATTTATTTGAAACCTGCTTAAAAGAATGTTCTGCAGTTCTACATTCTGCAGTTAAAAGGCTTTCTTCCCTTTACTTTGTCTATTGTATTATCAAAACACAGAGTGCTTTTTCTCCACAACAGGCAGTAGCATTGCTGTGGCATGTAACCAAGGAATTTTCACATGCCTGCACTCGCGAGTCTCAGTCACGACGTAGATTGCATCAAGTCTTCAACTATTGTTCAAGGCATTGTTGCAGAAAGACTCATAGATTCTTCATTTTTAATGCACTCCAAAAACGGGTGTTCAGAACACTGACAGGAACACGTGGCAATTAAAAATATATCTGTTTAATCAACCAATTAATCATCTTCTGGGGGAAAAAAAAATAATCAAGTTAATTTTACTTGACTGACAGCCTTAATTATCAAACTCAGTGGTTTCTGAAATAGCAAAAATTTGATTTGATGGTTGTATATCATATGATTGAAATTATGACATGAATGTAGAGGTTAAGTAGCATTACTCACTTCATTCTTGTTCTCTCTCTATCGATCTATGTATCTGTCTATCTCTATGTGGATCTAAGAAGACCATAGACAAATCTATCATTCATCTTCCCTCTCCACTCCTATCTCAGTTTTCTCAAAAGGTCATCTTCCTTCATTTTGCCTCTCAAGGTCTAAGAGTCATTTTCAGAGGTCTGAGCCCAGCAGCAGAGACACAGTCTAGGTTTTTGACAGACACCACTTAATAATTGCTTTTTATATCTAAACTGAGGTGTGTTTTGAAGTTGATAAAATTCTTTACAGTGGATTGTGGAAAATGTCACAGAACACTGAAATATTGATGGACCAAAAGACCTTGCATTTCCCTGGGCCCTCAGACAATAAACCAAACTCTACCAGACACAAATGTAGTTATGCTGGAACTGCAACAACACCACAAATCACATTAGGAAAGCAAGGCAGAGGGCAACCAGGCACCCAGTTGAGAATATTATCCTAATATAATTATTACATCCCTTCAACGCCTTAAACAGTAATAAAAGTTCAACCAACTATATCCATCAAAAAGTTTGCCCCTACAGTCTGTGTTCACTGTAAGAGAAATAATCTGAGATGATCCCTGATTAAATTAACACCACCTAATTATTTTACGCAGGACTGCATAATGAAGACATGCTCCTTTGTGAAAATACTATTCACAAGAACTAACTGACTGTACTAAGTGTAAAAAAGCTACCGTTTTCATTTGTTGTCCTATTACAGAAAGGGGGTAAGGGAGTAATAGCATGTCACCCTTGGCCTTCATCAATGTTTACAAGAAATGGTCGGTTTGAGATGAACCAATGGACACACGTGGTGAATTTGTGGAACCAGGCTCTTACCATTGATCCATCTGGCCTCAGGATCATGCACAGTGAAGTCAGGCTTAAACAGATCCTCCACAGTGAACTTGGTGTCACTGCCGCCAGCAATGTCCGCTGCAAAACAAACAGTATTAATAAGTGATCACTGCTTAAACTTTACATGAAGCAGATTGTGACTCACATGCATGTGCACTGTGTAACTCTTGGCATCAAACCTGAAGGACGTGCACTGTGAAGTTATATTTCAATCAGCAACATCTTCAAAAGCATCAAATAACCAACATCAATCACATTCTATTTGATACAGAATTCCTAACACAGAAAATGTCACAAAGCATATCGTAGATGATCTTTCATGTAAACAATTCAAGTCGTAGCAGACATAAATTAAAGGAAAATAAATTATACTTTCTCAACCAAAAGAACAACTTGACTGATGGTAATAGATGAGACAAGGTTTAAGCAATTTATGCTTGACTTGAGACAGAGATGTGTCCTGGCAGGACATTGTACAGTTACATAATTTAAGATATCATATTGCTGAGACATACTACTCCACTTTAGAAGATAAAAAGAAATCCCAAACATCAGTGAGGATAAAAGTTACATTTTTATTGTAAAAGCATATACTGCACGAGCCAGCATATCTGTTCACTGACAAGTAAGGGTAGGGTGCATTTGATGACAAACCACCTGTCAGACAAGACCAAATGGGAAAAAAGGGATTGTGCATCAAACGATTTTATTGAGCACAGTATTGTCACTTCTACGAACTGACTTAGAGCATGATGCATTGTTATGATTAAAGATGAAATGTGTGCTCTATGCAGTCTTTGTACTTAAAAGATCTTATGATTGTGAAAGGCTAAAAATGTTGTCGAACCGCTGTATGTAAACAGAAAGGCCTTATGCATTTCTTTATATAACCCACAAAAGCAGGCGTGTATCATATGTCAAATTTCCCTTCATAATTTAACTTGCACCCTTTAAAGTGGTGCAGTCAGTCATCTGAATGTTGCTTGATTGTTAGATTACCTATTTTTATGGTATTTCACTTTAAACAACAACAAAAAAAATCATTCACTATTATTTATTCATTTTAGTTTAATCTCCAGTGTAAATTTGCACTACATGGCAAATTAGTAGTGCTCCACTTAAGTTTGCAATACCACCCTAATACAGCCTAGTATTCTTCAATTCCACATTAATAAATGTTAACCAAATAATAATAATAATAATAATAACAAAACAACAACAACAACAACAACAACAACAAAACAACAATAATAATAATAATAGTGTTATCCAATACTTGACCAAACCCATGCTCTACAATGCTATATTTAATGCTTCTGTGCTTTTACCTGGAGTGAGGAGGATAACAGACAGGGTGATGAGGGAGCAGACCACCAGGATGACAAGCAGAGCGATAGCAATTCCTTTCCAGTTCCGCTGTTGGGGGCTCATGCCTCCCAGGTCCTGCAAGCGACGGAGACAGACCCCAGTCAGCATCCGAAATTTCCACTCAGCACTGCCCATCCAAAGGTCACCATTTTCTGTTGTCGCTGTGAACGTGTATTTTTCTCTAAACTGGCATTGGAATGATCAGGAGGAAATGAAATGCTTAACATGTGGAAGGTGTGTTGGTGTGTAATTTTAATTGATTTGACAGATAGTCATGTCCAGAGAAACTTACAAGGCTCGCTCTTGTTACAGCGGCAATTAGAACAACAGTAACAAGAAAGGACAGACAAAACTACAATAAATGACTCCCCAGCAGAGGATTAAAAAACAAGATAAAAAACAGAATAAGAAAAAAAAAAATCACTCTCCCTCTGTGCACACTTCTGAAAACTGGTAAGTGACAGCAATTTACAGGAAAACAAAATGTTTCAAGTAACACTTTTTCCTCACATTGTTCTCCAGCATCAGACTTGCGTGGGACTCAGCATTTTCTTTCTTGTGTATGTCCCAAAGGCAAGACATGTAACAAGTGTCAGTTTCTCTAAAGGCACCGCAGCCAAAACTGCTCAGTATGACTGACAAGCAAGCGGAGGCCTGCGAGATGGTTACTCCGAGCTCTCTGATCAACTGACAGGGGGCCTTAGGAGCTGGCTTGTCAACCCAGTCTGGTGAAGCGGCAAGTGCAAATGCACTATATTGATCTCTTTCAAGGCACTGTCAAATGATGAAGGAGACAACAGTTTCCGGGTAGGACTGCAAATGGCCCTCGGGTTTCTGTTATTTGCATCTGGGAGCCTGTGGCTTTGGGAGATGTAGGTATATTTTCAGTTAAAGTGTGCATTTCCAGGGGCAGTCTTCATACCATAGCTTGAGTGAATACATTTCTGGTGCATTGTACTGTACAGTATGTTTTGAGGGGACCAACGACCTCAGGTGTAATCTTTAAAACAAAATCTGCCGCAACAAATCAACATTCTGCTTACTCAGTTCATCCAAAGGCTTACTGTTTCCATGTGGTTTAAATGGAGGTAGCACACTTTGGTAAAATGCTTTATCTTGGTTAAGATCAGCGAGTGTGAGGCATAAAACGGCACAAGAGCACACAGTTGAAGTAACCATTTATTGCTCTGTTCAAAAAGATCCCAAAGCGGATAGCACTTAACCTCTAAATCAATGTTCAAACCCCAATGTTTTCATTGTCCGTCTATACCCTTCTGCCTTCTACTGTACAGTGTACCACAAGTTTACTTCAGGAAACTGTGAGTTCAGCTGCCAGCATTTTCCAGCCAGCTGTCAGTTTTGATCTACATGAGGTCATTTCAACTTGCCAACACATGCACCATTGATCTAGTGTCATTCATGTAACTTTCCCAACTACAACACATATGTTTAAATTGTTAGCATTATTCATTTCATGTTATTAAATAACAAATTACTGTAGAAAATAACTACAATCTACCAAATAATTACCAACAAAAAAATCTTAAGCTGTATATTTGCAGCAAATTCATTATTGTAGAGCTGTTTTCTGTTCAGTGTTAACTGTGTGATTTGTCAGGTTGGAAAACACACATCCTTGCCAGATGTTTCTCCTTGGTTGTATCAAAAAGACCCATACCTCTATGGTACTTTGTCTTCAAATTGTGTAACAACTGAAAAAATAATAATACTTTAGTTACTAAAATTGATCAGTTAACGACAAAGCACACTTGCGGTTAGAACAAATGTCCCCAACAGTCTGACTGTATGACTGACAGCAGTTGCCGAAGAACGGGTATAAAATATAAGGCATTGCTTTTAGTATTTTAATCTGTATGCATATTTACATAACAACAAAACCAAAACAACACATTAAAAATCAGCTCAGAGCCTTAAACGTACTGCATTATTTTCTTTAATCAAAGAACAATGACGCTTATCTGTGGCTGTGTTGATTTTGGAAGCCAAATCCGAGAGCTGAACACACCGACTGCAATGCAAAACCTACAAGAATTTCATCTCGCACATATCTAATATCTAGCTTCAGGGAAATAGGCCTTATACCTCATGTTTAATGCAGATGTAATATAGCCCTGTGGTTTCTCTGCTGGTCATCAGAGAATTCCAAAATACAAAATAAGAAAGTGGAATATTAAAAGTCTTATCACATCAGGTCAAGCCATATTTTATCCAAGTAGAAGAAGCTCTAAAAATACACACACTCTGTTTCAATGACTTCGTAAGAGCCATAAATGAACATGTCTCCATTTTTTTAAACTATAAGAAGCAGGAACAGAGTGCACATACAGAATGATTTCTCCTGTGACTGGATTTGCACATTTAAAGGTCTGCATACCAAACCCCAGGCAATGTAACTGCACTGCACTGCATCTGATTTTGAAGAAGAGTCTTCGTCCATATGGACAAAGATTTATTCATAGTGTAGTCACTGCTGTCTATCTTTGAATGAAAATAATTCAACAACATTCCCATTCTCATGCCCATTTACATTTGGTGTTTTGTGATTTTAATAGATGGCATGCTGGACAGTCTGTTTCAAACTTCTGTTTAATAAAACCTGACACCTGGATTTGTCATTATGGCATGAGCCAAGCAAACACCCCTGAGCATTAATTATTCATTAATTGATTCATTGTTATTTTATTATTTGCATATTAATTTTTAACAACTGTAAAATAAAGACGGAAAATGGAAGAAAAAATAAATACCAAAAACTGAAGTCAGTGGTTAGTAGTTCTTTGTAAATATACGTTTTTCAAGATGGAGAAGCAAACAAAACACTGGCACTCAGGCGGAAAAAAGTGTTTAGACAAGAAGATGGCGTGATGAAGGAGTGCCAATCGGCAGGCCAATTAAACTGCACACCAGCATTGCCTTTAATATCTAAAACTAATTAAAATATTGACAGGGCGCGTGGTGAAACGTACCATGGCTAAAACTGTTCCATGGCTCTCTGCACATTTCACTGTCATTGCTCTAGAAATCCCATTACATTAACACCATAATCCCATAACACCCCCATGATTGTATTATATCAAGCATCCCTTGCTTAACCCAATAACTACTACAAATGCTACTCAACACTGAAATGATTAGGGACACTTAGCACTTTGGTTTATTTATTTATTTTCATTTTGTATTATTTGTGAGTGCATTATGAGTGCGACTATAAACAGAAGCATGTGACCAAGAACATCTGTGCGGTGCAAACCGTCTGTCAGCAAGGAGAATCAGTTCAACACTCCTAAGTGATAAAAATATCTCCTAAACGAGAGATAGTGAGAACCACTTAAACAGGAGAACCACTTAAAAAGAGTGAGGAGAACACAGCAACAGAGTGAGACGCACTGTTCATCAGCATTGAGCTCTGTGACCTATGAAGAAGTGCTCATCAGCGATCATTGGAGCTCCCTTACCAACTTCTGAAAACACAGTACTTTGCTTCACTGCAAATGTTCAACACCCTGAGAGGCATTAGAGGGTATAATCTTACTAAGGGACAGATGGAGCGTGTTCAGAATCATGTGCTTTGAGAAGAATCCGAAATCTAAAATATTGTATGGATAAGTTTGAATTGTCAAATAACTGACAATTTACATTTATACACTAAATGAATCTACAGCTTAGTTTGCATAATGATTTTGTTTGCAGGTCGTCAGTATTCACTCATACCTTCAAAAAATAAAATAAATAATTATGATAGCTCTTCAAGTTGTTCTAAGATCTATAAAAGAGAAATGATTCCCCCAAAGGTCTGTCAGTGCATTCCCCATCACGTATCAGATGGCTAGTAAACAAGCGTAATGAATAACTCTGGATCTCTCCCAATTCGTTTGCCAACAGAATATCACAGCCCTCTTCATTAATGTCAGATCCACAGAGCAGCGCAAACCCGATTTTCATGTTTGGCTGCAGTATTCACCGCGTTTGTGTTTAATACAAATGGTGATGCTGCTACAGTCACATGGAGTCACCTTGTTGCTTCCATTGTGATGTCAGCCCGGAATGTAAGAATGCATGTTAATGTCCTCATCAACGGAGGAGGATGAAGACGAACGGCTAAATAGCGTCACATGGAGATGTCTGTGGTTCACAGACCCATGACCTGTCCTTACGAGCCTCATAAGTACAACTTTCAGGGAGAATTTTACGGCATTGACCCATATACCCATATACTGTACATTATAGTGGGACATCAAAGAATATATCCCATCCGTCACAAAACTTTTTGTAGGGTGGTTCTGTTGCAGACAAGAGAAGGATGGGAACTTGTGACGGAAGCACTGACAGTACAGGGTCAGTTTTCAGGCTGAGCAAAGCAGTTGCGTCCTTAGCTATTTAGACAAAAATAGGAAAAAAAAAGTTTGAATTGTGTGTCAAAGTGATTCAAACTCATGGCCAAATGCAAATGTTAACTGACTCCAGATTCAAGTCTTGCTGTCCACCAGGCCCATTCATAATACCTAAAGGTACCTGCATCATAAGCCTAAGATTGCTTGATTATTCATGACCTCTGATCTCAGCAGTATAACCTTTCCAGCTGCTTAGTTCTATTCACTCCTGAACACAGCACAAACAGACCAAATAAGAGAGGACCAAGGCTTGACTATCCTATTCCTATGACCACCATTTTCAATGTTTTTTTGACGTTATAGTGTAGTGCATAATGTGTCATTTTTCACCACAGCCATACATGTACATGCTTGTAAAGACATACATATAGTCAATATATAACAATATAAAAGCATGTAAAAAAAATAACTGCCAATAACTGATGCATATGACAACTATGACAAAATGTTTTCTAGTAAGGATAAATAACCTTATACCACTGTCCTCTGTCTTCCCCATTGTCCTCAGTCGAAACTGTCAAAATGTATACGCTGAGTTTCGTTGGGACACTTAAAACGGATGGCTCTGTACGATAGCGATTCCCCAGCGAGGATCCAGCGCTGAATAATTCATGGCAGCTGGACCCTCCTGCTGTAGGCTTTATTATTAGCTCTGCTGGCAGCCAGTTAGCTATACATCAGAGCCCTGCTGTGGACAGCCACTCCACCCTCGCGGGTTTACAGCTACTGCGCCCGCGAAAGGAGGCCAAAAACTGCAGGGCCCTGTGAAAACAGTGGCTTTGTGGACTCAGCTGATCACCCCAGACGCAGGGGTCTGAGGAGTAGAATGTGATGCATCCCTTCCCTGTTGGACATATCTGTCAACGGTCTGTTCACCCAAATCCTGACACTCGTTCAAAAACAAAATTACATTTTTTTTTTCCATCTGCTGTTGGTATTTAAAATACAGGCTAAAAAAAACCCAAAATCATTTTTCACCATATTTTTCCCCCCTTCCACTTGTAAAGGAAAATATGTTCTTGGGTAATTTTGCAGAGCAGAACGATTTACAGTTTACACATTTTACCGATGGCACTCTTGAACGGAGATAAGGGGATGAGGTACTCTATTGTCAAAAACCACAGCTCACTTCCATAAATGCAATAAAATGAAGGTGTACAAACAGCATACAGAATTCATACAATATTAATGTGCATATTGCATAGGATAAAGACATATAATTAAAGCAATCACTTCATATTACGTAAAGCACCGTGAACATGCATAGTTTAGGAAGGAACCACACAGGTTACTCTGCAGTGCTGTCTCTCTGAGTTCTCTCTGTCAAAGTTACTATTTCACCTTATTTTCCTCAGTATTTGTACTGAGTGGGTGAGACAGGGGTGTGGCCTTTTTTATCTGAAGTATGAACTATTGGTAATGTAGGATTCAAAAGTATTAAACTCTTCCCCCAAATCAACCATCTCAGAGGTCCTTTAAATGCAGACACAAATTCAAAATACGCAGCCTATTAGTAATACTGGAATAGCTGATGGGACAGTTATGACAAATATTAAGATTTATTGAATATACAGTGGAGGCTTCAACACATAATATTGTTACTGAAGAAATATGTATGTGTAAAGAAGTTAGATTCTTGCTTATTGTATTGCAAGTATTTCGCCTTTTTCCTTAAAGTTTTATTTGTAGCTATGGAAACCATTGTTTAAATTAGGCTGGGTATACTCAGAACTGCACCTTCAGTTCACTAAATGATAAAGATTCATTTAGAGCAGCAATTTAACAGATAACAGAGAAAATCCAGCACATCTTCCACACTGTCCAATTTGTTACCTTGTCCAGTATATTATCTCTGTCAATCAGAAAAAAAAAACAACTTTGAAAAGCCATGTAACATAAAATTTTGGGGAAAAAAAAAAATCATGACAGATAACTACCTCAGCCAGACTGGGGCGAAACATGTAGCTAAAGAACAAAAAAATCTCTTCGGAGGCGGTAGGGTGGCTACTACATTATATTTAGCTATCGGTACAATTTCAAGCACATCAATATAGAACTTTAATTACAACACTAAGGGATACTAGCAAAAATGATACCTGCGATGATGATATGGTCCTTTGTTTGTACCTATATATAGTATATATTACAACAGTTTAATAAAATGCCCATGGACTGAAGAGAACACTGCACCTCCCTTGACAAAAGCTGCCCTTTGGTATTTACAGTATAGTCTGAGTTTGGCATATTGCGTGTGACTGTAACCTACAGCTTGCACCTGGCTTGGTCAGGAAAGTTCCGGTGTACATCAAACCAGTAATGCACCAAGCAAGATCAAACCTAAAAGCAGTTCCTCGACAATTACGGACAGCACACAAGAATGCTTCCAAAAAAAAAATAAAACAGATGTTCCTTTACTGCATGCATACCTTGATTGCAAAAGGTTGTCATTAACTGGCTACATTTCAATCATTGAGCAGAGGTACAGAATGCTGAGAGAAGTGGTTCGCAATGAAACCTAAATGATTTGTTATGTACTTAAGTTATATTTTTCACAATGAAATATGCTTTATAAAGTTAAATGACTGACTGCAGGGAGAGTGGAGGGATATTACTTCTGGTAGGATAAATGACATCCCCAATTGCTTCCCAACTTTTCACCAGATTCTTTCAAAGACTGACTGCAAGGTTTTATGTCTCTTGGCTATGTTTTTTTTGTTTTTTTTAAGCACTCACTAGCAGATAGCTAAACTTGTACTTTGTGTTTCTTTCTTTTTGTGTATCTGAGAAGACTCGCTAACAAGGCTGTCACAGACAAGTAACCAGCAAGCAGTGTGTGCAATGTCTGGGTATTTGCCAGCCTGCCAAGCAATTATAGTGTTAGAATAGTGCTGTCTCTAGAATTCCATTTGCAGATATTCTGAGATGCAAAATAGACAGGAAGAGGAACCACATGGAGTATAGTCATTAGACACTCTACAACAGACAAAAAGCAATACACCTTCAGACTATAAATGGTAGTTATTATTATTATTATTGTTAGTAGTAGTATAGTAATAGTAGTAGTAGCAGTAATGGTGGTAGTAGTAGTTGTATGACATTCAGAAAATCAGTTTAAGCAGCTCTGGTCTTCTTTGAATATTTTGTCAAATACTGTAGATGTTTTTATTTTATTTTATTATTACTACTGTTTATTTTCAATAAAGTCATCTCAAGGAGAAGTACCTTTATTTCTACTCTGTGAGACGCTTTCTAAAATAACATTCTACTTGTGTAGTTTTACCACCTCTGCTGCAGTACAATACATATAGGAAAAGCCTAATCTTTGGACTTAATAGTGAGCTTTCCACACTGCACTGTTCTAGAATGTTCTCCCCGATAAGGTGAATTACATCCCCCGCCCTCCCCCCTCCAACCCCTACCGTGCTCTCAGCCTGTCCTGTCCTCAATTACCTGCAGGCTGATGCCTGTGGAGAAGAGGAATTATTCGCTCCTGACCCAGTTGAGAGCCAAAAATAGGCCTAGGTGCTTGGGCCCGGATTCCTGAAAGAGCTTGTACGTTTTTTTTTTTTTTTTTACGGAAGTTAACTGTCGATTGTCACCCGGGTGAAAGTTTGAAGCACTCACTCGTGAGCGTTTCCTGACTCAATCACTCCCTGGAGAACCCCCCCCCCCCAGTGCCCGGCGGACATAAATGACATTGTACCTCTCAGCACCTGTGCTCTCGATCCCAATTCCGCCCCTCTATCTCCAGATGAACTGCACATGTCCTCGCGACAGAGATTATTACCGTACAGGCGACACCGCCGAAGATAAATACGGGATATCGACCAGTTGCATTAACCTGAAGTTCACAGCTAATAAAAAAAAGACCAATGCTGAAGAGTGTTGGCAGCCACACTAAAATTTCAAATCCATTTAGGTATGTCTTTTTCCCCTAAAAGTTTCTAGTAAGCGTTTCTGAATCACTTACATGATATGATATTATATGAGATATTGCCAATGAAACAGTTCATTGCATTTGTTACTGTTATCTACCTCAGAGTTAAACATCCAGTTGAAGCCAGTATCTCTCGCTCTTTCAGTAAGCGCCTCCTTTGAGGAAGGTGTCACATACAAATCCAATCTGTACATTCTCAAAGAAAGCACATCTGTCACAAAAAGCACATGTCAAAAAGCAGACATCTGTCACAAAAAGTACAAGTACTTCCCACTTACAATGCCCAAGATGACCCTAGAGGAGGCAAAAAAAAAATAAAAAATCCACCAGAGAGTGGAGGCTACCAATGAATTTTGCTTCTGTCTGTGGGTACAATGTTGTTGATGACTTATATATATATATATATATATATATATATATATATATATATATATATATATATATATATATATATATATATATATATATATATATATATTTAGCTCAAAATTAATTAGCACTCTTGTTATAAATTACTCCAGTATAATTTGCTTCTGAGGACTTTTGAGGTTTTTTTTTCTGTGCAGAGAAACAGCTGCTGTGCTTGATACTTGAGATCTGCAAATCATAGAATCTCTTTTTGTCAAAAATTCCATTCAGCCCATAAAATCAAGACTTTCTTAAATATTAAACACAAATACAACATTAATGCTCTTTAGAATAAAGATGACAATGGTCATATTAAATATAACACTTTAAAAGCAGGTTTGACAGCTGTATTTTCTCAGAAGCACATTGTACTGACAGTGGCCAACAGGAGTACTGTCCCTGGTCTGTACACCCTGTCCAAAACTTAATGGATTTATGGCTAATGGCATCTGAGTAAGGCTTATAATAGGAGGCTTGCTTATATGTAGTCTCTGTGTAGAGGGTTAGGACTTTCATACAGCAACATTTCTTCTTAATATTCTCCATCAGCGTTAATTGCTATATAATGCTACCTAATCATTCTGATGCCACCTAATGTCTATACTGATGCTTAACGTACATACTGTATTAAGCTATGCAATGTGTTTCATAGGTGCACATAAAACAAAGCCTATCAACCATTTTTAATTAACTGCATGTGTAACATATTACATATTTTCAGGTAACAATTCCACAAGAAAGCCAACATGTGAAAATTATTGAATCATATATCTGACAAAAATTACAAAGATAAAAGCTGAAAGTGCCTGAAAGTGATTATTATTATTATTATTATTATTATTATTCCCAAGCAAAATCTTCATAACACTCCAGCCATTTTTGCATTTTTGTTAGAATGAAGCAAAAGTGATGGAGACAGCAGATAGCATGGTGAGTTACCCCAGTCCTGCCTATCACTAGGATTACATATTACAGACCTTGCATTTGTTGCTATCTGTCATGTTGATAATCCTATCCTTGGCCCTGCCCTCAGACGCCTTTGCCATTGGCAGTGAGTGTGTTGTTTCTGATAAGCGTCTGGATTAAGCGTTTTAAACAATCTGTGCCCTAGGAAAAAAAAAAAAAAAACGTGTACACGTTTAGTGAGAGCGAAAAAACGTTCACAAAACTCATACTCTGAACATTGAATACGTATCTTCTACCTAAATAAAACTGACTAAGGCCGTGTCCTGAGGAATGAACATAACATTAGATCATAGAGTTAGATCCATGTGGTCAGAGAATTTAATTTGAATTGAATCGGTTTGAATATGTAAATGATCAAATCTGAATTTCATCATCTTAAACAGAGCAATTTAATGTTTGAAATTGTATTTCATGTTTGAATGTCACAAGTTTACATTGGATTTTATGTTTGGAATTCGATTAAAATGTAACCTACATTTAACTTCGCAACTACATTCAACCTTTACATTCATTCACGTTTGTAAATTGATGTGATAATGTTAGCTAGGTAGCTACATGCTAGAAACATGTACAGCAATAAGACATAAAAGACCATGATATTTTGTGAATATAGTCACAGCTAAAGGGTTTTCTTAAGCATGATGTGTTTAAAAAAACAGATGTCATCATTCCATCAAAAGACATACTCCTGAGTAGAACAAAAAGACGTGGTAAATGGTTGCTACGAAACAGAAAAGTTAGTCATGTACCGTATGATCTACCAGGGTGCAAGGCAGTGATCTGTAGCTTATGTTATATAAATAAAACACAATATACAGCAGATTGATGCAGCCATAGTGTTTTATAAATTTAAGCAATACAAATTCAAACAAATTCAATTCAGACTCAGTTCTCCGATGTCATGAATCTGAGGCCGTATGAAATGTATAATAGCCTATCTTGCCTAACTGGAACGGAAAAGAAAGGAAAAGGTTTGTAATGCGCTAAACTGGTCACTTAAGTAATCACCATTACTTACATACCTCTGCTACAGGGTTGCTCTTTTTGGTGTGTCATAAGATGATGACACACTCGCTCAAATAGTGTTCTAATCCAATTTTCAAGCCTTGAAAAGTTTTGACTTGGAAACGATGAGCCATTCTGACCAATGGCAACATGATTCCAGCCACTCAAATCTTTCACATATGACTGTTGAACACTACACACCTGCCGAAAGCTTCTACAGTTGTTTGCAGTCATTCTCATCCACAGCGACTCGCAGTTTTTACATTATCCATTTATACAAGTGGATATTTACTGAGGAAAGGTTATTGAGGTTTAGCACCATATCCAGGGCCGCATACCAGGGAACTGAGGCAACAACATTTGTGTTACAAGCCCTGTTTGTTATCACTATGATGCTCTGTGTTTGATGCTGTGGTATAATAAATCTGAGGGTCTCGCCTCCCATTAGTGTCCCTCCGCACAAACCACACCACACCACATAGGATCTTATCACATATTGCTCAGCCTTCATCTCCGTGAGTATCTATTGATATACGTGATCAATCTTTTTTAAAAGCCATCTTTGCTGAAACAGCATGAAGAGCATTACAGAGACTGCAGTAATCCAAATCACAAGTCACTCCCTCCCTTCTTATCTTGGAACACAGTCCCTGTAAACAACAAATTAATGTGAGTCCTTCCATCTGAAAGTATAGCGCCAATGTTGACACATGCATCAGTACTCCTGTGATGGAATTAAAGCATTAGATGTATTTGAAGCATCCTGGCTTTGATTATCCTTTGTTTGTTTGCATGGTATTCAGTATCTGTCTGGGCAACTAGAAAATGCATCCATATTTGAGTCTGTTGACCCAAAGTCCTGTGTGTTTTCCCCATCTGTTTCCCAGAGATCCTGACTGAAACAAAGGCAAAATTAAATATTTATGCACAGTATGATTTACAAAATGATTGGAATGGTTACAGGATGGCAAGACATGCTCCACACCTATACAGACTTAAGCCCCATTCTGGGATGTCCCACAGAAATAACAAACATGATTATGAGGAAACACTGGCTAGAATTAATGTGAAATAGTGATTATTTGGTGTGTGTGTGAGGAAATGTGAACAAATTTGATAGTTGTGAGTTAGCTCCTTATATCAATACATAGAGTGGAAAAGTGATTTTTGCAAATGTGTTTGTACTAGTATATATCGAATATGATTTGATGATATGTATGACTTGCCCATGTGAGTAACTTTGCCTTTTTTGTATACCGAAAGTGTTCTCGCTATAGACGGAGCTGTTCAATAACCAAGGACGTATTTATGAGGAGCAAGGTGAGCAGGCACTCTGTTTTTGACAGCACAGGATGCTTTTCAGAAACAACATTGATCTCCCAAAGGCATCTGACCTTGGGAGACATTCTTACATACAGTACTGCGTTCAGCTGAAACAAGTTCACCCAACCATAACCTGGAAACCATTTATATTTTTTAAATGTATACAAGATTTAAGGATACAGAGAATCAGACAGGCATTCACACCACACATCCAGGTATTAAAATGCATTGTGCATACTGACTGATATATCCATTGTGCAAGCAAATGGAGGTGCTGGATCCCTTACATGTGTGTTTGGTTCACGTCCTAGTGTGAAATTGAATAACTGGCAAATTTAAGAGATGGGGAACTACATGGACAAGCCGTTTGGCTAATTTAATCTGCACAGTCCAGTGCCTTTATTACAATCCATAACACCCAATGCCAGATGAAAATATAATTTTTTTTTAAAGTAATAACATTATCACACACACCAGTATGATGACAAAAAAGCCTGCTTACTGGGTTCTTCATTTTGTCAGGAAAAACAAAAGATTTGACAAATAATAGTTACACAGAAAAGCCAAAACAGCCTGATATCTCCCCAAAGACCTGACACCAGATTATTTATAAAAGGAACAAAAGCTTCTTAACGAACTTGGAGATTGAGTGGCCATTTGGTATAGTATTACTTGGGAGGAATTCATTTATTGTTAACAATGTGGCAGAATTGTAAGGGAATATCACAGGGTTTCAGAGATGTTCTCTTTTTTTTCCCAAAAACTGATCTACAACACTTCCACCTTTTCTTCTGCCAAGTCAGCTCTCACAAAAGATGTCTTTACCCTGCTCCCTGGTGAAAGGCCATGGAGCTTGGCAAATCATTAACGACAGCAAGGCACTATTTCACCCCGTATTACACAGTTCCTTTGTCTGCTAGTGGTTTGCATTAAGGTTGTTTTCAGTTTGTAATAGAGCTTCACTGCAATTTGTGGTGCATGCTGGGAAGGGGGGGTCTTGCAGACTGACCCACTGGTGGCTATTCATGCCTGTATTATTCATCCTATCATTTTTGTCAATATGACTTTGCCAATGTCATTTTGGACAAGCCCTTAATCTTCCGCAGGAAGTCAGACTACAATTTGATTTCCATCTGTCCTCCACACACTGAAACACCTCTAAATTTGTATAGTCTCCATTGGCTCTGCACCACAAGGCCTCTCATTTTGCAATAATAATTATTAATATTAATAATAATTCACTTAAATATAAAATGTTGCATTATTTTATTAATCAATATATGTTATATCTTTTTATATTTTAAATGTCTTAAATATCTTTTTATATATTTTCTAAATACAAGTATGGTTATGTAGCTCCTATTTTCTCCAGTCTTTACATTATACGTTATACTTTTGGAGAGTAACAAATAGCAAGTGAGGCTATTTAGAGAGAATAATAGACCAGTGACTCTTAACTTACATTTAAGACTCCTAACTTACAAGTGTTACAGATTTCGGATTGCTCATGATGTGTTCTTACACTAAAGTCATCAGTTTTCTACAATGATTTTAATCTTCTTTTAGTCTGGAACACAGAATCCAGCAACTGTATGGAGGAATATCATTGTCAATTTTATTAACATAATTAGAATAATACTCTAATATGTATTAAATGTATAGCACTCTACCTCACCCATTCGTTGACTAAGCATTTTAAAACATTTGAGAAACATTTCATTACAAAGTTGGCCTTTCCATTCTTTGAGTGCATGTTTTTTTTTTTTTTTGGTATGGCTATTCAACTTTATTGTTAAAAGAAAATGTGAAAAAGCCCTTAACTTTCTGGCGGATTAAAATTAACTGGATATCAAAAGTGACATTTTGTTCCCTGTAAGTACAGAAACTATAAAAGGAAAAAGTGAAACAGTAAAGATCCAGACTAAACATTTGAAAGGGACTGAAAGAACCAGCTTTATAATCAATGTTAACTGAACTTCAAATGTAACCCGCCTTCCCTTAAAATTCTGAAATAAAAACACACAAGGGATCAGAAAGCTCCTTTCAAATCTCTTGGCAATGATTACAGAATTCAAAATACTCTGAATTCCACACAACAAAATGAATCTGTAGTTGTAGAAAATAGTCAATTTCTCCAAAAATGTTTCCCTTTACAAACTCTCTAATAGCTGCATAGCAATGGGAATGTCAATGACAATTATTTGTTTTCTAGTCTGCAGTCTGCAGTACAGATGAGTCACGGATATCATTTTAGCATGTGAAAACTTTTGTAAAGAAATGTTTTCAAAATGGTATCTTGCAAAAAACACAGAAAAGAAAATTATTAATTATTAACCTTTCAGATATTTGACCTTCGTCAGAGTGCGGACATTTCCATTGTCTATATTTGCATTGATTGGCAGCCCCAGCAGACAGTGCTCTGTCTGGTTGAATACAGTGGTTACAGTGATAATACTGCACTGATTTAACTTGTTGAAGTGGACTGATACAAACAACAACAAAGCTTCCATCCAGTATTCAGATAAAGCCACTTATGACTGTAAATGTTAGTATACTATAAACCTAGCAACCCATATCTTCCACCATTTCCTGCACCGGGCTGAAGTTCCACTTCACTCATTGTAAGACGGGTGAGTGCAACATCACGGAGCTTAAGCCAACAATTTTTCATTTTATTCGGGACACAACAGCCATCTGCACCACTGAATAACTCAACAGTTGAGATCAACACCATTGAACTACTCAGAGCATCTGCAAAAATGGCAATGATGCAATGTAACTATTCAAGCACCTCGGTAGCTATTGGGGCACACTGGATAATTCTGTAATGGTGAATGTATTACATACTTCTCTTGGATCACACATCTGTACACTATCTTGGTTTTTTTATATCAGTAAACAAGCGCTTGTTCATTGCTTGTTGCTTTATGCAAGTGGAATAAATAAGCACAGGTAAGCCAACAGGCTAGACATAAGTTTCCCCTTCAAAAAGGGATGGTTTTCGAAAAGTTGGTTGTTACACTAACAGAGGCACATATCAATAGCCTGTCCCTGAATTCCAGCATGGCTGTATTTTCCATTCTGAAACCAAACCAGACAATTAGACACCTCTGGAAATCGATCTAGAATACAGTAGCAGAAAAGTGATTGTAATGTGAAAGTACTCTTATTTTCACCATCTTCACTCTCACACCTATGTCCCTCACCCTGTGATATGCACCATCATATAAGGGTAATAGTAACTTGTGGTAGGTTTGTTTTTGTTTTTGTTTTTTTTTGAATTGCGTATTAAATAATGTGTTTCTCCATGCTCAGACAGACCATCTCCTATGTAAATCCATATGCAGGTAGTTTGAGAACGTAACAAAAGAGTCAGAAGACCCAAGTGCAGAGCTCCAGTACTTTTAGTCCACAAATCTAAATCGCCAGACAATAAGCAGGGTTAACATACAGGCCAACAGGTGTAAACAGAAAAAGTGCAAAGCACAACCACCAAGACACCAGCTCAGCAAACAAGTGCAATACCTCACAAAGAGGTGCCTGAATTGCAGTCCTAAATCCCAGTGGCGATTAACAGAATTAGCTGCAGGCGGTCAAAACTCACTGTGATTGGCAGTTAAATTTGGGAAATTCATGCTTCAGCCAAACAAAAAGGAAAAGAAAATTGTTGATTTTATTAAATATAAAGGCATACTCTCTGCAATGTGTTTGTGTGCATTATCAATTGTAGATTGATTGTAATTGATGTACAGTATAATGTGTGATGAGTTGCCACAGTCCTTTTCACTGTTCTGCCTACATTTTATGCACAAAAATATAACTGCACCAAAGAAATGCAGTGGCTTCCCAAAAGCAACCCAACCAGGGCAGTCCAAGAAAGACATGTGGGGTGTGGGTACAATTGTTTGGTTGTCTTTTTGACATTTGAGGCATAAACTGTGCTTCACGGTCAGTTTAATGGAAAGGTAACAACTAAAGGAGTGGCACCCCAACAGCTTCTCATCTTCCTTATTTGGATACTCATAAAAGATTGACAATGGTGAGGTTGTTAAATAGCTGTCAGTGACTCCGTCACTCTTCCACAGACTGTAACAGTTAGGGTTTCTCAAAGAGGGAACGTTAAAGGCATCACTCTCTCAAGTTCCCTACTTGCTTACCAGCATGCAACTTCTCCCTTTGGTAATTCCAGACACTTACCAGGGTATTCAGTTTAACCACCAATGAACTTTGCCCTCAACGTTAAGTGAAACAGTTAAGCAAGCATTAATACTATTCATAACTATTTTTCACTTGTTTCAGTGACTATCCAATGTCTACTGTATTAAAATTGAAAAAAGTATATATATATATATATATATATATATATATATATATATATATATATATATATATATATATATTATACCTGTTATGCAATTATATGTTCCATCTGTGGCTTGAGCACTGTAGAATACAAAGCAATGCTAAACTTTACTAAATTAACCACACATACTCTTGTGTAATACTGGGCATATTAAAACCAGGGGGAACTCTAGAGTACATTGTTAAATTTTACAAGTGTTTGACTTAATATGGGAAGAAAACATTTTTCTACATTCATTAATTGGTTGGAAAATCACAAAAGCAGTTTTAATGTTTAAACTCAGGAGATAAAGTGCAAATATGTAATGACACCAATAATAATAATCCATCTCTTATACCCCTAATCCCACTATGCAAATATACTGATTTTAATGAAAAAATCATTGTGGAAATGTAATAAATTATTCAAATTTACAGTACTTTGATACTTCCCCACTTATAGCACTAAGCAGATGTAACATGGAATATTAGAATGTTTCAATTGAAATTACCAACATCATGTGAAAACATTTAAAAGAAGAACACTCCACCCTCTTCAGTGAAATATTATGATGTCTCAATAATACAGTGTTTTAATACTTTATCACAAGACATCTCTAAAGATTTTTATTGTACAGATTAACAAAATTGAGTCGTGGGCGATACTATGAAATATGATTTTGCATTATCAGTACTTATCCATTTTACAGGGCATGGAAAATGTATTTCAAGTTCCAGCTCTAAGGTTATTTCAGTAAGACTTTGAAAATTAACCCACAGAATGCATATGGCAGTGCGCATACACTTGCACCTTTTAACATAGGTACCTATTGCATCAGATCTGGTGTACAATACTGAAAACATAAAAGAAATTCAGGTTTGATGATGATCTTGAAATGTATCCTGTTTCATTAAAAAAACAGTGGGGAATGACTATGCTTAAATTATAAGATTAGCCCATTGTGGACCCCTATGAACAGAGAATAGTAAATCTGCATTATTTTCGCAGAGTATACTTCTGGAACATGATGTGAATTTGTTGTTTTGGGTATAAGATACTTGACACGCAAATTCAGCACCTAAACTTATCCACTGTACAGAATGTATTAATAATATTCAATTATTTAAATATTTTGTCGATTGTGCCCCCCCCCCCCCCCCCCCCTTCTTTTTTTCACCATCGGCTATGGCAGTTACTGGGGGTATCACCCTGATGATAATGCGTTCCATAATTTATGATACCTAAACCATCACTTCGTAAAACAGTGTAGTTCCCTATAAACTGCAGTGAAACGGCATAAGAACGGTGGTTCAAAGGACACTGCGCCCGTCCTAGCATAAGAGAGAAAACGATTGAGTATAATGAGCCTATGATCCACAAGCTGCTACTTGGACAGACTATCTGTTCCAGTCGTCAAGTTGCCGTCTTTTTTTTGTAACTCCTGGCAGACAGTCTGATGTCACTTCTTCTCAGATTGTCAACATAATACATGACTAATGCAGACTGAAACACTATCAGTGAGAAGAGCCGTCGAGTACACTGCTTGGAAAAAGGTCGAGCATGGGCTGTCTAATTACAAAGGTGCGTGTGTGTTCGAACTGCAAATGAGAAAGTAGTGTTGTCATTTTGCGGATACTGCGCGCCCACCAGACAGGAAGGCGTCCCTGCATTTTAACAACAAAATACGTTAGCATAAAGTGCTGATGGACAGATACTTTTTAAACGGACAAATGAAAGGAAAATAATTAGCCCAATCCGCATTTTTGTTAAGTGTGATCAGAAATAGTTGAAACTGAACAATACCGAAATAATTATTTCCCGAGCGAACAGCACCATCTCTGGCAATGCATACCGCCTCCATCCCAGAGTTCACTAATTATTCATTATACTGGCAGCTGACAAGGTCCTGTTTGAGCTACTAACTGATGTGACAGTGACATACAGTTTGCTCCGTAAGTGCTGAATCATACCCTGACATTCTCACGATAGAGTAATTCTAATGTCTCAACGCAATTAGTATTGTCGCTGGTACCCCTCCAAACATCAATCTACAATATCTAAGGCAAGCCACTGGTATAAAAGCACTCTTGCCCCCTCCCGAGCCGGTTAATATATTTACATCTAAATACCAACAAGGTGACTATTATGGTCTTAAATTACCTGACCACAAATGCTCTATCGCATATGGAGACGTCACCTTCCATTTTTCGGATATAGTAATAGCATCATTGATATGAAAATCAATAACGTACATCGCTGGTCTTTTTAACCCCGCAAAACAGGGAAACACGATCACCCGTTCACGGTTTTAGACTAGAGTTCTATATGCGCCATCGAAATTCAAAACACATTAGACGGTGTAACGCGTCAAATGTGACAATTCAAAAAAGTAATGGGATGCAATAGCACAACTTTAAATGAAATGTCGCAGCGGAGAACGCCGTTACCTCCTCTTGCTGTTGGTTGGCTCTTTGATTCTGTTGCTCCTTCGTGACTGTCATGGTGAGATCTTGAAATTAGAACTTCTTCAGACGGCTTCTAACTCCGCATATGATGTCTTCAATTGTCACTCAGTCGGAGAATGGCAAAATGCGAGCGAATGGGTGGATTTTGAACAATGCTGCGCAAATCACAGAATATTCTGTTTCTAAATCTCAACTGGAGGCAGACAGCAATGTATCTGTCACGATTCCGTGGGGTCACTGACTGCGGAGGTAACTGTAGATTACAGTTCACGTTCCGCAAAATCCCAACATTCAGACTCGCAAAGCCTTGACAGTAGTATCCAGCCAAGAGGAAAGCATATATCTGTTTACCATCCGCTCCTGAGGCTACAAAAAGCAGACGGGATCCTGACTGGACTCGTGCCTGGCTTCCCTGTGATCCGCTCATGTAACTTAGGGCAAAATACAACGGTCACATTCGTTTTCTCCACGGAGGGAAAAAAATAGACCATGTGTTCTTACGGCAAATGGAAGAGGGGAGGGGTTGCAACTGCGTGTGTAACAGAAGGGAGTTTTAATGAAGATCTTATAAATGATATAACGCCACTCTAGGGATAACCCGTCCCACAGTGCAGGTTTAATAAAGTATGTTTCATGTACTTACACCTGCAGCTATAGGACGATTTTTTTTTCTTAGTCCCGGAACTATATTACGATGATCATCATCATCATAATCGCCCTTGATGTAATTTTTGCCGTTATGTCACGGGTCGTTGCCAGATTCATTAACATTAATCTTAAGCATTATTAGCTGCTGAGTATAGGAACTGTGCGCGTGCCCTGTCCATGGTCCTTCAACCCCTACTTTTCCATTTATACTGCAGCCCGTCCTTCATAAATCAGTATAGTACGGCACAAGTGAAAATTATTTGAGCAAGCAAGAAAAAAATGGGCGTCTCTTTAAAACTGTACCAAGCTGAATGACGGTGCTGATCTTGTTCACGGTGATGGAAAACTGTTGTCGTGAATTCTGGAATCACTGTGACTGTTAGCATAAATCCTACTTAACCTTTAGTTGCGCCTCCATTCGTTAGCAGCTACTACGTTCAAAAGCAGATGGGTCATCAATATTTAAACTAATTTATATCCAAAGATCAGTTCCACTCACTGTTACAAGGCTAAAAGCAATATGAATACATCTCAGTACAACATAACATTTCATATTTTGAACAGGCAGGCAGAACTTCACATGGGAGAGAGGGTGTATTTTTGTGATATGAAACTAATATGTGTATATATACACACACATGTATACATACACATAATATACAAACAATCACCAGTGAAGTCAAGCACCAGCAAAGTATGCCATAGCACATATGTTATAGTATGGCACTTAAGCACAGACATTATCCCTGAAGAGGTTAACTCCTTTCAGTGACTCACTTCAAACAACAACTGTAAAAAAAAAAAAAAAAAAAAAGTAAACGTCCATCACTCACAGCTGCATGATGTAAAATTTATGTGAGAAAGAAATTACAAATGGAATTACAGTCTTCAGATCAAAGTCAGAGCCAGAGGCTGCCTGTAATCAATTGTGCAGGAGTTTATTCCTTCTGTAACCTGTAGGGGTTTTTGGAATACACAAAATGAAAGA
This sequence comes from Megalops cyprinoides, assembly GCF_013368585.1. Lineage (NCBI taxonomy): Eukaryota > Metazoa > Chordata > Actinopteri > Elopiformes > Megalopidae > Megalops > Megalops cyprinoides. The sequence continues at coordinate 26,888,184 of NC_050596.1, forward strand.
AAACAGGGCCCGGTAATTGAAGTGACATTCAAGAAATAGTCTGGTTCTCTGCTTCGCAAGTGTAGACACTCATTGCTGCCAGGGATATTTTTTCCCCAAACGCAGAACAGTCTTAAAAGTTTGAGTAAGACAAAACCATACTGTAATATGACTATCTGTTCTATTGTGAAGCATTGGGTTGGGTTTGTGACTTTTATTATTTCATACTGGGCTGGCATTTATGAAATCCACTAAATTACAGGTTGGCGGATGTGATGTGTGCTCGCCTGTGGGGAGGGGTAACCAGAGCTCCTGTGTGCCACTGCAGCCTGTGCAACTGGGTAGCTGATTATTTCAAGGTATGTCGGCTACAAAATCTGTTCTGTTCATGGTAAAGAAAAAAATGTGAGAGTGCGAGAGAGAGCACAGTGAAGGCTCCCCGTGTTTGCGTGGGTTTCCGCTGGTCTCTCCAGTTTCCCATGACATGCATGTTAGGGTTAATACTCCTGTCAGTGCCCTTGACCAAGGCACTGACAAAAGAACCGGAGCTGTTCCCCGGGCGCTGCACTGCGGCTGCCCACTGCTTCGGATGGGTCAAATATAGAAAACGAATTTCCCCACGGGGATCAATAAAAGTGCACCATTACCATTACCGTGGTGGTCAGAGAACCCCTGAAAAGGGAGTGTGTTTTATGATTTTCTTTAGATTGGTATTTTGCCTTTGTTGCCTTTGTTCAACCTATGAGGGTGAGCCACAAAAATGACTTTTTTCTATTGTGCTGCATCTTGCTGGACAGTAAATGCCAGACTGTAGACCAGAAAACCTTACTTGCAACCTTCAGTCTAATACTCTTGAGCCAGCTCACGCCAGCCATGTGTGACAGTGGGCATACCCCATACTTACACAGCAACAAGAGTGAGGTCCTTTTGGAGGTTTTCTGCAATAATAATCACAATGACCCTGAGGTCTGAGTCTTTTCAAACACTTCCTTCTGTAGCATCTAACCTTCTATGAGCACACAGCATTCAGATATGCTTTGTTAGCTGCACAATAACAAAGGACACCATGTTGCTAGCTACAAGAGCTAGCTGGCTGACTTCACAGTGGAAAATGTCTTTTGGGAAACTATTATGTTCAATGTGATTCATTTGATTTTTTTTTTATCAGATCAATACAGCTAGGCATTAGCTATTTTCACTTTTTTTGTAGCATAAAAAACACATTCATCAAATTAAATAAAGTTAAATTAATTGAACAGACACATCAAGAACCAGCTAGCTACTGCATGCCACTTTTCTTTGGTGTATTTTCATATAGATGCTGATAAGTCGATATCTCAGACACAATACAGAAATTTAATGTTTACTACACTCATCACTGAATATGCCATGAATGGAGCATTGTTATTGGGACTTGTTATTGTTATGGATTCTCAATTCCATTTAAATATTTTCAATTATTTGAAAAATGCATTTCATAACCTTAAACAAAGGTCTCCATTTTTTTCTCTGTTTGGTATGCATTTTTGTTCATCACCAAACTAACAACATTAACTTTTATTTGAAATGCCTGCTGCCATAATTTTGGACATCAAAATAAGCATTTGCTGTATAATTTCTGCTTTTCAAAGGGTTTGCTGTTGGCTAAAAACTATCACACACATCAAATGACCAGCTTTAGCCCTTTCATCAAAGTATTGAGAGAAAGTAAAAATAATTGTCCAGACATTTTTCAGGGATATTAATGCAACATACTGATTTCCAGCCTTGATATATAGGGGGGAAACTGCCTGCATACCAATGTAATCAGTACTTTTGTTCTTTGTTAGTTGCTCTTTTGCAGTGGTTCTCTCCCTCTGCAAAGAGCTAGCAGATTTTTGATGATATCAAAATATGTTTATTACTGCATCACAGGTAAAAATGTACATGCAGAAATGTACGCATTTACTGTGGAATAAATTGAACATTGCCATTTATATCATAAAACAGTCTTAAATATGTGCACAGACTTGCATATGTAGTAGGAATAAAATATACATTTTTAATAGATGTTTTAACATATATTGATAGATATAACTTTTTCATGAGGCCATACCCATAATCCTAAAGGGCAGGAGTCTTCACCAGAAGAGGCTCTTCATTTTAATACTCTTTGGACAATTGATGTTTCCCCTTTAGCACCTCTAAGCAATAATATGCAAGCAGCTGCTCTCAGAATAGCTGCCCCCTGCATCCTTCAGACAGCCCATGAGTAATAAACACACATGTTTATCACATCATTAATTTTCCAAATGGGCCTCAAATAACGAGATTACCATCACAGTTGACAAATTGGCACAAGTGCTATTGCTCATTAGGTTGAACTGTTTAGTGGAGTATGTCAAGCGCGTGCTCTTCATATATACACACTTTTCTTATTCCCAACAGAAAGATTCCACATTTCCTACAGCATGAATACTTTTCTTTTTCCTTTCAAATAATCTATCACTATTATTATAATAACTGAAAGACAGAGGAAATATCTTACTGTGGGCTTCTCCATGTAAAACCGGTGTCCTAAGAAGTGAGGAGCTTTGCCTGGGGCTTTGGGGTCACACCAGGCTATTACTGGTACTCTCTTATTCTGCCATACTTTGCCTGCTTGCTGCCCCAGAAAACACAGTCATAATCATATGTAGGCAGCACATGATGTGTGACATGAACTCGCACGGTATTTAAGTTACTCCGGAGGACATATATGAATACAACCTTTTAGTGGAGCAGGACCTTTAACCGTTTTTCATGTGTGCACATTGCTTATTCTTTACATGCACACACGCACACACACACACACATCTATATAGATAGCACAACTTGTTTGGGGTTCACTACTTGCACCATACATTAACAGCAGACCCCCCAGATTTATATAAGTACAGCATTTATTATGGCATTAAAGACACAGTGCACAAATCTGTCTCTACCAGAGGCAGCCATTTCAAACAGAATCCATTAAACTAGTGAGTTCCATCTGTTCTTCTTCCTCAAACCACTTCTGTAGTAGCTGGAAGCCATTTTAGTTTAGTTCACGTTCTACTTGAAAGATGCTCTGATAATAATATTTATCATTAACATGTCAACTGCATCTACAAAAAATATACATATATATATATACACATGCGCATCCCACTTATAGTGAGGGGAAAAATAGATATTGTTACCTGTACATCATGCTGGCTTTTACCTAAAACTCACTTACTGCTATGATTGAAAATGCAACATTGAACTGTTGTTCAGCAAAGGGAATGCAACAAAAAAGCATTTCAGGATGAACTATTTTCAATTCCAGCTGCTGTTTCATCGTTTTCATCACTGGCCATGAAGGAATACAATATATTGTCAGTATAACGATGATACACAGTGCCAAGCAAAACAGGCTTTTTTTTCCCCAAATATGTGTAACACAATTTCTGCTTCCATTTTTAAAGCCACTGTATTGAAGCCAAGTGTGAGTCTCCATTGCATACAGTCTTCTATGAATTAAAAAGCAAAGCAGGACGTACGCCAACACACGCGCGCGCATGTCAGATGCCAACCTAGCACAAAATTTCCACACTCAGGATGATTTCGCACAAGCTGGAGACAGAGAACATTGACTAAGAAGCCTATGGTTGTGACAGAGTGTGTGGGGAACAGGAGGTGTGGCTGTGAAGAGAATCATATCTCCAGCCCATCAACAGGCCAAGTCTCTCTGCTCTGCCCCTTTACACCCCCCCTCATAACTGCTTGTCCTGGCTCCACCCATTGTCTGTTCTGTCCCTAGTGAGGCAGGAAAAGCTTCCAGCGGTGGTCAGAACAGCAGAGTCACTGGCCACCCTCCCTCACAGACCAAAGACCCACCTCTTCAGAATGCACCACAGCTCCCATACCTTTCCCTTTTGCGTACTCGTATTATAGATTATGTTGAGGTTTGGTATGCTTCAGCGAGGGTATGGCAAACCTTTTGTGCTAGGCACTTTGTAGCCTTGTCATATTGTACTTATGCACGAGTTATCTCATCACTGGCAGGAGTGCAAACATGGTCAGTTTTGTTCATGACACTTTATTAGATGCACTTTGCACTTGCTCTTTGTAAGTCACTCTGGCTGAAAGCGTCGAACGACAAACTGTGAATGTGTTGTACTGTAATTAGGAATGACTGCAATTAAAAGCCCCATCAATGGGCCCTATTGCGGTTCAGAGCGTGTATCCAGAAGGGCATCCTTATTTTGAGCTGAGAAGAATGTCAGCAGTGTTACGCCAGTGGCTGCAATGAAGACTTCTGCCACCAAAAGGGCATCGAAGAGAGAGAGACAATTAAGCACAACACAGACCTGGGGCACATGAGAATGGCCGAGTATGAGGCTGGCCAAGACCTTATCAAAGTCCTGCTCAGCCCCACACAACACCAGTGACAGAAAGAGAGAGAGAACCGTGTGCATAAGGAATTCTTTTCCAGAAATAATATACCTGATTCATCTCTGAATCAAAGGGAATAAGAATAATATGCTTCAAAAGATGAAAAAGGTATGGAAAATTTGAGTATGTATAACTTATGATGTCTCCATTGATAGGGTTAAGGGCTTATGGGGTTGACAACTTTCTTTTTTTTTTTTTTTTTTTGGGGGGGGGGGGGGGTAATTACGATTAATGAGGTATTACAGGACTATACTATAACCACCACTATCCTGTCTCCATAAACCCTTGCCTCAGTAGAAAAAAAAGCTACGATCTAAGCCTCACTGCCCCCTTTGTTCATCTATCAGCGAAGTGATTACAGGAGGATAGCAGGCTAATGAATTGGTTATAACTGAATCAAACCCTATTTGTGGATATTGAGGAGTTGGCATTGACAGAGGTGAAATGAAATCACTCACCGCAGAAGCTCAGAGAGAGGCAGCTGCGGGCAAGCAAAAGAAAAAGATGAGAGGATCCGGGGACCAGAGCTGATCAATAATTACCTTAGGAAACCTGGAGCTGGTCATTTTTCACATGGACTGGGGTGCGGGTGGAGTGGTGAAAAATCCAAACCTTATAACACTCCATTGATAGATTGCACCAATGAAACCTGTGGCAGTTAGCCTTGTCGGAGATGCCATTTATCCCAGTAAATGTCCATAACTGAAAACAAGCCCTACTCATGAAGTAATACAAAGCCATATTATAAACCACATTTATTTTAGACCTGATGGCTATGCTATTAAGGTGAAAGGATGCGCCTCAAAGCCAAGAAATCAAATGATTATGATGAGCTGATGATGTCTCAAAAAGGCTGTTATCAGGGGATGGTGCTGTTGTGAAAGACAACTGTCCCAGCAAAGACTGACAGTTATATTTTCTTCGTATTCATTTACTTCTCATGACCTCGCTTGACGGTGCTTTAATAGACCAGATTTTAAATCATTATTTTTCCTGAATCCATTAAACAGGTGTAAATTATTTCATTAGGTGATTACTGTCAATGTTCCATATCTTTTTATTCAGTGTCCATCAGTACGGATGGATCATTATCGAACAGGGTCCATTTGTCCAATCTATTAAATGGATCTTGTATGACGGTAATTACATGATATTGCATGAACACGCAATTGGCGCGGTGGCGGAAGATTTTCCTCGGCTGTGCGTTTCTCTTCTTTGTGTGACCTTGAGAAAAAGGACAGAGGAAATGAGAACGGCCTCGCATTTCTCATCTGCGAAAATGTCAACGCTTCTCGGGGGGCCGGCGGCCGCTTCTTGTCAGAGACGGAATGCGGTGGCCCAAAAAAAAAAAAAACGGTGCACAGTCAGTGTACTTTAAAGGACATGCATATACAAATGGCAGAGCAGGAGCTGAGTCTCAGAATCGCTGAGACACTTTTTTTTTGCCCATTTATGTGTGTACCTTCACTTTGGAATCCTCTGCTGTCCATTTTAACCTGGCCTTCACCACAGCCAATCCTGCACTCATGCAGGAGTGATGAATTACAATTAATGCAATCAGCTGAGGTAGTCACGTGCAGCTGACAGCTATTTTCCCCAAGAAATGTCCCACGGTACACAAGGAGAGGAGACACTGAGCGGGCCTTGTCATTATGGGTTATTGTGTGTAGATTGACAGCCAAAAGAATACGTTTAATCCATTTTAGATTAAGCCTATACCACAACGTGTGTCAAAAGGTGAAGGGGTCTGAATACTTTCCAAAGCTACTGTTATGTAATCAGCTGATATAGTCACATGCAGCCAACAGGTACTTTCCCCATGAAATGTCCCACAGTACACAAGGAGAGCAGACACCGAATGGAGGATAGGCGTATCAGCCTCACATCAGCTGAGGGAACCGTAGCACCCAAAATGTGCACCCCCCCCCGCCAATGCAATCCCAGTGGAATTAGGCCATTTTATTGTAATGTGATCAAAGCTGGGCCATTGGGCTCAGCCTGTGTTCAGAACAAGTGCCTTAACACAATCTCCCATTTGTCTGTTCAGGTTTCTGGAAGTTTTTTGTGATCAGTTGTATCAATTACAATACAGACAGACCAAATCAATAGAACAACTGCTGGAACCCATCCCAGAACAAAAAGAAACTGCATTTTTAAATAATTCACGACTCTTTATAAATAAATGATATTTCACAGAAGGAAAACCCATTTCCCCAAACAAATATTAGACCACCTTCCTGATGCTAAAATTTGGATTCAACATGTCCCATGCAAACTCCATGTCTCACAAACTAACTTTCTGTAAATATTTCCTGAATGCACTATGGTCAAGTGGTTCAGTCTCGCTCCATTCTGTATAAGCTTTTCTCTCACAAGTTTATATTAATGCTAACTGCTTAGAAAAACATTAGTCCACTACATTAGCTCTGAGCGTGCTTTCTGAATCAGATTTCATTCCACATCAGCAGTTAAATAGATGGTGCAATGGGCCACATAAACTGAATCTTATGAGTATGGTCACCATAATAACAAAGGATAATTGTGGCCACAAGAGATAACTGCGTGCACTAAATCTGAAATTACACAAGAAGGGACACCTACCTCTGGATTCAAACACCATTTCTCTTTAACTTTGACTTAAATAAATGAATGTTCAAAAAATCTCCTGCATTTATTTTTAAGTAAAATGTATATATTTTTTCATTCATTATAGTGAACTTGCCAAACTGTTTAGGAAATAAAAACATAGATATATATATATACACATATATATATATATATATATATATATATATATATATATATATATATATATATATATACACATATATATACATACATATATATACATATACATATATATATATATATATATATATATATATATATATATATATATATACACATACAGACACACACACACACACATGAATGGTTGGCTACAACACATAGGTACATATATACATTATATATATATATATATTGTATATACATATACATTACATACTGTCACTGGATTATGATGCCCACCACCCTCAGTCTTGGTCTCCTTGAACAGCTTTCATTCAGACACCACTGCATAGAGAATTTGTGCAAACTGGGGAATGCAACTGCTGACCCCACACACCACTTCATCACAGTCCGGCATGCTGACATAGGTGACATTTCTGACACCAGCCATGTCCTGGCTGACATCTACATCTGACGTCTACAAGCACCGGTGGAAGGGAGAATCTTCTCAGAGGCCTTGACGTTGTTAAAACGGCAGTGGAAGGGAATAATCCAAAGACTAGGTAGATCTCTAGGAATGAGGGTATGCAACAGAATAGTAAGTGAAGTGTATACTTTTTATATGTGCAATCAATATTACAAAATACATCATTTAGTATCACTCAGATTTATTGCTATGCATATAATTGGAACTAATATTGTAAAACTATATTTGATTCAATGTTATGTTGGTAAAGTCTGTCAAATATATTACAAAATTTGCATAATACCGTTTGACAGATGAATTATTAATATTTTTTGTTCCATATTTGAGAATTATCAACATATATAAATTTTTCATACTGGTTTTCATCATTCCCAGGACATAGGACTATATAAATATATCCATGAGAAAAACGCCTTGGATAAAAAAAAAATAAAAATAAAATGGCATGTCTTCATAATTTCAGTGATTTCACATTTTCAGACAAATTAATAATCCCATTTACCTGATAAGGCAACACTTCAGTGATGACACAACATTTAATTAAGAAATGGCTTAAAGCATAAACCATCCTGACCTTTGCAGTAGAGAATTAAAGCCACATTTATGCAACTATTCTAATGGCTTTGAATGTGTACTGCAGCCATTTCAGTTTGAAAGGATCAAAGTTCAAATAAAGGTTCCAATTTTAATACAAACTGAAGATTCCTTCTTTTAACATACATGCGTTATCACCTAGACACATTACCTTTTATAGTCTATATCAGAGTTATCATTAATTGGGAAAACAAAAAAGTCAAAATGACATCTGATATCATTAACACTCTTTCAAATTCAGGTTGGTATGTTGATAAAGACAATCTTACTGAAATGTTCTCGCTGGAATTGTCTGGTATTTGAATGTTTGTATGAGGTTTATTGCTATGACCATATTTGCGCATGCTACTGTGCTGACTTGTTTGCAGTTCCCAGTGGTTCTGTGTGCACTGACTAAATTATTGTTGCACAACAGTGATGAACATTTAAAAGACATTATCCAACAAAAATTAGTATGCATGCCACCTCCCCTAAACGGTCTTTTGTTTTTACAAAGCAGCTAAATGTTTGTATATTGTACTCTGACGGCATGCACTATCTAGACTGTGGAACAGTGAGAAATAATGTCTCGGTTATGAGCAAATTACTCGCACATCAAACATGTAGATCTTCTCATTATTTTCTTTTTGTATTCAGGAGAAAAAAATTCTGTATTGGTCAAGGTGAGGGTCACCTTGACCAAAACGTTGCTTGTTTTTTTTTTTTTCTGCCCATTAAAGTAAATTGAAAGGAGCGTTGTGTGTTATTTGTTCATTTTTTTCCCCATTCTGTCATTGGCGGTGGGCAGCCGATGAGTACCGCTTTGCTTCTCCTGTATCACATTAATCTATTTACATTTCAGCTCCATCTTACACCTGTATACTCATGCGCAATCTCCCACATTCTACCAAACCCCTTGTATCATAATCGAATCTAAATGAAAGGGCTGTGTACTACATTCATCCTCCTACAGAACCAACTTCAAAATAGCTGAAGGGCTCTCTTAAGAGTAATTGTGATGCATAACATGAATTAAATACACATTGTAAATGTGGGATGGCCTGACAAGCACTCCAGAGCCAAATAATAATTATTTTCAATAAACACGACAGGCAACACTGTGAGTGAAGCATTATGATGAATTAAGCGCATTGGTTGGAGAAATACAGTTGTAACCAGGACTAGGCTCTGCTGAAGTGCCCATGAGTGTGACACAGCATTAATCCCTGAATACCTCACTAAATATCCAGCCCTGCACACAGATAACATGTAAAATGCATGCAAAACAATTAGCATTTGATAAGAGCATTTGTTAAGCAGATGAATCACATTTAACAAACATAAACCTAATCCTGTGCGTATGGTAGTTTCCAGGAATGAAATGAAATAAGAGCTTTGGCACCAATTGCCATCGACATCAATAAGAAAACAGCATAGACCATTTTACCAGTTGAAAAATACTTCACTCCCAACTGCATAATGCAGTGGGATATGGTATGTCACTTTTTAAACAGGCCATGTGCAGTACAGTACATTACTTATAGATTGGTTTCAATACAGTGACATATAACAGCATACACTACTTTGTAATAAGGTTTGGTCCATTACATATAATAAATTCATACACTGTGGTCCGGGCTTATTCGTCCTGTTATTCTTGTGGCAAGCCCCAGTCCATGGTTGCCTACGATAGTGCTTTAACCCAGAACAAATTAATGTACAAAATTATATTTATATGCTTTTAGCCAATTATGTCAAGGGCTCAGGCAAGGACTCAATCTAAGACCATAAGTGCGTCAGTTTCCGGGCAGATTTAATGAAATCGCAAAGCAGATCGTAAAACAGTTCACAGGCAGGGTCTAAACCAGAGAGGCAGTCCGAGGGAAAATCCAGGTATGGGAAAGTCGGAACAGACAGGGTCAGACAACGGGCAGGCGGAAAGATCGGCGAACAATACAGAGCGGCAGGCAACAAACAGATCAAAAAACAGGCAGGTAGCAAACAGACGGGAAAAACCGGCGGGGACGAAACAGTCAGAAAACACTGCTACGAACTAACAACAATACAGGGGCATGCAGGGCAGATATAGGGCAGGGCTGACAAGGGGATTGGAAGCAGGTGTGCAGGCGGGCAGGTGAAGGCGATGAGCAATCAGGCTGGTGGAGAACTGGGTGGGGAGCAGGGCAGGGCTAGAGCACAAGGAAAACAAAAGCACATGGACAGGGGAAAAAAAAAAAAAAAAAAACACTACAGCTAGGGGGCGGGAGCACTGACAAATTACTCCATAATCTAAAACATGCCAATTCTAAATTCAAAAGGGTCAGGCAATTCATATCGGCTTTTCAGAGCAGTCTGACATTGACATATCTTTTCTGCTGAACTGTGATGACTGATGCCCCAGCCTGTTTTCTATACTTCTGTTTATATATATATATATACACATATATACATGCATACATAATAATGATAATATACATAATGTATAAAAATATACCTAATATACAATTAGATTGAATTAGATTGACCCCATGTTTTGAGGTTCTGTATATCTTCAGTTATTCCTTCTTTTTGTCTTAAAAGTCCCACCTATTGACTAGTGTTGGGAAGTAGCCTTGGCTGAAAACACATCTAACTGCCCTGAACAATGTATCAATGTTTAATTGAACTGGTACCATAAACCAATTCAATACCAACATGAATTAACTACAACACAGTTTCAAATATTATACTTTAATGTGATGCATGAAACTCATGTAAAGTATCACCCAAAAGAAACTGAATTGCAGCAATAATTTAATCAAGCACTATTTCACCAAAAATATATCATATATCATTATTCAAGTTACGAAGACAATGGTGTGTGTGTGTGTGTGTGTGTGTGTGTATATAAATCTTTACAAGACATACCAGAACTATGGAAAACTGAGGTGTGTTTACCTTTACACCAATAGATATTCTTCACAGCTGGTGCACAGCTGGCTCCTATGTATCCATCAGACATCATGCAGGGCTCTCCGGTGTGAGTGATATTAAAGCTGTCCTGAACAGTACAGTACATTTAGGAATTCCGATATATTTGTCAGTGTATTGTATTTCAAATTCAATGTTCTCTATTATTGTTTTATTTTTCATTTTTGAGAAAGAACCATTATACAGCTGGATATAAAAATCAGGGAAAATGAGATACTTCCACAAACATTTTTTGTCCCCTGAAAAGATTAGAAAAATGGAGAACACTTTTCCAGGTAAAATGCTCAATACATTACCATGATTATTTCATATCTTTTGCTTGCTGTACTGTATGTATGTATTGAAAGTACTCTGGGTGCTGTTGAAATAAAGTGGACTTTCACATTTTCAGAATGGTAAAGCATGGCATTTTTCTAGCAGAAAGCACAGCAATGAATACAAACCTGTCTTGTAGACCTCTAATGAACCATGTGAATGTGGAAGTGTGCACCATCTCAAGCAAAACACATCATTTCTCTGCAGAAATTCATTGATTTCCCTTTTAGTTTCCATAAATGCTATGTCTCAGAGTGTACACATAAGGGCATTTATAAATACATTGTACAAAACAATGTAAAATTGTAAAATGCATTCTACAATAAACTGCATGTGAATGTATGCAGCATTAGAATTTATCTGTAAATCTGGAAATACAGCAGATGAATGAAAGGCTACAAGCTCTGTACAGACAACATGGTGCTGCCAAATCCCTCAGTCAGTTAAAGCATTTATTGTATTGCAAGATAAGCCCCTATAACACACATTTGGCAGGTCCCACAATGACCAGGATGCCAGAGAGGAGGAACATAATTATTTCTGTTCTGATGGCCATAAGCACCCTCTAGCTATTCCTCAGGCATCCATGAGTTGCTTAGCTGATGTCACTGAGAGATGGCACCCATCCATAGTTCGGCATTCTCCTGTATTGCACTGTGGGATTGGGAGTGAAGTTCATACCATATATACTACATAAAGTCTGAGTATGTAAATAAAAAAATAAAATATAAAAAAAAAAAAATTTACCTCATTTTTGAATCTTGCATTTGGACTGCAAAGCTGAACCAATTAAGTAGCCTGCTCTTGCCAAATAGAGCACTTTTATATTGCTTGTTACTGTCAGTCAATCAAAAGAAAAACAAGTACTGTTCCCAGCAGGCAAGCACTTCATCTAGTTTCCTAGAAAAATTTAAGGGTCATACAAGTGACAACCTCAATGCGACAAACTTGTTGCAAGAAAAAAACTAGATTTTTATTCAGTGAAGAAACATAAATTTGTAAGTTTTTTCCATCCACACAAGAAAGTACAAAACTTATGCTGTAACAGAGTTTTGTCTTGATGGCTCAGTCTTTGTTTCATTACATTAATGTCATAATGGGAGCTACGCTACACAGCATGAACACATTTAACAGAGCCTTAACTACAGAATTGCAATTATCTGTTGTGAGTTTCACATTCTGTTGGAACTGACATTGCTGTGCTGCACTTAACTAACTTTAATAGGGGCACAGTCAAGCTGCTGAATTTTCATGGTCATATTATGGTAACATAGAGGAAACAGCACTTAATTTTCATTTTCATTTAGAGGAACAACATGGACCCTCCATTGCAGTTGAAAACAACACAGACAATGGAGAAATGACTAAATACTGTACAATGTCCTACCAATAGTCATGGGACACTGGCAGCTATGAATAAAAATGTCTCTATTCCATTTTAAAGTTATTAACAGTGTGTTATTAACAGTGTGTTGGTTCACCTCTGGCTTTAATGACTGCTTCAATGCATCATTGAAGGCTGTTTTCTAATTTTTTGAAATAAATCTGGTGGTATTGTGCTCCACCCCTCCTTTAAAGCATTTTTAAATTCCACTACAGAAGAGGGACTGGTTGGCTTTCCCCTACTTCTGTGTTCCATTTCATCCCTAAGATTTTCTATCATGTTGAGGTAGGGGCTCTGCACTGGCCATTGCAATCTTCCAGTGTTATTTTCTTTAAGCCACACATACTCACAGGCACTTTATTACAATCATATGGGGTGTCCCATGACTTTGTGCAGATTGTGTATGCTAATATGTTTAGATGTCAGGGCAATGAAATGAAAATGGCATGGAACTGAAAGGCAATGAAACAAGCTGGCAATTTGGTACATTATTGCACCGCAGGGAAGGAAAGAAATATTTCAATGCAGAACCACACTTTTCACTCTCTGTGGTGAGACTTTGTTCATCAGAGAATACTTTACCCTATTTATTCTTTATGAAGTAGGAAGCTGTATCGTTTGAACAGCTAACTGTGGCAATACTGCACTCCAGTTCCAAAGAGTTCAGGTAGTATCACGCTCGTTACATCACAGACAGAATGTGCACTGAAGGTATTTCAAAGAAAGCAGATCAAATGTGTACACAAAACAGTGTATTTTGAAGGGTTCATGAGTGCCAGCCTTATGAGCAGGGCATCAAACTCAAAGCCAAGAAAGAGACAATACAGATGCCATTCTACATGAAGATTACAGCCATCCAACAACAGCACAAATCAAGTAATGTTATAATTATAAAGTAATGTTATAATTAATGTAATTTTAAATAAATAAAATGGGAATGATTCTTTGAAAAACATAAAATTAAAATGAATCTTACATTAGTCTACTGTGGTGAAGCCTGGGTCAGGGACTTACGCACCTTCACACTGCTCAGCAGTCCACATGTCTGTGCATATATACAAACAGACCAGACAGACTGACCAGAGATACAGGGAATCAGAAATAGCCCACTGAAAATAAGACCAAAGAGAAAGAGGGCACTTCACACATGACCTTCCACAACAAAGATGTGAGACAGAGACTCTGAAAGTGGTGATGGTGACAGGCATTAAAAAAAGACCCAGTGACATTAATGATGGCACCCCCTGACCTTCTGCACTGCTATTTATAGCTTCTCCATTTTTCCCCAGCCTTTGTCTGCATCTGGTTTTATACTGTTTTTAGCTTAAAAAATGTATTTCTATTTCTGCGCCATTCAATGGAGGGAATGATTGATTTTTAGTGTCGAATGGTGCTGTCTCTTTATTTTTTGTCTCCTTTATTCTTCAGCTTTGAGAAATCCACAAATTTCAGTGTGCCTGAGGTAGCCCATCTTCCTGCGGAGAAAATATCCAGAAGCGTTTCCATTTGCACAGTATCTCAAAAGAGCTTCACAAAGCAAATAAATCAAAGCAGATCAGCCTGAAAAAAAGGGCCGCCAGCAGGTTCTTAAAATGAGCGGTCAGAAAAACAGATACTGAAATATCTTGAGATTGACACTGCACATCAGAAATGATAACATCTCAGGGAAAAGGATCTCATATCCATATTTCTGTGCTTCACACCAAGTCAACTACACATCTCTGAATTTCTTTCAGAAGTGTGTGAAACTCGCAGCCTGTCAGTGCATCTGTGTACTATATCTGAACTCTTTTTGTCCATCTGAAGCTATTCAGACATGCACCAAGGACTTCTGAAACCTTCAGCCGTCAGTATAAAGAGATCTTATATCCAATGGCACGCCATCAACACCCATGTAATTATGTAGCACTTCTGTTCAGCTGCGTCTAGCTCAGTGCCTGTCTGTCATCGTGAACAGGTTTTATTATTGTGCCAAGCCAAGATGCATCCATAATTTATCATCTTCCATGAAAGGATTCTCCAGAATATAGAATTCTCTCACCTGCACCATTGCAATCTCCTAACGTCAGTCATTTTATTTATTTTTTTATATTTAGGAAAAAGTAAACCATAATGGAAATTTTATTCAGTTTTAATTTGCACAAAAACATCCTCCAGTTTTCAGAGTGATGCTTAAGCTACACTTTGTGTTTGCACCTTGAACTCCAGGCTGAGTTGGCTGTTACTATTGTATGTCACCATGACATTATTGACTTAAAGAACAAGCAGGGGTTATACAGCAAAAAAGAGGACCATTTAGAGGACAGCAAAAATAGCAGCCATTTAGTGTGCTATCAAATTAATTATATTCTTGTATTATGAGGCCATGGGTGGGAGACTTACAGCACAGACCACAGAGGAGTGTTGGGAAGTTAGAGGTCAACAATGGGTAAAGGTAAGAACTGTCGCTTTATTACAAAGTGTTTAACTGTTAAAATTATTTAGTTCTGTCCTCCTCACATCAGCCCAAAAGAACCTTAAAATGATTTAAACATACAACTGGCTGATGGTTATTGGAAGGACCAAATATTTTGACAACTAGAAAAAAAAAGAGACCAAGCTTCTTTAAATCCTCAACTCCTGTCTTTTGAGATGGCTTCTAATTCTGATGGATTTTTAAATTAGCAATTCAGACAAGCTCCACAGACAGCAACCTCAAAAGTACAAAGAAAATGCAGGGTAAAAAAATGTCAATTTTTCACTCACTCAAAGACACTCAAAGACAGCATAAACCATGTGTTTTTGTCTCCAAGAAAACTGCTTATTTTTCACTATGACCACAATTTCAGAAGCCTCACCCCTCCTATTTCCCACTTTATAAGGCAAAACTAAGCAGAAGTCTTGTGTACACAGATGCCAGCTTTATTCAGCTTACACTTAACACATCTTGCCTGCCATTCTTTCATTGTAGCTACATATATCCTTTGACATTTAGTCTACTCATGTGCATACACAGTGAGGGCACAGAACTATTGATTAAATTTGACTTATGATATCTGATGTACACTAAAGCATAACAATAATACTTAATAAAAACAACACCCAAGCAGCCCAACTCTGAAACAATTGCAATGCTATGTGTTTGAAAAGGGGATTCACAACCTGAAAACCATCATGCCCTACCATATTGTTTCTCAATAAAACATTCATTTGGGTATTTTTACCCAAATGAATTCCTAACCCTATTAGCCACATAAAAGTGGCTCCTGGTCCTTAGTGCTTTGTAGCAGAATTTACCTTCAGCAAATGGAAAATGAAACACAGCAGGGGTATGAGGGCAAGTAAATAATAACCAGATACAGTGGATTGAGGAGGAGAATCTTGGTTGTCTGACCAATTCCTTAAAATGCTCAAAACAGAATGCATTGTGTGTATACATTGAAAGGAGTCGACAAAAAATATTTCAGGAGATGTGCCTAAACCCACACATATAATGTATGGAAAATCATACATTTCCTACTTCAGTCTCACACAGCTTCATCATCATATGGGCTACTAACATCACGTGCATGTCTTACACAATATAAGATGTGACAGCTGAGGCCTAGACATTATATACAAAATGAGCAATTTCCTTATTGCTCAGTTTTTGAGTGTTGGCCTTCTCATTCTTATATTTGTCTGTCTTGCTTTCTGCTAATGCACAGAATTTTAACATTATACATTTGGCAGTATTTTATGACAAAGTTTATACTGCTCCAGAGAATGCTAAATGCATTCACTAAATGTGTTTTTGTCACTTTTATTAAAAAAGCAAACAGAGATAAAGAAATACTCCCTCTCCACATGAATCACAAGTATGAAACCAACTTAAGTCTGAATTGAAAACTCACACTCTGTGACTTAACATTCTCATATTCTCCCACATGACATTAAATTGGTAGCCTTAATAATATAAGATGTCTTTCCCCATTTACATTGTCACTTAGCAGACACTCTTATTCAGAGCAACTTACAAAGACAAATTTTCTTCCAGAAGTATTTCTGAACACAATGAAGGCTTAACGCAAACACACCTCAAACTTCATTATAATCTATGATACTCGAGTCTCTGGTTTCTTATATTCAGGATATTACATCTTAGTGTACCAAGTTTTCTAAAACTTGGAATACTTCAGCTCCCTTCAAAGAATCACACTTTAATGCACTAGCACAAGTACTTTTTTTCATAATCACAGACTTCCCTGTCTGTTCTGTCTGGATTTTCCACTATTGAATACAACCATAAAATATGATTTCACAGTCTCATATTGATTTTTGGTTGTGTCCTTAAACCATAATCTCGCCAATGGGGGTGTGCATAATTACAGGAGATATAACACAAAAAGATATATTATAAAGAGACTGGTTGTACAATAAATCATGTCTCTGGACTAAAACACTTCAGTTGAATTGTCAATAAGTAGTAAATTTAAGGCTGTGTTTAATCCCCATGATCAGAGAGGGCGATCATTAAAACAGGGATTACCAGCATTAGTCAAGGTTTTGCTGAGTGAGTTACTAAGATCCCTCAATGTGGGACTCAGACCATACAATGCAGTCAGGCCTCATCAATTGCAAGGATCTGAAACATTATACAGCACATAAAGTGTGACATTTACTTTGAAAGAAGATTTTGTGCTACCTGCTAGTTATTAAGCCCGATACTGAAAAACAGAGTGCACTTCGGAGGAATCAGCAGTAAAGAAAAACAGCCAGAGTTACAGATTAAGATCACGCATACAAAATGTTATTTGAACAAGACAACTGCTATTCCTGCAAGAGTGCTTTGGTTATAGGATAAGTAGGGTGTAATTAATTTCTGTGCTCCAGCTCCAGCTACCCTTTATCTATATACAATTGACACTGACAGTTTGGTTTCCATTTTACATGTAAGTGCAACTGTTTTTTCGTTAGTAGTGGGTTGCAAATGATGAGTTATGATTCGTATGTACCTAGCTATGAATTTTATTTCATAAATATATTGTGACTCTTTGTCATATTGATAAGATTTAAGTCAGGAAGGAGGTAAAAGGGACAATGTTTCACTGCGAATACCCTAATGATATCCTAAAGGCAAGAGGTAGAGATATTTACAGAACACTAAGTCCACTCTTGTATACTATGCTACTTGATGCACGCACAGGAAATTTTCTGGTCCAGTCTATAAGAAAAATAACTGAGCCTATAGTGTCCTCCTATACTTTCATAATAAGAGGCACAACATGGCCTTGGCCTGGGAGTCTTCTGAACTGATTAAATATTCAGTCCGCTTCGATCTAAGACGCACTCGTGATTTCCAACAGGAACCCTCACCCCCTAGGCAGTAAATACGGAAAGACCACAGTGTTCACTCAGTGAGATAAGCACCTTGGTGAGTTTGCATATACTACATTTTTACAAGTGTTCAGAGCAATTGAATAACAAAGAATAAGTCTTGTGAAACAGAATTTCATCTATTAGATCGTTTTCAAATTTCATATGTGAGTCACTGCTCTTGGATGGTGGCCAACCATCAAAACCATTATATAGAATGATCTCAGAGTTACTTTCAAGACTTCATCTTGAACAATATTTCTTCTACACAACAAACAACCACTGACATCAGTTCTTTGGGGAATATTTCCCCAAACAGACATTAAAATATCATAAATTATATTGAATTCATAACATACAGATACTGTACAGCTCCTCTGTTAGGGCAGATTCTATGTCATATGAATAATCCCTTTATCTCTCAACTCCCATTCAATATCCAGCTGCTGGCCCAGGATAGGGTGCGTTCCCTCTTTGAATACTGCAGCTCTCTGTAGATAGGTCTCCCTGCTTATGCCACTGGGCTGTGTCAGCTCACTCACAATGCTGCTAGTAGGCTTCTCCAGCCTTCCAAAACACGCCTGAATCTCACCGCTGTTTGTATCCCTTCACTGGCATCCAGGTGCTGCTCACGTTGAGTTCAAGACACTGATTCTGGCCTAATGGTCAGCCAAGGGAATGGCTCCTTTTTACCTTTAATCCATCACCATACCTTACACCCCTACACAACATCTCCACTCGGCAACCTCTGGCCGTATAACAATTCTCTTCCTCTCTGTCCACAAACCCCAAACTCTCTTCTCAATTGGTCCTCGAGTGGTTCAGCTTTCTCTAGCCAGAAGAACTACAGATTACAGTCAAACATTGCCTTTGTGCCTGGCCTTGGATACAGTACAGTCCTACATTTAGCATCCCTTGTATACAATCACTCAGTCAAGCTGAAAACTAATATGATGTTATGCATCTATTACTCACTTTTACATTACATTATTGATTTTATGAGCATGTTAATATTATGCAAATTAATTTTGCTCTTGCTGATAGTGGTAGTTTGATGTAATGAACATTGCTCTTACGGATAACTGAGGGAATATTTGCTTCAACAATTGCTGTTGTGTGCTTATATTGCTGAGTTTTGATTTGATGCAAATCACTCATCTGTTATGTCCTTGTGGTCTTGCTGATCCTGAGATACGCTTTTAATGTAACTCACTACCTTGCTGTGACAGCCTTGAAAGTCAATCTGAATAAGAATGTTTCCCACACATTGTAGAGATTTTTTGTACTGTGTGCAATATGAATTTCATATTTTATCACAATATAGGATGCCCACCTCTCCTTTCCTTTCCTTTCACAAACACTCTCAAGCTCTCAAGTGTTACCATCAGTGGGAAAGTTTGTTCTGATGTATTCAATCACCATTTGAGTCTGTGAACGCAAATGTAAAGCATGAATGGACATTGCTTTAAATATGGATTCAAGCTTGCAGTAAAGCCCTTACAAAACCAGCTTCTTCCCAGCATTTTCTGTGAGCTTTTACATCAAACCTGCATTGCCCTCTAACATCAATGGGATCAGAGGCGTGGTGTCAGAGTAATCTTCAGAGGAATGCACATCTTATCTCCACATATTGTGGTTCCACAACCTCAGTTCAGGAACTAGATATGACGAAGCCCTATCTGTTTATGTATGGACTCCAGCTTCTTTATGCTGCCAAAGTCATTTCACACAGGGCTGGACAGAATCTGATAGAACCATGGTTTCGAATTTCAACCAATTTAAGCATACAAATTATGTACAACCTAAGTTATCAACCATAGCTGTGTTGAACCATCTGCCTCTGTGTATCTGTTTCTCCTGTTGCATTTCAATCATCCTCTGTTCAGCCAGACATCTAGCCATTTCACACTACCCAGATCATCCTACCATTCAGTCCCATTTCACTTCTGAGACATATTCACTGTTGTTGGCCAAGCATGAATTACTGCATAGACTGGACAATGATTTTTTATTGTTTTAAGACAATCCAGTTATGACTGGCAAACTAGTACCAAGTAGCTAAACTGAGAATAGTGCAAAGCACAATGAAACCAGAGTAACACTAGCCCCACTAACATACTCCTGAGAAATGCCAGTGCATCCACAGTGTATCATGGTACATTACCAGTAAACAAGGCCGCAGAAAATGGTGCAAATAAACTTTTAACAAGATAGTATCTTACACTGACAGACAATCTGAAATCAAGAAATAAGCAGGTAAGCTCAAATTCAGTAAAGACCATCACATAACAACCTCACAATCACTGCCTGTATCCCTGGCTGTATCCCTAGTTGGAAGTATAACATTGTACTTTGTTATACTGTATTTGGTGTGTAGTTTAATCATCATTTTCAAAGATTTTGAAATAGCACAGTAAAGTAAATTTATCTACTGAAATATTAAATATGTAACTCCTTGGCACATCTGTGTGGTGCCCCTCATAATTTACTGTGACTGGCTCACTTATATTATGCTTATGTTAATTGACATAGAAGATATCAGATTTCAGAATATTCATAGAAGACTGTGGTAGCACTACGACAAATTGTATAGTCTGTTGTCAGTCGATACTTTTTTAAACTGCCCTTTACTGTAAATCAGATGTGTCAGATTGTGGATGCGTCAGGTTTTATTGGAAAATAATAAGGGGGCCAGATAACATTGCCTAATCTATTTGCTATGGATATGTGCTTATCCGGGATAACTTGCATAACTTGCATTTTACACATTATCATATTTATACAGCTGGATATTTACTGAAGCAATCCAGGTTAAGCAACTTTCTCAAGAAACAACGGAATTGCGGGTGCGCTGACTGAATTACTGTTGAATTTGGCAGAAAGGAAAACCAGCACACACTACAGCCCCTGAGGATCCGGGCCTGTCATTCCCACTCAGAATATTTTGCATGATTTATTCCATGCGCTTCTGTGCCTGGGCGTGAGTGACTGAGCTGGGAGGCAAAGGCTGGCATCAGTACAGAAGCAAATAACCTGGGAGGCAGAGGCTTGTGCAGGTGTTTAATATACTGAGCTGGGCCTCTTCTGCTTATCCAGATCCACTAGATGTGATGACCTGCGAGTTTCAAGGGTCCCACTTTCTCACAGCTTATTTTACTAGCTACTCCACAGTTAAATAAGTCATGGATTAGTTGTTGACATTGATTTGGTGAACATAAAACCACCACTTTCATGTCCCTGGCAGAAAGGATGCTCACATCCCTGATCACAAATAGGTTCAGCTAGAGTGGCAATTTTTCGATAAATCGCCACCACTCTGGCGAGTTTCTGTTGCAGCACGGAGCATATAAAATTTCTTCCTTGTCCCAAAGGAATTTTCACCAAGTTTCAACCAAACCCATGCGTGACATTTTCAGTTAACCGGTTCACAGACAGACCGACACAGTGGGTGACTATACAACCCCTACTCCATCTAGCGGTGTCGCATGTAATTACATGTCACTCCTTCAGAGACTGCTGGAAGGAGCCTGAATTTGATAAAGGAGAACTAGGAAAAGTGTGGTAGGATGAAAGGTACAACTCTGCTTGGGCACAACCTCCTTATTAGCACCCAAAATGTAACTATGGCAAATAAAATAGTGTAAGTGTCTGGATGGATGAGCAAAATGTATATAAAACATCTTTTTAACATCGTCATGGAATGTTCAAGACGTATTTATAGGTAAATTACGACTAGAAAAGAACTGCAAGGCTGTTCAAGGCCATCTATTACCCTCTAAATGTATTCACTATAATGCAAATAGGAAACTGGGCAGCACCAGTGCACCAATGTATACAACTTATATGTTCCAAGGCAGCATGAGTAATGATTTGTGATTGTTTAAACCTTTCTTGTTCCCAACACAAAAGATACTAAACAAGTCTCCTGCCATACTAAAATTCAAAGGGCATTTTCATAACTCACAAGTTTCATTTCTTCAAGCAATCCATTTAATCGCTGCAGAAACAAGCCCTCGTGCATGCAAGGCTGAAAAGGAGAATTGAGCGACACTAATGACACCGAGTCTTCCTATTAGCTTGTTTGTTATTACGGTGATACGCCGAGCCGGGGGATCGCCTCTACGCTGAATTCACAAACAGCATTAGGACACGAGCTGGGAGATAATGAGCCGCATTGTAATCTGATAATCAGCCGGCGAGACCCAGCCAAGACCCACCATGGCGCTCCCAAAAGCAGAGTGTGCGTGCCTCCAAGCAGGACTGGAGCCCCTCCCCACACCTGACACAGCACAAACCACCGTGCATTATTCATGCCTTATCATTTTCCTCTTTCCCCCGGCTGATGATATCAACTTCGAGCGCAGTCCAAGCTGCTGACAGCCATCGTGAAGCAGCGATAGCCGCGCTTGCATTTCCAAACAGATTCCCCCCCCTCCCCCCGGCAGCACCTGCATTTGTTTCGGCCGCCTGCTCCGCGGGGGGAAATTTCCATGTGCAGCCGAAGGGAACGGTGTATAAGCGGAGATGACTCTGGGATAGTCACGGGTCCTGTTCTCAGGAGTGAGCACTTTACTGAAGCTTTTCAAACTGAATTTCAGGCTGCCGGAACACTGCAGACACTGCTATCCCTCCTGCCTAATAGAAACAGAGACTTACCATGTGACGCATTCCCAACTGCCTACCGATGGAATCACTGGTCATGCAGAGTGACCAATACTACCATAAAACTTCTTACATATCCTGACATTTTCAGAATTTTGGGTAATATTGGTAACTCTGTGGAATGAAATGGAATGGAATGGATTTGAATGGAAAGGCAGGAGTTACCAGTACTACCCAAAGCTCATTGTGTCTCCTGACATTTCCAGAATTTTGTCAGTTAGCCAGAATTCCAGTTAGCCAGCTTTTTTTGGAGGACTGAAGTGTCTGCAGGGGTACTCAGCATGGACCCTAAAAGCCAGCACTGTGGATTAAACTTAAGGTGGTTCAGTCATGACAATTTGCTGAGCACATAAGTAAAACAAAAATATTCATATATTCTTAGGCAAGTAACATAATCTTAAGAAATGTGGGTGTACAGCAGTAAAAAATCAATAACTTATCTGCTGGATAAGGCCATCTGCAAAGCAAATGAAAAAAAAAAAAAGTAATTTATGCTAAAGACAAGGTAACATCCACTGGCGAGAGTTAACTCAACCAGAAAAGTATAGACTTGAAGGAGGGCGGTTCTCTCACAGAGCCAAGACTCCATGACAAGCGGATGGCAGGCAGCAGCTGTCAGTGTCAGAGAAGAGTAGAGGCAGAAGGCTCCTGTGTCTGAAATAACCATCAGGTTCTGAAAGTAAAGCAGGAGACATAACTCCAGGGGGTTGCATTAATGCACTAATCCCACACAGGCACTGCCGGAGATAGTTCCACCCTTTGAGCCGACACGGACTCTGACCGGGTGCCTGTGGCTGTATGCGAGTGTATACTACTACTACTACTACTACTACTACTACTAATAATAATAATTAATGGAGTAGATTCAATCTAAATGCAACACACTTTATTCTCAACTTTTATTGACAGATTTGAGCTATGGGATTTTCTGATGTTTTTGCATGTAAAACTCATACCAGTTTTGCTCTGGTATATATTGTTTTGCTGGTACTGTTTGAAAAATCTTGATGCACCTACATGAATAAATGAATATGAGTTCTTGCAAATATAAATGGTGCTGTTCCATTTATTGGTGACATGAATTTTCATGTTTTGAGTTCCTTATACAGCTTTTCTTTCCATTCTTTTTTGTACCTACACGTTTGCATTAATTTCAGTGACTGCATCCATTTATAATGTAAACAATGTAATACAATTGATAAATAAATAATACTTGCTAAATTCATGACTCTAAGTTAAGTGCAAATGCTTTGCAATTGGAATGAATCTTGTCAAACATATTTTACTTTGTCCATAGCAATATGCTCATTTATACGTTTTCTTTATTTTTCCAAAGTTATGCTCCAAACTTTAAACAACTCAGGTGTACCCTCCAATTAGAAATTAACACTCAATTAGGGCCGTATTTCCTCCGTGAAAACAAATTTAACAAACTTTCCTTGTGCTGGCTGGATTCTCACCTTCACTTCACTGTCTATTTTTAACACTACTGAATGACAAGACATATTAGTGACAATTACAACCGCAAAAAAAAAAAAAAAAACAAAAAACAAAATGAAAGATGTTCCTCAATGTTTTATGACTCCCAGACTGAGAATCGTGACCTCAAAGCATCAAAGTCAAACGTCAGTCAAAGTGATGCATGGCAATTACGCGAAGATACTGTGCAAATGGCACCAGGACAGATTGCAGTTCAAAGGCATTCAAAGTAATTAAATAAGTCAATGGAAACAGACAGCAAAACTTGCAGTTTTTTGTAAGCAAGAGGGATATTTGATATTGCCTCTTAAAGGGAGGGGAAGTGACACATACAAAAACATATGCATATATTCCCCCACTCTCTTGCTCTCATATACAATGAAATTCAGTGGATATTATTAATAAAATACAAAACACAAGTGCTGCTGTCGATGGGGATACAGCAGTACTGGTCTTTGGATTGGAGGCTGAAGAAGGGATCACACTTCGCCATGGGCTGAGGTTGTTGATTACACCCATATAGATTTCCCCCATATCATATCAAGGGTAGATATAGTTGGAGGAGATGGGAATAGGGAAGGGAAAGGATGCCATGAACTCTACCAGAGATGGTGGCCCATGTAGCAAAGTTGACTTCATGCCTTTGCCTGAGCTTCACCGTTTCCCTCTCTGGGTCATGAAATTAGGGCCTTCCCTTATGCATCTCACTTTCTGATATGTATAACTTAGTGATTGGTTGTGATCTGATCTATGCTGACAGTATCTTACAACCTTTAGCAGACATGGCCATGAGAAATGTTGAGAGATTAGGAGGTTGGAGGCGGAACTGCAAGTTTTTGTGAAAGCCGCCGCTCCCTCTCCTGACTCTACCAAGGGACACAGTCCTCCCCGCATAGTGTTTCATTTGTCTCCTGAAGCTGGCACCTGATGAATGAAGTAAATGGCATTCAAGTCTTGAAAGCTTGGGCTGGAACATTTAGAGTAACAATGTGCCAAACTCTGTTCCATATTCTAGCATCAGTGACAAACTAAGAGACTTTTAAGGAACTCTGGAAGGCAGTTTTCTAGGCCTGGATTAGCTCAGAGATCTTCCACTGCAGCTAGTCTAACCAAGAAAGACCACAAACATCTTTGGGAGAAGAACCCAGACTCCTGTTAACTCCTTCTCTCAGTCTTGAGCAACAACCACTTTTTGTTCATAAACGTGGTTTGTATTTATAAAATGTATTATCACTCAAGGTGACTCCACAAGTTTAATTTCCTCTCTGTTCAGATTAATCCCTCATTTGAATGATTTCTTTAATTTCTTAGGTGAATTTCTTATGCTTGGTACCAAAACCTCTCCCTTTCCCTTTCCCTCTCCCTCTCCCTCTCCCTCTCCCTCTCCCTCTCCCTCTCCACAGCAAATCCCTTCAAATCCCCTGAAGGCTACCATCATCCACCCCCCCCCCCCCTTTCTATCAATAATTATTCAACCAATCAAAAGCCTGGGTTGTTGCCACATTCTCATGCCTACTTGTACCATGCCCAATTGCTCAACCAATCACAAGCCTGGGTTGTAACCCGACTCTCCTACACACTCATACTTACTGCACTCATTATACCGTCTAGCCACCATACACCTGCTAAAAGCCCTGACTTCAAAAGAGAACAAAGAAACGTACCGAATCTTCAGAATACAAAAAACAAATAATATACAAAATAAAGTCAAAAATATAAAAAAAGGATAAGAACGGAGATGTGATACTTTCAATTAAGATATTTCATCCTGACCCATCCCACACTTTCACCCTTACCTCAACTTTTGACCACTCTGACAAAAACCTCACATCAGTACACATACTGTAATACAGCCATGCGTCGCTTAACGTCCTCGATACGTTCTGTGAAATGGGATGTTATGTGATTTGGATGTTGTGCGAACACCATACTGTATACAGTATATGGTATACTATGTACTGTACCATTATACGCCTGGCAGCACAATCACTTTATTTCCATGAGACATTAGATGCGTGTTGCGTGAGGGAAGCGCTGCCTTCACTACGTCCGGTTACGTCTGCCACGTCCCGTTCTGCGATCGGGATTTTTAAACTTTATAATAACCTTATGGGACAACAGACGTATATGCGAACGGACACTGTCCGAATGGGCATTAAGCGGCGCATGACTGTATATGGCTGCTGGGTATCTTCTGCAGCCAATTTCTACCGGTGTATCCTGATATTTTGCCCTTTTTCTCTCACTAATCTCTCCCACGCTCTCCCATAGGGAGGAGTATTGGGATATGAATCTGAGGAACATAAGACAAGCAAAGGTACACGGGCATGCATACACAGACTGGAGGGAATAAATGCTGGCCGAAAGTAGTGATGCAACTGTCCCTGGCAGCATAAAGTGGTACAGTGCCTTCATCAGTATTTTGCTGATAAACCCCAATGCATTATGACATGACTAGAGAAGCCTTTGATACAGTAGAAACAAATTTGAAGCAGCACAATTTATGGTACTCTGGTTATTTTTGTTCAATTTCAAAATAACTTATATAAGCCTGGTTAATGGCAACCCCCCCCCCCCCCCCCCCCCAGGGGCAAAGTACAGCCCTGTTACCACATCCATTGTGACTATTTGTGTAATATTAACCATGATGGGAATACAAGCTGAAAGAGGCAGCCAACTTAGAGTAGGCTGCAATTAACAAATATAGCTACAGGCCGAGTACAATGAGACGCAAGCTGTCCAGATAGGGCAGACAAGTAATGAGTCGTTGTGTTTACATTTCGGAAAAAAATCTAAATAACAATAAATGTATAATATTTCATTACCTATTTTAATGTAATACAGGAATCTGTTTTGAAATTATTTCTCATTAGCCTGTCAAAAGCATCTGATGGGATTTTTTGTGACCTTAGCTTCACCTCCACAGTGGATGCGCCTATGATTTTCCCATAATGATTTGCAATCAACTGATGTAACTATGAGGTGAATATGATGAAACATGATATGCAGACAGAACAGACAAATGGTGATCAAATGGTAATCCATTATTATGGGTACTGGAGATCCTATGTCCAATGATGTAATAATAGGGCAGGAAAATTAACATTAAGTTGAATGTGCACATTGTATGCAAAAAGTATAGCCCTTTGTGTGACTGTATGACGTTTTATCTGAATTTTGTGTGTTAAAAAGTGCAGAAGCAAATTTTGTGTGTTAAAAAGTACAGAAGCAGATATCTGTAAGGACAGACCTCAGGGTCATTGTGGTTATTTCTGTGGGACACACCAAAGGGCCGAACTTTCAGCGCTATATAACCAGTATTTCACATTCTTTACGAACAGTCTTTTCAAATATAAAAACACAACAGACCCCTCCAACCCCCACTTCAGAGGTTAAGCTCCCTAAATCCTTCCAGTTTAACACTTGATTTGTTTAAAAATTGCCTTCTGTCTTTGGGGGACTGGTGATAATTGTTATGGGTCTAAGTGATAATTACAAGAGTTCCCATCAGAATTGGAGCCGATTAAAGTGGGTTATTTAAATCACAGTACAACTGAATGCTCTTTTTTCAGCCTGACCTCATAGCCCAGTCCAGTCATTAATTAGAATCCAGAATCATACACTGCTTTATGACCTCATGAATTTACCGAGGTACTAAAAGTAAAACTCAGAATACAAAAAGGTAGAGCCAGATCAGTACAGCCACAAGACTGAGATTCAAAGCCATATCAGGGATGACAGACTGTCTTTACTCACATTCAGTAATTACCTCATCCAAAATAATCATCACTTTGCCGCTGATGTCAAGGATGTGGTTGTGTGAAGAACACAGTTCTTCTGAATATTTTTACCCCGGTCGCTGCTGTATCTTTCCATCACAAAAACCACCTTCCATCATTACATCTAACCAGGGGTGGTACTTCAGCACACCTCATTGCGTGAGACCATTTTTAAATACCTCAGCTCCATCAGCAGTGACGGTGATGGGAAATAAAACAAGATAGCCGGAGATCGCCTAGTTCCTACTTCGGGGGACTTGAAGAAATGGCGTAATTTTTTTCCATTTTTCCATTTTCTCCCCAATTTGGAATGGCCAATTCCCAGAATTCTGGAATGTCCAATCTGTCATCATCAATGTTTGGTCCCATTGCACAACCCCCACTGTCAATCTGGGAGAGTGTGGACAAGCACGTGCCCTCCTGCAAGACACATGATGTCAGCCGCTGCTTCTTTTCACACTGTGGTCCACAAGCCAAGCTAGCACAGAGTTGGAGGAAGACATTTTGTATGCAGCTTTGGCACGTGGACCACAGGCGCCCGATCGACCAGCAGGAGTTGCTGTTGCTAATGGGACTGAGGCCCCTGCCAATGTAGCCACCCGTGTCCCCAGCGGAACAAAGTCAATGTGTTCCGCCTGTGAGCTCCCGGTCACTGTTGGCTAGTGACACTTTCGGGTTCGAACCTGGGCCATAACGTTCAGTCTACACTCAGAATGAGTGCTTTTACCAACTGAGCCACTCGGGAGCCCCTGTAATTTTTCTGTTTGTACACTGCAGACACTGTTATTGTTTTGATACTAAACTGACATGTAACTAGCCAGTGCAAATTTGCAATTATATATAAACATGTACTCTTTTCTGTGGTTTTCAAATTTAGCCATTTTTCTTCTTTCTCTTTAGATTTCATTTTACAATTTAGACATGAGATTCTACACTTTTGCAATCTGTGATTAAATTGCTGTTTAATCCAAACATTCAATATGCCTCTTTTCTTTTTCAATTATCAACACCGCTGTGTTACATTTCAAATATTTTGTTCCTCTACATCTAGAGGAACAAAATATTTGACGTGTCAATTTAGACGTGTCAATTTTTTCCTGATATTTTCCAACTAAAATCAATTTCAGTGCATAACATCTCCTACAATCATCCTGAAAAGGCTTTAATGCAGCCGAAAATGTGCGTGATTCTACATAAACTGTCACAGGATGGCAAGAACAAACATGAAGAATCCATTCCCCGAACATTCCAGTAAACAATTTCATAAGTGGATAGTTGACAAAATATCTGGCAGCGTTTTGATGAAGGCATAAAGACAGAGAGTCCAACAGCATGTCAAAGGCACCACCCGTGATTCGTATTCCAGTCAGTCCTTCCAGCCCGATATAAAAGCGTCCCCGGTTTCCAGGGGGGATAATTGTATCTCTCAGCGCTGCGGTTGCCTTTTCCGAGGTGACATGGCTGTTAGCGGTGTGCACAAAAATCTGATGGAAACGGCAGTTCACACACAAACCCAAGATTGAAGCAATAAAAAACACACCATGCTGTGCATGTGTACAACGTCGCTGCGTTGTATCTCTGTATTCATGACTGATGAGAGTGGCTTTTAATGATGCAGTGGTCAATGAAGAATTCTTGTAATGATTTCTCAGTTATGCTGGATGATGAGTTAATAAAATATATGCATGATTGGCCACATAATCAAATACACACATATTATGTTTTTTTTTTTTTACCGAAGGAAACCACTTTCACATCTACTGTCATTATAGTGGCATAAATTTCGTTAGAATCACTGCTTAATTGAAAAATAAGCTCTGCAATTTTGTTCAGAGCGTCCTTTTGAAATGTACACTGGACATGAGGTGCAAAACACAAACATAACATAAACAAAAACCAACCCTGGAAACGAAGAAGAAAAATACATGTGACATTCTGTGAGAATTATACAGCTCCCATGAAGAAAGCAGCCATGTCGCTTTCCAATTACTTCGTGAACACCTCCCTCGTACTTCTTTTTCCTCTTAATTTTCTCACTTTGAGGGATGCAGCTCATACTAGGTGGGGGGGGGGGGTTTAAGGTCAAACCATTCCAGATATTCCTCCTTTGACTGAGCAGCAAACAAACATCAGCTGCTCTACATGCTATCTTAGTCCTCTTCCCTTCCCTCCCCATCAGCCTGGGTAACATCATAGCCTGTCTTACAGACTGCAAAGAGCCCTGGGGTAAAAAAACAAGCAGACTTCTGGGAACAGAGCCCAGGAGAGGGAAGAGTAAGCAGGACCTGCACACTCATTAGAAGAGTCTGACAGCTCCGTCCTCCTTGCACATATTTGACTCAGCTCTCGGTCCAGGTCCTGATCCTCTCCCATCTGGTCCACTGTAAGTCTAACCCTGTTGGCACTGTTGTTACCCTGTCTGCGCAATCATGCCTCTGCTCTCATTGACAGCAGTGCTGTTGCACTGGTCTATGACTTCATGAGACATTCCCATGTGTTGCCTAACCCGGCCTAGCCTTCCTTCCCCTGCAGGGTGTGAAACAGAGTCAATAGCCATCCTAGAGATTGGATATTAACCCCCCTCCCCACACAAACACATACACAAACACACACACACACACACACACACACACACACGTAACCAGGTGTTTTTGTGTTGTGTATTTGTGCAGCGATGTAGGGGCATTATCATTTTTTACTTTTTACAGCACTTAAAATGTGTTGTTGAGATTTTATGATTGATTTAAAATATTGTTTATTGTATTATTTTATATATTATATTATTATGTTTTAAGTCAAAGTTAAGAGTGCAGAAAAATGTGAAAACAAGGAAATTCATACAAGCACATCTGCTCTGAACTTGACCTGTGCAATAACAAGGCTTTCAAGAATACACTGATGAATGGTTCAGTACTGTAGCTATGTTGGTCTACAATACTTCAAAATCAATGCACTCAAAACTGGTCAGGTTGCTGAGGATTCAAACATTGTTTGCCATACAGATACTCAAAGTGGAAGTTTCCCCTGCATTAATATCTGTTTGTCACAGATTATCTTTAATATATGCATATAATCATCAACTTACACATCCACAGATACATATCAAATTTAATTTAGTCATACATTAAATAACACTTACATTTAAATGTTTTCATTGCTTTGCAGTAAGACTGAAGACATATCATAAATTTCACAGGTTCCTTTACATTGTTACAATTAACACAGAGCCTGAAAATAGTCTTGTGCCTCTGTGTGTGTGTGTGTGTGTGTGTGTATGTGTGTGTGTACATATCTTAGTGGAATATATTTTTGGGAGTAGCTGTGATACCATATGAACACTAGATAATTGATACCTGACATAGAAGCTCACCTCTTCTTTGCTGTAATTGGTAAATTCAATGTACGTGATGGAGAAAATAACCCATTGATTTAGAAACCAAGGAAAATTGGTTCAGATGAGGGATACTTGCAACACCCACATTAGATTTGCCACCATCCTTTTTACTGTTGAGCACCCATGAAGCTTACACCTGCTTTTTTATGTTTCATTTGGTAAAGGACACATTTCTCCTCCTTTATTCTCATGAATGGAGATGGTAATTACATCAGCTAAAACAAATGGAGGTTGATTTAAAACCCAAAGCTCACAGTAAAACATTCTGTCAGTAGCAGCAGCAGCAGTATGATTCATTTCAGTGTTTTGTGAATATTTTATAACTGAGAACAATTTGCATGTGAATATTGATTAGATGCTGCTCGTGGTGATTTCATACCTCTGACATTTAAATGAATGAGGTCTCAGAAGCTGGCCTTCACCCGCATAGGCTTATCAATGATAAAACAACTAATAACTGAGAATGATGACTCAAGCTCAGCCACTTCAGTTCTAAGCACAAGGAAAATTATAAATTTAATAACCAAGCAGTCAGTGCCATTATGAGTCATAGCTGGCTGAGCAGATATGCTGACCTTACACATTTTTCCACATTAGGTTGGAGATGTATTTGGAAATTTAGAGTTAAAAGGTAGAGATAAAGGTCACTGAATCTAGGGCAGAACAGCAATGACCCCACTGGGTTGCAGCCAACACCTCTCAGGAGCAGAGACCAGTGCCCTAACCTTGACTCCTCAGAGCTGGTCTTCTATCCCTCATCAAGAGGTCATGAGATTATTCCTTATTCCCATTCAAGAAGTGATCACTGGCTCAGTTAATTCTCACTGCTTCATGAACACCTAACAGCTCATGTGGATCAATGAATTCCCTGATTAGCTTCACTCAGCTTCTGAATCCATGCCAAAATCAAGCACAGAACCACCTCCAGAGAATCAGGCTTCTGCTAATTAGTGACAGACGCAGCAAAGACTTTTACAGACAGAAATGTTGCTTTCTGAAGTTGCTGGTCAATGATGCTAACTCAGCACAACACTCCCCCACCTTATATATCCCTATAGAAAACCTCCTTTGTGTCTGCTGGGCCAGATTTACGCCTCTGGTGTCTCTCTCTTTCAGTGCATTACAAGACAGGCGTTTGACATTCAGCTGGACTAAAAAAAAAAAAAAAAAAAAAGCTAAAACAGCCTCTGGAGTATCTTCAGGAAATGTATTTCTCCTACTGTAAGAAAGTCACTATCTTTGTGGAAAATCCTTGGCTTTGGTAGAGATATACCTGTGGTAGTGGTAATTATAGATAGATAGATAGATAGATAGATACTTTATATGTATATATTATATAATATATAATATACACTCACCCTTTATATATATATATATATATATATATATATATATATATATATATATATATTTGGGATATGGGATATTACATATAACATATTCATTACTCAGCATGACCTTTGGCATGGACACAACCTGGACATTTTCAATCATTACTGTACTCTTCTAGTCCTTGCTTTCTCTGGACTTGTCAAATATACTAACTGTACGTCCATTAGTACTAAACTCATACCAAACACATTCACGTTCAAATTCATCACCTATCACAATTTTACAGCAGTGAGGCAGCCTTAACAATAGTTTGCGGCTTTGTACACCGTCTTTGTTCCATTGATAAGTTGGTGTCCAACAGAGAGCTTATCGTTATTGTCAGTTTATCTTCACCACTCAGACACATACTGTTTCATTAACGGGGCATTACTGCTAACAGGATAGGTATTAGTGAGTCAGTGCTACAGGTGTAGAAGAGTGTTCTACTCACTTTGCTGATGGCTTCTGAAGAAAAAAAAACAGCACAGTAGTCCAATTTGATGAATTCAGAAAAATTATTGTTTGAGGTATGGTAACTGCTGTATGGATCCAGTTCTGACTGTCAATAACAATATTGGTGCATGTCAAGCTATCGCTTTATGAGTAAACATTGCATGCCCTCCCCGGCGTGATGGAAAGGAAAGGAAACCAGGTTTGTGCTGTGCATAACTTTAGTAATGTTATCTTGCACTGTACAGTATTCACTAAAAAACCAGGGTGTAGATTTGATCACCTTAACCAGGCCGGCATATGGGGAAGTACAGACTGTGGATTAAGTCTCTACCTTTACACTTTATTAATGGTGCTGTGCTGTGTAATTAAAGGATCTGTACTGCCTGTACAAAATCATGTTGTGACCAGTGATTAGTCCATGGTACAACATTAACTAATTGAAGGAAGCTGCTACAAAGAAAGCTCTGTTTGACTGCAAGTTAGCTAGGTGCTGTAACAATATTTTACTCACTGTTCTTAAGAGCTTTGAGTAGACAATCAGGTGATGTTGCTGCAGACCCTCAATGATACTGTATCTTGCTTTGAAGTGGATGCTGCAGTGTAAGCAGGTTAGACTTTCTCACACCAAGTTTTTTTCAATTAGCTTTGATAACTTCAATTTTTATCAGTGCACTTTTTCACATACCAAGATACACTGGGCCAATATAGTTGGCTTTGACAGTGACAACTGCAACATAGTGGTAGGGAGAGAAAACTCTCATTGACCCTGAGGGAGAAGAACAGCATTGGTTGTGCCTGCCATCTTGTTAACCTCTGTGTCAAGGCTACAATGAAGACTGTCCATGCCACTAGATTACTACTTAGTTTTCTCCACAGCATTAAAAGCCAAGGAGCATACAAAGAAAGAGTCCAGATTTTCACCGAATTTGTTCACCTGGAAATCTTGGAGCACTGGCCAACTTGCTGGCTATCACTGCATAAGGTGTGCAGCAGGGACCCTCCTCTACTACCATGCAGCACCCTGCCCTGCCCTGCCCTGCTCTGCCTTCCCCTGCCGGGGTAAGATATTTTTATCGCTACAACAAGGTTGAAAGGCATCTTTGGAAAAACTGCAAAATCCACCAACCAAACCGCCAATGCTGAACCATTTCAACACATTGTTACAGGCAGAAGAACCAGTATCCTGCCTGAGATGGATCATCTTTTGCTAAATCCAATGGTAAAGTTCATCCAACTGTAGAATGTAAGAGACACAGACATCTGGAAAAGTCACAGATGGTGACCTCTGGCACGAAGGTGACGAAACTGCTGTGGGATCAGCTCTCAGAGCCTATGCAAATGAGGAACACTTGATCTATCCAGAAACGAGGCAGCAGTTCTTCAAAGACCTTGGAGCTTTTTGTGTTGCTGCTGCTCAGATGATGCTCCAAGGAGCTCGCTTTGTGGATTCTGTGTTGCCTGACTTGACACTTGAACCCATCAAGAAAACACATTTGGACTGCACGTATACTGTGGGACTGGCAGAGAAGTCTTCTCCAAGCTCTGACACAGAGCTGCTGAAAGAGAACTGAAAGATGAGACTGTGCATGTGATTGACAGCAAAGGCCAGCACAAAATGCTGAACAGTTTCCAGGTTGACATGACGGATATGAAGACATTCCTGGGTATACCTCGGTCTCCTGAGATGGCCAAGGTTTGCTTTGCCTGTCTCACGGCAATGTGAGTGACAGGGCTTTCTCAAAAAAAAAAAAAAAACGGAGAGAATTCAGGAAAAGCATGGCCCCAGCAACACTGACTGCATTGTATGCTCTCTCTGTTAATTCAATTTAAATTAAATTAAATTTAAATCACACGTTGCTCCTAAAACTTCACAGCAATGTTCAAGCACATCTTTTAATTTTACTATGATGCATACATACTACCGACATAGACCTTGTATCTGGCATGTTTTTAAGAAACAATCTAAACATATATATACTGAAATAAAAATAAAGGAAATGATGAAAAAGACATTGAAATGTTACAATGTATGATTAAATAATCTGCCTCTCAAGCCAGATAAATGTGCAAAGTACATAAATGCATTATGCTATATAACACATTTATATAAAGTATAAAATGCTCTGTGGTTGACCAGCATGGATATTTTTCAGTGTCTGAGGTTCTGTTAACTCATAAGGATGAAAATGAATCTATACAGATTTTAAAGTGATGAGACAAGGGCAGTTCTCTAAAAGGGCTGACAGGTATGCACCATACACACATGCTAGGGTCCATACTGGAAAGCTGTGGCGCTGTAAAAAGAGACACATTATGTTGTCACAATAAAGAGAATATCAGCTTTTTAAATAAATCATTGGCCCTAGAACAATAATATAATTATATAGAAAAGTTTTATCTCAGAAAAAAAAATACTGAAATAATCATACAAAATTTATTCTTGTTCAAGGAAGGAAATATATACTGTGGTGAAAAAATGTGTAGGAAGACCCTTTAGTGAAACTATAACTAGGGCACTAGCACTCCCTGGTGGTGATAAGAGGAAGTTCATTTGCTTGGTGCAGTTAGAAACTAATCTGCACGGACACTGATTTTTATATGCATAAACAGAAAGACCATTTAGAATAACATATCAAGCACTGTTACAGAGGTGACATAACCTCATATAATATTCACACAATACTTCTGGCATCAGGAATTAGAAATCTGATAACATAGCCTCAGAGTTGAGAATGTCATGTCATTTTCAGAACTCTTACACTCGGGTGTATGCATGTGTGTATGAGTGTGTGTATCTTAAAATGTAAATTCAAAGACTTATAAACTACTCACCTCTCATCTGAAAAAAATATTTCTGTCATCTTATAAATACATAATATATCATTCATATATAATACTACATATTATATAAATAATATCGAATTGAATGATTGTTGCCATATCCATTTTCTAAGTGGATACAAACATTTTATAATGTACATATTGTAAAAATTAAGCTGTGTATGTATAAAATAACATGCATGGAAAAGGCAAAACTGGTAAAATGAAAACCATATTTGTGCCCCAGTAGCTTTAAAAAACTGCCCATATCACACATGTATCCCTCATACACACAGCTGGAACCTCTAGTAAGAGAACAGCCTCAGGTCTATGACACAAGTGCAGTGACCCTACCTCTCAGCCACAGCCCACAACTCACACTGAGGTGATACCCTCATCCCTGAACACCTGTCTAAGTGACCACTTTACCCATGCTGACAAGCTCATTACACTGAAAGAGTACTTCTGCAGTATGACCACAACAGGACTGCGTGGTCATGGGTCATTTGTGTACGGTATGGTCACAAACAAGCCTATGTTTTGAAAGAAATATCGGGTTTATGTTCACAGTCAAGAGATGCAGCCTGATATTCAAACATGTTTTGAGGTGATGCTACAATGACATATTTTGGGTCATACTGCTTATAACCCTACTGTGGTCCTGTGCTTGTCACTTGTTCTGCAGTACATCCAAGCTTCCTTTTTTTAGGGACACTTCCCCTAGCTGAGAGCAGACAGCCATGCCACTAGGAGGCAGCACAATAAAACAAATGATCTTTACCTCAGGAACAATGCTGAGGACCCCCTGCAGTTTCTGTTTGTGTTTCTGCAGGTTCGCGTTGGATAATCAGACCTCTTGTAGAACCATTTCACTGATCAGACCTTCATTACAGTAAATCAGGCCATTAATAGAACCATTTCAAATCGTGAATATCCCTCCCCAGGGTTCCAGACTGCGCTAATTGAGGTGAATCGCTTAAATTACAATTCATTAATTAAGGAAAGAATGATCTGACAACGCTTACAATGGCATAAATCTACATACATTAATTATATTGTCACTTATACGGGCAAGTGTAATAAGTGTATAAACCAGTGCAATGGATATAAAGATTAAACGTTATACTGTGTCTTACAGTACAATGCAGTGGTGTATAAATTTAAAAAAACACTCAGCCTTACACTGAGATGTGCATCTGATACGTTCTGTTCGTTCGTATTCTTCATCTACCCTCTTGCAACTGCAAACCTTTGATAAAGCTGCGTGTATCCAATGTGCTTCACAATGGGGGAAAGGCTCTCAGCTGCAAAAAAAGGTGGGCTCACATTCCCTGACTCTGAATCCCTCATGCACACTGACCCTCAGCTCTGCACACCGTGAAATTACATGCAGCCTCATCCGAGAGATTTTCTCCATGTTTCTCCTGAGACACATATAGGAGAGGAGAGGGAGCAACTCCTTCATTTGAGGGATTACATGATAACCTTTGAGAGGAGATAGAGAGGCAGCAACTAAGCGATAACGAGGGAAATATCAAGATCTATCTTGTGGCTTTCAATATATCTATGCTGTACAGTGTTCACAGAGAAAGATGGGGGACCGCATAAAGGTAAGGTTACCAGCAGTCATAAAAAGTGGAATTACACAGTATTTTTGAGGGCTTTTGACAGGGTATTATTGTGGTGTTGATCCATCAGCATTTTTGGTCAAAAATGCAACGCACAAAATGTTATCTGTTTTGCAGTGAGCATGTTTCCCACGTAACTTTTACTGTTAATCCATAACCAGCAGGGCTCCTTGGATCTGTTCACAGAATTCAACATGACATGGTTGCTTTAATAAACATACCGCAAGCCTTTGATCATCCTTTAGTTCAAAGAATATTCTGTTTCTCTGGAGGGATCAGGGTATCTGAATTATGCAGTGCAGATTCAGTTGATGGCAAAGCAAACCAGAGTCACATATAGTGATGAAGCTGTCACACTAAGCCCTCTGAAAAGACTGTGTAACATAGCAAGGCTGCCTGATAACCCCTTGTTGTTAGTTAACCCAAAGCTCGTAACGCTCCGCTGCTCCATGATCTAAGAGACGGGTTGTCGAAAGCTTGTTGCAAGCACAGGCTCGGCTAACTCAGTTGGAAAATGCCTTTTTCAGACAGTTGGCAAGACAACATCAACTGTGAGGCACTTTGAGGATTAAGAGTAGTGTTAACCTGAGTTTTATTTCAGAATACTGCATTTACAGTACATATTGATTTGAATATACAGCATGATTTTACCATAACAAGATACTAATTTCACTAAATATATCAAGAATGTGTCAGCACTGGTTTTTCAACATGCTGTAATATCGCTTAAAAACATATCTCTTAAAAATCACATTATATTAAAGCTCCCTCAGTTTTATTTTCCAACTTGCTAAGGATAGCATCTTTGAGTAGGAAAGAAAATGAAATAATGAAAGTTTTGCATGTATGTACACATCTAACATGCATATAATTTATTTAAATTATTGAACAAAATATTGAGTAAATACACATTTAAATTTAAGGCAATTATTCATTCACAGTATTACTTAAATATAGATTTGCAATTTAATTTGTGTACATTGAGAAAATAAATATTTTCAGATGGGGGTACAAAAGTATTTGTGTTGTGGCGCCTTGAAACATGCAATTTTGTTTTTACTGTTGAGCCATTCGTCACTTCTAACCATGGCAACAGCAAGTTAAGCCCCCCCCCCCCCCCCCCCCCCCAAATAGCTTTTCTTCCTTGTAATACTGTAATTATAACTTCATTTCGTCACATACTTTGCCTTTACTAAAACCTTTTTTTCCTGGGGACACTTAAAATAGCACCTAATCCCTGGTTTATTATTAATATCATCCACACAAATGCTGATTGCATGTTCAGAGCAGAGCTAGTGTTTA
Source organism: Megalops cyprinoides (assembly GCF_013368585.1). Classification (NCBI taxonomy): domain Eukaryota; kingdom Metazoa; phylum Chordata; class Actinopteri; order Elopiformes; family Megalopidae; genus Megalops; species Megalops cyprinoides. The sequence continues at coordinate 26,927,281 of NC_050596.1, forward strand.
ATTGAACTATATCTTGATTATTAAGGCAGTTGATTTCTCATGATACAGTAATATGATTAAAAAAGAGGTATGTGGAAAAGCTACAGATCCCATACTGTTTTCAGGACTAATTCATCAGCACTTCTCCTATCTGTGAAGATATAATATAACCTCCCATAACTTTCCAATACTGCTACAGTGGTTCCTCTTTTTTATTTGGTTATTTTTCACTGTGTGCTGTCTTCTCATCCATTTAATGCTCCACTTATGGATCCATTGGTTGGATCCAGAAGACATTTTTGACTGAATAATAAATTTGTGGCAACCCAAAAGAAAGATTATGTTGTCAGAATTCAAGATATCGTTCTCTCTATACTTTGCGTTTAATTTTTATCAATGTTTCTTCTTTGTGCTGCTGTTTAAACAGTGAACAGGACTCCTTAGCTAGAAGGAACACAGAGGATTTCCCCAGTGGCTTTATGGTCTTTTATTAGTTATATTTTAGTCTTATTAACTTTCAACTAAATTATATAAAGACAAATAATCTGTTTTGTTTGCCAATATTCTTTCATGTAGATTTGGGATCAGGCTGAAAAAAGTTATGACCTTCAGCTTTTTAATTGCTCACCATACTTTTTGGAGAGACATGTTACAGTAATACAGCATGTGCAATTTAAGGAAACAGACAATGAACACTTGTGTGCTTGTGTGTACGTATGTCCAGAACGTTTCTAGAAAATACATCGTACTTATTTTCAGATGTGAAGGGGGTGTATATTAAGGGCCAACTGTTCAGTGGGTGGATGTAACTCTGACAGGAATGACAAGTGAAATGATACAGTACCCACTTGTTATAGCAGGCTCCGAAGAAGTTGCTTTTTAATTCTATGTGAAATAAATGGGGAAACACAAGGCAAAAGGTTGAAGCCCAACAGTTCTAATGGAACAAATTTGCTTTCAATAATACATACCATTTTGGGAGATGCTACAATGTGGAGGGACTGTATCATTTCCACTCTTTTTTTGCTCACCACATACATAATAATTGATGTATGTGTGTACCCAGCTTACCTCTAACAGGGAAGACGCAAAAACACCCAGTCAAATTATCACCAGATTGTGTTGGTACCCTTTGTCCCATGCTCAAAACACTCACACTGAAGTAAGTAACAACCTTAACCCGTCTCACAATGGGTACTGAGAAAAAAACAGTCTGATTAAAAGGCCAGAGACACTCAATCTGCCAGGGGTGGTAGAGGTACCTAGACTTCCCATAGACAAAAAAAACATGGAGCTTTTTCTCTTAAGCAAGATACAGTGCTGATTATTAGTCAGTTGCCATTGAAAATCTGAAAGGGTGAATTAAAATGGAGCTTGGGCAGAATGTGTCTCTCTCAGGATTAGCAAAACTAACAAAAGCAATGCACTGTAGATGTTCCCAGTTTGTATGCCATAGGTTAGACAGAGCAGATACATGTGTAGTGATAAAGAGGTTAGCATTTTTCAGGGTCGTTAACAGGCAATTCCTCTACAACAGTTAATTTGCAACTACCAGGATTTGACTTACTACAGTAAAATAAATAAATAAATAAAACACAGTATTGACAAATATGAAAAATAAAATACAAGTATTTTATTCATCTCATTTCATCAATTTCAAACAGCCCTAAATATGTTATTCTGGTCACATTTCTAGACATGCAACAGTCTCTGTGTCCTCATTGAGCATTTCGTAACAAATCGCTTCTCAATTAGACACAGGCTTGAGGAATCAGTCATAATGGAGAGGTTGGCCTTGCCAGCGACTCTTAGATTCGCCTGCTTGAATTGGACATGTCAGGTTTTATTCAGCGTATGAAGAGATTAGAAAGAGACAGCGCTACATCTTTCTGAAAAGGATTCCACTCTGCTTGGTATTCAGCTCCTCAGCGCATCAGCACTGTCCCCTTAAATGAAAACCGCACCACTATTACATTTTGACTGCTAAGATCGTCCTCCCACTGTCAGAAGCCATGTCAACATATTTAAACGCCCCCATTCACAAGTCCAAACTATCTATACGCTGTAAAGTGCAGAAATGGAGACAGATCAGGATGAGATTTTGTTCATTTTACTGCCCTCTTCCTCAAGCATCTTCCTTCTCTTCTCCTCTAACAGTAGAAGTAATGGGAGCTTCAGGGCCCCACTGTGATCAAGATGCAGAAAAAATAAGAGGCTCAACAAGCAAAGGAATAACTAACAAGAAGGGAGAGGAAAGGTTTTCATGCTAAAGTGCACCTGGAGATGAAACACTCTTAAGAGAGTACAGGCAACAGTACTCTGGTACTCAACTGAGGCACCGAACACTACACAGTGTATACCTGTACTCAGATTTTAATGGTCTCCCTTTTATTTTGTCCAGTCTCTTGAAGTGTTGTTATAAATATTTCTGTACATTTGTTCAGAGAGTGACGCAAAACTGTGTAGAATGCTGGGAAATTGTACTTCTTTCTTCTGGGATGTTGCTTGATGTTTTATCCCTGCGTGTACAAAACCACGACAGAAACACAAAGTGGTCCATTGTCTGTGATTCCAATGATTTCTTCATTAAACACTGTGGTGCACCACCACTATACAGATGTCTCCCACTGTTTTTTTAATGTCAACACCCACTTAAGCAAGCTAGTGGAGTTGCATGTGTTCCTAACCTTCCTCACCTTGCCAGCATTACTGTGGAGACAGCAAGGGCTCTCTAGCTAACAAGACTGTCACAAGATTCTTTCACTGTGTTTTAACACTGATGTTCTTTTGGCTGCAGCTACTGTCACTGAAGTTCTCTGAAGATCTGCTCTGTTTAATCTGAGGTAAATGCTTACCATTGCCAGGTAAATCTTGCTCTGCTCTCAAGTTCACTGTTTCATCAGAAAGCCGTCAGTGTCCTTCAACCGTTTAATCAAATCTGCTTGTGATTAAGACATGCACGTGTCTGATCTGCCTGTTTGCAGCTGTTTTGAACACTGAACAAACGAGTTAAAGGTATAAAGTCTTGAATAATACTGTGATGATGGGTCACAAATGATCACAATGCACATCAGACCTTGTGCTAAATGTGTTTTATTTTCTTTTGAAACCCTCAATGTGTAGACGAGCCCTCTGTTTTCACTGAGAGAACACTGCTGTTGCTGCTGTGAATGGCTGTTCATGTGCTCGTGCCATCCAATTAGCTTGATTGCCACTTCCACTGCAGTGTCACCCAGGCCACCTTCCAGAGGTCTATTGATTTCAGAATGAAATGCCCTCAAAACAAAAGGATGCTGCCCCCCTCTTTGATTACTGTAATTATGTGCTGTTTATTTTGTCTGCCACTTGTCAAAGCTTGTGGGCACAGAAATTATCATTTAATATCAGAGTGTCTGATTGCGGGAAAGTGGCCGTCTGCACCCGAGTACCTCAAAGGTGAGAGTACATTTTGACTCCTGAAGCAAACCCTGGATCAGTACTAGTTTGCTCATAAAATTTTTCACGTTAGATTCAGAAGGAATAATCCATTTTGGGGGGGATACAAAGTTCATGAAGCTAACCCACAATTGGGAGCTGTCAAGCTGAGAAGGCCATGCAGTATGGTGCTGTACCAATACAATATTCCCCCTCCCCTCCACTAAACATTGACAATCGATTCATTAATTCCTATTCCCATATACTATGCAAAAGAGAGTTGCATTGTGAGAGTTGTTAAAGTGGACCAACTAATGTTCCCCCACTGTGCTTTGTACTCCATTTAGCATATCTTTGTAAATGCACCTCATTCTTTATCTGTAGCCAAGGTCAGTGCATTCAGCTTGACCTGGAGCGTATAGACCGTAATTTGAATGAGCAGACTGGTTCCCTCTTCTCCCCACAGTGAACCTTCCCACACAACCATTAAATGCCTCGGCGGTTCCTGCCAGTCCCTATTACATGTACAAAATAAGGGAATGTGTCATTGACTAAAATCATGCGCATTTACATATTTACAGCTTTCACAACACAGTGTCTGATTCACGGGCCAGTGTTTTTCATTAACGGTTGAAAGCCTGTTCTTTGTTGTTGTCATCTTGAATGCTTGTACCGACATTCACTTCCTGAGCTGAACAGACTATGTCTAGGTGTCAATTTCTGTATGGTCTGAGCATTTAAAGTATATACTCATCCGCATGAAGGCTTTGAGAGGATCAAAGGGAACTATTCACAGATAAAGCCGAGGAGAGATATAATAGATTCACCCTTGGCTTATTTCCCACTGTGAAGGTAAAAGCCAAGTGAATGTCAAAGATAAGAAATGTCTCAGTGTTAAACCTTGGAAAAAGGAAATAAATCCATTTTGGTACCCCATACCGACATGGTGCGGCTCCTGGTGCCATTGGATGACATTGCATCCTTATCGTCAGGCATCAGCAATACAGAAACTGAAATTCAACAGTGTTGCTGCTGCTATCACAGACAATCTGTGTTAGGAGCCTGTTGCTTGTAATGTTCCGACAGCATAAGCTGAAGACCAAGACAGTGTCATAACCAGCGGGAACTCAGCTGTCCTGCCTTATATTACTTCTCAGGATACCTAGGGCCATCCTGTGAAATATAATCATTAATTCACCTCCAAATTATCATAATAAGGGATTAAAAATCAATTTTAGCTGAGCTACATAATGTCAATGAGTACTGAAAATGAAACATGGGAAAAGTGATTTGTGTGATGTATAGAGCACGCACCAAGTCGATAAGCAGCTGATTTATGCCCAATTTATTGCTCGTGGTTCCTCCCCAGGTGCCATTTAACACAGAAGTACAAAATGTATGTTTGATTTTATAAATACTATACCACTTCAATTTGCATCTACATTGGTGGTTACACATGTACTGAGGTATATTGTAAGAACTGACAAACTGATCCAAGTATCTTTCAGACAATGTTTGCCATTACTGCACTCCACTCTATTAAAAGTAGTAATTGTCCAAATGTAGGAGGTAGTGTTTATTTATATATTATTTAGCACATATATTTAAGACAACTCATGAGTATCTGGTACCTACCTGAGGCATATTGGGGATATTTGAATTTGAAAAATGACATCCTCCATAAGGAACCATTTCACACTTGTAGATTTAACAGAAACATGCTCAATGCATCCTCACCAGAAGACTGTAAGAAGGAGTGCAACGTTAGCTCCAAGATGGACACAATAAATCACGTGTGCAATGAAGAGTCAGCCTTGAAGCCTTCACCTGAATAATGGACTAGTGTGGGTGAACCGATTGCTTGTGAAACATGCAAATACCTTCTGGACCCAATCAACAGAGCACCAAGTGGAGACAGAATCATATTAAACTGTCAACAGAACTAATGGGCATGCCTCATGTTTAATCAGTCCATTTCTATAACACAAACGGGTAACTGTGATGTACTGGCTAAGGAACTGGACTTATAATGAGAACGCTGCATGACCAGCAACACAGGAGGAGCACTGCTGTTATGCCCTTGAGCGAGGCACTTGACCTGAACTGCTTTAGTAAATACCCAGCTGTATGAATGGATAATCTAAACAAAATAAAATGTAAAAAGTGACCTTCATTAGATCATCCACTAAGGAAATACATGATGCAATATACCACAGCACTGCATACAGAGACCACATGATTTTACAAATGAGACACTGCATTTCAAATCTAGCCAGGTCAATATATGCCGCATATTTAAATCTTAACATAAACACAGAGAAAGAAACAAATAGTTCTACTGAGTCACCAGAAACATGATTTTAGTCAACACCATCCAAAATTCACCCCAACACACAGTATAAATCCACCTCCTGTATCATTAATTTGATGAACAGTTTAAAAAGTGAAACAGAGATGATATCAAAGTAGGACAGAAATGTAAAGTTGAAGGCGAACTGAGAATGATGAACACGTGAATGTGTATATAAAGCAAGCTGACAAACTAATGGAAACACCATGATTTTATTATGTTAAATAGTCAGATGGGCAGACCTTTGCCTTCAGAACAGGTTAAATCATTCCCCGAAAGCTGTAATACAAGTTCGAGCTATGTCTACTGGGATACTGGACCATTCTTCAAGAAGGAAAGCCTTAGCTTATTTGACAGATTAAGGTGGGGGAACTCCACCCTGCATTCCATGTTCTAGAACCTTCTAAAAAAGTTCAAGGATGTTTAGATCTGGTGATTGGGAAGGCCATGTTTCACTTCATCCTAGTGTCCATGAAAGTATTTGTGAACATGTTTAGCAGAGTGTACGGGGGCATTATGTTCTTAGTACATCTGGAGGAAAGAATATTTGCACCACAGGGTGACCTGGTTGCCTACAAAGGCTTTGTATTCTTCAGCAGCAAATCTATGTCACAGAATAATAATTGGACCCAATGAAATGGCAATAATGTAATATTATTTTCTTCAACTGCTCAGAAGTCCAGGTGCTGGAGTCATTACAACAGGTTATGCATTACTGCGCATTGGCCTTGGTTGCAAGTGGTTTCCAAATGACAGCCTTGCCATAAAGATCAGCTCTGTGATGCTCACAACATACGGTTTTTGTTGAGATAAGGGCCCCAAAGGTGTAGAGTTCAGTGGTATTTTTGTGGTTTTTAGCAAATATTATGTTAACTCTCTATCTATTCTTCTCGGTGAGCTTTGGCATACGGTCACTTCTCCCCTTTCCCGATCCTTTTTTTATTTTTTTTTTGGGGGGGGGGGGGGGGGGGGGTATACATCCTGATTTCCTTTGTTCCCCTTGACAAAATTAATAATGTCACCTTTTTGACCTCTTTCAAAATCTGATCTCTCCTGTTGCTTTATTAACTCTTATGTTAAAGGGTTCATTTTAAATTGACTTTTATCAATCAATCAGATTTTATTTGTTATAGCACATTTTCACAGTCAATATTGTCACAGAGCACTGTACATATTGAAACATACTGGTAATTATTATTGACATGAAGCACATATGTAGACTCCTTATGACTGCCTTATAATTTAGTTACCTCAAATTACAATAATTTTTTCATTTGGTGTTTTGAGTCCCCGGTTGTGTCTTACAGGTTTATCATCCAATACCACAATGCAGTTACTTTGCCCGGATAATGCACTATACAGGATACCCAACATTCCTTCATGACCAAACCGAAAATTAAGATTGCTGTGTAGAGTAAGCTTTTAAGAAAAGGCAGTACTGCAAGGCCAGTGTCATAGCAGCAAAGATTTGCATTCTTTCTTTTCCTTTGCAACCTTGACCGATACAAAGGCATTGAGCAAATCCTACTGATAGCACTGATTGCATATGCTTACAGCTGAACCGTCATTTACTGACATATTGCCTGATGAAGTCCAAGAAGAAATTAGCAATGACACATCTTTGTGTTAACGCTGGAAATCAGTCGTGGTGTTGCATGCTTTAAGTTAACTGAATCGCCACAGTTACAATCCCCAGAAAGAAAAAAAATAACTTTGCACATGCAACAACCTTGCTTTTCCACGTAAATCGAATGTAATGTGCACATGTAATCCTATTTAATGTTAATATATTTTAATGCATTACTATTTTACGCAGAATATGTGGTCCGTTATGTCATTTCAATGCTACTGTGCAGTTTCTAAACTTAGCGACCTAAAAAGAGTTGTAAATCATCTGTAAAATGCAGAACTACAGGTCACTGTTTTAAATATCCAAGTTTAAATGAAAACGCTTCTCTCTGGTTCGGTTTACCGGATTACCTAGATGTTTTACGCAACAAGATATTTTATAGCAAAATACCGAACACGCAGTAACGTGTTGGACTGACAATCCAGAGAAAACACTGCTATCTGATTATGTTGGTAAACAGCCCTTCAAACCACTCTTCACAATCTACCTTTCCATCTTTCCATGCGGTAAACAATGAATGAAGATACATTTGCCAAGTTTGGACTGTATGCTGCAGACACGAAACTTTCCTTAAGAAAATAGCATTTGATATACTGCATACACAAACTACCATCTCACGGAAACCACGGAGTAAGGGCACCATGTAACACCAGAGAATCATTACCTTAATTGTTTTGGTGGATTGGCATTTCACTTGATGGGAAACAGTGGCCGTTTGGTTCATCTTAGCGCAGAATTGTAGAGCTGATCCAAAGAAAAATACATGCAGCGGATGGAAGCGCACCACCTTTGCGAATGATCCGCCTGATCATCAAGTTCACCTCCGTTTGTCGAGGATCCTCCGTGTTTTAAATCTCCGCTCCCTGTCCTAGTCTTTGAGATATTTATGTCGTGCGTTAGACACTCTAGGCAAGAACACTAATGCCAGTCACCGCATTTCGCTCTCAAGAGATCTCCCCCCACCCCCCGTTCCAGAGCGTCTTTGCTGCAGAGCCCACAGTAACGTCCACCGTATTACAAAACAAATATTCCACTTCTGTGTCGCATGTCGTTTTGAGGTGCGTCTGTAAAGGTACAAGTTGTTCTGTTTTAATATGAAGCAACGATAACGTGCGCACACCAAAATATGGCCACAACTTATAATTATGACAATACACCTTATTGACAGTCTGACATCAAATAAATAACTATGCTAATACATAAATATCAGTCTCTGTGTATAGGCCAATAGAGAAGTGTCGAAAGAGTTGGTGCCGTTTTGGTTATTTCTTCATTAGGATTTTAAAGGAGTTTTCCTTTTTTATTTTCATCCATTGTTTAGTTTAGAATGTGCATTAGAGAAGAACATGACCTGGAAAACAACAGAATCTAAATCAGCAAATGACAAAAGTAATAAAAATTTGCTGGGGGAAGATGAAACTATCAATTGTTTTACCACAGCAAAGAATAGCTCTTGTAAAGGGGACTAACATTATTCTATGTATTCCTCATTCTGAGAAGAGACTTGGATTCATCACTCATTGGGACTGCAGGCTCCTTGTATTACTACTCTGCCAAGCCCTAGTATTAGTAAATCTTATCCTTGGTGCTCATTATCTCTTTGCGCCTCCCTCTAACACATACAGTGAAGTGTCCTCTGGTCACACTTCCACACAGGAGGTGAAGTTGTTCTCCAGTTAAACTGGACTGGAAAACAACTGTGAACTGAAGACATCTGTGATTATATATCACAGATATCCCAGATTTCACCAGCATACATCATATATTGAAGTGGCTCACCCATAGGCAGGATGGGAATGAGCCATCAGGAATTGAATCTTGCAGTTTTCCTTCCCTTTAGACTCCACTATTGTTGCTAAAAAATTGAAAATAATGTCAACATCTATGCTATGTTCTCCTACTCTTCCTTCCACTGGATAGACAGCTGAACCTGACATTAAAGAGACACCCATCCAAATGTTGACCCTCACAAATGATACTACTCTGTGATTCAGTCTGATCATTTTTTGAACCACAAATGAACACATGTGCACAGCTGATGTCACAGGAATGATTGTGGTTTATGCAGTAGTGATTAACAAATGACAGACATTGGTAGTTATTATTATTATTATTATTATTATTATTATTACAAGTAGTAGCAGTAATAGTAGTAGTAGTAATAGTATTGTTATGGACTGAAGATTTAAAATGAATAGGAACTGAATAGGAATGAGCTATTCTGTTCTTAAATATGTTAATTTGCTTAATTTTGATACAGAATCACTTTAAATTAAGATTACATTTTATAATCCATATTGTGAATCCTTTTTATTGAGGATTTTGATTTGTTTCTACAAAGAGCTATTCTTCGTATACCCATTCAATAATTTGCCAGCGGCTAAACTGAGTGAATAGATTACCCTTGCGTTGGCGTTGCTATATAAAGCCATCAAAGAGATCACTTTAAATCTGTCTTTCATTCTTTCTCCCTATTGAGCTTTGTCCCTTAGGTAAAGTGGAGGGGGGGTGGGGGGGGGGGAGGGGGGGGGGTGGATTCTGAAGTCAAATGATACTGCTATACTGCAGAAATTCACTTTTGTGCTGGGAGGCACTTAAACAGTTAGAAGTGTAATAATAAAGTCACTGACATTACATTCCTCTCACTCTCCTCTCTGCGTACTCTACGACTTTGCTGGAAAGATTTACCCTGCAGCCGTTCCCTGAAATCAGAGTCCATCATTTCCAGTACAGAGGCTGTGACCACCCATTCCTCCCCGCCTCCGTTTCTCCTCTGTTGAGCAGCAATGCGTTTCCGGTGTAAAGGAGCACTCTGAGAGTTCTTTTTCTACAGCTAACTATTATGTTTATGCAATTTTGTGGCACCTTAAAGAGCTCTCGTCCTGATACCAATCTGCAAATTTATTGCCTCTCTCACATGCAGATGTGGTTTTCGATTTATTCATCCTTCTACTTGGCTTTGCTTATTTGTTTGCTTAGAAAAAAACTCCAGGTACAGAACATTGCATGCTGTGGTGGAAGCTCCAGGGCTGATATCCTATTGAAATGAAATGCACAGATATTGTCCTTTGAAGGCTGAATTTCAGAGGCCATGTATTAAATGCAGTGATTTCTGCATTGATTACATTATTCAAGTTCCCAAGGCTAAAAGCCTGTGCACTAACTGCTGTCATTCTATTTCGGGCTGTTTTTAGTAAAAAAAAAAAAAAAAAATCTATTTAAAAAGTAATTGAATGAAAGTACCTCTGGGCTGTCTTCCCAGTACCAGAGAGGTTCTGTTGTCTTTACAAAAATGACACGGTCAAAACTGCTTCTTTGATGGTTGTGAGCTCAAGCTGTAATGACAAGAATTTCAAGGCCCATCATATGGCTACTGCTATTCTTATGGACCAGGACCACTGTGAGAATGAGGGCGACATTCTGCTTAGTGTGTTATTCCATATCATACCACTGAAACCAGTTCAGTTTTTGGCTTTTCCTATATAATGGCTGGTGTTACAACTGACGTTGGATTAGCTAAACCTGTGTCAGTTGTTGAGGGCCAAAAAGAACCCAGACCCTCTGTGGTGCTCACATGGATGAAGCTGTTTGTTCTTACAAGCCTGCTGTCTGTGTTACTATCCTTTCCCACGCTTCCTTACACCTTCTGTTAAATCAAGCAGATCTTACAGCACCAACTGAAATTACATTATCCTTTTCATATTATCAATATCTCATTTCACCACTGTTTCTATTCTTTGTTTCTGTGTGTGCATGTGGAATATGCTTGATTCAAAACAATAAAAACATTATTACAGGCCTTTAATGACCAATAGAAGCATTTGCTAATCGACGGGACTCAATGTAACAAAAGCAGATAGGTCTGCCTGTACCACAGCACTCAAGCAGCTATTCTCTCTGCTGAGTCCTGATGGGGTAACAAAATTGTTCTGTCTCTAATGTCAAAGGAGAGACTTTACACAGAGCACTTGCAGAGAGGGGGCTGATGGATGGCAATAAAATTCAAATGACCTTTTCAGTAATAGCAATGACAGTCTCCACAGTAAATGAGCAATGGCTGCCCAGTTCCTTCTTGTTCAGATAGAAGCCAGGTGGTTAGAAAAATTATATCTAAAATGCCCAGTTATTAGGGAAATAGTCTTATTAGGCCATTCATAATGTTCATGGTAGGAACTGTAATATACTCTACACGGTTCTTGTCTAGAAGGGGAGGTAACTGGAAACCCGGTAGTAAATTGCATGTAAATACTATGTAAAAACATGTTTAATTATAGTATGGTAAGAGCTGAGTTTCATGTTACCAGTAGGTTTAAGGACATTTGCATTTGGAAAAGGGTGTTCAGGACTCCCTGCATAGTTTTGACATCTTGCTATTCATGTTTCTCAGCCTTGAAATGGTATTTTGATACAATTTTATTATAATTAATAATGTAGGAAATGAGTTACAGTACATGCAAACACGAGCACACACGTACCCACAACCGCATGTCCGCACAGTTCAAAGTTCCTTTTATAATTTTCTCCACACAGCTGAAAAAGCATTTTTCATACCTGAAAAAATCCATATGCACATAGGTTTCAGTCTAAAAATGTGCCTGTATCAACAGGACATGCTGTCCTTATTGTGCAGATTGAGGCAGTAAGTGCAATCACTGCAACAGCCAGACATCCGAATCTCATAGATTGCTAGAGGAGGGCTAAGAAAGTATTGCTCACAAAAGACGATTTAAAGTGATATCTAGACGCACTGCGTCCTGAAGACAAAGTGGAGTAATAATGCTTTAATAATCCCAAAAGCAGTTTCAGACATTGATACCAAGGCAACCAGATTAAATTGCGCCGTCACATTTTTCACTTCAAGCCAGTCAGTTAAAGGCTGTGGTTTATTGGCTGTCTTTTTAGGATTGCAAATGTGATGAACACCTCTGAGCTCTAGCTGTATCCAGTTATATTGCACTTCCTAAACTCGCAAAAGTGCTCCTGCAGTTACCAGGTGCCTCATGTCTATTGACCATGAGTCACACATGTGGACCCTCTCAGGGTTGATAATCTCACGCATTTGAACATGGATTTTTTTCTTTCCTCATTTCTTAATACTAAGACAGAACATCTCCATATCACTTCCTTAACATGTCTATGCACTCCCACCAAAGAAAATCTCATGCATTGCATTTTGGCAACCCTCTGAGATCTCTAAGCTCAGAGGTAAAAATCTAATGATCATCACATGCTGTGATCAGTTACGGCATTGCCTCTTTGCACTCCTTGACAATTAAAGGTTTATTAACATATTTAGACCCTTCTCTCCCAGGAGGGTGCAGACGTTTCTCTCCCATTGATTTAAATGGACTAAGGATGAATCCAGTGAAATGGGAACCAAAATGGCTTTCATCTGCAGGGTTACGCAGCCCTCCAGGCGAACGGTGAATCGGCATCATTTTGTGATTAATAATCTAGGCAGTAATCACTAGTGTCATGCTGCTGGGCCTGGGCTGAGGGGAGACCTCCCGGGGGAAGATCTCTCAGTTACAAAGCTCCTGAGGCTGTGAGAGTTGTTATCACTTCCTCTGTCATCCTCTCTTCCTGGGCCCATCTTAATGCATCCCGTCGGCACTGAAACCATGCTGTTCTGAGGCAGATTGTGTCAATGCTAGAACTGGGAGCAGAAAGTACTCAAGAAATAGTAGCTCGTCTGGGTGGTCAACCTCCATGTTTACTTGATTTCTGAGACCAGATTTGTCAAGATTTTGACATCAGTGTCTGACAAGTAAGACCACTTCTAGAAACCTGAGGGAACGTAAGGTAACACAAGTGTTTTCTGACTACCATCATCCATCAGTTAATCTCATAGACAATTGTAAAATCATTCTTAAGAGAAGTTTGCACAGAAGAGTCAAGCAGCTAGAGTAGTTTCTAATGAACAGAAATCTGCATTTGCCTGATGTGGATGATCAGCGATTTCTCCAAGATAGTAAAGGTATTGTAACATTCCTAATATACTGTATTACAAAAGTGCTTGTGTCTTTTATTAGCTGTTTTAGAACACATTGTGAAACAATGTTTCCAGACACCCACAGTCTGTATTGAATGTTATTGTTGTATCTTGAGTCAGGGGCCAGATGGCTGTGCAATCTGTTTGTCTAAAAACATCCAACTACTATTTTGTGTTCTCGGATAAGAATGGAGATGATGTGATACCTACTCTAATAAAAGTTTTATTAAATAAAATAAAACCAAATAAAAACTCTACAATGTCAGAGTTAACTATTCAAAAACTGAAATGTGCTTTCATGGTATGCATTATTCATCTACGGATCCACAGCATACTAGGCACTACTCTTTTTGCATTACATTCTTGGCATTGTTAGCTGACGCCCCTTATCCACAGTGACTTACATTGGTCACAGTTTTTTTACAATGTTATCCATTTATACAGCTTGGTATTTACTGAGGCAACTGTAGGTTAAGTACCTTGCCCAAGGGTACAACAGCAGTGTTTAGTGGGGAATTGAACCTGCTCCTTAACCACTATGCTACACTGCCGCCCCCTCTTCATGGTTTGATAATTTTGCACAGACTGAAGTCATGGTTTTCATGAATAATGGATTTTATTCCAGAAAACATGAGGGTCACATTAATTGACTTCCCTGTAGGTAGATTTTTTACCTGGCGTGGATTAAACTGACATTACACTTCCTGTAGAGTCTTAAGAGGTTCTGGCACTTATAAGGGGAGATTTTTGTCCCTTTCCTTGGCAGTATTGCTCTGGGTTCTGCAGGTCTTTTGGTTCTCATTTGTGAAATGCTTTCTTGAGGTTGAATCACAAATTGTTGATTAGATTTAAGTCTGGTGATGGAAATGATCAGTAGGTGACACTGATTTTATGCTCAGCTAACCATTGTACCATTGCATTGTACAGTAGATTTAGATGAATATCTTAGAAAAAGTTAAGTATCTTGGTAGAAGAAACCAGTTTTTTCCAGATTGAGGACCTTAGGACAACCTTAGGAGTTGTTCCTAACTCTCTCTTCCCTGATATTCATACTGTATATATGAAACAAATCCAAAAATAGACCCCAGCCCCCTCACCCCCACCATGATATTTCCCAGTGGGAACGGGGTCTTTTTCAACAGTAGCTTCATCTTTTTGATCCAAACATAACATTGAAGCACATGTCTAAACTCAAGTTTCATTTCATCTGACTGTGAGACATACTTCCAACTGCCATTCAGATGTTGTTTGTTAAATTCAACATTTCATCTTGTTGTCTTCAAAAGAGTGTTGCTTCTTGCTAATCTGATCTTTAATGCAATATTCATGCCTTCAGCTGTGAATGGTTCTTTTTGACACCTGGTAACCTGAAGATGCCAGTCTGTTTAGAAGATCCCCATGTGTTGCCTTTGAATTTACAGTTGTCTTCTGGACATTATAATTGAAGATGGGAGATTAGAAGGAATTCACAAAAAGGCTTACTCTCGATCTTCCAACCTGTGGATATTAATGGCTATTCACCAGCAGTCTTCAGACAGCTCTTTGACCTTAACCAAGGTAATGGATGCAACTAATGAATTTCTTCTCTGTGCTGTTTCCTTATAGAAGAGCAACATTGGTGGCAGGAGTATTAAAGGGATACATGTATTCCCAAACCCCGGTTACAGGACCCTGGAGAGCGTCACTGTGGAACAGAACTTGACCAGACACAGCATCTGTCACTCCAGGGGAATCAGTTGGTGGGTTAAAAAGAGACTGAGCACCTCAGTCAGGTTAGCTTAGTCCTCCTTAGTCACTCCACACGCTGGTGACTAACTGTGTGCATTTGTACATTTTTAAGACAGGATGAGGTGCCCTGTTTGACCCTCCTTCTCTCCAAAGACCACCGCTATTCATTGTGCACTTTTGATGCTGTGAATTGTAGCTGCATCTGTACCACTGCCCTTTTGTTCACAAAATGTTTTTGGGTTTTGTTAACAACCCTACCAGGTTTTTGCCTTTTATCTCTCTCTCTATCTCTCTATGTATGTATGTATATACATATATACTGTATGTCTATGTCTATATCTATATACATATATACTGTATGTCTATGTCTATATCTATATATGGGTGATGGATGAAAAACTTGAAATGTGAAATGTGCTTTCTACTTGAATAATTCAAAGGGCAAACAGGCTTTTTGTAGGGGCCTGTGAAAATTGTAGCAAGGTATTTAAAATGTGCTTGATTAAAGGAGAAGGAATTTCCAGTAAAGGCAGTGATATTCATGCTTTGTCCTTTTGCTTGGGTACATGCTTGGTTACCTTTATAGAGCTCAGTTGCACTACATATCAGAGGATGTAATTGTTTTAGTTTAATTCAGTATTTTAAACCAAGACTGCATACCTCATTGGCTTTCGGTTTTAATTTATATGCGTCATGACTGCATCTTGGACCCAGTGATTCAGTGCTGGTTATGCCCAAGCATGAAGCATCAATTGTGGCTTTAGCATATACTCACTTTTCATATGCAAGTGAGATAAATTACTGTCTTTAAGCTTAAACGTTGCACAACAATGAGATCTAACAGTGTACTCACAGCATGGTCTACAGCCAGCATGTGTTGTGCAGGTATAACCAACTAATTAAGTCATACATAAGCATTATAATACTCCCAGTATCCACATAAATCATGTATGCAATGACAGCATAGGCTAGTTTGCACCTGATCAAGTTAAATATCCAGCTAACTAATTTAGCAATATGAACACATCATGGACAAGCTATCCAATATTGATCAACAAAAATGATGAAACAAAATGAAACTCTGCAAAGCCCTTCTTTCATATTATGTTGATAGTGATGCCAGAAGTATTTGACATAAAATGATGAAGTAAAAAGCATAGAATGAAAGACCCACAGTGCACGAGCAAAGCACAGTGAATGATTCCCTTGAAAATCTCCAGCCAAAAGCACTTCTGCAAATTCAAACAAGAATCCAGCAAGCCATTATGTTGTGCTACCATTAATTCTGAATCAACTAACATGCTGTGTTGCTACATTTTGTGTGACTTATTTTCATGGAAACAGGCCAAAAGAAATTCTGTTCTTTGTGATACAAGCAAAAAGTAAAGACACCTATTCAAATATTATCACATGATAATATTATAATCCAAAACTACTTGTAAACTTATAGAAGTATAACTAATTTTAACAAGTAATTTTCCAAAATCCAAACATCCAAAACAAGTTATAAGTACAGAACATCTCATTTTTAGTCAAATTCTTCATTTAGTAACACTGAAGGAGAAGATTATTTTTTAAAATGATGGCATAATCAGACAAAATATTACATAAATATTATCTGTATCTAACTATTGAACAGATCCAAGCCTCCAACCATGAGATATAGTATCTGTGGTATTCTGTTTAATTAACAATTAAAAGGGCATAGCCTTGATTGCTGTGCACTTTAAACCGATCAAATCTACTGTGTAGAGGACAATGATGATCTCTATTTATCTTAATGAACAGGTTTCTTTTCTGCTGTGGGCAACCAGTTTTCCAGAAATGGAAACACAGTGCAACACATGTGATGCATGTTGGATACTGGGTGGACATTGCAGCACTTTATGCCAGCAATTTAGCAGAATGAGGAACAGTGCTTGTAACTCAAAGGTTGCAGGTTTGGTTCCCTGTAGTATTTTGATTGTTGCCTTGGACAAGCCGCTTGAGCAGAATTGCTTCAGCAAATATCCGACTGTATGAAAGACGTGTACAAAAAACACAAAAACACACAAAAATGTAAGCTGTGTAAGTCACTCCAGATAAAGCACCTGCTAAGTAAAGATAATGTAATAAAATAGTGTCCTCAAAAGTCGTTATAGGACTCCAAACCAGTATCAGGGATTTGGACATCCTATTCTGTTGTGTAAACCAGTAAATCTGCTTTAAATAAAAGAATAATAAATTCCTTCCCCAGGGCCACACTGCCACAGAGAGGTATACTCACTTTTTTATTCCTACGCAACAACATGAGTTTCAAATGCAAATCAAGAGAAGACAACAGAAGCATTCAATCAAAATATTTCAGCTGTATTTCTTTATGCATATTCTGAGCTGCAGGTTCTTTTCTCACATGCGGTTGTTGTTCCCTCTAGCAAAGTACTTAACCATAACTGCTTTAATGAATATCCAGGTTTTTAATGGATAATATATACTATGTAAATTATGTAAGTCACCCTGAATAAGAGAGTCTGCTAAACAACTAAATAATAATGCTCTCCTTATGCGTTGATTAAATATGCCACATCAATGGAATAACAGCATCTGCTTGGAGAATAAGGCAGCTCAAAATTTTTAAGATACTCATTTGCCTAAAAGGTACAGTTGGGCATAGCATACAGTATAAATCTGGTATGTTAAGAAATGCAGAGTGAATTGCCAAAGGAATTACAGTATGACACTTTTCTGCTTATCATGCAAATTTTATTGTTTTGTCGTTTATTATTATTATTATTTTAAATGGTAAGTAACAGAGCATATGCCAAGTAATTTCCATTTAAATAGAAATTGCTTACTTACTACAATAATTAAAGAACATTCAATTATATACACGCCAAGGATATCAACTTTCCCAGGCGATTCAGTGCTTAATAACTACAAATTTCCATTAACTCAGTTTTAATTGGTGTCTAAGTCTAAATTTGCTTTTGATTGGTGCTGAGCTTTCTAATTGTCCTCATCCTTTGTATGAAATCCTGCCATATCATTCTAGGAATCGTGAAAGCATACAGAAAACAAAAGATGAGATCCTCTTCTTGTGAGTTAGAATGCACAGTACAATTGTGACAAGGAATTACAAATGTTACCAACTCACTCAATGATAAAGGATTTTTCTATTTATATTTTATCTCAATAAAAATGCTGCCAACATGCAAAAACAGCAACTTAGTCATGAGTTGAAAGCCCTGTTATAGTGATCCAAATGTTCAAGTGTTATTATTATTATTATTATTATTATTATTATTATTATTTTGTGGATAAAATTATATGTCAATCACATTACCTGGAGGGAATGACAGTTGTAATGAAATGCCAATTTGTTCAGTCACAAGATTGAACCAACTATTTACAAGTTAAAAAAACAAGCAGATACATACCCTGTAGCTATGTATACCTACTCCTGTGTAGGGTTATTCCTGTAGTTCACAGCAATGAAATGTAGTAACCCCCAAATAGTATGTGATTCCCCTGAGGTGACCCACACATCTTATGAAGTTGTTTGACAGCTGACTGTACCTGTCTAAATGTGTCATGTGCAAGTAGGAGAGGCTTGTTTATCTGTCTATCTCACTTAACACTTAGCTGTCATTGTAGTATTGCTGTAAATATTCAATTGATGACCATGGATGGGAAACATTTGATATACAGATGAAGTGTTTGCCATCATTATTGAAAGCAACAGGCACAAGATTAGGGAAATGGTATAAGGGGTAACAGAATGGTCACCAGGCTGCCAGAAGTCCATTGGTATTTAATTTGACATAATGATTTCTATTTGCAGTTAGGTCTTGTAGTGGGTGAGCTAACCAATAACTTGCAGTTGGTTAACATTAACAAATGTGTCAGTTTCTAGGGCCTAAAACAAAGGCAGCTAAAAATGGCATCGCTAATGTTCCTATCAGAGCCGATAGTATGGTACACATTGAAATAATCTCACTCAGTGGTCCCCTTGAGACCCCAGTGAAATCTGTTACCCATGAAGGGTCAGCAGCTGCACTGAACACTGAAGTCTTAACACTGACACTCCCACCCAGGTTGTGTGGATTCTGTATGAGCTTGTGTGACTTGTAGGTCAGAGAGGAAGATGCTTCAATGCTAGCTGATAAATTCTTGGCCATGGTCGCAGCGCTCTGTTAAGCAAGAAGCCTGTCCCATAGTTTGTGTAACTGTAAAGTGGTGCTTGAATGTAAAATAGGTTTTTAAAAACAAGATATAATCCACAGTCACTTAAATGCTGTTGCTACTTAGAGTTCATGTGTAGACAAGAAATGGGTGAAACAACTTGGTATTCTGCTGCTTTTATTCCTAGTGGGAATGAAAATCGATTTAGCCCCAAGTCAATCAGATTCTTCTTTTAACTGCAGTGCCATTCTGTGGTGATAAAGAGAGGAGTTATGCGGACAATTTCGTCACCAGGCCTCTCCTCAAATACTCTCAATGCATGCTGCAGAGGAATGCAGAACATGCAGACATTCAGAAAAGCATCCCTGATAATGGAAGGCAAACCTCTGTAACCTTTCCATCTTCATCTCGAGTTCTGAACCTCTTTCATCAGTGTGTACTACATAACAGGAAGGTAAATGTAGTTCAGATTTCAGCACGCGAGAAAGCTTTTATTCACAACCTAAACACAGGGGATGTTTTGAAGAAGTTGCCCAGGAAAATGCTTTCTTTCTTTCTTTTATTATTTTTTATTTAGTTAGTTTCATTTAAATATTTGTTTTATTTTGATTTGATCTTTGTATAATTTCAAGAGATAAAACGCACCTTCCATGATAAAGGGTATTCATTTTATTTCCAATCCAAAGAAACAATGAAAAAATGAATGCATGGCCTTGCATGAAATTACTGTAGAAATGAAGACATCTCAAATAGATGAGTACCAAAAAGTAACCTGAAGGTCACACTGAGTCACCAGTCAATCAGTGACTCCTCCAATTCAAGCGTTTTCTGGCATTCTGAAGAGCCATGCACTTGTTGCACTGGTCATGATTGAACTGACTGTGAGAGCTACTTAATCCATCGTCTGCCTGAGACCCAGTGACATTTCGTAGCCACAAATGCTTGGCTACACATCATGCAGTGGGTCCAAAGTGCAATGGGAGCAACCACTGGTCTGATTGTCACCAGCCACCATTTCAACAGTGACAACATTGTGCACATGCACAATTAGTGTAAATTTCCATACACTCCCACTACTCTAAACTATGATTGTGAATAAACACATATAGCAAAGATATTGGGTAACAAAACATGACTTTGCCCCTCAGTCTAAAATCTGATGTAAGCCAGAACCCATGCATCACACGCAACATCAGTCTCCTCTAACTGAAGAGCAAACAAGGAACTCTATTTGACTTTTGAGATGGCTTGTTCAGCCATGTCGTCTGCCAGTGTTGTGCATGAACGTGTTAAAAGAGTGCGTTCATTGAACGTGCTCATTTTTTCGGTGAACAGTGAACTTGAACGTATCCGTTTGCAACTAAAGAACGTGAACTTGAGCTCATTCAGGTTTGCGTGAGAATCAGAATCCTTGGGTGTGTTAAAATTACTGCTTGATAAATAAACACGGACGGCGTTATTCCATACTTGAGACGTTTTTACTAGTGCAACTCATCAGCTAGACAGCTAGACAGCTCACAACCAACTGCCCATATCCCGCGTAACAATCACTATGCATGTAGACGTATACATAGCATAGTCCCTGGACAATACCC
Organism: Megalops cyprinoides; assembly: GCF_013368585.1. Lineage (NCBI taxonomy): Eukaryota > Metazoa > Chordata > Actinopteri > Elopiformes > Megalopidae > Megalops > Megalops cyprinoides. Next base: position 26,948,130 of record NC_050596.1, read on the forward strand.
TTATATGACAGGGTACATGGTGGACTGTAAACACTGGTTAGCTTAAACAATTTTTTGCAAAATGGCTAGTGCAAGTTAGTGATTTACATATGTATGCAGATGAGAAAACAAAGGAATTTACTTTGCAATTTGAACTTATTACTTTGCTTTTGCACTTCCACTAGTAACATACATAATGTACAAGTATACACAACCAGTGGGAAGTGGCAATGACTGGGGGCTGGGGATGGATGGGTAGGAGGAGGTTCTACTGAAAAAGATAAGCTCAGAGCAGCTCATTTAAAAAAAAAAATGGAAGAAATGAACTGGAACTGTGAACTTGTTCAAAATTCAAAATTGTGAACTATGAACGTGAACTTGTTCATTTTAATCTGAGTGAACTGAACTTTGAGCTGGCTCTTGTGAAGTGTGAACTTGCACAACACAGTGCTCTGCCCTGCTTTGAATGCTCCCGTTCCACAGTGTCGTTGGACTGTGGGATCAAAGAAAATTGATCCTCAGCCTTTTGTCTACACATGTTTGAAACAGTCTCCTTTGTGCAAGGTAGGAACAAATTTCTCACCTGTAGTGTGTGGCTTCCCAGTTGTGGCGATCCAGCGGGAAACAATGAAAGGAGAAAGCAGTGCTTTTTCAATAACCCCTGCTGCTGTCCCGAGGATTTTGTTCTGGTCTTGTTCTCCCTTAGGCTTTCTCGAAAAAAGAAAATCTCAGGCGGCTTTGTTAGTAGGGAACTGTGTTGTATCTGCAGCATTTTCAAGTTCTTTGAGCTTTCTTTCACCTGAATCTCTCCATATATATGATCCATTGTATACTGTCAATTGGATGTTAGTACATATTCGAAGCATTTGGAGTAATACCTTCGTATAAAACCTGTACTTCTTTTGCTGCTTTTTATTTTGAGAAAAGGCTATTCGAGTTTGGGTTCTAGTTTAAGAAAGACTTCATTAGACCATTTAAATTGAGATATCACGTATTTTGGAACGTGTATGAAAATACATCTTGCTCCCTGATCTTTTCTATCATAAAACATTTTGTTTAAGACAGATACTATGCAGCCTTTTTATTCTCCTTCACTGTGGTACATATAAGTATTATTTCAGGAAAAAAGCAATGACATCTGTTCTGCTTCAATGGTAATTCTCCTCTTTGGTAATTGGTCTATATTTCAGTCTTTTGACCATGTTCTCAGTTTTACAGAAATAATTAATGCTGACACAGTGACAAAAAATTTTTAATATTCCCCTGGAGCACTTCTGCTTTTTGCATTTCTATTGAAATTCATGCAATCATGATTTTGGTCTCTCCCCCTATAATTGAAGGAGTCAACTAACAGTTATGAAATTCAGAAGACAAATCATTTATACTGCTTAGATAAGATGTGTAATACAACTGATAACATTTCAAAATGATACATTTACATCTGGTAGGATTTTGTAATCCAGATAATTAGGGATTAGGATTTTTGTAACCTTAAATTTGCTCTTAAAACCACACCTGCAATAGGTCACAGTTCCTGGCAACCACAAATTCACTTACTTGGGAATCTGTTCGGTCCCAATTTGTCTCTGTCGTCACTTTTTTCGGATGTTCTTGTGTTGTATATGGAAGGTTATTAAAATGGAGGTGGACATATTCAAAGGATTGTAACATAATGGCACGGCAGAACGTTCCTCCGGTTACTTAAAACGTCCTGGCACCCCTGGCTCCTCTCTTTCATTGATTACACCGTGGAACTCGTGAAGTGGACTGTGTGATAAAAAGGCATTATGCTGGTTTAAGGCCATTTAAATGCAGTGCATGCGGCGCTTCATTTCTGCAGTGGGAGAGCTACTGCCATCTGTCAGCTTTTATTAAGTCTCACCCTTGCTTTCTGCCCGGGCTATTAGAAATCATTAGCTTGAGCCCGGAGTCTTGTTGGCACTTCAAGACAGCGGCTTGGCTGCTCAGCTGTGTTTCTAGAGCTACTCGGCAGACCTGATTTTTTTTTTTTTTTCTGTTTCACCACAGCACAACCCAGGCTGGTCCAAAAGAAAAAAGAGTATGGAATAAAGTTTCTTAAATTTCTATATATGAGACACTGAAACATGGTTTTATCATCTGTAGTCTATGTAGCTGAGTCTGCTGAACCACTTTGTTTCACCTTTGCTAGTGTGCAGTCAATGGAAGGGAAACATGTATGGTATTACATGTGCACTGCAGTACATATGGAGTGCTTTATCTTAAGTAATACACAGAGGTGCATTCTTTATGGATATTTTGTTGAAGATACTTGTGACGGCTGCAATGTCCAGATTTACTCTGAAACAGTTTCCGCATAAGTGTATGTTTTAAACAGTCTGGAATTAAGGTTTTGCATTCGCCATTCACAGCTGCTGGGTAAAATCCATTGAAAGCTGAAGATTGCTCCAGCTGAAAATCAGTTGACTCAGATGGAGTCACTGAAGGTGAGTATATACAAGAGTGTGTTGATTTAGGTTGATTTAGTACGTATCAAACGCATAAAATCATCTCAGTTTCCATATCTATATTACTTGCGATTGAATTGTATTGCACCATGTCTACTGACAAAAGTCCACCCTCTGCTTTTTGCTTTCACATTGTAGCTGCCCACCTAGATGAGTGCAGAGTGGGTGACTGAATGTAATGAACGTTCCCTCATACACATCGACCAGTCGGTTATTTAGTGTTACCTGAGCTGAGCTGACAGCCGATATGTCCATGGGTGTGATCATTCTCTCTCAGGAAACTCCAGGTACAATTCCTCCTCTGCGGTGAGTCTGCTTTCCCGCTGTACTAACAGGCCCAGGCAGACAGAGCAGAACTCACACTCAGCTGAGTGCATTTTAAAGTCTTCACAAAGACTCCAGGCATTTGCTACATCCATCAGCTGCTCAAACTGACGTGTGCTTGTGACAAAGCAAAATGAGTTTGACTGGGTCATGAAACTTGAAAATAAAAATGAACTTGAAACTACATTATTCACTCCTGTATTCCATCTATTTTTGAGGTGCCTCTTTACTTGAATATTAGTAATATTCTTTCACTTGAATGTTCAGTCCATGCATGACACATGGAATATTTTGAAATTTAAACACACATGGAGATTAAGAAACATATATTTCAGTGTTTTGGAGCAACCAAAATCAATTTTCACTTCATTTCTATTTCAATGTCATGGTGAGAGCAAATTCAATCTCTATGCTCAGGTAAGGCTTATCCTACTCCAAGTCTAAAGTCAAACAAAGGCCAAAGCTTTTGGTGGGTCACAAATGTCATTCTAAAACAATTAGCAATATTATTATCACTTTTTAAAAACCTTTTAAAGTTATTTTTCTGAATCTTGATGAAATGAACATTATTGCAAATGTGATTTTGTTGGTTGTTCGGTTCGACAATGTGCAATTTAGCCACTTAGGCAAAGACACAAATCAGTTTCATTGCACAGGAATTAAATCATTCAAATAAAAAGCCAAATGTCTCCAAGGCAGAAAACATGAATAGATTAGCTGCTCGCTCATGATTAGAAATGCATCGCATGTTTAGGTTTGTAATCTGTCCCTCCTTCATATGGCTTTTGATATAGGTTTATTAGTTAGTCTCCTGTTTGGAAATATCAATGATGACAGTATCCTTATACCAAAGGACTGACAACATGTGGGTTGTTTGAGAGAATTTTTGGGTTGTTTGTGAGAACCCTAACCAAGCCACCCCTCTGATCTTCCTAATGGTGAGTGGATGTGGTCTGAAATGAAGCCACACATAGTCCAGTATCATGTATTGTACCATTTTCAAAAGCAGAGTACATAATGTACTCAGTGTTAGCAATGTATTACATCTGGTACTTAGCGACGATCAGATGGTGCAGGCTTTCTACTTTTGCTTTGTGGTCTGTGTTGAGCTCTTCTGACTACAGCATTACATATGCAGGCTTAAGCTGTTTTCTTAGAAATTACATTTATCTTAAAAGGCACAGGCAGCAATGTGCAAACCCTGGGGCTGAATTCATGCCCAACACTGGTGTTTTAATACTACATCTTGTATTAATTTTATGCCTGGGGTATCACAAAACAAGAGTATATGTCACCATACGCAGCTTTATAAGACATGCTTTTTTGCACCCTGCATGGAATGTATTGTGTGGTATATGTAAATGAACCTAAATGCCATGAAAAAGAAGCAAAGCAAGTCATGCATGTCATGTGTAATGAGGCAGTCAGGTAGCATGCATTATTTAGAGCAATACTTCAAAGAGTGCTCCATAAAATAAATACAAGAGAAATGGAATAATTCAAGACAAACTGTCTCACACATCCTACAAATGCAAGTGTGATGTTAATCACAACCACACACACAGCGCATAGCCGCCATGTGAAATAAAGAAATGCGTATTCAAAACTTTTCGGCAACTTTTTTTTTATTATTATTATTAACATAAATTTTAACACATTTATATTAATGTTTGTCCAAAATTAGTCAGTATTTGAAAGAATGTTAAAAGATGGTGCTGTTTCACTGCTGGAGGCCACATGACAGCTCTAAATGTGGGTGTCTGTGTGTGGGAAGATATAAGCAGCAGACCAAATTGGTTTAGGAGGCACAGGGCAGTATGACAAATGAGGAAGCCAAAATTCTTCACTCTTTAAGGATTCAGAAAATAAATTACCTTCCAGGTAGAAAAAAAAGACTGCATCTACAGGAAAATTACAGCCTCAGAAATGGATGGGGGTGAGCTGAATTCTGAGAGGGTCTTCGGGTACTCATTTGACTTGGATGCCAGGGCGAGCGGCTAAGCTTTAAAATTCAATTAAAAAATCATTAGCAAAAAGACCCATCTGTTTACAGCTAATGTACAAACACCGGTCGTGATGACAGCACTTAAATCTGAAGAGAATGAGAGCTGCCTACATGACGCTGAATGAGCCTATACTTCGACATTAACATTGTTCATTCGGTCAAGCCCTGCAGTGCTGTTACCTTAAACCTTGCAGAATCACCCTCATGTCATCATGCTATGATGCATGTTCTGAATGGCCAATATATGGAAACAAGATTCAGTTTCCTGGCTGTGCATTTTTTATAACTGCCCATCTGAGAGAAACTCTAAAGAATCAAAGCATTTTTACCTGTTGACTGCCCACAGCACATTGGGTGTCTGTTTGGAAAACAAAGCATTTATAATTCGCTTTCCACTTTCCAGTGCTCAGTAAGACATCCTTTCATGAGAGAAGTTTTTTAAATAAGCACAAATCTTAGATGCTTATTTTTCATTCTCTAGATACCTTATTCAAATGAAATTGTTTGATACATACTCTTTCAGTGACACTAAAACCCCATAACTAAGATACTTAAAATGGCACATACAGCAGTATATGACTGTTTCATAACAAAACTTCAGTACCACTAAAGTTAAACTTTTGTTTGAAAAGAGAACACCAGGAGATGATTTGTCAGGTGTCTAAGAGTTACTTGGATGATGTCAGCAGAGATGCATGAGTGCCCACTCCAATGTAGTACGTTGTGTGACTTGTAGTGTGAAAAATAGACATTGGCTACATATAAGATTATCAGTGGTTTGCATATGTTTCAGTTCAACACTTTGCACTACTGCAGATATTGTCAAGGTGAGATGAGCTTTGTACACAGTTGGTGGTTTCAAAACAGGGTTGCATGAAGCAAAAAAAAAAAAAAACATAAAAAGAACAGAAATTATGGAACATACAAAGGATGGCAACAAAGAAAATGTCTAAAAGCTTATTGCGCTTTAGCCAATGCAAACACATGTGAGGCCATTGACTATAAAAACAATCATCCATACACCATGTGCTCCTGATTAATATGTTCAGTCTTTTCAATTCTTCTAAAAGCAAAGGCTGTACTGTGATTTTCTTTCGGTTTATGTGTGTTATAATTACTAAGATTCCCAACAGAATAAGTCATAAATCATTCTGATGTTTTGAAGCTTTTTTTTAAACCAGGGCTGAAATCATTTGCATATTAGATGACGGGCCTTCGCTGTAAAAAAAAACAACACTATTCTGATTTACATAGACTGCTGTCAGAGATGGCAAGGTACCCCGAGGCACTCAATCACAGTGTGAAAGAACATTCTGTGTTAGTGACAAGACAGATGATATTGTAAGAATTTTTATGCGCAGGGTTAAAACAAAAAAAAAGACTGCGTTCAAAAATGTTCAAAAGTGTTCAAAAACAATGTTGACGCACCACGTGGATAACAAACGCAGTCGACTGAAGCAGCACAAATGACCTGCTGTGGGATGCCTCTCATGCATTGTATGAGAGAGAGGGGAAAGGTTAGCGTCTACTGGGTAAATGGAGGGTATAATGGGGAGTGCCAGATGCAAACACAGAGAGTCAGAGGAGACCCACTACAATGAGCCTGAAATACGATCTTGCACAGACCTGGCAGGCTGAGGTCCAACCCAATGCAGACTTGCGTACATGATAAAAGGGAGCACAGTAATGAACACCAGCTACACACACTATGGGAGCTGCAGGACTGCTGAAAACAAACCAGGTTATGGGCAGACGGAATTTAAGTACACATTGCACACATACGCATCAGAATAATATGAAACAAAAAATTCTCAGTAACAGTGTTCCATGTCCAAAGATTTGTACATCATGGCTATGAAACGAGAAGTTTTTGGATTCAAGACTCAAACCTAACGTAAGCGCCCCCTTAATATCCACCTAACATCTGTCACATGAAGAGTTACAGTACACTCAAAAGAGAAATAAAGGTGGCCCTGGGAAGGGGTTGCTAATGAACTGTATTCAATAATGAAAAGAAAATACAAACATGTAGATAATATGAGGAAAGCATGAACACAATTACTGAGCAGATTGCTCATTGGGAGCTGAAGTGCAGTAAAGAAGGCTTGGAGACATCAGAATGTTTGATGTGAAACAAACACAAGCACAGGTATCTCCTGTTGGAAGTGGAGGCAAATAATGGTGTGACAATAAGCAGGAATGACTGGGAATTGGAATGTCTTTGACGTTGTGCCACCTGTGGAACCATAAGTTCCATGGAGGGGTGCAAGGATGGGTATGTCAGCATGGGTCCGAACCTGCAAAGTCCCTTGGTAATGTCAGTGGGGATATGCCGATCCTCCAGTTGACACTTGCCTCACCATAGTGCATTGTGGGACTCAGTATGAAAAATAACCACTGGCTGCTTCAAAGCGTATCAAAGGATTGCACTTGCCTCAGTTCAGCGCTGTTAAGAAGAGTGTGCCACAAGGCAAGCCACCTCAAGTACAGTTGGCATGTCCAAACTGAGTGAAAAATGGGGGAAAAGCCTAAAAAATAAAAAATATGATAATAAATGCAATGTGGGATGCCTGATACTGTGCATGATTTGTGTTAATTTTCCATGGGCTTCTACTCAAAGTGGTGGGTGACAAATTTCAGCTTATGCTATGTGTCAGGGGAAATTTACAGTTTAAATGCAGAAGGCTATGCTTGGTCATTAATTATAGCACACATAAATTCATAAAAAATATAACATTAAAGCAGGTCATTATTCTTTCATACAATACTTTTGACAGTAAACAAAGCACATACTTTCTTAAACATGTCAGACATTAAGCCAGCAAGTTGCAATTAGAATAACTACAGACCTGAGTCTTCTCAAAACAATTTGAAAGCTTGCAATCTGCTCTCAGCCGCTTTCTATTTTAAGCATAAAAGCTGTAAAGTGGGGCAAGAAAACACGTACTTAAATTCCTCACAACATGCAGATGTATGGTAATCTTTACTAAATTTCCAGCACATCTTCATTTGCTTTATCCCTGTTTCTTTACCATTTCAAAGGCTACCCAACTTAGTTCTTCATACCCCAAGACAGATTGCAGTGATTTGTTGTAGAAATAAGCCAGCAAGGTAATTACAGCAGAGACCAGGATAATGTAAAGGGTATTAAGTCAGTGCCAGGGGGAGGTTTAAAACAGCTAGACAATTTCAGTTTTAAGCCCGTCTGTGACGGAGAGTAGATTTGCTTTCTGTTTGAGCAACAGCTCCCATCTGACTTCTATGACCTCTCAGCAGATATACCCGATCCCAGTAATAGTGATGTAAAATGCATCCCATTGATAGCTGCGCTTTTTTAGGCCATGCTGTCACTTTGAATATGTATAAAGTTTTTTTTGGAGTATTACACCATTTTTGGATTTTCACCTAGATCATTGAAACCTTTTCAGATGACTTAAGGTTAGCACCCTCACCCAATAATGCAACTAAAGAAACACACACAAAAAATAATGAATTCTTGCATATTTGGTCAGATGCTGATAGACACTATACTTTTAATCTAAATCGAAGTTACATACTTTTTTAAACATAGATTTGGTATGTAACTCAGCTATGGAACATGTATGTTTTTTTTTTTCCTCTTTCTCTGTTCTTCAATCATTGAAGTTTAAAATCTTAGATTTGACAATGTTTCAAGTAGTCTGATTTATACTCCCGTATATGTTCTTATTTTATTGCAGTGAATCATGTGCAATACAAATATGAGTAGGTATGTTTGGGATTAATACATTGCATTTTTATTTCGCTTGTGTACTTTTGATTTGCATTATCTACAGACTCATTTGAGCTGCTTCAAGGCTGTTATAATGGTTGTCAAATACATAAAGCAAATATGGCATGTGCAGTATATCTAAGAGACTCTAGGATACCCCAGTGGATTAGCTGTGTGTGTGTGTGTGTACATATATAGTTGAAAAAAGCTTTGCTCTATGAGAAAATAAAACCCAGAGAGAGTGTGGTTAGTCATAACAAATGTATGTAAATTAGCCTTGTAATGGCCATTTTAGTGGCTATGTGTTTGGCGCATATTACTTAAAACCCTAGGGATCGTATTAAAAAATAAACAGGCAATTATTCAGGAAATCTTTCATGCAACAGTTCATGTACAATGTGGTAGCATCACTTTTGTAGATTCTGCAAGTTATTACACAGAGATTAGGTTACATTAAAATAATAATAATAACAAGATCCCAAACAGAGAACTTTTAAGCCTCCTCTATTTGTTGCTCATGCTGCCATTACTGCTAAAAACTAATAATTACCGTCATCAATACCCGAGAAAAGTTCTCTACCGTCATTAAAGTTTTACAATTATGGTGTCCGACTTTGGCACTTACAGTCAATGAAACAATACATGGCCTCTTCCCAAGAAAGGGATGAGAAATATGATATCCTAATGAAAACACAACATTCTAGTCTTTGTGCTCAAGTTAATTACCAGGCTTGACTTCCCAGCTCATTTTGACGCTTGCATCTGCAATGAAAAATTAAACATTCTGCTGAATAGTGGGTTTAAGGAAACAGTACAAAAGCACGCGTATGTTTTTGTTACATTGTCGTTAAATAATTATAAGGGAATTAAGTCACCTCCATTGCCTTGCATACTCATACAGAGGGACTGTCACAGTAAGAGACTTACTCATAATACCTGGGTTACCTGAAATGAAACTGATCTGGCCAGCTTAGCTGCGACTTGTGGAATCCTCCAGTCATTCTTCTGGCGGTGAACTTTTTCATTCACTTCAAGACAACAATAAACAAGCAATACACGGAGGGTTTCAGCACCTTGCAAGTGTCAAGCATCAAGTTAAAGTTAAGTGCCCTTTTTAAGTATTATCATGCGTAATGCATTACATCCATTAAGCTTTATGTGACAGAAATATTTCACACGAAAAGATTCATGTTAACATGTTAGCATACAGGCTTGAATAATGTTATCTACAATTTTTAATGTTTGATTTTACCACTGATTTTGATTCCTGGGCTGGCATTTTAGTATAGTGGTAAGGAGCAGGGCTCATAACCATAAGGTTGCTGGTTGTATTCCCCACAGGGTCACTGCTGGTGTACCCTTGGGCAAAGTACTTAACCCACAATTGTCTCAGTAAATATCCAGCTGTATAAATGGATAACAGGTGAAAATTGTAACCCATCTAAGTCACTCTGGATAACAGCATCTGCTACATGACAATAATGTAATTTATGAGGTGGCATTTTAGCATAGTGGTAAGGAGCAGGGCTCATGACCAAGAGGTTCCTGCTTCACTTCCCTGCAGGGGCACTGCTGCTGTACCTTTGGACAAGGTACTTAACCCAGAACTGGCTCAGTAAATATCCAACTGTCTAAATGGGTACTGTAACCTATGTATTATCAAGAGCATCCGCTAGATGATAATAATGTAATGTAATGATTCCAGCTGTCCCAGTCTGCTGAACATTATAGAAGTCATTATATCATTTCAATAAAATGAAGAGTTCCACAGAAACATTTGCCCCATGTTGATCAGCTTCCTTTGAACACTGTTGTCCGCAGGCAGAGTTTAATGGCTGCAATGGCCACTTTGCGATTTCATGCAACTGATTAAAAATGATTGTCTCTTTTATGAGCATGTAATTCAAAGTTAATATCCTGCTACAATGTAGCTAGCATTATATTAAAAAAAAGTTGGCATGAAACCTTGCATTTGGGAATACAAGATGCCGTGAAGGTGCTTTCTGTACATAATGTTAACAGTCATAAGCACAAGACCAGTGTGAATAAATGAATTTGGGCAACTCATTTCTACCTACAGACAAATTCGATGATGATTCGGCATGGGCAGTTGTAAATACATGTCAAAAGCAATGAAGAATATTACAAAATCCATAAATACTCTACGCAAAGTCTGAACCATTGCAAATACAGACTTGTCACCTTCCATAAATCCATTCGTCTGGTTTGGTTAAAGGTTGAGACATGGACGCGTTCTTTTCTTAGATGCTTTTATATCTTTGGAATGAACCCAGGGATTGAGATTTAATAGACCCAAGTGGGGATGAAAGGAAAGCTTTGAAATGACTTTTTAACAGATATAAAACACTATCAACTTCTCCATCTCGACCCAGGCAACATGTTGTTTTCTCTACAAAAAAAAAATAAGGCGATTTTGTGTCCACCTGGTGCCTCACCTGCAATGTTTTCTCTCATCTATACAGCTTTTCTCCGGCCAGCCTTCATTTATTTCAGTTCAGCTAAGGGTAACGTGACTCACCTATGCTTGCCCACTTCCTTTGAGCGTTGTTGACCCAGAATCAACTGGCAAAAGTGGCCGCTGACAAAGGAAATTGAAGTTCAAGCTTTCTTTAATGGAAGTGCTTTAAAATTTCCTCTCACCTAATTGAAAGCAAAATGTTAGTCAGACGCACAAAGCAGTGGATGATAAGCTTGCTGATGGGGCAGAGGAAGGGTTGTGCAGGGCAGGCCGGACAATGGATTCTGTGGTTCACCGCTCTTCAGTTCTTTAAGACATTGCACTCACTTTTATGTTGCCCTCAATGTTTTGACTTCCCTGAGCTTGCACATCAGAAAGGCATCTCAAAGGAACATGCACAATCCTTTCAAAAGTCAACAGTTACTTTTACAATAAACTATTATCTGTAAAGCCCTCACATATTGTAGACAATAAAGAATACTTAGACAAGGGAGAGAAATTCTCTTACTGGACCTTTCAGTCTGATTAATCTGATGGATTTTGGAGTAAAAGGTAAAATTTTTGGTTGTGATAAAGACGATATTTTAGACATTCCAATGATCAATAATTCTAGACAACAAATATCTGTATGTAACATTCTTACAACCTTTGAAAAACCAAATCTGCAAAATTGTAATTACACATGCATTCCAGTGAACCTGTTAATCGAAATCAATTCAATAAATGTTTTATATTTAAACACTATCTGCAATACACTTCTTTTGAAATGCGTGAAGGAGATGTTGTATTTGCTTCACTATACACTATATACACTATATACTATGGCTTTGCTTTAACAGTCATCACACTGCTTACCTGTCCACCCTCTCAGTAACCTCGATTGGTTATTTACTGGTGTACAGTTGACAGTATGTACATACGTATATAAAGTGGTGTGATCACTGAGGCCCTGCCACAAGCCAGAAATGACTCATTTTAGAAAACTGACACCCGAGGAAGCTGCCGAGATCCTCATAAATTTGGATGACATTGATTGGGAAGGGAGAGGACGTAAACGGTCGTGATGCGTGTGATCAGTCCTGGGCTGAAGAGACAGCAGGCCTGTGAGGAAACTGACATTGAAATCCAGATGCTTGAGTGGATGAGGCCGCCGGAACCGGCACCCCTGTGGAGAACGTCCGCTGTGCCAGCTGCTTTGCGCTTATCTCCTGTTGTCATTGCACCTGCCTCAAACACAAACAGACCAGGGACTCTGGTATATTTAGGAATTTATAAATCCTGGTGAGGCAGCAGGAAGTTGGGCGATTCCCACCAAAACAAAAACAAAGTCCCCACAGCATATGCTAGTCAAGGGTGTTTTGACTGCTTTCCACAGACTGACTGATGTGTGGAGGCTGTGACACATTCAGTGACACATTGCTGACATTGTGCATAATCTAAAAAATGATGGTAACTGGGGTTAATTATTCACAGGCGCAAGCGCACAAAAATGTGCATCTTCTCAACTCTCAATAGGGTCTAATGACAAGGGGAGGGATAAAAATTAACTTTTTACAGTTCCTCAAGTTTGTATTGGGAGGTATTGTGTTGGATGTCAGTGCCTTTGTCCTGCAAGCTCAACATATAGGACTCCTTTGCATCATGGAGACCACAATGCCATGTAATGCCATGTGATCACATGTTATGAATACAAACCCAATGAAGGTATGCATATTATATATCTGTGTGTGTGTATAAGTATAAATAAAATGTATAGCGGAGGTTTGAAGGTGTACCAAATGCTTTGACTGTGATAATTACAGACAAGTTACTCACTGAATATGAATATGCTTTGATGCCAGTTTGTTAAAGTAGTGAATTGTATGTAATTGCACTGAAATTTTACTGAACAGCTGTTTCAAATGTTGCTATTCACATGCAGTGTTTTGATAGAACATTTGCTTTGTTATGATGTATGACAAGAACAAATGTGCTCCCTCCCCCCAGCACCTTACTGTAAAATCATCCATCTTTGTAATGTAAAGCTGACAGCAGTTCAGATGACACAAATCTGATAGACATGACTAATAAGGTAGGAAGATCATTCTTGGCAGACAAACGTAAGACATTATGCGATTAATGCACTGCCAAATTCAGACGCTTGTCAGCTTTCATTATAAAATTCTGATTTTAGACTTCAATTTTAAGTAGTGCATTTTATATAGTAGTTTAAAGTGTTGTGAGTGTTCATGTCTTTCACATACTTTGACGTGGAAATTTTACACCCATTTGTACTGCATGTGATTTCTGGAGTATGTTTTGTGCATTTTTAACCAGTAAAAACTAACCAATTTGTACAATTTCTTTTCTTCTACAGACTGCTGTACATTTTATCCTTTCTGAGAAAGACTGCTTCAGTAATTTTGTCTCTTCTTTTGAAGAGATAAATAAATACGGACATCTAAACAGTAACTTCCTCTCCTGCAGCAAATTCCATTAATCAAATGGAAATCTCCCAGACAAAACTGAATTAAACCATGTGTTGGCAACGAGGAATTTATTATGCTACACACCAATGAAGTGAAAAATTAAATTTATAATGAACTCTGTATTTTCTTCAAAACACTACATTTATAATCTTAATGGTCAAACAAAAATAGAACAAATTGTTAATACCACTTCTGAACAAAACAGTCAGCCATGATGTTAAGGTTCACTGTTTTTTTTTCTTTTATTATTCAGTACACAGTATTAACCGTAATATAAAAAATAAGTACTTGGATGAAATAAACACACATTCATTCACATTTACTTAATCAACATATTATGTTGTCATGCATATAAATAACAGTTTACAATACATTTCAGCTTGAAATTTTAACTATGACACATTTGGATTTTGAAAGAGCGTCTGGTCACATGTTCACGGTGTAAGAATGTGTACCTTTTCACCATTCTTTCTACTTAATCCTACTTAATCAAATAATCATGAACGAGAATAAGGTAAGGTAACTAAGATAAGACTAAGGTATTCAGTAACGGAACAGTAACCTTTTCCGTTACTACAAGTAGGCGATTGTATAGTGTATTGTATGTAAGAGAAAAGAGCTACACAAACACAAAGCTCAGCATGTGTTCTGGGAAACTTTGTGGTATGGCCCCTCCATCAGCATATCCATTAAATGTCTAGTGCTACCTCCCCTCACAGTGCTTAGAGTAATGCATCATTATTTTATACTAAGGTAGGTTGTTTGGTCTTGGTCTCAGAGGTTTAGAGAATGCATTACACTGCTGATACATCTATTGTCATTTAGAGGTTCTATATTAGCTTAATCTAAGAACCATGTACCATGTACAGTACCATGCTTTAGGAAGAGCTATTAACTCAGTCATGAATATTTTAAGATCATATATATTGAGTAAGCACCCATAAATTATCTACTTTAAATCTTTTATATATGTAAAATCATTTGAGCACTTTATACCTTTAGCATTTTTACTCATATTTTACCAGCCCAAACAGATCAGCACGATCATTAATAAGATAAATATATACATGATTTAGTGGCTGATTAAAGTGAAATATGCAAAATCTTGGGGGATAATCAATAAAGAGGTGTCGGGGAAGTGAGAATTTAATAAAAATTAAATGGTCTGAACCCAGCAGTCTTAGAAATTAATGCGCTTGTTTATCGTCCGGCAATCTGAATACTGAACACAAATGACGCCAATCACTAAAACTCCTCACTTAACCAACATGTAAAATAATTAAGAAAAATTGATTTAATTTAATAATTATTATTAAAGATATTAATTATCAATTCAATTGGCAAATGCGTTGATAGGAAATGAGCAGTCTGATGGATCAACCTTTGCCAGAAACATACAATCACAACTGGAATAAATTAAAAAGGTTTATTGAGCAGTTGCACTAAGACAAAGACAAAATTCTGGACTACAGACCTGGTCAACTACCTTAACAGACACTAAATTACATAACATTCTCATAACATTACTGTCATTTAACTGACACTCTATCCAGAGAGACTTACATCATTTTTTTACATGTTGTCCATTTATACAGCTGGATATTTATGAGGCAATTTTGGATTAAGTACCTTGTCCGAGGGTAGAGCAGCAGTGCCCCAGTGAGGAACTGAACCAGCAACATTTTGGTTACCAGCCCTGCACCTTACCACTATGCTACACTGCTGCCTTTCTTTGCTTCGCGACAATACAAATGACCATTATTGCACTTTTTTCCTCTTAGCGATGCAAAATCATTACGTACAAATTTTGTACAAAATAAAATGGTTAAAACATATGTCGTGTGTAATATTTTCCTAGTTTCTAGGAGTAAATTAAAATGTGTAAGACGCTGTACCCATTGATGTATGCAGCCAGTCTGGGCAAGCGGGGTTGGTAAGTTCAGTAATAAAATAAAAATCAGACCCCCATAGGGAATGTGCTTAGAACTTTAGAAGTCTATGTGAATAAACAAGCAAGTGAAGTAAAATAATTCACAAAATGTGAAATCAGTCATCATAAAAAGCCAATGACAGAATGCTTTAGTGATTCCCTTTGACATTCCATGGCCAGTCAGTGATGCAGTCTGCAGGCCTTTGCAACACAAGGGTAACAGCACCATGAAAATGATCTCTGAAGCCATAGAGGTCATAGGTCACAATTGTCTGTCAATGGTACAAAAACAGTTTTAAACATAAATTATAATGCCCAAGGGAGTCATCTGTTATTGGTCTTCTGTGAGACAGTAACACAGACTGACTGAGGTGAGTATTTGACTTTCTCCACAACACTCCCAGGAATCACCCAAGGCTTTATACATACAGAGCTTTTGATTCAAATATAGTTAGGATAGAATGCACAGCCCTCTGTTGGTGCATGAATGCATGTATGTACATTGCAAAATACAGTAAAAGTAATACCATATACCTCACCTAAAGGATGGAAGTCAAACAAACAATCTAACTACTACCTGAATTTAATTTTCTTTTGTGGGTTTACTGTAATGTCCCTAAACAAGTATGTTACAATACAGTATACCAGAACTGTCACACAGAGCAACAATTCTGTGAATAAACATTTTACCTCCTCCAGAGTTAGTCTTTACAATTCTACTTCTAAAAGTAAAACTGCATTGTGTGATTTTGTAGTGTATTTCTTGCAATGTTATTGAATCCTGTGATTAAAAATGTCAACCACACATTCTGCCAAAACACGAAAGCCCAACAGAATCTCTGTGTTGTTGTCATTTTTAAAAATGTCCTGGAATGCGCTGACATTCACATGTTTTGATAATGCAGACAAACTGAATAGAGATTTGAGCATTGTTCTGCATGACCTTAAATATACTGCATTTTATTTGTGGACAAAACTGGACAGGAATGATACATTTCAAATGATAATGATGGAATATATGCCCCTTGGTAATAAATGCCCTTTATCAAATCGTTCATTTACTTACCATAAAAATTAGAGGACCTTCCTACAAAGGAATCTTGTAAACAAAACATCACAGGAGGCAGCTGCAATCACAAGGTTGATTATTTAAATGTATTCATAGCACCTATTCAAATGCTAACAGAATAGCCATTTTCACAAGCAGCAGACAATGGCACTGCACAGCCTTACCTTAAAATTGTTATATAAACCTGGGCAAGGACTATTAAAATAAAATGCTCATTGAATTACCTTCCTCACCATGTACATTACAAATACATATCTAAGTGTGGCACAGATATTTACCTTCTCCAGGGTAACATTTTCTCATTTTCTGTAAGTTTAAGAATCTTGCATATGGTTACATCACTGTCCTACAACAAACCTGCAGTCCTTTCAGTGCAAGCTAAATTTACTCACAACTGACCACCAATTATACTTTATTGCACAAGGGAAGGCTTTCAAATATACAGGTACTTTGATTTTCTTATCCACGACATGTATTAGTTTATTCAGTTTGAAAACTGTGAATGATTTTGAAAGTCTGCATACAGTAGGCATTTATTTCCCTTTAGAACTCTATGGAGACGAATGGGAATGTCAGTGCTGTGTCTGCAAACGGAATATGTGCTTTTTGCATGCTAATTCTTCTTGCTGGCATTTGTCTAGAAACTGTCCCTATTATGATGAAAAACTCTATGCTGATCAGGAGAAAAAAAAAGCACCTGGATCTGGAATCAGTATAGTACGTTTTGAATATGATTTATGGAGGAGTATTTGAAATGCCAATGGTTGAGTCAATGGTGAGTTGAGGTCGCTACAAAGCTGAACCTAACTTCACTGACATAGTCAAATGGGTTTCTTAGTATTAAAAAAATATGGTGTATGAATGTGTAATATCTGTATCTGCAATATTTGTAATATATCATTTTAATACATAGTAAATGAATAAAATACTATGTAATCTACCCTGATCCCTGATAGCCAAGCAGTAGAAAGTGGTGACAAGCAGATATGTTGCCTGAGGAAAAGATGACCAGGGCATTTGTGTGTTTTACCTACTCAAACAGTCTGTGTGTTGGCAAAGATTTAACAATAAAATATTTTAAAAATGCTGTTAGGAGGGAACAAACAACAAAAATGACATTTTAGAGCTGAACTTAATATTGTGCGAAATGAGCTGGCAAGCATCCAAATAAAGAAATCCATTCCTAACTATCTAAATCCATTTACGCAGGTCCTTGCGTGTGTCTGGTGAGAAATATAATTTATAGCTAATGACTGTTCAGCTGCAGACGAAATAATCATTTGCTACAGATATTCCTGAGCACATGTCAGAAATAAAAATTCTGCAGAATAGATTTAACCAGTGTGTGAATGCATGTGTAAAAAGTGCCCTGACTCACAAAGCCATTATTGCCCATGTGTTGTCCACAAGCTTTCAAATATGGCCACAAAAGCTTTTTAAAAGACCCATGTTTAATGGGGCCATGTCTCAAACTGAATTTTTACATGTCGTGTGTTTGATCAACCACAAGTACTGCATTATGCATAATGCAGTGTGATGGGCCTATCCGATAATCATGGGCTGTAACTCTGCGTGTCAGAAAATGCCATTCTCTTGATGTTGACAGAAGTGACAAAGGAAAATGAATTAAAATTCTGTTGCACTGACCACTGCATCACAGGAGTTGAAAAAGCAAGCTATCCAATTTCCTTCCATCTTTTCAAGATTGTGTTTTAATGACACTCTGCAGCAAAGGTCCAGCACAAGGTGTCCTTGTTATCAAACAGAGACAAACTTCTCCACAAATACCTTTAAAATAGTTCTTCTTTCTAACTTCTTGCATGGTTTGAGTCAAACCCTTCTTCCGAAACAATGCACATCATCCTTGTCTCAGTGTCACTCAGAGACAAAGCTGTAGATTTACAGATAACCATATTGTCTGGGTAGCTCATTTCATGTTCTGTGTCAGCTCGGGTCTATCCGGATAATATGAGGATCATCAGATCACTCAGCTCCAGCCCAGCCTTGGTCTCCAGATGAGTTTGATATGGACAGATTCTGGAATGCACAGTACAATCTGAGACAGAATCTGGAGATAAGAAACCAAAGCACACCGAATATCACGGAAAGGCAGTACCTTGTGTCTGGATGTAATATTTGCTTAATATATTGCTCATTTGACAGCAAGGTCATTTTCATGACTGGTATACTTGCTAAAGTTTCAGTCCAAGTTAGTCTGCACTCATTTCCAAAGAGACTCATGTGATGGTTCAAATTGTTTCACATTGACAATTTTCAAGTGCACCAAGGTCTTTATAACCTAACCACATTATCATCCACACTATTATTCTATTTGATAAAAAAATAAATAAAAATTGCAGGATATGTGATAACTGGGCTGTTATGGAGAATCAATTGCATGTTGTATTGTTCATCATTCATTTTGATTTTGTGTTTCTTCCAAGTTAAATTTGGATGTGCCTGTGAGTGACTGTTGTTACATCAGTGACTTGTTATTGTGTGTGTAGCCAGTATATCTGTGCCTGGATTGTGTTCTGCCACTTATGGACTGAATCTTTTGTCGTAGCTTCATCAGCTGAGGGTTTTATTATTAGTAAATGGTTACAAGGGCACACAAATAAAGAATTTCCAGCAATGTTAAGTGAGTTTTCACTGTATCACTAGCTACTAAAAGATATTCATTCATGTTTTTTATGTGCATCATGCTAGATGTGTATTTTCTAACTTGATGCAAGATATGTAATTACCAAAGTGAGATGGGTACTCTAATTTATATTGTGTGTTTTTACAAATATTATTCAACAGGTTTAGAGGTAATTTTATAGTTTTATACACAGGACCAACAAAATACAGCTTATGTCTTGGTAAGCACCAAGTACTAAGTGTGCTGCATTAATCCCAATGACATGCCCAGTGAACACACTGCATTTGGTAAGGACATGTGGTATTACTTTCAAAATGTTAGAGAAATCAGACCAATGCAAGCATTCAATCAGATGCTCACTGTCAATTTGTGCCATAGGCAGTCCATAGCAGATTACCCTCATGCCAGTGAAATTTCAAGGTAAATTAGGTCATTTCAAGGTAAACTCTACCCTAGTTTGTTTGGCGAGGACAAACGATCACCTTGTTCAAGCAAGCTTTGGGTCTTGAGGCATGAGTTCGATAAAAGCTTTCACACCTCACTAAATCAAATCTCAAGATAAATGGGTCTGGAAAATCTCTCAAAACAAACCAAGTGTGAAAGCACCCCAAGTGTCATCCACTCGTCCTGCAACCATGATTATGTCTTTAGAACTGTATCCTTTGACAGACTTGATCCAGCTACATAACACCTACTCCTTATTTTTTCCTCCAAGCTTGTGTGTCTCCACTTTACTGCATCTAACGTTCGGCACTTGGAGAAGAACACAGTAGTCAGAAGGTGACATCACCATTTACAAGTGAGTAAGACGGGCTTCATGGAGTATTGCATACATAAAGTGTTCAGTGCATGTGCAAGACCTTTTCAATCATCAGGATACAAGTGGCTGTCCCTGTGCTCAGAGATAGATTAAGATTTGCATCCTGTTGATGGAGATATAAAGGGGAACTAAAGGAATGTTTACACAACATCTACATGTACAATGAGCACAACTGTAAACAAAAGCAAGCTACTTTTTAAGAAAGTATTATTATTATTTCTCAAAAGATGTCCTTCTTTGGGTTTTCTGGTAGCAATTCATGGATGAATCCTTAGGAAGGACATCAGAGTAGGCCTTCCATTAATCAGATGGCAGGTTCTGAATGCTCCCTTCTGATATTCAACTCACAGTCATAATGCCAAGGCAGTGAATTATTCTCTCATATGATTGACTAAAAAGTCTCTCCATCTTTAAAGCTACTTAGGGACAGCCTAAAACATGTATTAAAATCCTTCAATACATTCCTCATGTATTGTTTGCCCCTTAGAAATCATAGCAGGAACCCTATTGCTGCTGACCTCTGGAAAGGTTTCAACATTTTTCCCAGGGACCAATTTTGAGGGAAGTAAAAAAAGACACTTTTGTTCTGAGGGGGCATCTTCTGACCTGGGTCAAACACAGATCAATGCCTCAGTGTGTTTGCACCCACCTTTTACTGAAAGGGGGATGTATCATGAAATTAACTGTAGACATGACACAGAGCTGCTGTTTTCAAAGTGTAATGACTAAAGCATCTGTACGCGCACTCCCCGCAAGAGCAGACCAATATAATCGATTACATGGCATAACCTTTTTAGACCCAAATAACAGATGAACAGAAAGCTTGCTGTTGTACCTAAATGGGTTGAAAGAAATAAAACAAAAAATATCACTTAACAAATTAACCAAACCTCATCCTGCTTTGTGGCAGTTTTGATTGCTGAAGTCAGAAACAGACCACACAGTAATGACTTCTGTGAGAACTATTGAGTTATGTCTTTGAAATTGGCTCAGTGAAATGGGCCATAAATACCATCAAAAGTTTTCAGAACACAGCACAAGTGATAAAATAAAATGGATGCTGACCTTGACAACTCCTTTTGTTCATAACGCAGCGCTAGAGCAAGGCAGACCTTGCGCCAAGAAATTGAAGTGTTTATTCCATCAGGAGGAGATAGAAAGTGCAGACAACTTAGATGTATTGTGAAGCATTCTGTTTCTTTGGTGTCAGGCTGTGGTCACAACTGACTTGCTGGTGCAGAGAATCAGGGTTAGCAGGAAGGGAATAGAACTCAGGTCGGTTAAAGGGCACCAAAGCCTGTTTTCTGAAACACTTCCAGTACCTGCCAGTAACCCATTAAACATGGATACCTAACTATAATATTATATTCTATAGGATAACGCCAATACATACGTGAAATCCATTTTACCCTGAGAAAGTGTTTCGTCAGATATTCCAAAACAAACCAGATTAATATTCTTTCAAACTGATGTTGAAATACACGTACTGACTTGAGTGTGATTTTGTCACAGACAAAGCAAATGTGGCTTGTATTTGATCATTTATAAGCTGGTGATAAAGCATCCCAAATCCATTATTTACCCTGCATTTTAATTTCTCAACATCTATTAAATTCTCATGCAAATTAGATTTGAACTTGTGACTCTGCTTTTCGGGATGTCCTTTCAAATATCAGAGATAAAAATGGCCTAGTGCAGCTTTTTGTTGGTTTTTGGTGAATTGTTGAATATTATGCTCTCAAAAATCACAGAGATTTTGAACTCAACATAGGCTGTGAGGTAAACAAATTGTCATTGAAGGGCTTTTTTCTCTTTTTTTCATCAGAGAAATTTTCTTCCTTAAATCAGAAAGAAGATGCAGACAGCTGTATTTTGGTCTGCTTCTATTTATTTGCTTTGGAAAGAAGTCTGGTGCTTCTGCTGATAACCATCCACTCCCACCACCAGACAAACTGCATATACTCACACAAGCTAATCTCTACTTGTCATTCATTAAAGATATAAACTCTTTTAATACTTTGGTATAATATTGTGCTATGTTCAATATTAAATTACAGGACTATTACATCAAAGGGTGTAGAACTTTCATAACCCGCATTGCTATAGAAAAAAAAAGCTACACTAAGAGAGTGGGGACACTGGGCAGCCTGAAAACATTTTTTTTTTTCATTTTCAGTGTCTGATATGGATCAGGCCCATTTCTGTCCAGTTTCCAATATATACATTTATTTTCAAATTGTCTGGTATGTATATAAGTAAGAGCAGATGTGGATTTGCAAATGCAGTCTTGAATAGAAAACAAATTTCCCATTGGTTTTCATTTGCAATTTTTGTGCATTTCTGTTCATAGTTGACTTCTGAGAGGTAACTCTGGCCACAGTATACGGAATCTGGGTCAGTTTTTTTCGAGGCCTATACTATTTAACACTTTGAAATTCTAGTCTCCATCCTTAATGATAGATGTTTTCATTATTGATTACCAGTATCTGCAGATAATGTTTTAGTCTGACTGACATTTGAATCACTGACAAGTCTTCAGTACTTCTCATGATATAGCTGTGTTTTACATAATAAAAATACAGCAATGATTAGGTGTTGTCTGTACGCTTTTTTTCCTTAAATTCTGAATAGATTAAAATGCATTTTAACTGCAAAAGTCTTAGCTGAGGTCACTGTTTATAATGGATAACCTATGCAATGCATTTACATCAGGACAAAACATTACCCCACATTAAAACAGCCTAAGGCCTACATGAATGTAACGTAATCACAATATATAGGCTGTATCTGCAATGCGTCCACTGCACTACATTTGAGATTGCATTTAGGTGATGTCTTTTCATTACAATCTATTGCCAGGTTTGCTAAACACTAGTTTTGTAGTAAGGTAAATTTAAGTAAAAAGCAATAGTTAAACATCCCACTGGTAATAGGTAATGAGTTTTTTTCTCTAAAATGACATCTCAAATAATGCCATGAATAAAACAGGATAACTATAAAGAAGAACTTCAGTAAACCACTTAGGAGCTAAAACTTCTAATGTAGAAGCCTCTCCCATAAAATGTTACAAACAAAAGAACCTGTCTAAGCCAAGCACAGTCAAACTCCTGAAAACTTTTCTCCAATGCCAGCCACACACCTGTATTTACTGGCCTGCTGATTAGACAGGTGAGGCTCGTTAACCAATGCCAGCCCTTAGACACAGACACTGATGATTACAATCACAGAGAACAATTAATCAACGAACCTGTTGAGAATGCGATTGAGTGACACGAACTCAGCTATGGATTCTAGTTGTAAGTTAAGCTGTAAATTGAATGACAAAGATCCTTGAACACACATTTAAACAATTAAACATGAAAACAAACAACAGCTTGGGGGGAGAATATTCAAAAAAACATTTCAGTTATTGGAATTTTTCTGAATTCCTGAAGTAAAGAAACACAGGCATTAAGGCCAAAGACTCTGATACAACTCTTTACTGCGTTTGTAAAAGTCTACCCATGGCAGCAATGCAAAATAAACACATTACATTACCTGCAGCCATTTACGCTTCCTTTTCTCTGCCCTTTTGCCATTGTTCTGATCAGGACTCCGCCAGCCCTTCTGGATTAACCTCCTATTAGGAATGATTGGTTTCTCATCCATTCTTTGGAGCATTTAGCCCGCGGGGACGATACGAGACGAATGTTCAATCAAGACTAAATGAGCAGGGGAAAACAAACCTCGAATTAAGCTCCCCCGGTGGGATTTTTTTGTGCGGATAACACTCTTGAAACAAGAAGGAAAATCATTTTTGAAAGTCAAGTGAGTCCTCAGTCAGAAGGCCTGGACTCGCTGTGCCAAGATGATGTGGTACACAGTCTACTAGAAAAAAAAATAAGAAACCAACAATGAACCCTGAACACAATGAACCGCAGGCATAAGTGGGGCTGATTGTAGAGCTCTTGCCCATCAATTTTACACCTGATGAAAATGGAAGTCATTTTTTCACTGATATATTTGACATTGTGGTCAGCTTAAAGGAAGCAATTTACTCTTGAAGATTGATACTTGTTCAAGTGCAGCTTTGCCTAAATCTCCATGCTGATTTCATTTATTACCATCCTAGGACATACATGCATACAATACTGTTACACACGAAATGACTTTGGTGATTGGACAAACTGCAGTGGGCTCCCAGAGAATAGAATAGAATAGAATAGAATAGAATAGAATAGAATAGAATAGAAACTCTATTCCTCTATTGCTCTGAAACAAGATTTTAAATTAAATTGGTCTTTCTCAGCTCACCTTAAAATAGAAATGTCTCAGAAGTTTTCTTGTTATGAGAAAACATTTAAGTGACTCTTGTGTTTTTTTTTTTTTAAGAAACATATTTTTGGCTTTTGTTTTGAAAAAGAAAATTGCTTAAAATAATTGTTATAATACTTTTTAAATTTAAGACATTTTTAAAAAGAGAAAATAAATGTATTTTTGCAGTGTTGCCATAGGCATTAATCTGCCTTGTGAGACATACAGTTTCTTCTCTTAGGTCATTACTGATAAGAGAGGGCAGAGCAATGGACTGTGCTTTACAGGTACATGGTGACTACATGTGTCCACACATTGGTTTCATAAATGTTTGGATAAAATCCTGTTCTATTAAGATTCATTAGATTTAACGGTGAATACTCCTTATGTTGTGCTATCTACCAAACAGGTTACCTAAATAAATAAATGAACAGGCAGCTAATTCAGCTAACTAATTCAAATTAACTAGCTAGTCAGTCAGCTAATGACCAAAGTGATATCAAATTAGCTTACTATTTATTGATCTAACTAGCTATTGAGTTAGTTAACCAGCCAACACATTATAACCAAACCCATGCAAGTTAAGGATCTGTTAGCACTATATGTATTGTTCCCTGTTTTTATTACGTACTTGTTTTATTCCTTTCTTACAACTACTAAATGGGGGAGGGGTTTTCTTTTGATCAATACCTACAGTTACACATTCAAAGTGATGCATTTTGAGGTGTACATAATATAGTGAGAATGTATTTTACAGAATGTGGTTTAACTCAATTATTTCTTTATTGTACATTGGTATATATTTTTGTTATGTATATTTTAGTATGTATATTTCTGATTTGCATGAATATATTTTAAATGTATTTGCAATATATTCTTGGGCTGAACAATATATTTCTCAGTGTATTTAATTTCTGTATGAGATGTGTATCCAGATGTGCATAATATCAACAGATTTAAGAAATATTCTTAAGGATTTTAGTTTAATCCTTGCTTTTACATATTCCATATTAAACTGCTGTGTTAGCGGCTTCTCTACCCACTAGAAATCTGCTTCTGAGGTGCTCTTTCACCTACAGGAGGCAATGATTAAAAGAATTTTTCAGCAAAGTCAGAGAAACTTGCTTTACCTCAAGGGCAAATTTTGATAAGAAAGTACTTGCGTACTTCTACCATGACCTTTGGAATGGGTTTTTGGAATGGCGTGTGACTCCTTCACATCTCACAACAATCAGAGAAATGTGAGACATACTGCTGTATCACTCCAAAAATCAAGCAGTGATTGACCTTGACGGATGTAGTGTTTTGAGTATTTTGATTTTGATTTCAGGCTACATTTTAAATTTAGAGCAGTAAATTAAAAAGTGTTTGCTGTTTACATGGGATTCTCTCCAAAAATGTTACTAAAACAGACTAATTTAAATTAAGTGGTTATGGTTCTGTGTTAACAGATCTAATCTAATGAAGTTTGTAATCAAGTTGTCTTTTTTGCTGTGCTTTTCCTTGAAACAAAGGTGGCAAAAATAATGATTTTTTTGACTGTTTTTATATAGCGCTTTTCTACTCATTTTGAGTACTCAAAGCGCTTTACAAGCTTATGCCTCACATCTACAGTACCTACCAGTGATAGAGGCTGCCATACAAGGTACCAACTGGCCACTGGGAGCAGTTTGGGGTTCAGTGTCTTGCTCAAGGACACTTCGACATTCTGCCAGGAGGAGCCAGAATCGAACCAGGGACCTTCCAATCCCCTACTCTACCTCCTGAGCCACTGTTGGCCATTTATATGCTTTATATGAGACATTATGTTACATTTTGTTTTGAAACTGGAATATTTTCCAAAGAGAAAACAGTTTGCAGTAAGCTGTCTCCACAGAAAACCTGAAAGTGTAAAACACCCAGCTATTCATCCATTTGCTTTTCAAGTCTATTTAACTAAACAGGCCCCACAGAAAGGAATGAAATTGCTGGGTAGAAACTGAAATATGGTGTCATTCAATGTGGTCATGTAAAACATTCAAATTATTGAAGGTGAATAGTATAGGCTACACCATATACCAACCTCATTGCGCAGTACCCAATGGTATTGTCCATCACCACTATAAATTGTCATTTGCCGGTCAGTTTAGATTTAAACAAAGCAAGCCTGGTTGGTATCCTGCAGACAATACAATAAGAAAATTGCTCATTTTAAGCCCTGCTGCTCACATTGATTTTTGATAGTTGGAATGAATGTACCCACCTCTTCGCTCTTTAAAAAAGGTTTTCCCCCTACATCTCTTCCAAATGACAGTTCTCTGGGGTGTT
This sequence comes from Megalops cyprinoides, assembly GCF_013368585.1. Classification (NCBI taxonomy): domain Eukaryota; kingdom Metazoa; phylum Chordata; class Actinopteri; order Elopiformes; family Megalopidae; genus Megalops; species Megalops cyprinoides. Next base: position 26,974,685 of record NC_050596.1, read on the forward strand.
TTTTTTCCAGCCGAAACCTATTACCTTTGCCTGAAGTGAAATCCTTCCCTCCATTTAAATGAGGCCATTGTTTCCATTTGTATTGCCGGAATGCAAGATACCAGGACACTGAGATTGAGCTTTTGGCAGGACTTCGTGATGCAAGTGAAAAGCAAAAATTTCCCTCACTGGGTAGTTGCACATACAATTGAAGCCTTTAAACTCACTCGAAAACCAATGAAAAAAAGAGACCCCATACAGGTAAGGAAATAGCTTTTCTGACCCCAAACATATATTTTGAGCAGTGTTTCGGCAATCATACTGTTTCAACATTCTGCATGCAGCGATTACTACCAAGGAGGAAACTGGTTTATGGTTCTGGAAAAAGGAATTTGTCAAAGACGTAATGGAATCCATTCTCAAGGGCCGATGCAACTCTAAAGTGAAAAACGGTAGACACTACCATTTTCTAAATTTCAGAAGAGCCTCGGGTTTCCATTATTACAGGCTGAACTGCATTAAGGGGCCACACGACAGAAACTGATGTCCCAAATTCCTTTTCCTCTGAGGATTTTTGAAACGTTAATTCTGCCGGTCTCCACTGAGGACTGTAATCGTCCACTGCAGAGTAAACACAAGCTTATAAATCTCAATGCCCTGTTCCCCAGGGCTCCAGCTTACTCTCCACAGTTCGCTTTTGCTTGGATACCCTGGAGACCAAAGTATTGACACAGGACATTACAAGAACGATCCATTTCCAGTTTTCACCGCGACCTCTTTGTACAGAGAATACAGGACGAACATATTAGAGAACCAAGTCAAACAATTTATTTCTTCAGGTTTGCTGGAATAATAGGATAGTTGACTGTGTCAACATTTTCTTTTTTTCACAGTGCACTCCTGCTTGTGCTCATCATTGATTTCATTTGTACATGGGGTGGGGAAGTCCGTCTGGGCCCACAAAAGAACACTCCCTTGACACAGTCTGACACAGGCCATAATGAATAACAGCACATTTATATAGGCAAAACAGAGACTAACTTCTGAAGAAAAAAAAAAACCCTCAGACAAATATGTAGAAATAATTTTGTGCCTTTATTGGAATGTTGCTAGGCATTAAATACACAAATCTGTTCATTTGACCATTTGGTACTTAATCAAAAACAAAAATGAGGTCCTAGGCTACAATACTGGTCCAACAGTCTTTGCAATTTTATAATTATTATCATTATTTTTTATTATTATTATTTTTTGCTGCAAGATAAAAGAAGAAATCAGGCAGGGGCTATAGAGAAAGCTCTAATAGGTGTAAGTAAGTTTGAGAACAGTTATTGCCAGTGCAGCTGGTAAAGTGACCATGTTCAAAAGTAATGCAAAAAGAAGACAAAAAAAAAACAGAGAGGGACTGGCCTCTGCATTGAGCAGACTGGACAATTGCAGTAAGAATTTTGTTGAGGTTGCTTTGTGGATTTAGAATCATGTAACAATTTTGTTACTTGTATTACACATTTTTTTCCTGATTTCCCCAGCTTTACATATAAAAAACTTTGTATGAAATATAAACAAGCTCTTGCCTTGTACACAGAGAAGTGCATTTGAAGCAAAACCGAGCAGGTGACTAAATGTTTTCAGTAACACTCTGTATTAACTTGGCAGTTTACAGATATCTCAATGCAATTACTTAATGTATAACTGCTATGTATCAATATATTGTTGTTGACAAGTAACAGATATGATTTATGCTCAGTTTATCTGGAGGATAAACCTAGACCGACTCCAAGTTGCAAGCCTTAACTTCTAATTTCAGTCCCAACACCAAACATCATCCATAGGTTGTTTTATAATTACATAAATTATGTAACAATGTATAGAACAACAGTTATACAGCGATTGCTTCCAGTTACACAGTATTTGATTATCTAACTGCAGTGTAACTAAATGAGTAAATTGTCTAATTAATACAAAGTGCGACTGTATATTCAGACCCTGCCATAATCTGAATACCTCACTGACATACACAAGAATTCGGGCACATTACATTTGATAACCACTAACAATATTTTGTTTTCTTCTTTTTTTAATTCAATTATTGTCACCATTTTGTTCCCACTACATTCTTCCGCAGACAGGAAAACTTAAAAACTTGAATAATTTTGGCTTAGAAACTATCTTCCCTCATTGTTGAAGACACCCTCTACAATTTTTCCCAGCCTAACTGCGTTTGGTCTTTAACGTAAATCAATATCGTTTGCTTACTGTTCCCCCCCCCCCGGTAATTTCGGTGCATTCAGACCATGTCAGCCATCAAAGAGCATGTTCACTCGTCCCCCCGCCCTCGCTCCATCCTCCACGATGCCTCTTCTCCAGCGGGCCCAGAGGGATGACTGAGGTCAGCGCTTAGGACATCACTCCGAACACGGGGTTGTGGCGGCAGATGCTGGGCCCGATCTCTTCGTAATCCTTTTTGGTGTGGCAGACTTGGTAGAACTCAGGCTGATGAAGCAAGGGGGGGGGGGGGGGGGGGGGGGGGGTAGTGTGGTATAATGGTAAGGAGCAGAGCCTGTAGTCTATGCATATCAGTCGATAAGAGCACCTGCAGACAACTAAATGTAATGTAAATACAATGAATGTCATAATCTTACTTTGAATCTGTTTGTGAAAATCAAATTCTTAAAAGAAACCTTAAACACATTTTGCCAAGCAAAAACCTAAATGCCTAATTATTATTAGTATTATTAGTTTTCATTTAATGGTATATAATCATGATAATTTTATTATTTCTGTTTTAGTGCTCCATTAATAAAATGTCTGTCCTTTCGATAAACACATAAACTCGACGGTAAAACTTACGGTTGAGGCTAACATGGATCCACCGAACCAAACAGCGTATCTCTGCATGTGATGAGTGATGACTTGCACATCAATTGGTTTTGGCTACAAAACAAAAAACAGCAAACAAATACACAATGGATGTATTTCGCAGACAAGATTTCTCTATAATGACTCGTAATTTCTCCACACTGGAAAAAAAAGTGCATTAAAAGATTTGCCTGATATGTTTTCTTTCATGTCTCCCATTTAACTCAAGACAAAAAAAATCCTCTCCATTTTTTTTTTTCATTATTATAAAGACATAAAAATCTTTTCTTGTGCAGTTGTGCTGCGCTGTCCAACCTTGGGTTCAAGCTGTTGGCCTCACTGCTCCCCACTACTCCCCTGATCCAAAGAGAAACGATGGCAAGGGCGCAGGGCTGCTTCTCTCACCTTTAACTTCCCGCCGCTCAGCTCTTCACTCATTTTCAGCCGGGCATCTACTGTTCTCTTAAGGTCCCGCTGCAGGCGTCTGCCGAAGTCCCTGAACATGGTGGAGCCTCCTGAGAGAACAATGTTCTGGAAAACACAAGGCATCCTGAATGACATGCAGCTTATCCTACATATATACACACACACACAGGTATGACTACCCTCTGCATACACACACCAACCCACCCATGCTGATAACTACCCAAGCACATGCACACATAACACACACACACACCTACCCACTGCATACACACATACCCACCCACTCAAGAGAGTAATATTCTGTGGAAGGCAGGAGTCCATGAGTCTCACACACACACACACACACAATTAGTTTACAGTTTACAGTAATTTACCTTGTAAAGGGGACGTCTGACATCAATGGGGCAGTTCTGAATGACCTCGTCCACCACCTCTGAAATGGGCTGAGTGAAGTCTGGGTTGGCAAACTGCAAGAATCGCCAGACATTTTTTAAGGCAAGAATCACACGCTTTAACAGCATCCTAACAGTCATTTTTCAAACAATTTGTGCTCCCACAAATAGCCTGTAAATGCGAGGAAACTGTAATTACACAGATTTTATCACTGTATTAGGGAACAAAGGCTCTCCACTGAAGTTCCTCTTAAACTGTAAAACTGCAGTTTATTGTACCTGCAGACAGCATTCTTGTATATTTATACACTAGAAAGGTATTGTAATTAGACGGTTCCACGAATATGTTCAACTGTGAAATAAAATTATGAGCATTATGTATTCCTAATAAATGCCAAAAAGTCGAATTTTACAGACACATACACTGACACTTTCACACAAATATTTTTATATAAATGAATATACAAAACATGCACTGTTATTTTAACATATATGCCACAACACACGCAAGCCATTACATCATTATGGCATTTCTTATAAATATTTTAACATGCTAAGAAACAGAGATCAAATGGCAATGCTTTATTGTAACATGTTGCTGTAAAGGTGATGCACAGCTGAAGTGTCCAGGTACCTCTGGATGGAAGAAGATCTCTGGCCCAAGGAAGCGCTCGTAGCCCACGTCGATTGTGAATTCTTTCTTACTGATTGCGTTGATGCCAGTATACTGCTTGATCCATTTGGACCCGTCTGTATCATACTTGTTGAACTCTTTAACTAGATCTGGGCAGACGTAGCTGAACCGTTCCTGGAATCAGAAAGGTGGACAAAAAAAAAAGATAATGAAATAAATAATTCTACCTAACTCATAGTCAAATATTGTGTGTTTGTGTGAGAGTGTTAACATATTATATGAGTTACATGAGTGTCTTACTATTAAAATTGTGTCCACAGAAACGTTAGTGTAGAAAAACAGGAAAAATACACATCACATGTCAGTGATGCAACACCAGTGACACCTGCTGTATTGCTCGAGAAACAACTAGTGGGGGGGGGGGTCGCATCTTGTCACAGCCTAACTTTCTCACCTTCTCACTTTCTTTCAGTGTATGTTTATGTGCGTACTTCTGTATGTCTATACACCTGTCTGTGTATATTATAAATTACGGATAAAATTATGGTTCTATATGAACTAAAAATGGCTTTTGAGACCTTACTGACCTGCTTTTGTGAAGTGTTCTGAATGAAACCAGAACTGACTACAGGCAATGTGCAACACATTTTTAATGCACACAACAACTATATTATTTAACATAAGATGACATTGTAATTGCTCAAAAATAAAAATAGTTTTGCCTTAAAAATATCCTGTTTGGATCTAGAAAACATTCTTCGCTCTTGTACATCTGATGAGAATGACTGTGCTGCTGTAGACCAGTGTTGTGATTGAGGGAAACTGATGGGGGATTGAGAAAGGATGTATGTAAGTGTAGGGCGGTAGAAGCTGACTGTAACTGGACAAGGCGCAGTGGTAGTGAACTGTAAAAGGATGTAAATGATTGTGATTGGATGTGAAGTGACCCTACCTTGACTGCTTTAGCGGTCTCAAGGGACTGCTCTGGAGGAATCCCCACTTCCCTCTCCCTCAGGAGCTGCTGGGTAAAATATGTGATGTCCCGCCCCGCAATGGGGATATGCTTTATACAGCTGCCAATCACGTATCCCTCAGCCTGCAGGAAGCAACACATACACAAAAAAACTGTTAAAAACACAACTGTTCAGAGCACAGAATATTCACGGAGTGGACTGGAATTAAGGCATCCCTTTCACATTTTCTTTATAAACAGAAATTACATCAAAAACATTAATTATGGCCTGTCAATGGACCATTTAAAAACGAATGCAACATTATCCTTAAATTACCCTTGTCTGGGACTTTTCAGCACTTTGTGCTTAAATTTAGCAACTGGCCATCCACAAAAACAAGTGCGGATCTTCTGAATAATATTTCCCATGGCAACACGTCTTTGCAGCCACTTTTCCTTCCCACAGGCATAGCTGCACACAGCATGAGTCAAACGCAACGTGTTATTTTAGAAAACACACGCCAACTACATCATGAAACAACTGCCAAAAAATGTGCTCGATGAATTAAGGGAAGACGTGGTGGGCTGCTATGCCTGGGGGAAGCTGTTGTTACTGTTATGAGAGCGTGTCAAACCGTTTGCGCCTTCGCATACATAGCTTTACATAAATCATTGTATCTCACAGAGAACATGTCCAAATTATATGCTGATATCAGTAAATAAATTTGCAACAGCCATTGAAGGAGATGTAAGGTCTACAGGATACTGTACAACGAGTGGTGATTAAATGCCAGCAGAAAAACAGCTATTCCTCCATCTTTATTATTTTAATCTTTTTTACCATTTAACTTTCATCACTTTCACCCGTGAGGCAAAATTTTTGCAGTGAAAGTTAATTGATTGGTGCAGTAAAGTGGAAATATAAAGTACTATAATGTCTGTAGTACCTGTCTAGTAATGTCTGAATATAAAATAATAATAATGTCTGAATATCTTATAAATAATGTATGCACTCAAGACAGGGAAGATTATGTTTAAAAAGAGAATGTGAAAACTGTCCTGTTTCTTATGAAGTATCTTGGTGAGGCAGCAAACTTAAATCCACCCTTAAAGTTACAGAGCAATGGAGGTTTGAGGTCTTATCAGTGTGAAGAGTACGGATTACAGGCTCTTAAGTCTGATGCACTAGTGAACAATGCCGATACTCAAATATAGGAGGGGTGGGGGTTTATGTACCTGATGCCAGTTATTGTGGCAGTGAGTGAGACTGAAAAAGGAAGATGCTCTGAACGCTGTGATTCGCCTCGCAAGTGAAGGGTGCATTGAGCCCTCAGAGGGGTTATGGAGGTGAGGGTGAGAGCTAACGCCAGCGTGAAAGGTGCTGATTGATGGCACTCACCACTGGGATGACGTGCGTGACCCCGTCCCCGCTGTCGATCACCGTCCCGGTCAGGGTCCTCTCCCCCACCTGTCTGGACGTCCAGGAGGCTGCCAACGCAAGGACTGCCTAAGGAGCAATCGATCGTGTTAGCAACGAGAAAATCTGCACTTCCCCTATTCATACAAATGACTGTATATGCTGGAATTAAGCAGCGGTGAGCAACTGCAAAAATGTTGGGGGGGGACTTGGAAAAACTAGAAAAAAAGCTTATTAAAAAAAAATTATTAATGATTTTAGCCCCATACCTGTCACATGTCAGGTAATTGGAACATGGAAAGCAATTAAGAACTACACAGTAACCCAAAATGAAAATGTCAGGCCGTCTGACAAAGAGGGGTTGTAAGATGTGACTGTGTCTTCATAAACTTGTACATGTGCATCTGGCAGTAGGAGAGAGAAGTCACGCTCAACTGCCTTTGGTAACTTCTGCTCAGCTCTAATGCGATTGCACCACATCACCCAGCTGACAAAGTGTCTCCTTTTAACTCAAGAGGCTCTGGGAGCAGCATCTTTTATCCACAGGCTCCCCTCAGGGTTGCATAGTCTGTCCTCTGTTATACAGACAACTGTAAAACGCATCATAACAGCCATGTCCTCAAGTTTTCTGATGACTCAGTTACATGCAGTCTGTTCCAGGAAAATCCAAGAGAACACAGCCTGCTCAAGAGATGATTTTAACTCATGGTGTGAGCGTGTTCCTTTCTTGAGGCTGACATAAAAAAACAAGACACACATTTTGGGACAAATTCAGCTAGCCTTATTCAGACAATCCTTACAGAAAAAGGTTGTTTGCCAACGGCCATTAATATTTATGACAGTCCCTGTCTTAATAGGACCCAGATGGATTATAATTTGGTCTAATTATACATGAATAATTTAAGTTAATATGTTTAAAAAAAAATGAAAACTGTTCTCGGAACTGTTCTCAACTATGAGGTAGTCAATTCCACTACATTTTTAAGTATCCCTGAGAGAATTACATGTATGTGTGTACTTTCATGTGTTAAATGGGGTTTTAAGGTACTGTGTTCAATGTTTGTTGTTGTTGTAACCAGGCAACAAAATGACCTGACACACGGGGAGAGTGGAGAGTTACTGAACCAAGCTGATCTGAATGCAGATTACGAAAAAGAAAAAAGTAATTTCCTAACACCCCTATCTTACACATCCAGCCTTACAGCTAGGCAAAACAGAGATTAACAGAATCTAAATGTAGTCTGTACACATTGGAAAATGCATAAAAGACAATGTCACACTATGCTATGCAACTCTTGTCTTGCAACCCTTCCATTTCTTCCGACCAGAGTGTCTTTGGTCTTCTGACCAAATGTTTTGAGAAAACCAACACAAAGGAACAAATCCATCCTTCAACACATGAGTTACAGACACAGGGTTAGCTGAGCAGTTCAAATACCTACTCTAATATCTGTCACACTCTCTTTTCTGTTAAAGTGTCATATTCAATACAACACAGCTATGCATCACTCATAGAGACTGACGTCTCAGATTACCACATAGATCTGTTTGTAATGACCTGAATAGGTACTCTCTGTATGCGCAAACTGAAATCATTCCACCAATAGGAGCAAACCCTACTGGAAGTTTTTGATGGGGCTGTACCTGCACAGCAATATACAGTCCCGGCACGTTGAAGGACTCAAACATGATCTCCGCTGTGTACTCGCGGTTTTCGGGTGTGTTCAAGGGAGGCTCTGTCTGCAGGGAGGGACAAAAACAACATGGACCACGAGTCAAACTCAGGGGTGAAACTCAAAGAATAAAGTGCGGAAGCAGTCATGCATTAGTGTATGTTTACAATGTAGCTTCTGGAGGGTTGATCAGAGAACACGTGGACTGTGAGTCAAACCTGTTTATGGCAGTACAATAACAATCACGCTTATTCACATAGTTGTTTTGCAGCAGGTTATTTCACACTGCTCAACAGCAACTTGTGCATGACTTACAGAGCACAAGGGCTGATTCCTGTTCCATTAGGTATCCATCACAAGATAATATCTAAATGGCTGGGGGTGTCATACATGTATCACAGAATTGTGACAATATATCTATGGTACTTGAACCACTATTCTTATCAATATACTGTAAATAGGACTGCCATATTTTTAGGAGTTGTTAGGAAGAAGCCATTTCATAGTCTTGGCTTTTTACACTGAAATGCAAATATTGAAGATTTTATTGAACTCAGGGGCTATGTGAATGCCTGTATTTTTTCATATTCAATTTCTTTTTCATCAGAGTTGTCTTATCTCAGTTCAATACAGAAGAAAAAACCTGGGTTCCCATTTTCACCACAAATAACCTTAGAGGTTGTTTTCATTACTTTTAAGACAAATTTCCCCATTAAAAACATCCTTTGAAGAAAATTGAAACCAGATTTTTTTTCTTCTTCCACAGAGGATATTCCTGAGAAGAGTAATTACATGCATTCACATTTTACAAAATGCAAGTGAGAATACATAAAGGAAGCTTTATTTTGCAGCAGTCGTACCAACAGAAAGTAGTGGTCCTCTGGTTCTGCCCGCAGATACTTGAAGATGACCTGTTCCATAAACCTCTCCATCAGATCCCAGTCCTCCACAATGCCATGACGGATGGGCCACTGTTTGAAGAAATTAAAAGTGAATATAATATTCTGTATGTTCTCTCTGCCTACTAGACATCCCTAATACCAAGAACAACACTGTGTGCCTTTTATATGCTGCTGTTGGGTGCGGACTGTTGCAAATGGTTTAATTCAGGATTGGGTACCTTTTTACAGCAAAATCATACTGTCACACCTGGGATTCAAGCCCAAAACACCACGGTCATTAATTGCTACTGTTATTAAGCATATCAGGCCCTCTTGACAATTACCTTTATTTGGGACTGGTGCGGTCAATTAATGCATCTGACATAATGAGTACAACGGACATTTTTGGAGGAAGATAAGACACACGAGTTAAAAAGTAAGTTAGGCTGGCGACTTATATAACTAATATCTAATGGGACATTATCTAATGAGATGTATTTGCATGCACCCTTCATTAAAGATGTCATATTAAAGCTCATTCAAGATTCTTACAAAATGTGTGGGTTTTTTAAGCGATTATGTAAGTCGAATTAAATCCTCTGGGAACATAATTTAATAATTTAATGAATAAATTAACATGGGTGATCAAATGCATAAAAAGGGTATATGCTGATGTTACTACTTTAGCAATGGCACTCCGACAACTCTCAACCCCTGAGGCCTGGAGCTGGACAGGCCTGACTTTGGTCCACAGTCAAGATCACACTCTCTACCTTTGTGGCATATGTGGGTTTGTCTATGGCCTCGTCCCCAATGAAGAAGTCCAGATCATCCACCCCCTTCATCATCCTCCGCTGGGCCTGATCCCCAACCTTTGCAGACTCCTTGATGGCAATACCTACAGGAGATAAAAGTCACAATATTTGGCCCATTACATACGAAAGGATCTTAAGGATCAGCCACTGAGTCAAATGCAGCTCTCCATCTTTCTACATTCTCATTTGACATTTAAAAAAAAAAAAAGCACACTGTCCTAGTGCTACTTCAGAATGCCACAATCTCTGCCAACTTTGTGCGGTCTTCATCAATGTCAAATTACAATAAAATACATGTGGGTTTCACACCACCTCATGACTAATTGTACCACACACAGAGCTTTATATTAATTAATGCAACATGCAATTAGACATTAATTCTGAGAGGCCAAACATATATAAGTCAAACCATGTTTGAGAACATCTCAGAATCACAAGCTATTTCAATGCAGGTACAGACAAATCTGTATAAAGGGGAGACACCAACTGAAAGCTGTACTGTGAATGACCTCTACATGCCTCTCAACACTTGGCATTTCCTGAGTGTTTTCTAAAAAGCCTTTCTATATTTAACTATGAACGAGTGTGCATGCAAACACACATAAGAGGAGGGACAAAGCAAAAGGTGCCCTCTGTTCTGGACAGCCTGAACATCAGTACCCCCCGTGGACTGCAATGACCACAAAATTGTTCCCTTTCATGCTTTGTGCGGGTTGCTACCCCAGTTCCGGATGGTTTTCCTTGGAAATCACCATCTGATTCATATGTATAAGCCACCCAATAGAGCACTTTTGTTCAGGTCTGGTATTCATCCAGCTTATCCCCCTGTGCCGCGCACTATCTATAAAGACCTTGACGGAAGTAGATTAAATTGTGCTCAGTACCAGGGGTTTCAAGATAAGTGAACTTTTAAAATAAATAATAATCTAATCAGACGGTAAACATAAAAAGTATACATGGCCTCCCTTTAATGTGAAACCACATGTGGTTGAGGCCCGTTCTCTAACAGTCCTGTAGATCAAAGTAGACATATCTGTATGTTAAATAACATCACCTTAAAAATGAAGGCATACTTACATGATGGAACAATAAACTGTGGCTCTGTGTTCCCAGCATAGCCAAGTTTTGTGTATCTGAAAGGAACAGACTGTTAATGCGTTTTACAAATTTGGCACACACACACTTAAGTATTTACACAGAACGTAAGGTGTAGGCCTACTCTGCAAGCACTGCAAGTCACACTGGATAAGAATGCCTGGTCATGAGCCCGAGAACAATAAAAATATACAGGAGGAAGATGACTGTAACAGATTTAGTGCTTTTAAAACAGTGACAAGGTTCTGTGTCGTTGCACGCAAGCCAAAGCAATCTACCAAAGTGCCTCAGATCTGAGAACAGAAACCTGAAGAGGCTTACTTCCTAAATCTTTCAGCCTCTTCAAATTAGGGGGAGAAGTAAAGTATCACAGTACAGAATACTGCCATGTAGAATCAAGTTTTTTTTGGCATACATACATAAACCCAGAAAAGGACCACAAGTAAATAAATAAAGACGGGGGATGACAGAACACATTTAGAAGTCCCCCCCCCCCCCCCCCCCCCGGGTGCTTCTACTGCTGAATGTTCAACTTTTCAAAAAGGCTCTGGTCTATGGACTGACAATATCACTACCCATCCTGATCTCATTCATACTATGGTGAGCCTCAGCTGGAATGGGACGAGCAGGGCTACATTCCAGAGTAAATTCCTAACTTGTCTGGAAAAGTCACCTGGCCTGGCTGATCTGCTGCAACAAGCAATAGACTCTTGTCAGACTGCAAACCTGCAGACTGTAAAGTCTACACCAGAACAAGGCATATGCTCAATGTCTGGTTATAATAATGCTTATATGTCAGGTGTAGAGTTAGTATAAAGATGCATATTACATTTAAGGTACTAGGGAAATTTACAACATGCAAAAAGAAACCTTCTGGAAGGCAAGGTGACAGTTGCCATTAATGAAAGATGCATGACTGAAGGTGTCTGCTTGTCAGAAGCCCTTATGCAGAGCTACTTACACTTTTCGTATTATATTTTAACACACAAGTTTACTGAAGCAATTTATGTTAAATATCTTGGTCAAGAGTGTAGCAAACACTATTGACAGAACAAACGTCCAGTGAACAATTTTTATTTGGCAAAAATAAGGGAAACGTCATTCATGTAAACTACAGAATGATCACAATTTTTGAGACTGTTCTACAAAAAATGGAGTGTGTTACAAAACGTAAAGCTAAAGGTCTTCCTTAGGTTTTTAGTTTGACACATTACTAAAATGATGAACATGACTCAAGTCTTGTGGTTATCTCTTGTCCACATTTTCACTTTGCACAGAAGATGCAGTTCCTCAATTATTACAATAACCCCCCCCTTAATATAGGCCTAGACAATATTCTCTGAAAAGATGATGTCACAGAAGTGAAAAAAAATCTTGAAGGAGAAAAATTAGGAGTATGCAACAGACAGTCAAGTCTGAGCAAGCTGTTGGCTGTTAAAGATTAAGTACAGCTGAACTTTCTAGGGGAACTTTCTCAAACTTATTACTAAGCGCAATATAAATCCATAAGAAAAAGCCACTTCTTAAGGTGGCGATACCAACCTTAACTTACAGTACATGAATCCATCTCAGAATAGTACATCATATGCAAACAAATGGCACTAATATACCTGCACTTCAGTAAGTCTACTTTTGAAATAAAGCCACAACATGCATTTTTGCATTCCGAATACTCGCAAGTTGTGTAAGAGTGCCATTTCATCAATGGACTCCTACACTGCACCCTGCATAAGTAACATGAAGCTATCTGACCTCCCCAAACAACAAACAATTGAGACAGCAGCATAAACAGACCTATATGAGCAATGACTAAGGCTTAGGGGCTGCCAGTTTAAACTTTCCTCCAATTCCTCTACTGCATTACCAACAAATGTCAGCAGCAAAAAGCCTAACCATGGGGTAGCTCTATTAGATGGCCACGATAAATGAATGGACAAGTCTCACTTCAGCTGCTGACATTCAAGACTTGTAACAAACTGTTACATAGGCTAAAGGTAAAGGTGATGGATTGCACAAAGCTTTTGTAAGGATGTACAAACCCCACTCTACTGATACTGGCTGCAGGGTCTTTTAAAAGTGTAGCTCGGCGCTCAGATTATACTTCCAGAGATGCCTGGATATTAGATTATTAGCGAACTGGTTGTATTAAGCGTACTCCTGAGATATCTGTGATATACCTTCATGACTTTACCCACAGATACATTGTGTGATTCATATTGCTAGCTCGCCCGAGACATCATGCAAAGTAACGTTACCTACTTAGTCTGTTAGTAAATTGTCGAATGTGCATTATTTTAGCTAGCAAGCTAACGTGACCTTTATTTTTGGTTGGCAATACTAGCCAGTTGCTGTTGCGGCGCGATGTATAATCTGTTTCGTTAACTTTTTTGTTTCTAAATTAAAAGGTAACACTCTGAGGAAGAGCTTTTGCAAATAAGAGAACTTGAAAATTAATTCGGATGCAGAAGAACACCATATATGGAATAAAACGGGTAAACCAGGAAGAGGATTTCACAAACCTAGGAAGTCTTTGTGCGCATGTGCGCACCAAAATGGTCTTGATGGCTAGTTAATGCAAAAAAAAAAAAAAAAAAAAATCCATTAGACACCGGGAAACAGGCCCACTTCCTCTAACTCAGCTTCTGAATGTCAGAAATCATTTAGGCAAAATGCCCAGCAATAAAAAAAACACCATCTACCAGGATATGCAGGTAGTGAGCTGGTCAACCAAATAACGTTATGAATTCGTTACTGATGGACCTATTCACTGCAAGCCACTCAGACAGGAAGATGATTTCTGATGATGGAACCAAATAGCTAGCTCGCAAGTTACTCCTCACAAATACAAGCAAGAATGCAAGCTAGCTAACCAAATTGCCCACTGTAATGGGATTGCCATCAAACGGCAGTATTCGCATTCATTCATCTTTGAAAAGAGCACGCCTAATGAATGAAAGAAACATCTTGCGCTGAGCCATTCTGCCTGTGTGAGTTAGCAAAGCCAGCTACCAAAATAACACTGCAACACACCCCTGCTGCCGACTGACAAAAGCAAAGGGATTCTCCCATCCGTACACTCAGATTTTCCGTCTGGTCTAGAATACCGTCCATGCGATTTAAATGACTTACCCGGTGCCACAGTCGACTACACAAGCCGGTAACCGTCCAGCCATCGCTTGCAATCGAGCGAGTTAAATTTGCGGGGCTCGATCTTTACAGGGAAGTAGTCTGTGTCGGGTAGAGGTGCTATCTCACCATTCAGAGGCGGAACCCTGAACCCGTACAGAGATGTTTCTACTTCCGCACTCGGGTCCCGGGCGGTGGTAGGCACTTTCTGCCCTCAGAAACTGATCCTGGACCAGAGTCAAAATTGCACGCCAAATGGCCGAGGATGTGATTGGGGTGGGAAAACTGATCTTAGATCTGTTGTAAGGGGCAGAAAGTACCCGGAGCGTCTCGGGCATATAGAAGAAGCAAGATGGCTGACGTCAGGCAAATGTAAAGCCAGAGCAAAACCATTGTTAATCACGGTCGCTGTTTTTTTTAGATAAAAATAGTTTATAATGCAAAATATGTTGTGTATCCCGCCATTTTAATGTGTGCTTTAACGAGCTAAATGTGTTGCTGTGTATGAAACACGAACATTATGAGATTTTTTTTTCAAAATTGTCGCGTCAGAGCAGGCACAGCGGATGGTTATAGTATAAAGATAGGCTGTGACTAGTAAACACTGAATTGCAGTTCAGCCTATCCATGTAATAGTGAAATTAGTTTAACTGCGTAGCGCTTGCTCTGAAGTGACGGTCGTGAATATGCAGGTCGATTGTGATTCTGCGCAACGTCCACTCAGATGGCAGTGAGCCGGTGTGTTTACGGTACGACGTGTGGATCACAGGTGGGGAAGTGGCTCAGGATGTGAGCGTTTCGGTCCCATAGAATCTCTGTGTCGATGAGCGGGGGAGTTTATTACCATAGATTAGACTCGCAAGACACGGCGCCGAGGGCTCAGGTATGCTGCCAAGGGCGCCGCCCTCGCCTGGAGGTGAAGAGTAATAATATTCGGAGTAATTCATACTTTAACCGGAAGTTCGTTCCATCTGGGCGATTATCACTGTAAACCAAACAAGTGTTATATGCTTCACTGTACCAAGTTTAAGAGAAAAGCAATGGATGGAAGGATGGAAAGCAATGTTGCCTTCTTCGGCTTTCGAGAAACTGCTACATAAATGAGCCACACACCAAGTTCTCTGCCACTCTTTAGATGTTCCTGATAACATCTTCTCCACTGTATCTCGGCCTTTACCATCGCAACTGTATGCTTGCTGGTCACTCCGAGATACGCCTGCACAGATTCACTGATCCTAACTGTACCTGGATAGCTCTTCTCAAGCTCATTTTTGTAGTTTGAAGCCAACCTATTTACGTTGAGGATCTGTTGTATATTGTGCCTTGGTTCCTGGTGGCTTTAAGACACTGGAAGAATATTATAGAATATTATAATATTTAAAATGATCAATTCCAGGCAGCTCCATATAGAGGAAAAACAATAAAACTATACAAATAAACAATAAAAATATATGTTTTCAAAGAATGAGACCACAAAACGTAATGGCATTTTCTTGTCAGGGAAGAATAACCATCACAATTTTAATCTATCGTGTCTTTTTTTTTAGAATTTAATTTGAGCACAACTCCATACTATATTACAAACATAAAGAAATTGCAGTATATGATGTTCAATGAAATGTTAAAATTATGGGGTTTAGGGGATTAAAATGGGCTCTTAGCTGTTGATTTGGATTGTTTGACCCTTAAATATGTCTAGAACAAAGACAAATCTGAGCGATAGTTTTGCAGTAATTGATTTTTACAGGAAACATTAGAAACAAGGACAGCAGACTTGTTTTATGTGGTCAAAGAACTGGAAGCTGGGGGACAGTTAGGAGACACCTGTTTCACCAGTTTGCAGCATCTGATAGAGTGAGAGTAATTTTTGAAGGGGCTGAATGCTGGGCTCAAGTTTTTTTTTTTTTTTAGATGGAATTACCCGTGGGCTTCAGGAGGCTATGAAATTGAAAGCAAGTGCACTAATATCCTATCAAGGCCATGTCACACCAGGTCTTCCTCTTTTTATTTTTATCACAGTGATACAATTGAGATGGCTCTGACAATGACTAAACCATTGATTATTATTAGCCATCACACTGATGTAATGACTGTCATGAGCATAAAAATGCTGGTGCTAGCCTACCAAGTATTGAAGAGAATCTTCATATTGCAAGCAATCGTCCAGACCCATACACTTGTGTAACCTTTGGCAGCGGGCCATTTCCCCCCTCTGTGGTTACATAAACCAATCACACTTCCTGTGGTGGAAACAGCTTTGAACAACAGAAGAGCAGAATTTCTGGCCATCATCTGGCAGCAAACACAGAGCCTAATCATATTCCATCTTAACTCTCCTAACCCTTCCTGGCACTAGTCCATTCTTCATGTTGTAGTACTTTGAAATCTTTCTTTTCTGCATGGGTTAGTATAGTACTATTTTACAAACTGGGACTTTTGTTCTCAGGCTAGTGAAGTTTTCTTGAGTTTTGTAGCACTTTATTAATCTCTAATTATGGTTGTAATATCACTGCCTTATATAGTGTCATTAATGTATCACTGGTGTTTTCTGCAACTGTACTGATCTTCATGTTGCCTTTTATGTATTGCTGTATCTTACTTTTTTAAGTCCCTCTGGACAAGGATATATGTTGTATAATGAGTGCAATGTACAGCAGAAATACAATCTATTCCTAAATCGTCCAGCAGAGGGAGTGGTTGACCTTTGAAATGTCTGTTTTGAAACACATGACACAACATGAATCTTGAGTGTCTGACAAGAGTTTCTGGATGTTACACCACTACTATAAATATTTAATTTGCAATAAACTTTCAGCTGGAATTAATATTCACTGTTAACAAATCTTTTTGCTGTCATTTTAATCCAGCAGCTTCATGACTGTTTCACAATTTTATAGTAATGAATTTGTGTTTTCACAATCAGTGGATGAAAATGCCAAAGAGCAGTTAAGCTGTCATATAATGTGAGGATAAAATGTCTTAGTGAACAAAATAATCAAAAATGAGTGGATGAAGCTGATCAGTCAGTAACGTGTCAGTATCAACCATGTGAAATGTTATGATTCTGACATTATGTTATCTTTCTTACTCATAAATTTCTGCTCATTTCACATAGATGACTGCTGCTTCTGCTGTTTCCATGGTTTTGTGTTGAGTTGTTCCGACACAAGTAAAGGCACTGAAATGATAACAGTTGAGTCTGTCCCTTAAGTACCCTCTTTTAAAGCCTTGCAATCCATCAGGAAGTATATATTCAAAGCATGACACAGAGTAAGGATTCCACCACGCAGAAAGCCAAAGACTCAGCCTGCATGCACACATTAATCAAAGGAGCAAGAGACCCTTTGGGGAACCAGTGATTCATTTATTGGTGGTTCAGGGCATTGGCACTTTGCCTGCTCAGCAAACATACATAGTATAGGATACTTACACTTATTTCTCTGTCTTACTCAGGCTTACCTATTTCAGTTTTGGATATCAATTGATGGTGCTTGGATGACCTTTTTCAGCAATGGCATACTCACTACAGCCACATTTCCTGATGTTTGTGCCTTCATATTAAATCCAACATAATGAAAACAAGCTATCCAAAAAGTCAACGATGATGGACAGTTTTAAACACTAGGTGAAACATCAGTGTCAAAAAAAAAAGATAAAATAAAGATGAACAGAATCACTCCAGAGACTGAAGAACAGGTTTGATAATGATATTTGTCCAACAAAATGACAGGAAGAAACCAGGCACTAGACATAAACATCAATTGACTGTTGGAAGTGTGTTCATTTTGTTCTCCTCATACAGGCTCAGTAGAATGATCCATCGTAAATGTTAGGTGGATGAAACCTGTCAATAAAATGAGACATCAGAAACATTTGACTCAATGAACTGGCAGAAGTCCATTAATTGTGAGTCATTAGCTGATGTACATTGGACTTTAGACTAAACTCTCCCTCAATAAACCTTGATTTATTTAGACGTAATTTTATATGTTTCACCACAATGATCAAAGTACGGAGTGAGAATGAATAAATATCATGTTTCAGTAATCTGCCTCTTAAAAGGCATGGACATTTATATTTTGCCATCAGTGTCATTTTGTTTGGAAGGCTGTCACCTATTAGATGTTTTATGTCCATCTGTCATTTCAATTTAAAATAAGGTTCTGTAACCTAAGCATTAAGTGTGAAATATATATGCATTATGAGCAACACTAAATCTAAGAGCCTTTAGAGATGGCAGTACAGCAGCTATGATGTTCCTTAAACATATATTACCAACAGCCATTCACCAAAAGCTACTCTGACCTGTACATCTTAAACATCCTCATTATTTCATTATGTTTCAACATGGTCTGATATATCTAATAATTAAATATTTTAGTCTGAGTGGTTTTGAGTCAGAATAAAATAAAAGAAGTGGATTGCTTAATTAGCCCAGTTGAGTAACTGTGTGAGTGGACATAATTAAAAAATGCATAGTACATCCCTCCAGAACCTGAGTGCGTTTGAGAGTCCATGGGCCTGTACTCAATTAAAACCACCAATTCAGGTTTCAGGTTAAAGAAGTGTATTTGCATATTTTAGGCTCATGGGGGCTCACAGTTGTCCAGGACAATCTGTTATGGCCTAAAAATTCAAACTAAGATAAACTCATTAACTGCAACACAGATACGATCTGGAAAGTTTGCTTTTGTTTGATTGAATTGCCTTTTTCCAATTACTTGGAGGGTTTGATTGGATGTGAGCCATAGCAATTTGGATCTGTTGAAATGCAATCATTAACAGCATTGCAGTTGTGTGTTTGTGTAATGTATTGAGTATCATCTCCGCATTAGAGTAGTTTGTGTTCAACCTCCTCCACTGGAGACCAAATATCTTTCAGTATATTTTAGGTATATATGGTAACATATTTATTGCTGAACATTTTCTTCTCAGAGCTAAGCTTTTCACATGACACCTCTGAGCGCATCACAGTCAGATGTCTTAAATTTCATTCTATAAGTCAAACTTTCCCCACAATTCTTTCAGTCTTAAAGTCAAAAGCTCCCCTTCCAGCCAGAGGAACCATTGCTAGGTCATACCCATTTGTAAATTTGAGCTCCTGCCCTTCAGAAAGTGTGTGCACAGCCCTGATGTAGGCAATGTAGGCAGATGTTTTCAGTCAGCCAGGAGTGTAGCAGCCTCATTTCCGTGTATCCATCCTTTAGGGTGACACAGGCAGCTGGTGCTTGTGAGCCACCAGGTAATTACAAAGTGGAGAAGTGCCCCCTTCCTGTCGGTTTCAGCCCCGTCTCTCAGCGTTTGCGGTTTCACTGTTGAATGTGTCTTGTATGACTCAGAACAAAGACTTGAGATTTTGTGCTATATGAAGTTGTCTATCTCTGGCAAAATTGTCAGTCAGGGGTACTTTCAGATTTTCTGTGGTTAATGTTACATTTAGTGAGTTGGAATGCTACTTTAAATTCAGCGAAGTGCTGTATGTATTCTCTTCCTTACACTACTGTGTTATCTGAAGTGGGAATTGCATTGCTTGCTTGATTGCACTCGACAGCTGCAATATTTTACTCTCACTTCGTAAGCTATAGTTGCTGAAGTCTCCCTCGTGTTTTTCTCTGATCATTTCTAAAGAGGGATGATGGTCATCTTCCTCCTTATGCCTGATCTGTCTCCATGCATGAGGAGTCTGTTTCTCAGGTCGAAACAGCCTAACATCTGTTGAGCATTCATCTGAAAGTTTAAATGTTTACATGCCATGTCAGTGGAGGGGTAAGAATTCATGTTAGCTAATCCACTTAAGGTAAATATTTTTAGATAATGAATTGCCCACAAATGAGTTCTTGTTGGAAACTTTGGAAAAGTGGACTTTGCAAATACATTTCAGCATGCCCACAGCACACTGTCCACTTGCACACTATTACAGTGTAATATTGAGACAAATTTAATATATTAGACATTGTTTCTTAACATTGCCTCATTGCCTGCCAGGAATATCTATTTTTATTGGTTTGGGATTAATTTGTAAGTCTGTGTTGTTTTGGGAATGTTATCACACCTGTTGCAATTTTTAATACTGATACAATGGCAAGTTTCCCTAATAAAAACAAAAACACTACTTACTACTACTTACTACCACTACCACCGCCTGGAGCTGTTACAGGGTCTGGCCCTGCCTTGTCATGAGGCAAAATTAACCTCTTGGCTCTCTCCAGTGAAGTTACCAGAAGTAAGGGTCTGGCCCTGCCTTGTCATGAGGCAAAATTAACCTCTTGGCTCTCTCCAGTGAAGTTACCAGAAGTAACTGCATTGCCCTCTATACCCTGTAAGGGCCTTCGGAGGGCGCCACCTCCTCTGTCTTTCCTAAGAAACCACCACGGGGCAACATCTCGTCACCCTCTCCAAGGGGCCACCAGAAGTGCCTTCTCAACTGTACCGAGAGTGGGGGGGGGGGGGGGGGGGGGGGGGGGTGCATCACCACATTGCCATGCGGGCCACCTGGAGTTCACCTTGCCTGTGCCACTGCTCCCAAAGGTTAATGTTTTAAGTTGGTAGCACTGAGAACATGGGAGAGCAGAGAGTTCCAGGATGGTAGCATTTTTAAATCTTTTTCTATATCTATAATACAGTAATTTAATAGTAAGAACCTGTATATCCCATTGCAATAAACTCAATTACAATATTTTAATATTAATATTTTAAGATATTGTTTATTATATATTTTTTAAATGTACAGATACATAAAAAGGATCAATGTTGCTTGTATCTGCTTGTCAACGACTGATTGAGGCTTTGTCATATACATGCCTGTGTCATCGGTGTGTTATTTCTTTCTTGTGGGTCCCCCACCTTTGTTTATTCAATGCTCATTTTCACAATGGGCATTCTCTCAAGTCCACCTGGAGTTCAGACTCCACTAATGATAACAGACGCAAACACCCCCTTTCCTTTTATGGACCTCGGTTCAATATTTAACAGACTTGCCCTTGCAGACAGAATGAATCACAGCTGCCATTAGCTGCCTGTCACGAATTACCCTGATACATGTCACAACCCGCAGAAAACAGAGAGCGTTGTTCCGTACAGTATTTGGAAACAAGAAGTGGAAATGGACGATTAATTACTGGACAAGTTTACACTCCGAGGTCGCTCCACTTGGAGAAGAAGGGCTGGGAGACAGCAGGAAGGGGGAGGAGGATGTTTTAGGTCTTTCAAGTCTTTCAGGTCTCTCAAGTATTTCAAATCAGCTGGATCTATTGCTAAATTCGGCCAGAGTTAAAGCGAAGTCATCCTCAGCCAGCTTGTGGATTGTTTGCTCACTCTCTCGGTGTGCCTGAGAGCTGTGTTAACAACAGAGAGGATCAATAATGTTCTAAATCCACCCCTCCCCAGGAAAAAAAGCAGATAATCTTTTAACCATGGAGCCGGACTACGAGATAGCCGCAGAGATGAAGACGGACGAATGGAAGCAGCTGGAGCAGGCAACGCCGATGAAGATCTTCCTCACCGTCCTCTACAGCGTCATCCTGCTGACGGGGATCGTGGGAAACAGCATCACCATCCGAGTCACCCAGGTGCTGCAGAGGAAGGGCTACCTGCAGAAGAACGTGACCGACCACATGGTAAGCCTGGCCTGCTCGGACCTCCTGGTACTACTGATCGGGCTTCCTGTGGAGCTTTACAGCGCCATCTGGTTCCCCTTCTCGTCCGCCTCCGGCAACGTGGCCTGCAAGGTCTACAACTTCCTCTTCGAGGCATGCAGCTACGCCACCATCCTGAATGTGGCCACTCTCAGCTTTGAGCGCTACATTGCCATCTGCCACCCCTTCAGATACAAGTCACTGTCAGGCTCTCGCACAGTCAAGCTCATCGTTTTCGTCTGGATAGCCTCGGCCATGGTCGCCCTTCCTCTGCTTTTTGCCACTGGGACCGAGGGGCCCAAGGGCGACCCGCTTTTTGACAGAGTGGAACAGCAGAACTTGACATTCTGCACAAACCTCACCCGCCGCTGGGTGATGTACAGGTCCAGCATCTTCATTGCATTCATCGTGTACGTTGTGGTGCTAGTGAGTGTGGGTATAATGTGCAAGAGCATGATCAGTGTGCTGAAGGACAACAAGGGCCAGCCAGCCAAGCCAGAGGTCAACAGTGTGAGGTTCCTGCCCAAGCACGAGAGTTCCAAGGTTAAAGCATCCAGAAAGCAAACTATCCTGTTTTTAGGTAAGACTTTACTTAAAAAATTTATTGACAGCTGTAATATGGGTGTTTACTATCTACAATGGTACATGTATGGACTTTTATATTTCAATAATAGATAGTCATCATAAATTAACTCATAAAATCCCAGTGAGGGAACACAAGTAGAAATTCTATCATTGTTCAATTTTCAGGTTAATACGTAGAAAAATGCCTCTATTTAGTATTTTTGTTTATGATGTTTTTGATATCTTTTCGATGATGCCCAGCTCATCCCATTCTGAATTATTAAGGGCATAGATATACCAGATACATAACATCAACAGGCTCATTTGGTGAAGGTGCTCATTTTCAACACAGGCTGTAACAGCTTGGACCCGGTTTTCAAGCTAAGCTGTGTCGTTCACCACAATGACTGAGGGTTCATAGCGATGGAACACAGCTGGCTTTTCCC
Source organism: Megalops cyprinoides (assembly GCF_013368585.1). Taxonomy (NCBI): domain Eukaryota; kingdom Metazoa; phylum Chordata; class Actinopteri; order Elopiformes; family Megalopidae; genus Megalops; species Megalops cyprinoides. Next base: position 26,997,578 of record NC_050596.1, read on the forward strand.
AGCAGGGCGGGGCTCGCCTTGTTGGCTTTGTTGCACTGCTCTTGGAATCCAGTGACTCACAGATGAGGATGTCAGATGATGTCAGATGATGTCATGGAGATGCAGCCATCCCCCACTCGACATTTGCTCTCCTTAGTGCACTGTGGCGCTTGTAGTGTGGCTGGCACGGGTGTGTATCAGAGCACTGCGTTTGCTACACCCGCTTTAGGAGTGCAGAACTCACAGTGAGACGAGTGCAAAGCACAGTGGGTGATTGCAAAATCTGAGGTGAAAAACAGAGAGAAAATGCTAATATCCCATTATAGTCCATGATGCTTTCAGGTAAACTGGTAGCAGTTGCCTAGACTCCTGTTAGGGATTTCAGGGGTGCACTGTCATTTGACCCTCTGACATTTATTTAAAACTAGAAATAATTCCCTTCCTCCATACCTCATCTTCCTCAAAAGCATTTAAAACTTTATCAAAAGCATTTTGAAATGCTGCGATGACAGTTAATGATTTCATTTATGCAGTTTCACCCTTTGGAGCTTATTTTCATGCTCAGGGCTACCTGCTGGAGAAATTCTTGGTGATACGTCACTGGTAGTGTTTTGATTATCATGGCAGTGTTAACCAAGCAGATTAATGTGTTGTTGTGAGGATATTCATTGCAAATGCAATACCTTGAAAATATTTCATTTGTGTTTGGCGCAGTGTTTGTGGAATCCATTAAAAGCATTTTTGGGGTTGGGTTGCTACTTTGTTTAAAAAGGAAGTTTACTCATTTGTCCCTGGCCTGTCGGTTTCCAGATGAACTCCTTGGCAGGTGGCTGTGTTTCACCATGAACTGAGTATAAACTGTGGTTATTACTGGAGCTTAGTTGCTTAGCACACAAGAAACTGGCCTTCTAAACAAAAACTTACAGATTTGTTTCTCAGGTAGAGCACTGCTGTTGTACCCTTGAGTATGGTACACAACATGAACAGCAATGTGATGAAAGTGAGTTGTTTCAGCAAATCAATATCCAGCTTCACAATGCAAAATTTAGATTTTAGCCATGGAAGTCACCCAAGAGCAGGGCCTCTACCAAGGGAAATTAATAATAGGAAAATTACCACAACACTCCTGCTTACCTGAAACATGATCTCAAAAATAGTGGAAATCTTTCCATACATGTGTTTATGGCATGCTGTATGTCTGTTAGTAAGTTATTTATACTTTCTCAAATATGGAATTTATGCATTTACTACCTAATGCATAATCATAACTTTCGTTCTCATTTGATAAACACCATAAGTCCATGAAGGCAATGAAGATATAAGACATTTGCAATTTAAATTAACATATTTTCTAAAATAATAAATGTTACTTGTAAACAAATATGAACCATGGTAGAGTGGAAAAAGTAAGTGAGAGCATTATACGTTGATATTAATCTTGATGCTACCATGAATGTATTCTTATGATTTGATAAACTTGAGTAATTTATTTGCAATTAAATGAACACCACATTGGCCCAGAACCAATGGAATAATGATATGCTTTTTCTGCGACCTTGTAAAACACATTTAATGAGATACTTTTTCTTTCATTTCTCACAGAACAGCGTGAAATTAACACTAAAAAGCTTTGTAAAATTAAATAAACAGTAGCATTTGCTTAAATGCACCACTAAAAATCAAGGACAAATCATATTGCAGCTAGATTGAATTGGTGCTTGATGTTTTACAGCCATATTGTCTCAAGGCTGCAAAGGTTGAGTGGATTTCAATTACGATATTTACAGCAACACAGCATCTGAATTGATTAATGCAACTTCAAGCACATTAATGTCTCCTGTGAGAATTCATTTAAGTGTAGCATGCAGGTACTTGTCTCAGTAAGTATCAGGATGTCAGGACGCAGGCACAAACTCAGACCAGGCGAGTACAGGTTTCAAGGGCTTTATTTGGAATTGCTGGGCAAGTTTGTGGTGGCAGTCCGAGGCAGACACAAACCAGGAGCAGGGATCAGAGACAGGAACAGGCTGGGTTGAAACCGGGTAGGCAGGCAGATCAGGTGACCAAGGCAGGTACGAAGTCAGGCAGAAATCGGTATGGGACCACTAACACAACAAGGTGGGCCTCTAACAGAGAAAGCACTGAGACAAACTGGCAACAAGACAGAGACAAGCAGGGTAGATATAGGGCTGGGCTGACGAGGAGATGGGATGCAGGTGGGCAGGCAGGCAGGTGGAGGCGAAGAGGAAATCAGGTGGGCGGGGACAGGGCGGAGAGCGGGGCAGGGCCGGAACACATGGACACAGTAAACAAAATCGCATGGACAACACTGACAGACAGGAAGAACACCAAAACAACAGCTAGGGGGCCGAAGTACTGACACAGGGTTTTTTTTTCTCAGAAGGATCTGGTGAGGTCATATTATGACATCCCCGATAGCAGGTGTCTGTCACCTCATAAATCAGCTTGATCTATGACTGGAGCTAAAACATGACTTTGTTTAGTGCATTCTAAAATAAATAGCCTCTATAAAAGTGACTGTATAAAATCCCCCATCTAATCCTGTGTTCTCTATAAAAGAAAATGTACAGTATGGTATTGATTTTGGTCCTTTACTGCTTTGCTTTCATGCAGTTTAACAAGTGACAGGTGGTGGGAGACTGTGTGCCTTAACATATAATTTTTCTCTACCAGGGTGAATTAACAGTCTTTGAAAATGATATTATACAGAAAGACAAGTTAAAGATTATAGAGGGAAGGGATGTAGGCTTTTACTGACGTTTCTTTAATTGAAATACTAATGCTGTACAGAAGAAGTACACCACAGCACTTCCAAATGTCTCCACTGCTGATTTAAAATGGCATTACATCGAAAGCAGTGAGGTAGGTTGAGATTTTAATGTAGAAAATGTCTTTGACATTTAAACACAGTGTGAGTAATTTAAATCAGGATTTTAAATTGACTTCAATCAATCAATTTCGTTGATAATGGGAAGTAAGGCACACTAATTCATTCAGTCCAACAGTAATACATCTCATATGTAATGAAGAGCAAGTCTTATGCAACAAACCAAAAAATATGAAGTAACAGACATCCCATTTATACAGTATTACTCATTCACATTTGCAGTGGTTTTCCTTGTCCTGCAGTGATTGGTAATTATATATGAATTATTTGGATTTATTTATGATTCCAACAGGCAGTGTGCTATAATTCAAATAAAGACGTAAATCTTAAAATTAATATTTATAAAATGTTGCAAGGTTAGTGTTGAACATGTAATCATGCTGAAGAACCATGATCAGATGTAACATTGTTGTGTTATACCTATGATTCAGACCTTTGATTCAAATATTGGGTTGGGTACAATGATTGTATGCTTGACCTTTATTGTGCTTTTACCACAATACTCTGAGTAAAATGAAAATATTGGAAAACCTTGAGTCATAGAATGAATAATGTATTCATTGTAATTTTCACTCAATATGGTTGTCTTTATAGCAAACAGATAAAGTAATCCATTGGATTTAATGTCAGTGGCACTGTGACGTGACGTATCCCTGTGTTCTCCCAGTTTGATGTTATGGCTGTATTTTCTGTGCATTGCTACAACAATTTCACTGATTATTTACCTGATTTAATAACTATCACAATCCTGCTGTTTCAGTAATAATGGCTTGAAGCGGCAACGTTAACACCTGTAAAAGCTTCTGAGTTAATGTGGAGTACCTTGAAGCAAGGTTACTGATTTAATTAGCCTAGAGGTCAATAACCGAAAGTGCGTGGAACCACACACAGATGGGCTGAAAGCAACTGGGCATTACGCCTTCCCTTATCTGAGGTGGATTTCTGGGATGGAATTTTTTGTCTGTGTTCTCATCACTGTAGAATGTTTGTCTAATGAGGTCTTGCACTCTATAATAGGAGATACAGTCAGGAAAGGTGGGTACAGTCTGACTTTCATGCTCATTTTAGATTCATTCAGTCCCCATACAATGGACCACAAAATGGGCTTTTCTAACAATATATCTGCACCACCTCACAAATGGGTGGAGCTAAATGCACCCCCTCCAGAATAAACTGAATGGCTAACCATATTTGCTGAGCCAGTTATATCAGTGAGTTGGTTGCTAATGATGTGGGTTTTTGATGAACATTTAAAAATCTTTTCTTCTTTTCTAGAATATAATATCTTGCACTACTGTGTAAAGTCAGTCTTGAAATGTTGATCATAAAACTGTATCAGATTAAAACTTTGTTTATTATTAACTATATTAATTACATCTTACCACAATCACCAGGTGAACAGATGAAAAGTGTCATATGTAACTGAATGCGTCTAAAGAAATAACTGCGGTATTTGTGACAGGGCAAATTTTGAAAATATTGCTTTCTCAGACAGAAGCATTCTAAAAGTATAAATAATGTGAGATTTTCAATCAAGACAATAAAGTTGACTTTGACTTTGAACTCAAGCAGCCCAAGCCACACATCTTCTTTACCTGCACTACCAGTTCACCTCCATTAGAGGGCAGCCTAACCACACAGCACTACGTCATCCCCCTGGAAAGGCAGCTGTATCCAACAAAATAAACAAGAACTTTGTGGAACATAGATCTAAGTGAAACTGTCTTTACCAGGATAGCACAGACAATTGTAAAAAGGAGAGGTTTAATGTCCCATCTAACACTAGCAAGTTACCTGGTATTATATATTATTACACATTTATGAATTATATTTAACATAAACATCTCTATAGATATAATGAACAAAAGCTTCACTCCAAGAACTTTTTTTTTCAAACTAACAAAAACATGGGAAATAAAACGAACAGATTGGATGCGAGTAACTATAAACAGACCCTGGATTTTCAGATGATTGGCTGTCATCCTGGAGGAGATTTCTTCAAGACACGCAGACATCAGAGAGGCTCATGCATCAGAGGAGGGAAATGAAAATAATGATTGTTAGCTGCAAAGTGGCCATGGCGATCTGGGGGAGAGAGATGAGAATATGCTGTATGCTATATTCTGTGAAAGGCTGGGAGCCAGGGACGCAGATTGTCCTGGAGACAAGGTGTTAGCAGCCTGCCAGGTAGCCAGAGAACCAGAAACAGAGCTGCACACATTACCAGTGCAGGAGAGTTGACAGAAAGATAAGATGGTACACCCTGGCACCCTGGCACCTGGGCTGAAGACAGAGAAAGGAGGACCATGGCTTTGAGATTTACGAAACAGCCTGCAATCCAGTTAATCCCGAAATACCAATGCATGTCCAGTGTTTATCTGTGTTGCTATCTTTGTCTCAACCAGTTACAATATATATTTTTGTCAGCACCCTCTACTTCATTACCACAACACATATTTTTAATCTGTGCTGTTCCCTCTCTGTGACTTTGGAGAATAATTAATGCAGTGTTCAAACTAGTTAAGGTACCTAAGCATCATGTTAAGACAAAAGGTTAATTGCTTTAGATTGTTGTTTTTTTTCTCTCTTACTCTAGTGGCTATTTGTGATATGCATATTAATTTTGTTTTCCTGCCTCTGGCGTTCCAATTTTGCCCTTCATGGTTAACTTGAAACACCAACATTCATATCCCCCCCTCCCCCTCTCAGTCTCTCTCCACACGCTGCTCTCCAAGTCTCTTGACAGAATCACACTGGGCGATTTTTCTGCTGCTCTCAGACATAAGTACATACTTTGAGAAAAATCAATATCATTAGCCATTCCTCTCCTTCCTTGTCCTGTTCTGTGTTTGGTAAGGTTGAGTGGTTTGTGTGTGCTACCTTCCAGATGTACTGCAGCTGCGGTATGGAGCTTTTGGATATTGTGAACATGCTTTATTGTGAAACCAACTTCATCAGCAAATATGTGTTAGTTGTTGCGCACGCAGCAAAGGAAACAAATATAAGAAATGATTTGGAGTGCCTTAGAGTACCTATAGGAATGGAGTCTTCATTAATAAACAAACATTTTAGCATATGTTTTTTTTTTTTTACTTTTGGTATCATGGTATTAGTCTTCATGTAAAACATTTCAAGTCTTTTGAAATCTGTCTTTATACCTGTACTTTATTATGGTGTGGGTTGTTTCCTATGCAAAAAAATAGAAAAAGAAAAAAGAAAAAAATCTTTGTCCTGCAGCAAGTTTAAGCTTACCAGGCTTCACTGAGATACACAGCATTCTGTGTTGAATATTGTACTGTACTCTCACTGGTGGGCAAATCTGTCCTTGATATAAGCTTTTTCTTTTCTTTTTTTGTTTGCTGTGTAAATACCACTAAGTCGTATCAATAAGTGAAGCCAAGCCACCACTTCGAAACCATCTGTTGCCTAGCCAACCTGACAACTTTTGAATATCTTTAAAGTCTGCCAGGTTATGCTTTCACTATGCTTTCAGCATACTGCCAAGCTGAGCTTACTCTGACCTACGTTATGAGGATTGAAAATACAAACAGTGAAAATGGTTCATTTTTCCTGATGGTATCACCCATACACTGTAAACTGTCACAATCACACAATACAAAAGTTGTATAGTGTAATATTTTGGTGAGCAATGTACTCAAATGGTGTATCTGGATTTGAGAATGTAAGTCTACTGGACCCATAAAGTTGCACTTAGTAGCTACCGTGTAGTTGCATATTACACGTTGTATAACAATCTATTATACTTATAGTTTTGCTACATCGATGCTCTGAAAAGCGTTTTCAAAGCAGATAAAATGTATTTGTTGACACAATTATTTTGTACAGCTGTATGTGATTGTTGTTCCGTAAAAACACGGTCTGGGGCCAGTGTTTTTACTGGTAAGCAATTTTGTCACTGGCACTAGAGGGGTTAATGGAAAATGAAGTCATCTAAATTATGACAACAATGCTGCTGCTTGGTGGCTTGCTGCTGGCGTGCTTATGGAAGTGCTCACTGGTTCAATGGTGGAAAAACCTCCTCTGGGACAAATTTCTGGGCCAAGATGGATCACGCTTATGGTTGTCAGCCCAAGGTTTTTGCAACGCTTGCATCATCCATTTGCATGAGAGAACTGTCGCCAGTGGTAACCTCATCATCAACTGACAGGCAGCGAGATGCTGCTGGCTAACCAACGTAGGGGATGACTGGGGCAAGGATGGAGCAGATAGTGTTGGGCAAGAGATAACCAAACAGTCCCCTCAAGATATTTTATGTTTTTATTTGATTTTTTGTAGGTTCCCACAACTGATTGAAGGTGACATCGTACAATTACTGTGTATCTACCTGTCAGTCTGACAAGAGGAAAATTGTAAGCATTAGGTATTGTAATCATATGGTTTGCACTAGATTTATATTAACTAAAGTTAGGAGCTTGTAGCTCCTCATCCTGTATAAACAGACAGTGATAACAGTAGTAACAGGGTGTTAATGCAGTATGACCTGGGTGTGTATATCTGTAGTGTCAGTCTCTAAAGATATTATGCAGTCAGATCTGATCCATAGTTTCATCTCTCTAAAAATGTTTTAAGGGCACCTTAATTCTAAAAATAATTGTTTTTTAATTACTTTTTCAAATTTTATTCAGTATATTGCTCTTGATAATGAATATGTCAGAGAGCTGCACAGAGACATTGTGAGTTATAGTAAATATAACTTGAAAGATGGAGCAATGATGCTTTGGTAACAGAAAATAAATCACTAAAAGTGATGATAGCAGAAGCAATGACATGCAATCAATCTGTGCTAGGACAGATAGACATTATAATGGAACACCTTTCAGTTATAGATAGTGAGGTATCAAGCCATTCACTCTTGGGAGGAGAACACAAAATACGCATGTTAGTGTGGGGAAAAAAATGGGAAATTGCCACTCAGTCCCCTAATGGCAACCAAGCATACTCACTTGAATTACAAATTCCCCTTCAGTTCACATTGCATTAAGAAAGCGGTGCAGTTTTGAGATTTTATATCTCTGGTTACGTTTTCCTCATGCTAAAAGCTGGCTCTTTGCATGCAAGCCTGACTTTTATTTCACATCTACAGGATTTCAATCATTTCTGTCTGTGTGTTACCCTGCATCCTTGAAACATTTTTAAATATGCAAGAACTGCAGGTGGCCATGGCATGATTTGCAACTTTGCTTTTTTGCATCCTGTGTTTTTTTTTTTTTTTTCATGCAGCTATTTCCATCCAGCCTTGAATGCCTCCAGCACACTTCAGCAAGGTTGTAATCCATTTAGAATTTTTTTTTCCTCCTATTGTGCAGAGGTTATGGTTTGGAGGGATATGGCTTCATTTTTAAAGTCATACGGCTGGGCGTTCAGAGGCCTAAGGGTATGGTGCGGTTGGATAGTCCAATCATATTCATTTGGCTGGGGGACAGACGTGGGTGTTTCCTGAGATGAGATGTGGTATAAATAAGACAGGGAGGCTATTGGCAGAGGTAGACTGGGCCAGTGGGGTGACTGGGAAATATTTTGAGAAGGGCTCTGGCCAAGCACAGCTGTAGCTGGAATCTATTGGATATTTATGCGCACCTTGCCTGAACAAAATAAAAGGGCAAGTCTGTCACACAAAATAAGGTGTGTGAGAGTGCAACGTACTTTTACAGTGTGTCATTTTTCCAGAGGCATAGGATTTTAGCAGAACATGACCCCACTGTATACTTGTTTGTTGCACTGAGCTATAAATAATACATTTACATCTGTATTGGTAGGGAAAAAATATAAGCCAAAGTAATTGAGTATTTATATATATATATATATATGTGGAAATTCATATCGATTTCAATTTAGTATTATGTCTAACAATCTGGTTCCATTCTCCTTTTATCAACTGTATGTAAGTGATTTATTATGTATAACCACTTATATATGTTATGAATATGTTAGTCTACATGCAAACAATAAATAATGCCTAAGCAGATAATTCATAACTCAGTTTTGTACAATGGACAACTTATTTTTAAAAAGACCTTAGTCATGGTTTTTCCATACTCAGTCTCCTGTGATCTCAGCATGATTTATGGATGGCTTTTGTGACAGTTGTTACAAATTAATTCTCACACTGATCTGGGGTAGTCTTTTTTTTTGCAACTGAGTCCCACAGAAAATATAAACAGCGATTGGACTGGGACTTGAATGCCACATCTTCACAGAGTACATGATGGAATTTCATCATCATAATGAACCACCAGAATCCCACAAGCTGGTTGACTTAATGCCCCAGGTACAGCTGTTTGTGCACATAATGTAATCAAAGCTATCATGTGAGTTAACAGAGGATGGCATAACGACGTTGAAATGCATGGAGCGCTAAAAACTGAGGTTACAAATGAGATGTGCTAAAGCACAGCACCGTAGTCAGTCAACTGGGTTTGTAGAGCCGTGTTTAATTCTCAGCCCCATTGTCGTAAAGCCCTCAAGCAAAGTGCTTAACATGAATCCCTTCAGTATACACCAATCTGCATCAATGAATAATGTGCAACTTTAGCATGTGTCTAAAGCAAATAAAGAAAAGTAAGCAGATTAGTGCAATTTAAAAGTTAAAAAAAGTGATAAAATCTATGGCAATTTTTGGTTTATATATTGCCTATATTATGTTACATTACATTACAGTCCTACATTACATTCCTATATTTAAAAAAAAACAGAATTTTTGTCACTAAATGTCTTAATATTGTAGAAAATAAGAAAAATTACATTTCATTGTCCCTAAAATATAATAAGAACATCTATAAAGTTGACAATAGTCAATTATGATATATGCGATGTATTTTGATTGGATTTCACATTTAATTATATTATTTACTCATATTGCCTTTTTGTAATTTCAAAATTATTGGGTTTAAAGATCTCAGTGTTGCTAGTTCAAAAATGTTAGATATATTACTAAATGTGACAAGTTACAAGTCTTGTGTGCCATATGTCATTTCTAATTTTAGTGAAAGTTTGTCATAATTTTGTAGTTTGGGTCCTGGGGACAACAGCAATTAAACCCAAGGACATTACAGAAACAGCAGTACAGTTACTGTATAACTGTAATAATGAACAGTAAATTGATGTTATACTTTTTTACATGGGATTTGAGGACAGGAAGTTACATATGTTACAAGACCATAAAAACTGCTTAGACAAAAATAAAATGAGGGGATAGCCATTCAGCCAAGCACATTCATGAATAATAGATAGTTTTTGTAATGAGCTTTTGCTAGTGCTATTCTTAAAAATGATTTCACAATTCAAGAGGTTATTCTGAGGACAGCCAGACTCCTATGACATTCTGACTGCATTTCATATCTGTCGCCCTGAACAGCCTGTAGTTTGCCTTACAACTCTTGGAAAGTACCTGTCTTGCTTGACGAAAAGTATTTAGGAGATACTGCCGTTAGAAAGACATGGTACAAAAAATAATGTAACTAAATTTAAGGCAAATTACAACAGTCAATACTGGAAATACAGTACATGCATGTGTCAGAAAAAGTTGCCTTCCTGAACATAAAAGGCTGATGTATTTTTTTACCCACTTAAATCTGATTTATTTCTCATTGAATTCCTAATTATTTCAAAGGATTATGTATTTCAGCTGTGGAAATATACACAATAAAGAGTTTGTCCACAAAAAAAATAATTGTAACATTAGAGTCAGAGGGAAAAAAATGCATTAGTAGAAAAGATCTGTTGTGTTAGTTACTATGACCTGTATTTTCTCCAACCATTGTGTGCTTTATCCTTTATTTTGAGGTATCTGTATTTTTAGCAGTTGTTTCTTACACCTTTTTTTTTGTAAATGTGTCCTTTCAAAAAGGAAAACAACATACTTTTTCAAATTCACAGCTATGATTAAAGGACAACACAAATTGTGTATGAAATTAAATTATTCAGATGGTTTTGAGGAAGAATACATTCTCTCATTTTTATAAAAGCAGTGCATGGCAACTTTCTGAATGTTAACTGGTGATAATAAACAGTTGCCTGTATGCTCATGGGCAAGACCCAGCATTGCCATGGTAACAATTTGATTTATGAGGTCTGTGTGTTTTTCTTCTAATGGAGCACTTATGCTGTAATAAAATCAAAACCTGAATATGTTTCTATCATTCAGATGGGGAGCTTTTATTGACAATGTGACATGCTATGATTTACCACGTTCTGTAGATTTATTTTGAATGTACAAAGCTCAAAATAATGCCATAAACATAAGAACAGGCATCAGACATATGTGCTACTCCAAGGGAGGGGCAGCCTATAAATATCCAGGCATTTTAGGCTGAGACAGAGAGCACTGGAGTTAATTGGACCCGCTTAATTAGACCATAAATTTATGAACAATTAAAAAATATATAATTAATTTATATCGAAAAAAATGTAGCTTTAAATGTGTTGATTTAAGAGGTCTACCGATATTTATAACTTTGTAGGCACTGGATCTCTAGCATAAATCTCCATTATATGTACAGTATGTTTGTGTATCTTCAGTCTATCATCCAACCCTACCAGCCAGCCAGCCAGGTCACTGCACTCAGCTGATTTTGAATGCTCGACTGCCCCACAATTCCAAGTTGTGAAGTTGCCCTACTGCTAGTCAGCTGGCTACCTAGCAGCGAAATCCCAGATTATGTTGTCAAAGTGCCCTTGTAATATCAGTATGATCATGTTAATAAAATCACGTCTACCTATTTACCAATAAATGGCAAGTGCTTACATGATGATGATCATTTCAATCATGATAACATGTATAGTTTATAATAGATGGAGTTTGTTGGCAAAGTTATTATCAGTGGAAGCCAATTATACTCTCTGCCTACAGTACAGTGTAGTAATTCCTTTTGCCAGCTATTTGTCATTGACCCATCACGTTTAGAGATCTCAGCCAATCAGATTTGTGTATTTTGTGTATGCAAGGTGGAAGGCAACGCCATCCATTTGGAGTCAACTTCTATCTGAGGTCGTGTCAAGGCAAAAGAAACATATCCCATATAGCTATGTTTAAAGTGAAAGCAACCCAGCAGAAAACACAGATGTGAATGAATTAGTTTAGTATAAAATGCTGTCATTGTCCTCCTTATGGTCACAGAGAAATTGATGCTTGGCACTGCACTCGTCACCATATTAGTTGCTACAGCTCCTGTAATAGGAAGCAGTATCTGCTCCTCTTCCTGTTCATTTGTGTTTGGTTGCCAGTGGTGATGGCTTTATTTGGTCAATTGGTCAATATTCAGGCTGCAAAGTGTTGTTGTATAAATGTTATTAAATCCAATGAGGGAGTAAATTGAATATTTCAATCAATTGCATAAAATGTACTGCCTCTACAATGCTTCAGCTAAAAAGGCACTGATACTGTTCATGGTGCAAATTATACATAGAGTAAACTGTTCAGTAACCTGTTTGGGATTTTAGAGCAAAGTTTCTGCTGTTTCTAAATTATCTGTGTAATCTTGTTTACAAAAACTGTGGTATAGATTTTTGCAACCATGGTCACAATTTGTCACCTTTTATAGTCAGAGGCGATGTATAAAATCTAAGTAAAAATATAGCAAGGGAAGGAACATTGCTATCTAATGGCCCCATACACCCTGTTATAGGCGATCAGGGACAAGAACTTGCTCGATGCTCATTACTGCAAATGTCACCTGATGCAACTTTTTGTTTTTTCTTTCTCTCTCTGTCTCTCTCTCTCTCTCTGTCTGTCTGTCTCTCTATCTCTCTCTTTCTCTGTGTGACCTGAAAGTGAGAATCTCTTTGTTTTTAACTATTCCAGTGTTGTGAAAATCTTTGAGCCCCAGCATTGCCCTTCAGAGTGATAAATGATTATGGAGACTTAACTGAATCGAGGACCTCTTTTTGCGATACTCCTCAGCACTTCAATCACTTCTTCTATAAAGAGTCATTATTGGTTTCCCTGCTTCCTGGCTTCCATTTTAATCAGTGTAAAACCAATGGACATTGCACCATGGTCTCTCACCGGCATTATTGTGATTAATATAGACTGTTTATCTTCTTAGGTCTCCGGTGTGATATATTTAGTGTCGGTCCAGTTCTTGTTAATGTGATTCGTGGCACAATGATATAGACCCCGTCCCTTTTAATGCAGACAAATCTATCAAAACTTACTTTTTATGAAGGTTCACCTTCTCTATTAGTTCTCTGACTTTCACTGGATAAACTTGGCAGATACTATTTATTTGTCACAATTGTGATTTTGTGTTGAAGGAAAAAACTTTAATTTTTTTTTAATTTTAAATAATTTATTATCTTTTTAATAAATTTGAATCCTCATTTAAGTTAAAAGGGGCATTTTTTCATTGATCAGAGTTGCTTTTGGTAATTTTGGAGTGTGTATCATTGTACTGGATCATAGTAGACTAGTGTCTGACTGTATGAAACAGACGTTTGTGTGTGACTCATTGTTCTAAGCCTAGCCAAAAATATGACCTTCAGGTGGAAATCTACAGACAGGAATATGATTTTTTGGCATATATAATCTCTTAAAACATTTCCAAAAGTGAAACAAAAATACTGTATTTATTAATATAAATAACTGTATCTGTCATGGCTTGAGATAAACAGTCACATTCTCTTTCAAACACATTTATGTAACTGACTTCAAACATATGGATATTGTTATAGATGTTTTTTCATAATACATTATGTGTGTGTGCGTGTGTCTGTCTGTCTGTGTGTGTACATGACAGTGCAACTCTAGTTAGTATGTAGTTAGTTGTGCAACCCTTAACCATTTGATAAACTTTTGATTGTAAGAAAGACACTGAATCACAACTTTCAGTAAGCAAAGTCTTTTTGCACTCTACTGTGCAAAAAGACCCAGATCTCCAACTTTGACTTTTTAAAACTGATCCCAGATTTTGTCAATGCGAGCAAGTATCTAGCATCCTGTCTGTCTACTGGAAATGTATAGGTTGGCATTCAGTTTTGTAAACATGTCTATGGATGCATTCATATTCCTGGATGTTACTTGTTATGCAAATCCCTTCAGAAGCAGTATTGATATCCTATACCTGAGCATTATTTTCCTTGAAGTGGGGCATAAGGGATAATTTTTTTGTCAGTCAGCTAATTTGGTTATAGAACTTTGGATCTGTGTTGTATGACACAGATATTGATGAGTACATTGAATACATTTTATATCGATGGTGAAACACCCACATTCTGCAAGTAAAATCTTTTGCATGGAGTTAAGGTGGGTGTCATAATGTGGGTTCAAACATTCACATTAATCAGGCACTTGAATTAATCTCAGAATTATATGTGCCAGTAAGGGCATTGTACAGTCAAAAGCACAATTTAAAAGCATGTGAGTTACTGAAGTACTGTGGAACTACATAAAAAAAAATAGCTGAGGTTTTTTGAAGGTGAGTCAACCAAGCAAGGAAGAAGAAGGGACAAAACAATGATCGATCATAATAAACCCACTGAGATTTGATAGGAAATCATTCAAAAAATTGAATTAGGTGCATGTGAATAATATCCCTTTCAAATGAATGAAGTTACTTGGTAGTTTAATGCTTGTGGATTGCTCTTAAGTGACACATTAATTTGTGCATGCACTGCCTGAATTTCATTTGTCGGCTTATAAATAGGAGCTTTTTAATCAAGTTACAGGAAGAGAGGGTAATCTTTATATTTGTGCTTGTAGAAGTGACACAGTAAGCAGCTGGAAGGCTTGTGTAAAAAAAATGAATAAACTTAGAATTTTTTTTGTATTATGATTTCATTTTAGGAAGTGTTAGTACTTATGGAGGTTTAGCAAAAAGAATATATCCTAAATATAAGACTCAAATCGTAATCACCCTTATCATTATTTGGGAGATGATAGTGACATTTAGCACAATCTATGGCAAACAACCAGCTGTTTTGAGTGGATTCCAGCATTACCCAGGTTTCCACTGTTATGCTTTGCCCCTTAATTACCTTGACTGGCAGATTGAATTTTCTCAGTTGCTTCCTTCAGTAAAGGCTGTTGATTGCATGATTGCCACATTGTGCAGTTGTTCTGCGGTTGTCCTACTGTACAATACACGAGATTAAACTTCTCATTCATGTGTGATTGTCCCCTGAAATACACCATAAATCATCTGAAGAGGTTCTTTAGTAAGGAATCCAGAGAGGCTGAGTAATTGTGTTTATGTCATGGAGAGATGTACTATGTGTCTATAAATCACTGCTTCAAATGCATCATTTAATATGTTAGTTAGCAATGTTTTGACACTGGACTAGGTTAACCAGAATAAGATTGTAATGAAAACTGTCAGATAAATGCGAAAATTCAGGCTGTAAAGTAATTGATTTTTATTTGATAAACTGCCACTGCTGTTGCATACAGTACTGAAAGAATATATGTTGGCATGTGTAGGGATGCAGGCTTCTAGATTGCCTGGAGATTGTATAGAGATAAAGATATTTCACACATTCATATTATCTTCCAAAAATCGAGATGTTTCCTAATGTGATGTGCGGCTATGAATGAGAGATTGTATGACACTGAGCCAAAACTGTTACAGCAACTATATGTTTCTTTTTGCATGTCCTCTGCACACTAACTTTGGCTTTTGAGCTTCAAAATCAAAAGATAATGTATTTTTCATATTTGGCTTGAAAATATTAACCTTTTCCCCTGCTACGTTTGATATAGCGTGCATATATTACACAAAATTTCTTTGTGCATTTTCAACATATTCTACATTTTACTAATATATTTTGACATTCTACTGGCTCCCATATTCAATGTGTAGACAAATATTTCATTTAGGCATCTCTGATTGTACATTTTGACATGCACTACTTTGTGTTGGGCCTGAGTAAGCACTGAAACAAAAGTGCATTCTCCCATTAAGACCTGCTGTAAAATCTGGATGGTCATGTCAGCGTTTTGTTAATTTAATCCCAGTGGATTTCCCCTGCTTTCAGACCATGGCAAAGATGGACACTGCATCCTGAACATTTTTTCTCCCCTGATATTAATAATTTTGGCTTTTTTGCTAACAAACCTATACTGTAAACAAGCCTGACATTAGGTAGTCCCTTATCAACGTGAGTGTTTCAAGCACCAGTACTTAATGTGACTGGTCTGCACCCAGAAATCATTAAGCGGCTGTAAAGCCTTTGCACCTGCCTCATTATTTTTAATAATCTCTAGTTTTTGATGCTTTTTAAGCCTGGGAGATCTGTAGAATATGTCCTTCTTTCACCTCACACCATTTGTACTCAGTTTCCTCATGTGTGTTGAATGGTGCGGGCAACTTTGTTTCTCAGCACAGCTCACTTGATCTTTAGGAAGGTGCTCCATTACTTCTAGATATCTTTTTTTGTTTACATCAAGTCTGTCCCTGGAGTCAGTTCTCACGCCATTACCTTATTGTCCTCATATTTAGCATACATTTTACAGAGTTGGTGAATGATTGAAGACATCAGACCACAGAGCTAACATGTCATTTCACATTCATTTTGACTGGCATTTTAACAAGCTTCCCTTTTAGCACTAGTTTACGTCATTCATTTTGACTGGAGATACAGCCATGCAACAGCATCATTCAGAGGTCTGGGTCTATTTGCCACCAGGTAGAAACTGACTAAATTATTAAACCTGCTGTTTAGAACCCAGGTATGGTTGCAGCCTGAAGGGTATCTGTAAAACCTGGGCCATGTTCAACAGGCAAAATTACGCAGAATATTTCACAAAAAGGTTATGGGAGGTGAAGTCCACTGCTTGCTAAAATTGTTCCAGAATTCATTGTTTATGGACTTCACCTCCCATCAGCCTCATAGAAAAATGTTTTGTGGTGCTCTTATCTGTTAAGAACAGGCCTAGAGTAAAATCAATCTCTTGGACTGACATTGCTATCTACTCAAAACTCACTGATTTATGAGTTCATAAGAAAACTCTCACCTGCATTCCCCTGAACAAGGGTATTCTGACAGGGTACTCCAGTCATCACAACGCATATCTGAATAAAAGAGTGCTTTATGTGGCTGATGTGGCACTTTGAGCATCACTAACAGGCATCATTAAGCTTAGAGAATTCATGGCCAATGTGAAGCTTGGAGTGATGAATCATTCCGACAATCTAACGATGAATTTACCTTACATTGATTAAAGCATTTATTTTATTAATCAACACACACACACACACACACATGCCCCAATTCATATAGCCTATCCATGTAGCAGATTTTTGTCCTTACTCACAGCAGCTGTGTAGACCATTTATTAGCCACAAAAATGTTATCTGTTATCACAGTGTAGAAAGTTGGGTATAAAGTATGCTTAAGAAACTCATAATTCATCACCCTGACAGTGTAATTTTACCTTCCACAGCAAGATAGCTTATCGGCTGTGTTTTCATCCACTAGAGCTATGCACAAGATAATCTGAAAATATGCCTGATATGTAGATAGCCATTTTTCCCTTGGGGTTCCCTCATAAACCCCATTACAGAAGAAAATTGTGCGACTTCAGGGGACAGATTTCAGCCAGTAAAGGTCACAGAAATTGACGGCACCAGCTGAAACGTTCTGTCTTGTCGAATGAACCTTTCAGCAGTGTGCCATCCTGCCTACAAGACTATCTGGAGAGAGGACAAGTTATTGCAGGATAACATCTAGAAAACTTGAAGGCCGTAGTTTACTTGCTTTGAGAAACTTGTGTTTAACAGCTTGAAGTGTTTTATTCGGAGTGCATACAACAGCAAGACGTATTTTTTTGTATTTGTAAGAGTAGAAAACTGGCACATTCTAGATTCTTACTAAGAAATCATGATGCAGCACCCTTGAAACTAGACATTTTTTAAAATAAATTATCTGCCTCAGTGTTCTTCCTTAATCGAATGGTGAGCTCAGAGGCTCTTTTCAACCCGCCATGCACATGAGAAAGGAACAAATCCTGGCAGCCATTTTTTAATGATCTGGCAAGGGCAGGCAGGTTCACTCCACAGTGGAGTGAATCCACTGAAATCGCTAGGAGCTGCCATAACCTTTATTCACCAGGACAGCTCCTTAGGCTATAACAGCCTTTCCTGTGAAGCAGTGAGTGACCCCAACACCATTGACCCTGCAGGTAATCAGGCACACATAGTATCACACCCTGGCACTAATAGATTGGCTTTACCATCAATATGCCTCTGCACTACCTGTTTAGTGGTGCTTTGTGACTTCCCTTGAGCTAGCTACAGCATATGTTGTCAGCCTAGGAGGCGGTGAAGGACCTCAGTTTACAAGCTTGATCATTTCCACTGGTAGACTTCCTGTGAAATAAAAAATTAACAAGGGTGAACAAATTTCTGTTTTTTATTATCTCCAGATATAAAAAGAAAAATTGTGCTGAAAAAGGATGAAAAACTGCCACGAGTCACTTCTCTACCTGCGTAGCCCTTGCAAAATATGTGCAACATATGTCATATTAAAGGCATTTTTGGTTTCCCTATATTGCTTTCATAGTTCTTGACATGAGGGTGAGAGAGACTAATGTAACAGCAATTTGCCATGTCTGTGCAGGTGCAGTATATACTGTATCAATAATAAAAAATAAAAAAAAACATGCAAGATAGCATAGGACTTTAATTGGTACTGTTGATTCATTTGGTGGTGGAGACTGTTGAAATGATGTTTCTGTGCTTGGTTAATTGTGCACTCTTTTGAGAGGCAAATCTGTTCCACTATTACAATGTTCATTGTGATGTCTTTTTGTGTGAAGGATAATCAACTACACACAATTGATAGAGACCTTGGTCGTTGTCTCCTTTGTTCATGTTCATAGATAAAGTGAAGCAAAGGACATTTTTTCCCCTTTTATTATCAGTAAAAGTGACTCAGCATTTCAAGAAAGGCAAAGTTTTCACTCTGCTGACTTGTTCTGTTTTTAAGTTTTTAAGCTTAGTAAAGCTCTGTTAACATCAAAATAGGTTTATATTTCAGATACTGTCAATGACTTAGACATATCAATAATGACTGACTTGAACCAATCATAGTGTTTTGTTATGAGAGTAAATTCTTCTGTTTGGTTGCTTGTTACACTGTTAAACAGAGATGAGCACCAGTGCTAACCTACAGATGCACTTCTTTCACTTCTTTCTTAAAATAAACTACTAGAGGTAGCAGGTTATAGGGGGTGGGGATTGGAGGCGGTGGAACCAAGATGCAGGCTGAAGAGGTGGGTCTTCAGTCTGCGTTGGAACGTGGCCACTGATTCCATGTCCTATCTTGCGACCCCCGTCCGACGGGACAGTCAGTTGCCCCATAGTCTAAAAGCGTAGCAATCTTGATGGAACATAGGTTTTGAAGACCGATTGTAGGCAGGATGGGAATGTCTCATTCACTGTCCTGTATGCCAGCACCAAGGTTTTGAACTTGATGCAAATAATAACAGGAAGCCAATGAAGCAAGGTGAGGAGGGGGAGCAGCTTGACTACATTTAGGACTACATACAGGCAGGGAGACAAGCAAAGGGGGAGTTACAGTAATCCAGGTGTGAGAGAACCAGGGCCTGAAATAGGAGCTTCGTTGAATGTGTAGTGAGGTAGGGACGGATCCTTCGGATGTTGTACGAAAAGAATCTGCATGCCCGACTCACCGCTCCAATCTGAATATATTGTGTGTGGATGTTGATTGGCCCACTGCAATTGTAATATTTATTACCCTAGGTCCTGGACAGTTATTGAATATGTAGATCTCAAATTTCAAAACAAATTCAATATTTGCTCAAAAAATGTTCACCCAAATGTTTCAATGATTCACTAAAGGGTATTTTCCTTTTGTATTTACCACTATATTAACCATAATATATGTCACTAAATTTGTAATCAATTAAATCACAGCAAAATCAAACTGCCTGTAAAATATGGGATTGAGTCTTCAACAGTCAACAAGGGTTAATGTTTCTGAATGTAAATTACATGTTGCTACACTTAATTATTTCCTCTGGTAGTAGTTATAATGTTAAGTGACCCAGCAGACCATCAAGTTCACATTCAATCAGCAAACTGGCACACAGGCTGGGAACACTTCATTATCTTGAATATAAATTAGCAGACAGATTGATGTACTATTTGTAGACAAACTACCACACAAACTCCTTCAGCATGCAAGACTTACTGGCACGAAAAATCTTTTTTTTTAAATATTGATACACTTTCAGTCAATATAGATACATTGTCGGTACAGCTCAGCAGCTCCACTCTCAAAATTATATTGTTTTGACAAACTAGACTGTGCGTAATTTTCTGCATTTCCTGAAGGTTGAGAAAACAAACAAAAACCCATGAGAGCACCTGGTCATAAATATTCTCTTTAACTCTTGGAATGGTCCTCAGTCTTTCTATTCATTTTCATCTTAAACTTGCACCAAGAAGTACACTCACAACTCAGGCGCTCAGGGTAGTGTACAGAGAAGGGATGGAACAGGCATAAGTAAAATATAACGCCACATACAAATATCACAGTTCCTGACAACTGAAAATGAGTATACTGCTATTGAACCTTCAGTTTCCCTTGTTTGTAGTGGTGTTGTGGGTGTCTGCAGATTATGTAAAACCTCATGCTCTCGCCACAGCAAAAAAGTCCATATCTTCCCTTTCTGTCCTTTGATTATTTTCAGCCTGGCACTGGTGCCTTTTACATCTGTCTGGTGCTATAGGAAATATTAACAGCAGAGCTAGCAGCTAGCTGTGAATTTTCTGGAACATTATATTGGATGGCCTGAATTTCAACATTTTTTCAAACTACACAGCGCACAGTGAGCAACAGAGAAAGAAACACCATTGGAGGATAGGCAGAACTGTAACGGTCTTGACTGGGCTGTTTGTAGGTGACTGATGAGTCACAGGTGAGATGAAGAGACCTACCTGAACATACCCATGCCCTGGCAGGACAAAACCAGTTTGCTCTGCAGCTCTGTGAGCTCCAAGTCATTGATGACAAAGATTTGAACCCATAGGACTGAACCACTCATTATGCCTTTGTGTCAACTATGTGAATGGCTTGCAAATGAAATCTTTCTCAAACAGAACCCCTGCTGACCTAACCTGTATCCTAGAATTAGTTAGTTTACATTGCAGACTCAAAAGACATTTCATATTGAGCACAAATTGTGAACTCTTGTTTTTTTATGATCTCATCTCATATTCCTCTTCAGTTGGAGCTCACTTAATATACTTTCATGCACTCAGAAGTACTTGTTGGTTCTCCGTACAGATCTAAAAGGCTTTTTGAATTATACTTTGGTTTACTCTTCTTCTGAGAATATTCCACAATTGAATGTTTATTCATTCTGAGAATATTTATAAACATGGCCCCAGTAATATTTTATGGTAGGTACACACATAAACACATTCATCATTCAAATTAATACAAATTGAATATGTTAAAGAATTTTTGTTTTGTGTTGCTTTTGAAATCTTTTCCCCAGAAGTTTGTTTTTTTCCCTCCCTTTGGCAAGTAAAGTCTTGGGACATTAATGTTATGGACAAAACACTTGGAAGTAAACCAACATTTTTACTATTTTTCCTTTCCTGTTTACAAGATTTGGATCTTTTGACGCAGTGGTGTTTTATTTTCTTGATTTATGACAGTGAAGAAATTGTAACTAAACCAGATACATTTTTAAGTGGGTCATTTGTGTTGCTAAGCATGGGCTCTGAAATTGCTCCATTTGTTTTGCGAAAGTAAATTCAACATTCCCATTCACAAATGACAAATTGGAAGGTGTTTGCCATGTCCTAAACAAAATTGCAGTAATATATCAGAACTTCTAGGGCCTGACAGATATATACCGATATATACCAATAAAATCAGCTAGTAAATGGATTATTAGGACTTATCTTCAAGGAGGTCACTGAGGTCCCATAATGAATTCTTCTGTTAAGTCTTTCAGTTAATTGGCCTTGCAGCGTATGCATAAGTGGGATAAGCAGGAAGTGTATATGACTTGCTTTTCTATTCATGAAATTTTACATAATATGTTTCTATTTTATTATCAAGTGCCTTTCTCCAGGGTGTCACATAATTGCATTTAATATGGTATTCTTTGTGCAACTGTATCTTTATTGAGGCAATTCATCTTAAGTACCTTGAAAACAGTCTCAATGATGTACTTAAGAATTTAACTTGCTACCTTTAGGATACAAAACCACACAACACTACACTGCCTCCTTTTTGTGTAATGCACAATAGTATTCTTGTACTAATAGTGGGTGATTTATTAAGTGAATTCAGTTAAATTTATTCCTCGTCATTATTTTATATTTGTGCTTTCTGTAAAGTGGTGTTCTGACAATACATGAAACCTGGTGCAGTGAATGGCACCTATACCACACAATCATACATAGGCATGAATTCCTGCTTGATCTATTCTTAGACACAGGTCGACAGAGCAAGTGGATGTGTGCTGGATGTACAGCATGTACTGCAGAATGGACAGCCATTTGGTAATTCCTAGCAATCAACCCTACAATGTGCCAGAACTCAGACAAGGCTGCTGTCATCTTTACAGCAAAAAGTGGGAACAGTAAGAGTTTGGTTTGAGCATCTGAACACCTGTTCGCCTGATCACACAGCAGCCCTGTTACCGACTTATACATCATATTTGAATCTCACTTAGTCACAGACAGCCTGCGTTTCACTTTGTTTCTTCCATCTCTCCCTCCCATTTTTCTGTCTCCATCTCTCTGTGTGACTGCAAGGTAGCTGTGCCTAAACTACATTTCCAGCACATTGCACTCCACTGTGTTCTAGTAAATGACCCATGGACACTGTTTTATAGATTGACTATTGAAGTATTAAGAATTAAGGAAGAATTAAATAGACAATTCACTTGCACTGAAGTTATTTAACAGTTGGTGCCCCCCCCCCCCCCCAATCCCAACAACTTTTCAATTTTTCATGTATCATTTGTTGTTGTTCAATCAAATACCTGCTGTCAGCTGCAGCCTGAAAAATTACATGTTCAATCCACATCATGGTTCAAGTAACCACATAATTTGATCTTTCATACTATATTCTAAAATATATTTGCAAAGTAGAAGCAATGTATCCTCAAACTCCCTCTCGCACCTACTATGGTATAGAACGCTGTATGTTATGTAATGGCTCCAGGCAGCTGTAACTCTGGTGGCATGGTATCTTTTGGTAGCCTTTTGGTATGCTCCTTTATAAACCACTCCAGACGAGAGATATTTGGACCATACACTACACTGGACTCCATAGCCACTTCTCAAGTGGCATGAATACTAGTGTGAAAATGCCTACTGCGTTATGCCAAAAATCCACAGTGCCCCAAGTATTCAAATCCACCCCCTAAGTTGTACAACCATCCCCTTTCATCATCCTACTCTGGGTAGAAACACTAAAACAAATCGGATGAATATAGCAAAGTCAGCCCTCAGAACTAAGATACCAAAATCAACCATGTTGCTGACAGCGCCACAACTTGGCCATCAAAACTAGGTCCCTACAAACATTTCAGCTGGTTTAGCAGTTATTAGGTAATGTGACAATGCTGCCCCATGCACCACACATTAAACAGAAGGAAGACCAAAAATAAATAAGCTTAAATAGTTTTAAAATCCCCCAAAGAAAAAACTCCACAAAACACAGGCAGACAACAACCAGCCTTTGTCAGCAACAAAGCCAGCTACCTGCCACCTGCATTTAATATGCCTCCAATCAGACACAAGGACAATTACAATTAGCCAATCAGATTAACTTGATGGAACAAAGCTGTTATCATTAAATGGTGCAATTAAAGACAATTGAGGATCCTCTAGACACTGAAACAAACATACTCTCATTCACCATAAAAACACTGCTGAAACAAGTCAGTAGAGTTTGTATGTGTATTTGAGGGTTCATCCATTACAGAAGGCTTAAATTCACAAAATCTTTATCACGATCTGACCCCCAAAATCCATATAGGTACAACAGTGGTACTACAGGTACTAATATTCCATTCAGCTTTTTTGTCATTATTTTGGTAAGGTGGTTTGGTTCTCGCCATGTACCTTGGCATTGTTCACCATTTTCCCCAATTTCTTCTGCCAGTAAATCTTAGAATTGTTTTCCACAGGTAGCATTCAAAGAATGCCCTCCAAGGACACTCTTATCAGCATGTTTTTTTTATCTGGCTATTGTTCTCACCAGCTCTCTCGTTAGCGTTCAATACACTAATGAGAGAAGTCAATCAAGCCTCTTCAAACATTTCTGCTCACAGCAGTGCTCTTTATTTGTGTCTTTTCAGCGATGGCAGAATTGAGACATCATGCAGTGATGATTTTATGATCAAATCCAAAAAAATTCACTCCGGGGTTGTTTATTTTTTCATCTTAATCCATGTATTCTGTAGGAAGAGGTGAGGCAGAAGTCATGACAGATGGAAGGAAAGCAAGCCCCACCCCATCCCATCCTCATTGAAAGTCCTTAGACAAAACTCCTCTACCAGTATGAGCCTAAACCTGCTGTAGCTTTTGTATTTTAATCAAGCTAGGTGGACTCTAAAGCCATGAGGAGGCATTCTAGATGTCTAACCTTGCTCTCACATACAATGTGTGGTAAGGACAGTTACAGTCTAAATTGGACAAACGTGTTGTAATTGTACAATGTTCAATGGTTTTATTAAACCATGAAAAACACCTTATGGATCATGTGTACCTGTATACATTATGATGGTTTCCACAGCACAGATTTTGTCACAATTCTTTATTTGTATTTTATATTTACTGGATACAGTGACTCTTCACAGAAGACCATTCAAGGTAACCCATCATAAAAAAATGACATCTCTGTAAAATTTGTTACTGTACTTTTCCATGTACCATAAATAGCTTCTCATGCTTTATTATTGTACATTTTCAAAACAACCATCAAAGCTATTGAAATATACAAGTAATCCCGAAGAAAAACATTTATGGATCAATCTGATGGTCCATCACATGTCCATTTAATGAGCTTTCTTTAAATTGTTTCTAGAGGCCAGCCTTCAAATCATAACATGACCATTTATTTAATGTTTTGATAGTTTCAGTCTTTTAAAACCAAGACTTTTAAGGATTTGTAATATATTAGTTTGAATAAGTTGTACTATGGAAAATATGCATTGAAATAATTGGCATTCCTCATTCTTTGTAAGACTGGCTTATGGTGATAAGGACTTCTTTTTAAATAAGAGTACAGAAATGTACTTCCCACTCATAAAGCAGTTTAACAGACACAATTACACTGTATTGACAATGGACAGAATCAGTCAGAAAATTATTAATATCATAAAGCATTGTAAAGCACTGAATATGTGATTTGAAATAGATTGCGCAAGCCACGGCACACAGAGGAAACAGCAAGTAATATTAACATTAAGAACAAAATTACAAAAAAGTAAAATGACTCATTCTTATGAATGTAAGATAAATGGAGTTTGTGGGGAAAAAAGAACATTGAAGAGAATACGAGGAAATCATTTTTGTGGTGAGAAATCTTTTTTTTTCTCCATAATTTAGGTTTTTCAGTGTTTGCTTCCATAAAGTCTGCGGTCACTTCTCCCCGTCCTTTTCTCTTCTCCCTCTCATCTGCCCCTTTTTTCTGCCCCTCTCTTTTTAATATCCAGGTTTAATTGTTGGCGCTCTTGCCGGATGCTGGATTCCAAACCAGATCCGTCGCCTCATGACTGCGGCAAGACCAAAAGCCAACTGGACCCTGCCATACTTCAATGTCTACGTCACCCTTCACCCGATCGCTGACACCTTCTTCTACCTCAGCTCCGTGCTCAACCCCTTCCTCTACAACCTGTCTTCGCGCCAGTTCCGCCAGGTCTTCCTCCAGGTGCTGCGCTGTCGCCTGACCATCGAACACATCAACAAGAGGACCCTAAGAGGTCCCGGCGTCGAGTCCACCCGCTCCACGCGTCCCCTGGTATTCAAGTCCCTCCGGCGTGGGAGGTCCAGCTACAGCAACGACAAACCCATCACTCTCACAACATTCCAAGACCCTGATGCTGCTCCCTCCTCTGCCAACGTCAACAACTCATCAGAAACTGACAGTACTCTACTGAGCAGTGTGGAAATTAAGTCTGACACTCAAACGTGAACGTGCTCTTGGTTTATCAACTGAGTTGTGACGGTTGGATCAGCAGTGTAATTCCAGCGGTTGCATACTGTATACATTTACATCATGCTATATGCAAAGGATTGTGGGTAAAACATGTCAGAGGCTTTATGAACAGGAGAGACCTGGTATTTTGCAAAAATAAAAAAAAGACAAAACTTCTCCAAGTGGAAGTGCCAACTGCTGCCATTCTTTATAGCACACATGTACTGTATAATTAAACATGACATAAATTTAACCATAACACCATGGGTAAGGCATGGGTAGGGCTCCCGAGTGGCTCAGTCGGTAAAAGCACTCATTCTGAGTGTAGACTGAGTGCTACGGCCCGGGTTTGAACCCGACCGTGTCACTAGCCGACAGTGACCGGGAGCTCACAGGCGAAACACATTGGCTTCATTCCGCCAATGGGTACGTCTGCAGGGGCTTCGGTCCCATTAGCAACAGCGACCCCTGCTGGTCGATGGTGCGCCTGCGGTCCACGTGCCAAAGCTGCATACGAAATGTCTTCCTTCCACTCATCTCTGTGCTAGCTTGGCTTGTGGACCACAGTGTGAAAAGAAGCAGCAGCTGACATCACGTGTGTCGGAGGAGGGCACGTGCTTGTCCACGCTCTCCCGGATTGACAGTGGGGGTTGTGCAATGGGACCAAACATCAATGATGACAAATTGGACATTCCAGAATTCAGGGAATTGGCCCTTCCAAATTGGGGAGAAAAAAAAAAGGCATGGGTAGCATTTCAGCAAGCCTTGTATTTGGGGCAACAGGCATTTACTGATTTATAAAGATCCTGTGAAGGTTACAGGCTATATAGGAAAAATGATCATTTCAAGGACACAGAGCAACCATTGGTGCCCTTCGAGCTTGACATGAATAACCTATTCAAACTACTCAGTGCAAAAAATTTCATGAGCTGGTCATTATCCTTCTCCCTCCAGTGCTGAAGGATCGTTTGAAAAACATAATAAAGCACACTGGACATACATTATAATGCTAAAAATGCTTTCAAAGCTTTTTATGCTAGTGCAATAACCAGTGATGTATTCGTTTTTAGCACTCCCCGGTGAAATGTTGTAATAATAGCAACACTGCTCACGTTTACAAAAATTTAGCACAATCTGAAAAAAGTGTCTTTGTAAAAACAATAAAAAGTTTATTTTCCAGTCATAGTCTTCCCATTTAAACTCTTATTCTAGTGGACACACAGCAAAATTCAGTGAGACACCGGATTTCAAACTTGTCACTTAAGCAAAGTCAAGGGGATTGTGAGTAACAAAAAATTCTATGAGCAGACCAACCTTCTCACAGTAAATAGCCGCATGAAATTTTCAACCTTGTCAAATACAGTAATCTTATCCTCCATGTTGCTACACAAAGCTAGACCTACTATAAGATGTCACTAAACTGGAGCCACAATGTTAAAATACAAATAGTTATGTTTCTGGCTTTATATTTACTCTTTTTTTTTTTTTTTACTTTTTGCTAAATAAAACTCATTGTGATGAACCAATATAAGTGTCCTGCAAGTGCTGTGTTGATTTTATCATTATTATATCTTTCCTACTGCAGTCTCTTGAAAACCCCTTCCCCATGGTGTTCCTGTCAAACAGTGTCACCAACGGAATGACAGCAGAAACTTCCCTGAAATCATCACTGCCATACAAAGGCGCAAATGTGGCTTTTCAAAGTTCCCAGCATGTACTCAAAATGTTGCTCAACACCTGTCAGTATGCTGTTCATCACAAGGCCATCTTTTTATGTGAACTCCTTTTTCCCCTCTGAGCTAAAGTCTGACATGGAATTTAGTTGTACAGTGCTGAAACATGAGCTGCATTGAGGCTTTGTACATGCATGGGAACAGCAAAGCTAAAAATAACATCAGAGCGAATGAATAAAAAATGCGAAAGGTCAAAGTACATGTACGCTCCATCCTCAACACACAGCATCTCCGTAACAAAACCCCAAAGAGACCACGGTGCGGTCTCTATGGGTGAAGAGCGGGCGGCAAAGTAAGGAGCAAGCCCAGGAAGGTGAGGAATCGGTTGGCCGCCGCCGATGATGGGATGGGGCGCTTCTTCTGTCGCGGCCCGTTGCAGAGGGGCGTGTTGCAGCAGCTGATGCAGACAGAGTGCAGCTTCCCTGTGCAGAACTGCTGGTAGCCGGACGAGGCGATGAGGCAGGCCCCCGACGAGGCACAGGACTTGCGGTAGTGCACACCTGGAATTAGATACACAGGGCTTTAGGGTGTTAAGGTTGGAGATGGACCATGCTAGATGTAGGCTACGCAGCACCAGTATCAGAGGGACATGTTCACCAACATTCTAGGACAGAATAACTACTGTACACTGTACAACAGTAGCCAATTGTTGTATGAATATTCATACCCACTGGCTAGTGTTGAACGAGGATGCCATCCGTGTGAATGAGAAAAAGAACTGGCTTCCATATTTTAGGGTAGTGTGAGATTCTACAGGGAACAGAATTCTCACATTGTGAGCATCACGTGAGCTGTACAAGTGCGAGACGTAAACCAACTGCATTGAAGTTTGCTCTCTGTAGACAATGAAAAACTCCACTGAAGACAGAATATGTTAATTTCATTTAATGTACGATGCACCTGAATTTCTACACAGGAAGGGATTGTTCAATACCAATAGACCACTACCGCTATTGGATCCACATATAAACTCATACTCATTTGCATACTAACTGGTGTTGAAGTCTCACTACCTGCTTCTAGCAAGAATATCTAGTACAGTTGTAGCTACTTTTCGTAACTGTACTGTCTGTCATCACCATACCAAGTATAGAAAGGGGGCCCCGTAACTGTACTTAGTTTCAGTGTTAAAAAGGCCTTAATGTCTGTGGGCTTTCATTCCAGGAAAGCATCTGCCCCAACTGATGAAAAAAAAAAATATATATATATATATATATATATCAGTCTTAATCACTGTCTTGATTGAGCCAATTTAGCTTTCATCCCCAATTCAGAGTGTCAGATGTTTAAAAGGGAAATGGTGGATTGCAGCCCTCCAGGACCAGTATTGAGCCGTCTTGTGCTAAACGGAACTGAAGCTGCAAGCCAGGGTTCCACAACATTTGTCTTTTTCCCCGAACCTTTAACTAGATATGATATCAATCGTTTAATCAGACAAGTACATAGTGTTTAAAATGTTTAAACAGCTGCTTGATTGCAGATGTGTTAGAGTCCACCTCCACAGCATTAACACAACACGCGATAGAAAGTGGGCCAGCATATGCTGGTTTTCACCGCAGTCATTTCTAAAATGAGTTCTTACTGTAATCATTCAGACAGAAGAATCATCATCATTATAATACTACGTTTACACCATGACCAAGACCACCCAAGTAGAGCACCCCTTTGTTAGCAAGTGCATTTACGCATTACATTAAAAGTAGTAGTAAGTAATACAAAGACGTTTTACTGTTGTTACAGCCCATGGGCCTAACGTGGGCCCAACGTAAGAAGCCGTCACAGAAAAAAAAAAAAAAAAAACTTACGGGTTTCCCTGAGTAGGAGGGCCAAGATGTGAGAGCTAGGCTAAGCTGGTCTAAATGTCGTGTGAATCCTTACCTCTCTCCCGTTCAAAAAACAGTGTCTTCCGGACCACTTCCTAGCCTACACTTTCTATCTACACTATGCTAGACAGAAGGATCACTCACATCTTGCAGGGAAGCCCAAAACATTGAGGAGGAAAAAAAAATTCAATTAACTGGGGAGGAAAAAAAACCACAGACCACTTGCTGGGGAGCACCCATCTCTGGGAGTCTCTCTTGGGTGACCCTCTCCTGCAGGCAAAAGAATGCTCCTTTTTAAACAGGCTGGCACAGGTGCGACCAATTGGCTCGTTAGCGCTGATCAGCAGCACAATGACTCCACCTGCACTCAGGCCATCTCAAAGACACAGAGAGGGGAGGGGCATGTAACCCTGTCTACTGTATACAGACTTTTTATACTAAAGTAGCTCCACAAACAGGACAACATTTTAAGCCCTCTCCTTCTCTTTTTGAAGAGAAAACATTTCAATCTATGATTTCTTTACTACTTGTTCCACTTCATGCAACCCTGTTTTAGAATCCCCAATTGCAAATTACGCTCATAACACTGCTACCCCTGCGCTGGGTGGAATGCAATCCTCCAACATATTTGCAAGCAGCCAATGACTACTTTTCAAAAAGTCACACAGTGTACCACAAAGAAGTGGGTGCCATCTGGCTCAGCACTTGAGATGATCACCTTGTGGGCTAATTCACTCGGGAGCACTGCTGAAGCTAAGAGTTGTCTTCAAATTGCTCTCTTTCACAGTTGGAAATTTCCACACCACAAACATACTGACATTAGCAAGCTCAAGCTAAACTTACACAATACATATTATGTAGCAGGCGTGTTTACGTTGCTGTTTTATCACATGTTGTGTTCATTGACATATGTTGTAGCTCAATCTGAGTCACAGATTGAGAGAGTCACAGATGGCTGGTAACACAGGCAAACATTTATCCCATATATTTAGTAGAGAGCTAATTCCAATGCCTAACTACAATAATGCATTGATGAAGCTCACAATACTACTGAAGCACACAAGCTTGTTTAGTAATAGCCACTTCCATTTCTTCAGGTGGGGCTGTGTGAGACTGTGACAGTAGATAAAGCAAAACAATGCCTTCCGCTGCTTCCCAACGCTGATAACAGACAGGCAATTACAGCTTCTGACGACTACAATTCGAGCTGACAGTAGCAACAATACTTCTGTCTACTAATTGTCAGGGCAATAAGGACCTCTTTCTTCAATGTTTTGCTCCATAACCTTATTACTGAGAGTGATGCTCTCCAGCAGAGTTGTGCTGTGTAGGGTGAATCATACCATGCAAGGCTGTACTGTTTGCCTAGTTTCATAAATTCATAACTAAAGACTGGATGTGCATAAACCCCAAAGCTCCCAGGTATAGAACTCTGGCCCTGTAGGGCTCAAAACACTTTTTTCATACTTCATATACTCCATGTACTGACATCAAAACAGTCATATGGGTTTGGAATGTATCAGTATTTTCATAAAGGACTCAGAAATATTGGCAAGCTTGCCAATGTGTGTTGCAACTCATTTTTTCTGTTAATGCTCAATTAGGTTAATGGTAAATAGGCATTAACCTAATGGGCATTAACCTGGTTTAAAATCTTCTTAGTTACAAGTTACTTACTTGCATTCTAAAAGACAGTTTCTCTCTGACACCGCTGCCTTCTGAAGTTAATGTCAGTGTCAATGCTCCGCCATTGGTCCGGCTGCTAACATGATGAGCATAAAGTGCCCTCAAATTGGGATGAGTATTTCCCAGTTAGAAAGTACATTACTACACATAGCCTGTCCACAAAGAAAACAAGTCCATCGTTCACAGTACAAATCAATGTGGGAGTTATTTTGAGGTGAGTCAGTTTTCCCCGCCACACCACTACACCGGATCTTAGGGTTCCCCCACCTGCCAAATCCCACTTTAACTCCTGGTCCTACTGGCAGGCAATCGGAGGCAAATAGCAGAAATACAGCAAGCCATCTACTTTACCATTTTCAGTAGCATTTGAAGTGAAAAAAGAGATTATGATTTCATTGTTTTCTGGCTAACATTTTACTCTAGGAATCAAAATTTCTGATATTTCACAGACATCTCTAAATGTCTCTAGGTCCATGGCCTTTTTGATCCCTGTCAGAACAGGACCTTAAATCACAAGTGTTGTGAATTTCAATCAAACCAACTGAGCCATGGAGAAACTAACTAAGATAAATTAATGACACATTCAGAAAATGCTGCTTATTATGACCCACTTTGGTTTCCATGGTGAACACTGACTTTGAAGCAGGCCACTGATTCCTACGATGGCAACAATTACCAAATAGCACCCAATAGGTGCAAGCCAATTTGCGCTACATGTCAGACGATGAACATGCCACCTGTTCAAGAAAAAACAGACCGGACAAATAGTGAAGGACAAAAAAAGTACATGTACTGCATGGAGAAAAGATTATCTGGTAGGAATGGCAGGTTCCAGACACAAACCTCATTTAAAGAGAGGTAAAGAGATCATTTCTATACAATCAAAGCATAAAGGTTGCAACTAGTGTGGGTATAGCGGTATTTATATTTGGCTTGGAGTCTAACGAAGGGATTGCACCTGGCCACATGCTTGGGTTGTTGAGCTCCCATTTGGGCATCAAAAACAGGGAAAAGAAAAGAGGAGATTGGGTGGGGGAGGGATGCTGTGAACAGGTGATATGGAAAGAAAGTGGTACATGGGATTTATATAGTCATGGAGGAGACTGGTTTGTCTGGGTTTGCTTAATTGTGTAGGGACTGTCTGAAAATTCTTCTCCCAAATCTTCATTTGGAACTTCAATAACCACCTTCATTAGGGTGGCTCCACAGAGCACATCATCTTGTTTGGTCACCACTGGAGAGAGTGAAAAAGGCTCACTAGGTAGGCCATTTTGTATTTTCAAATCAAAGGTAAATAAATACAGCCACAGTCACAGTGTCAGACACTGAATTAGTGGGGTTTTCTGTGTAACTTTTTCCCCCTCCAGCCTCCCACAATGTATATGTGAAGGGCTCCACAGGAGCTCCACTCTTCAGCTATTAATCAACACTAAAAATAAAAAAGTCCAAAATGCAAAAGCTTCTTCAGGGCAATGCTTGACATTTAACCATATACATACATTCAACAACATGAAGCCAAAATGCCTTATGCTAAAGCTGTTTCACTACTATACAGCCAGGTATTAGTAGCAAACTGGTACAGTATGAAACTGCACAGACCCCTGAACTAGTATAAAGTATCCCCAGACTAACTTATATACTCATCTTTTTTTCCCATCTAATTTTGAATTTATACAGTAGCAGTCACAACCCCTTTGATACATCCTTATTTAATCAGGGTCTAACCATGGCTCTTGATACTCTTCCTACTCCTCATTACCATGTTATTTGCTTATTCTCATTTTGTTTATCATTATTACCTTTAATAATGCTTTTTAGCTGAGGTTGTATCAACTGATAATGATTTTGCCATAAACCTCTGAATGCTTTAAGAAGTGATACTTGTTAAAAATTGGTTAAAATGTGAATGTTGCTCATGGTGCAAGCATCTGTAGAAATGTTACAAAAAGAATAAATATCTTCATTCTGTTGTACATTGGACGTCACTCCTGGGACACGTTAAAATGCAAAGCTAGCTTTTTGTTTTGGATTCGGAAATTACATGCTGCAACTAACGCCTTAATATATCAGTAAGAAAACAAACAAACATTATGCTAATGGTTCATATCACAAATAATATTGTGGTAATGTACAAGTTCATTATTTTCATCCAATATGTTTTGCTGTAAATAAACTAAATAGTGAAGCGTGTACACACAGACGCATATCACATTAAATCTAAAAGTATTGCATAATTAAGGACTAAATTCATGTTGAATCATCTGAGATTTCTGACGTGGTTATGTCTCAGACAGAAGGAATACTTTCTAATTTGTGTGGACAGCCCAACTTGCTTGCTACCAAGGGGCATGGCCCCCACAGTATATTCAATATGCTTGTTTTCTCCCGTTCAGTGTGCAAAGAGGCAAGCATGCAAATCAGCAGACACACACTGAAAAAAAAAAGAATGTAAGAAAAACTGGCATGACTGCTCACCTGGAACAACTTTTGGACTTGTTGTGACTTTAAAATAAGGTATGCCTGGTTACCACAAATGCTCTAAAGACACTCCTAGAAATGTTTGGTGGCCAAAATTTTCAACTGACATTTTATGTCAGTACCACTTTTCTCTAGTACAGGGATTATTTCAGTTTTGCATATTTATTATGATCCATTCTCATCATCTCATCTCATCATTGTTCATCATTTTATTTATCCAACTGCCAAAAGCACTTATTCGATACAAAATATTTTCCTTTCCCTAATGAAGTAATGCTCTGTGTGACAGAAATACACATACACTAGCTATGAAAGCTTCAATATTTCAGACTGTAGACAGAGTTGGCTATATGCACCACTGTTCACTGAAGGTGAACATTTCTATGCAACTAATGACTACAATTTTCTCAATCACAAATTCTCAAAAGATGCTATGATGGTAATTAAGTATTTTTATTCTGTACCTGTTGCCCTTATTTCTTTTATATGCCTTTTATATATCTTTGTCCAACCCTCAGAGCACATTTTGGAACTCTGCTTCGCCTCCCCTCTTCTTTGCTGTATTGCCGCTTACTAGAACAATACTTTTTATTGTCCAATTTCATATTGCACTTCAACGGCTCAAAATAAGTTACAAAGTGGATATTTTCCTACAGTTAGTTACCTCAAATGTGCGATTCCTCTGAACACTGTACTTTGGCTGTCAAGTTACAACAAAAACACAGTGCTTTACAATGTAGATGCAAATATAAACAATAAGAATCCTAATATGACAGGTATTTGATAAATTACGATATCCTAATATGAAAACATAAAAAATATCAATCTCAATTCCATATGAACTTTGCAGGGATGATTTTTTTTTTCAGGACATAAATCAGTTTTATTAATTAAATCATGGTCCCTGTTTTTCACATGCATGATTGCATTCTGAATTTTAAATCTCTTTATCTCCACAGTGCCTTAATTCTTACAAAGTATACCTGACTTTATTACAATTTATGACAATGCATGTCAAAATTGTTTAAGAAATGATACCTTTTACTGCCAGTGTATCATTAATAATGATTGTTTTTGGTGCCTTTTCCTCCTTCCCATTTATTGCTTTGCATTACTCTTGACAGCGTCATCATACCACTGAAATTTAGCACATCTGGTATTATTACACAGTTAAGCATTCAAGACCACATCCAATATTCCAACAAATATGTCTTTTCACTCATCAATAACTTTCCAGCTTCCACTCATGCGTTTCACATTTTGGTATATTTTGCATTCATGGATGTTAAAATTTGTGCAAAATGTTTTTAATAATCTCGGTCCCTGGCCTTCCCAGTCACACCCAATATGGTTTAAATAAAATACACAATTCTTTTACATTTTTTGTTCATTGTATAATCAGCCTAAAGTTTGGGACCTTTATTGACATTTACATTATCAGTGTCTCAGTGCACAATATCCTGCCAACAAGTAGAACTAAAATTTGAGAACATTTACTCATCTTACCCTTGGCACCGCAGACATAGAAGTGTGAAAACTCATCACGCAAACTCTGTCCCTTGGCACACCCTGCTACACCCAATATTGAAAATGCCACTGATGTTTGTAGCAATGCATCATTTTCTTTTCTATAAATAACTACTGTATAATTCTTTCATTAATTTAAACACTTATTTAAATTTAAATGCTACTAAACATAGTATCTATATTTGCCTTTACCATAGCTCAAATTATTCTCAAAAGTCACACAGTTCCTTGTAACCTCTAATGTTTATATTCTTTTCATGAAATTATAATGATATAATTACAATATAATTATAATTATAATAGAGCAGGGTATTTAGTAAGCAGCTAAGTAAATTAAACAACATAAGCGAAGAGCTTGGATTACAGGCCAGTTCCTTAACCACTATGGCACTCAACTTTTGTAGTTACCATACAATATCTAAAAAACAGAGTGGCTTTAGCCAATGACATCGCTAAAATGTCGCTAAAAAAGTATCGCTAATATTGTGTTTTCTCTTACCAGAAAATTAGTAGAATTATTGTATGGAGCTGTTCTTGTTTTTTTTTTCTGTTTCCCATCCTCATTAAAGAAAACCACAGTTCAAGAAAAGACAAACATAAAAGCTGAAATGATAATTCATTTTCACATTCAAACTTCTTTCACATTTTTTCTATTCCATGAACTTTTATTGGTTTACAAGAAAAACCTTTTATTTGGTTTACAAATATCGCTTCTGTAATGGTAGTGGAATGAAAACAGTGGAATATTTACCAAATTGCAACAAGTTTCCACTTCTCAATATGTGCAGCTAGAATTTGTTTTGGTTTTCCTCACAGAGTGCAATGAAATTTCCTGTTTAACTTTCCCCAGCCTCTGTAGTGGCTGGCTTGTGACATACTTATATTCACATTCGCTGTGGACTTTTTCATTAACTTTCAGTGATGCATTTCAGCAAGTTTGAACTATTTTCTAATATTTTTCAAGATTTTTCATTATTTTTTAGTAATGAGAAGTAGAAATGAAAAATAACTTTCATAGTACATTGCCTGCATCTAAGAGAGGGATGATTACATATGTGAGGAAGAACATGCTTGTACATGAACAAATGTTATTCTCTAATATTTTTGTAGAGAACTGCTGGGATCTCAACAAGGAGATCTGTGAATCCAACCTGATGTTATGCATTGTGACATCATATGCATAAACAGTAATCGGTGTAAAACACCAAGTTTTTCTAAAGCAGGCATACATTTTGACATATGCAATGAGCAGCACATTTTAGGAGAACACTGGCCACCCACAGACTCCGCACCCCACCTACAACAAAAGCCACTTTCAGGTGCATGTTCTCTGCATGAACTGCATAACGTGAAGCAGTTTCAAATTAACTCATAATGGTCCACCACTTTTCCGTTTAAGTAATTACTCCAATTTTATGAATGGCCTATCAAGGTATTACAGTATACCAGGGTATTTAGAAATCGCAAAGGTATGATTTTCAATATCGTCAAAAATAACAGACGCTCCTCTTTCTATTAAACTGATATGGAGATGCTGTATTGAGGAGATGTATTGTAGTGCACAGCACGCACCACCAGAGGTCAGTCTACTGGTGAGAGAGATGGCGACTGCAAGTGGTGGGGATAACGTTACAGGACTAGTCAAAGAAAAAATGCATCTGCCCCTGTTTGAGAGTATTTTGGGTTTCGTCCCAATGATAAAGGTAAACCAGCCATTCCGGACGAAGTTGTGTGCACTATTTGCCTCAAGAGAGTTGTGGCTAAAGAGGGTAACACGTCAAACCTCCATTCACACCTCAAAGTGCATCACCCTTTAACTGCTGCA
Source organism: Megalops cyprinoides (assembly GCF_013368585.1). Classification (NCBI taxonomy): domain Eukaryota; kingdom Metazoa; phylum Chordata; class Actinopteri; order Elopiformes; family Megalopidae; genus Megalops; species Megalops cyprinoides. The sequence continues at coordinate 27,034,682 of NC_050596.1, forward strand.
CAACTGAATCTGAATACCCCAGCCGCAGGCTCTTGAGCCACAGCCATTAAACCCATGACGAGCCTACATCAACCAGCCATAGCAGGTGCTTTTGCTAAATCAACAAAGTAAAAAAAAGGATAGCCAAAAATGGAAAACGTGCACAGAGGCAGTAGCAAGATACACAGCAAAAGATATGGTATCCTTTCACACCATAGAGAAAAAGGCTTTCCGTGAGATGGTCAAAACGCTGGACCCTCAATATGAGCTGCCTTGAAGAAAATATTTCTCTCAAAAAGCCATACCCGACCTGTACAATAAAGCTCAGGAAGAAGTTAAAGTGCTTGTGTTGGAGGCAAGCAACTACGCTTTAACAACGGACATGTGGTCAGCGGAGGACATGAACCCCTACATGTCTTTGACAGTAGGCCTACACTTCATCACATTTGACTAGGAACTTGAATCAAAATGCCTTCAGACCAGCTTTTTCCCAGAAAACCATACAGGCAAAAACATAACAACATAATTAATTAATAATATTATTAATAATAGCAAGACAATGTCATACATGCTACAATGACTTCTATCACCAGCAGCTCAGCTTTTACTATTTTTTTACACAAATACCATCATATACCATATACCCTGTGAAATGTCAGGAAGGTATGAAGGTATGAAAAAACAGATAATGTCCAAGCCTAACACACACACACACGCACACGCACGCACACACAAGCAACTTCTTCTGTTAGCTGGGCATGCCGACACCTTCTCATCTTCATATGCAACAGAAGCAATGTTCCACAGACTGCATCACCAGCCACCAGCTGAAGCACAAAATGGGTAAGTAATGTAGTCTCTGACATATTTGTCATAATTGTTTTACAAGAGTTTTTAAGTGCACTTCCTTTAATTGCATCTCTCTTAAATCCTACCTTTAATGCCCTGCTCCTTATCAGTAGCCATCAGTGTTGCTTGTTATTCAAACTGCTTTGCCGATTTGGCAGCTAATTCCTAAGGGAGAATCATTGAATTTATTTCTCTTCTCATCAAGTGCCACTTAATGCATTTGCTCAGCAGAAATGTCCCTTATTAGGACAGATCGTTGAACTGATTCACCAGCAAAGAAATGCTGAAGTGACAGGTTATATTCAGGTGTGAAAATGACTGAAGAAGAGTATTTTTGGTTTCTGTCAGCAATATCAAACTACTTACACTTGAATGTTGCTTATACTGCCTATACTATGTGTTGTGCGTGCAACTAGGGATATCTTTGTACTTTGTGATGCATAACAATACATTGCATTTGTTAATGCAAGTGTGATGCAATAATAATAATAATAAGAAGAAGAATTATTACACTTGTGATTATGTCTGCATTCTGTGTTTTAATATATATTTTAATGTGTAAAGAATAAACAGCATCTTACAGCTGAGTTATAACAGAAATGTCACACTTCGTAAGAAGGGATATTTGACACTAAAGCGACAGCAATTTTCAGGCACTGCGTTTTCAAGCAATCATCTGAACAATAACCCAAGGCTGAAATGGTTTCAAGTGAGCGACAGTTTGACTGAGAATACAGTCATCAGCACTTAATGTATGAAAATATGACACTTGAAACATCTGGGCAGTAGGCTCTCATTTCAAGAACATAATCTCAGGATGACACTGTGTCTGAATTATTGTCACTGCCACCCTTCTGAATAATAGTTATTCTTTAAGTTTTGGGAGTTTTGATGTTTTTTAGACATTATGTTAGACATATGTGCAGAGCCCATTCTGATTTGAACAAGGGGATATTTCTCAATGTTAAATGACTTTTAGATGGTGGCCCACATGAGACCTTGACCAAAAACTCTCATCTATTTAAGTATATCATACATATTTACTACGTGTTTTAAAACCAAAGGAATTTATCATTAATTTCCATTAAAGTCCTGCCTTGGACAATTTTGTGTGGTCATTGTGATTCTTAAATCACAGATAATCATTGATGTATTGACTATATTACCTATTGCTTTTTAATGATACAAATAGAAGAAGAGAGGTTGTAATAATAGTCAAATGAACAAAACCATTAACTGTTAGTTGAACACTGGAGGTGCCTTATTAATTCTCCCCAATGCTCTTAACATTTCAAATGGAACTGGTCCTACTGTGCACATATACTGCTGTCCACTGGCCAACACAAAGCATTTACAGCTCCGAATAATGTTGTGGAATGAACAGTTTTCTACCTAGCTTCTGTACATACAGTACATGTGATGGTGCACAAGAGTGAATAAAAGCTGAATGAGTGTATTCCGATACACAATATCTTCTCCCGAATTTTCAAACTTGACAGTAAAATAGTATCTCACCCTGATATCCACCTGAACTTAAAGCTTACTGTCAAAACACATCTAAAAATGGAAGAAAAAAAATTGAGATAACATTAGAGATTAAGCATGGAAAGCATAATTAGCAATCAAGAAACTGTACAGTACAAAATGTGTTTCACTCTATTTTTATATCTAGTTGATAATAACTTAGCTGCCAGAGCCATGCCATCCATCTCCAAAAATAACCATTTAACCATTTATCTCCAGCATCCCCAAGAAAGAATTGATCTCGGAAAAAAAAAAAAAATCTGGGGGAGAAGACCCTTTTAAAAAGCCAATCAGATACTTGGAAAAAAATACGACCAACTAATACTGCATGTTGTCAGATAAAAGACTTCTTTCTGTCCCTGTCAGTCATTGCCTCATGGGCTGTACACATGGCAGGCTGAAACCAGTTGTCTGTCTGACATTACACTCAAAACACCACCCCCCTCTTCTCAAAATGCTGCAATGTAACTGGAGGGCTGAACACTTAAGAGAGCCCAAGCGATTTCGTGGTGACTCTAGCAGAACACATCACACACAGAACATTTAATTCCACCTAGACCTCAACATATTTCTCTCAAAATATCAATTTAAAGGCACTCTGTATAAAAAAAAATCTAAACAAGAGGCTTGGTTAAAAGCTATTCATTAGCATGTGATTAACTTTTAATTTAAGTCACAGCTCAGATCTGAGCAAGAACATTCTTACATTAAAAACTGCCAATGACGCCAGTTTTAGGGAATGACAAGATTAGAATCCCCTCTTGACATCACAGCTATTACTCATAACTCGCATCCCCCTAATTACACGGAAATGAGCTGTATATTAGTCATACTCTCTCCTTTTCTTGACCATATGCCAGACTGAGAGTTGTGGCTGAAATTAGACATGCCAGACAGCCAGGGCACACATAGGGTGGTCACCTAACCTCCCCCTCTACCCCAGAATCAACTAAGGCTTCATGTTGTGCTTCTGTGTTGACCAGCAGGGGGCAGAAGATGGCCGCGGGCACGGCTCTCTTACCGTCCTCCCTCACCAGCACCTCCTTCTGGCACATGTCCTGCACGTTGACTGTGCAGTTGACGATGAACTCCGGGCTGGAGCAATCATTGTGCTTGACCTCCTCACACTGGTAGCACTGGATCTGCAGAGCAACACCTGGCGGATTCAGGGGATAAATCAATAATTAAATTAATAAATATATGATTTCACTGTATTCATTATATTCATTTGTATGCGCCATCAAGGCCTGCAGTCAACCCAGCTCCATTGCCATTTTTCCTTAACCCAGAAAGACAGATGATTCAAGCAATTGCTTTCAGGCTTTTCCAATAGTAAAACCTCTATTCAAACTAGCCACAGTGTTCTTTGTATACAGCTTTGATAACTGAATTAAACCAAGCTTAAACTTTTTTTTCCTGTTTTTATTTCAGCAACTGGTTGAAGTGCTAATCTCATGTAGTTCCAAACATTTTGTGATTCTTTAAAAATGTAATATATCAAGGAAGAAGGTAGCAAAATAAATACATGTTCCAAATTGATTTTTATGACATTTTGAAATAAATTATAGGTCATCTTTATTGAGACAGACATGCACACACACAAGCACAAAAGAGAATGAGGGCATTTATGAACAACTAACAAACACCATCTCGTTGCTTTTAAGGAGAAGGTCTTAAGAAACATGCACTCAGACAGTGGTAGGCAATACGTCACCAACACTGAATGTTATCACCATCCTTTTCCCCCATTAAAAATAATTAAACCATGAAAATAGTACTGCATCAGTTAAAATAATGGTTTATACTATATATTAGCTCATCACTTAAAACCCCATCCCTTCTTACCCATGTTAATGGATAATCCCCATCGATTCACTAATGTATGCATCATCAGTGAAATCCAGATATTTTATATATACATTTTTGAGCCCACATACATATTTATGATAATAAGTAATTGGTTCAAAATCAATTCAAATAATATTTAATCATAAAGACCAGAGGACATGTTGCAGTACTGCATGGTTTCCAAACAAATTAAAACACAACATATACTGGAAGTAATTTTTTTTACATCAGCACTGTTGTTTCAGGTCATTACCTCTCAGTGACAGGTATTGGAACTTTACTATTCATTCATTTGTACATCTGATAGCACCATCAACTTCTAATTAAGTCAAGGTCCAAAACAAAATCAAAATCGAATTTGTTTAAAAAAAGCCATATGCTGGAAAGAACTGCAGGCACTTTAGTCAAACACTACTACTGTTTCCACAAGAAATTTACAGAATACACTGACATCAGATGTCAGACCATACCTAAGAGCACTGAAAATAGCATTCTTTTCAAGATTGCGCGACAGACATCCCTTACGGCTCACCAATCATTCAGCAGTATTGGTTGTACCATCACTATTCTAAAACTCACACCGACACACACACACACACACACACACACACACACAGGCAAGCACTGTAAGTTAGTGCTGTACAACTGCTATTTAGGTGCATCCAAATAATATATAATATATATAGTATATTAAGGGCAGATGTGCATACAGAGTTTAGGTCAAGGGTTAGCAAAAACACATTTGTCAGCTAGTGTTAGGGTTAGGGCTCAAGAGCAGGTAGAGATAAGGTTAATGACACTGCGGAGTAAAACAGATGTCACTTCCTGCATGTTGTGCAAGTTCATAGGGTTGCATTGGGTATATTATGATCAGAGTTTATCCTAAAAAAGGTCCTTCTTCCTTTATGTGGAAGAAGGCTCATGGCATGAGATCAGTGATTAGCTTTAGATGGACACACTCAGATCGTATGCGCCTGAAGGCAGTTTGACCCAAGCCAAAGAGGAGGACTGTATCCACAGAAGACCCCTATCACAGAGCACATGACCACATACCTCAATACACAAAGACTGTAAATGACAGAAATCAGTTCTTCTCCACCTTTGTAGAAATGACTCTCACCCTCATGTTATGTACAACTAATGACCACAATGACTTGGACTGATGTGACAGACAAATGTTGAAAGCACTTCAAAGCTGTGATTTTCAAACCATGTCCATTCCACGTGACACATGTCCACACCAAATTCACTCAAAAAGTATATGACACAGACTATGTTAAACAAATGGTTTTATGGCTTACAATTTGCAAATTCAAATAAAAAGGACCAACAATGTTGATAAATTTAAAATTAAACCAATCCCCTATTTGAGACAACTTACAGGAATATTTGCTATGTGGAAACTGAGTCTGCTATCCATGGAAGTGCAGAGAAAACATTCATACATGGCAGGGAGGTTCCACCAATGCATTACCGCTCTCTTTAATACACTTCTCCTACAACACACTTCGCTACTCGCTGCATAAAACAGTCTGTTTTAGGCCTTAGGTAGTGTATAAACTAAAAATCTCTCAACCACTTAATTGGCATCTTTAGACCAGGGCTTGTCTCTCTTCTGTTTCAGACTGAGTCATAGAGGCAGCATGCCCATTTCACGGTCACATTTTTTTGTTTCAGGTGCAGATTTGTCTGTTTGTGTCCTTCCATGTAGGTACACTTTTGGCCAGACATCAATTGTTAAATGAGTGTACAATATGTTCTGCTATAAAGAAATACCCCCTCCGCCTACTCTAATGAACTGCTATTAACCCACTTTCTGCATAATGCACTGCGTTGTCAGCTTTCTTTGGTTTCGATTTCTTGTTACACAAACGGTTACTTCAGGTATTGTGCTGTCTTAATGGGCGATTCAAGTTTGTAATTACGGGGAGAGGAAATGGATTTCCTTCACAAGTTTGAATAGATTCTTTATGTTGTGAAATTGCTGTGGTTGACGGAATGCTGGGTAGTGTTAGGGGTTGATATTTTCATGTGACTAATGTTATAGTGCGTAAATTCACGGTAATGGATGTGAAGATACTGTATTGCATATAAAAATGGGTCAAACAAGTAAACAATCTGACCGGGGGTTCTGCACCCCTGCAGGGAACAGGCCCACCGTCTGCTCTTATTCAAATAAGCTGTGCATGGAATTGTAGCCACTTTTAAAATGCTTTCCCTGGATGCTGTAACTTTAATATGCAAGAGCCTACCAGTCCGCGCAAAAGTTTGTGGGTATGTTTCGATAACATTGTTGACCTTGAAAACAAATACAGATATTCACGAAAATAATTTAGTCTTTGTAAAATTCGCTTTCATACATCAATTAAATTATGTCATGTTCAGTGGCAATAGCAAGCGCTTTATTCTAAGCAGATTTACGTTTGCTGAACCATGAAAGGTCTGTCAGAAGTATATATATATGTATATAATAACTCACCAACACGTCTCTATAAATTGTTTTATTTACCACATCTTTGAATAAATCTTAACATGTATATCTTACGCTTTGCAGCGTTGACTAATATGTGCTATAGAGACATGGATCCAATCTCTGACAATACAACAAAAACGTGACTAATGTGGGGACAACTAAAACGGCCGCTTGCTAGTTAATTAAAAGCCAACTTAACTGCTTCCAGCGACTATGGGAACTGCTTCAGTGCTTGCTAGTGGGCTACCAACAGCTTGCAAGCAAGGGAATGGAATGTTAGGGATATATCAGGCTGATTGCAACATCAATCATAGCCCCAGTTTATTAGACTAATTTACGTTGATGCATTGAGGCAACAATGAATACCTAGAAGCTACCTAGGTCGTTGGCTATAGCCTGATCATGAGATTTCACTGCTGTCGCAACTGAGCCATTAATTTAAGTTGTTTTATTTTTTTCCATTCATTCGTTTTTCACAGACGCGCGCGCGCATACGATAAATATATATTACACATATAAACTGAAATAGACTTTAAGTCAGTTTAAGACAAACCCAAAAATGTACACTTCCAGGAGACTGTAAAGATGGTGAAGTGTAATACACATCATTACGACGCTAAATATGTTTTATCCCGCAGTTTTTAACCTAAGTTGTATCAGCAATATTCCGCACGATGACCGCTATAGTGAATACAGTTCTCCCAGTTTAACCTACCTGTTCTGAGGAAAAATCCCAAGAAAGTTGTATAAATGAGAAGCTGCATTCTCTCCCCGGTGTCGCTTGTTGGGGAAACATCAGACCTGACGAACTTCCTCTGAGAGCAAAACCCTTGGTAATCTCCGTGGCATCGAGATTTGAGCGTACATGCTGTGTGCTGTGCGTTTCCCAACCCTGTGATTTCGGCACTGCGAGCGAATGGCACCGTACAAGTTAAAATACATCAGACGGAGGTACGAAGGGGGACCACGTGACTAAGGCTAATCATCAGGAACCTGCGCGCAATTCATACAATGCCACAGAGCCAAGCTCACACGAGTGCAAAGGTAGTCATCTCAATAGTTCAAGCGAAATTGTTGTTCTCTGCCGAACTGTAGGCTGTGAGTCAGAAACGTTTGCGTAAATTATGGGCTGCCGCAAAAGCAAGTGATTATTAAACATTCTATAAAATCTGGTTTTCCTGTGTTAAAATACAGAAGTGCACAAATCTTAACAATGAGAAAGCATAACACAAAATGTTTGCAAAACACAAAACGTTTCCCCCAGGGGATATTGCGTAATTATCGCGTTCTGTGAACTTTTGTATGTGACTGTATATACCATACACTTACTGTCTTCTGACGTATGCTACCCAGCCTGAAACAAAATTGTCGACTCTCCACGAACCTTTTTATGTGATTTTGTTAGGACTGGTTACTTTACTGTAAGTGAGCTTTATGTTTTTGTTACAAACGCCCGACTTTCTTCGAAGATTCATACGGAAATACGAAGTAGTTGATCTATAATTCATGGGCGTGTTTGTTTTTAAAATTCCCAAATAAATCAGGTCCCCTCTGTAACATTATTATCTTTGCCCTTGCTTACTTTCAGCGCGTTTGGAAGCAAAGAAAGAACCGCAGCATGTTTCAAAGTCACTCTTGACTGGCTGAATTAATTAGTTTTATTTATACTCTCATAATTGCCCATCAAGAGACTAATTGTTATAAATCCCCTGCTTTGTAAGACAGTAGTGCTCACAGTAAGTTAATTGCTTTCAGTAACCGCATAATGAATGCGTAGGAATTTGCAGGCTAAAAGATTTATGTCATATCTTCTTGTAGCCTCTATGAGCCTTTGCCCCTCAGTCTATTGACAATACTTCATTCTTACACATACAGTGGCTTGTATAAATTGTAAAATGGCCATAAAACCTTTTTTTTTTAATTTTCTAAATCTATTAGAGCAAGTTTTTTGTAAGTTCAAGTTTTGGTTACCTGGAAGCGTAACCATGTAGAAACGTCTGACATGGATTATAAGCATCAAATACCTGTGTCACAACCACATACAGATGGAGGATATGGTGAGGAGTTTGGAAGCCATTAGTAAGATTTACTGCCAAGTCAGAGGGCCATCTGAAAATTTCTGGCAAAGACTCAATGATCTCCACAGACTTGGCTGTATGAGTTGTTATCCATGGCTTACATGAGCTAAAGTTAAGGAACAAGCCTCTTCAGAAACTACAATAGAAGTGTAAAGATGTGTCAGACTGCATCTCAGTTACACGTGCAACCTTGTTTGATAATGTGAAACAAAATTTGTGCTTCACATACTTATCAGTGATAGGTCTTTTACATGACTTCATTGTATAAAATGAATGACATGTATGAGTCTTTTATAACTGATGGCTTGTGAAAAAATAAAGAACATTATTAGATGAATGAATTAATGATTGAAGGAATGGATGGATGAACTAAAAGCACTGCTCCATCAAACAAGTCAAAAGTATTCCTGACAAAGCCAGGGTGATCAATATTACAAATGTGCATTTTCAGTCTCTTTCATCGACCAACCATTTTTTTTCCCTCAGACAGTCACCCACCCACACGATTAAGAATTCAGGAAACACAGATCCAAGCAAACTGTGCTACAGCATACAACTAAATCCATAAACCCTGGTTCAGGAATGCTGATTGACTGAAAGCCAGTAAATCCCGTTCAAATTCAAATTCAATTTCAAATTCAAATTCAAGCAGCTTTGTTCACAAAGTAGAGGAATTGCAGAAGGATGACTTGCAGATCATGTCAGCGTGGAGTTAAACTGTTGTAGCCATGACTAAAATATGGGAAACAATTGTAATAATATAGGAAGGTATGATGAAAGAATCAGTTTGTGTATTGTCATATTCCCATCAAATGTGTTGATGTTATGATGACAGCAGTTTAGCTCTGATGTTAATTATATTTTTTTTAAGAAAATGGCAACATTCATTACAGAATGATAGCTTTATTAATTGTGCTTCTTTCCATCCATTTCTTAAATTCATTCATGCATTAATAACCATTAATGATGGCATTGCTGATAGGCCTGTCTCGGAATGCATGACTTTTAGTAATGAGCTTATGGTAGAACCAATGACCAGATTACGATCAAAACTATTTAAAGAAAGTTATTGCATGGGCCCTATTCTAGAGAATTTGCGGTAGACTCCTTGTTTTATTCATGTTACTGCACTGCACCGTTGAACAATGCTTCCATTTCTCATTATTATTGAGCAGGAGAAGAAAATGAATAAAAACAAAACAAATACACTAATGTGTTTGGTATCTGGTGTCCCTCAGGGCTGCCTCTTGCAAAATAATACCAACGTTTTATCTATACTGTCATATTAGCACGTTGTAGTTGATACATAATTCAAAAGTGAGCAGGTAGATGTGTATTCTTGATAGAAATAGCAATGAATTACCTATACAAGATATGCAAGAAATAAACATTCTCTATGTAGCATACTCAGACATTGGATATTACCTCAAATAATCATGTACTCTTTACTATCACAGGGAAAGCTTGTTGTCAATAAACTGGTAACCAATTATATTTTTAAAAAGTTGATTTAACCAATAATGCCATATTTAAAAGCAAAAACATTCTGAACAGCCAATTAAATTCAGTGGTATGGTATTGTGTAGTAACACTTCAGGGATACCTTGAAGTGTTACTACTGGTTAATACTGGTTCACAAGAACACCATTTTGGCAGCTGATGTTCTCTTTTGATATTTCAGTGAGAATCAGATTTCTAAACTACTATCATTAAGCAATATGCTGTTTCTACATTGCTAGTTTTTGGTACTGTTCTGCTGGATGGTGGTCTTGGAATCAAGTCTTGATAATTTATGTGGAATAAGTGTGTCAAACAGAATAAAGCCATGGAGTTTACATTAAATTCTGAACGCTTCAATGCCCTAAATACTTCTCTACAAGACGTGTAAGCAAGCTAGTTTGTTCCTAGGTAACAGCACCTCATGATAGTACAAATTAACAAATGACAAAAAAGAAACTATTGTAAGGAGTTATATGCCAGCAAGGATGGCGAGATATTCCTTTTTATAATATCTTTACACACATGCTGGATCCAGACACAGGTGTGCATTGGAGCTGTTTACACAAAGAATCAACTGAGGAGAACTCACACATAAAAAAGATGGAATATAGAATAACATAGAATATAGAATAACATAGAATAATAGATATAAAGGTGAAGGATCTCAAGCAGAAAAACACTGTCTTTCTTTGTACACTAAGTACACAAAGTTTCTGCTTTGAAACTGTTGGCACCATTAGCGGAGTCGTAAAATCTCAGGTGGGACATTTCATATTTACCTTTATGAGGTTTAGTTTACCTCAGCCCCTCCAGGTATGTACCAGTTGTGTATGCATGGTGCATTAACAGCAGGATGCTTCAGAGGGCAAGTGTCCTGGACCTTTGTCTGCTCTGAGGAATAATCAAGCTTCTGACAAAAGGCTGATTGCAACTCCACTCAAAAACAGGACAATTTACTCTATGGATCAAAGCTGATTGTCCTCTGGTATTGTATTGGTTTTAAACAGATTCAGCTGCAGCCGTAGGCAACAGGTATCATTTAAATGAAAAAGCTATCACTTTATATGATAATGCAACTGATATTTGAAGTGCCTCACGTATGGTTCTTTCAGAATGTTAACATAAATGCAAGCCATCTGAAAAGGATATACAATAAATAAGAGAGGTGGCAAAGTATAAACTATGATCAGGACTGCAGTTATATGGTGAGATGTTTATTTGTCTGAGACATTACATTTTGTTGAGAAAAGCTCAGCTAACATATTCCTAAATGCTCAAACTGTCATCTTTTCAAATGCTGTATCAACAGAAAGGCAATGTGGGAATGACATTGCATTGTGACAAAAAGCCAATACTTGAAGCATTAGGTCAGACAGCTTGTCACTCCTTAAAGCAATACACAGATTTGGTTGTATTTCTACAAATGCTATTATCAAACTTTATCTGGCCTCAGGCATAGTTTTAAGCAACCAGGAAACTGATGATGCAAGCCAGGTAAAGTACATTGTTGCAAAATAGTGTCCTTCGCAGGAGTCAAATCTTAAACCTTAATAACCACCACACCACACCACCTGACATTGCCTTGCCTTTTAGTGGAAAGTGATGCCTGTTTCCAGGCCAGAGATCAGACATGTAAGAAAATAGGAAATAAAAGAAAGTGACAAGAGACCAGTTTTGCAAATGGCTGTGGAATCATGGTACATGGGGGTACAATGCGTTAATCAAAAAGTGTATTTGCAGTTCCTTCCTTTGCCGCTCTTTTCATGTGTGGTCATCCTCATTACTGCGACACATGTATCAATATCAATTATGTTAATGAAGCTCCAGCAATAACATGCACAACTCCCATGCATTGAGACATGGAAGACAAAGGAAAGTGGATTCCCACTAGCTTGAAAAAGAGGATCTTACTTGTAGAGACAGTGAAGCACTGGCCTTTTAACATGCACTTTAACAGCTATGCTCAGGACAAGGTTTATTAAATTATTATTAAATTTTATATTCCATTGAACTGTATAGTTTATAATTTATTCACTCACAAATGCTTGGATGTGTATACATACAGCTGTTTTGAAGTCTTTATGCAAGCAGCATGATCATATTTTCTGAAAACTCCTTTGAGTGAATATGAATTCTCTGAATTCACATGATCAATCTGAGTTGGAGAGGGCAATCAATGTGGAAACATGGAAAGGGAACATTATTATGCCTTATTATGTAAAACGCACACACACACAGCTGTCATGATTAGACAGGGAGATTTAAAAGTTGAAACTTGAAAATGGAAATAATTTTATTTCTTTCCGATAGCATAATTACATAAAATATAGCATAGAGGTCTAATGTTACAGGCAAAATTGCACAAATCATTACCAAAGTAACACTGTTGGTATTGGCTTCTCTTTAAAATAGAACAACTGAGGAGAATTCAGGAATAATACAATTACACTACTATACATTTCCATATACAAAAGTGGTTATAAATACATGACAGCTAGAAAAATACACTTGTCCTTCAACTCTCTCCATACATATTGAAAGTTTCATAGAAAATTTTAAACAAAGTAACACAGTGTACTCGTATGATTAGCACCCATTAAAAAGACCTGTGATGGCTTGGATTTTTGGCATGATATCCCCGAAGGCCAGAATATATACTGAGTTAATGCGATGTGCACTGCAGTGGTAGATTCTACACAACAATAAAACATTTTATCTTAAAATATCTACAGAACTTCCCACACAGGAAAGCATTTCAAAGGAGCAAAAACAAACGTCAAATGAGGAAGATTTTCATGAAACAAAATCAACATTTGAGAAGGAATAATTAGGACGGAATGTTTTGAGAGGCATTTTTCTGTTACTGGTCAGCAATGCCCATTTTGACCCTATGACTGCAATGCCTAATAACAATACTTATCACATGAAGCCATGAAACAACATTGATTAAAGTGGAAAGTGTGGCCAAATGGTGAAACGCTGATGTCTGGACAATGTTGAGTCCCATATGCCACAAGGGAAGAATCATGTTAATATTGGTGTGATACTACTGTGTTCAACAGCAATAAAAAAGGCTTCATAATTAACTATGGTGTTACAGTGGTTCAGAAATGCTGTTCATGTTTATCTGTTGACCATTTTACATTGCTCACACCTACGTGATGATGCAGTTATTCTCATAATTGTTAGGTTATTCAAAATTAATTTTAGTATTGTGTCGGTTATATGTTTTCCCTGAGCTACTGCCATGGATGCTGTTGTTAAACATGTTTGTAACACCATAAAAAAACTCACAGAATGCATCAGTACCATTTATTAATCTATAACATGTGCATAGGATTTTCATTAAGTGACCCAATTAGCATATGTAATTACATAAAATGTTCAAGCAAAAATTAAACGTTTCTGTTTCAACTCTTCATTACACCTGTATGTGACATTATCATTAGAAAATGACACATTTTTTTCAATGAGTGAATGGTCAATGGTGAAGGTTATGTTTTCTAATTATATTATTATAAGGGCCAATAAAGTTACACCTCAAAATCATTCTTCTAGCTCTGCATTGTTAATTATTTGTATTGGGTCTGCAAATTTGAGCAGGTCGTGGTAATTTTGTGACTTCATTGCAAAGGATTCATCTTGCAAACTAAAATGGAAGCAAAGAGAACTGCCTAAATGGAAACTCATCGCATTACTGTGTTTCTGTCTCTCGTTGTAATACTACTCCTTTCACACCCCGGGCATATTCACCATTACACCACCTTTGCCAGAATTAAGAAACAATCCAAGCACAACATCCAAAGACACCAGTTACATTGAATTATAAAAGTCATTATTGGTAAACTGACAGACTAAAAGAAGAGATAGTTTGTGTGATATTGCAGACTTTGTAAACGTGGGAAAATGGCACCAGTTGATAATGTCTATTGCTTTTATGTTGTTGTTGTTGTTGCTACAAATATTATTTAAAGTTCTAGGAAACTCAGTACTGTACAGCATTTTGTACAGTAGGACGCTAAGGAAACCCCAGTGAGATGTATTTAAAGGATAGAAATACAGCACTGTTGCAGCATTCAAATATTGCCATCTTCTCCCCATTCTTCCCAGCATGCTCTTCTGCAGTAAGCATTTTCCTTTTTTGCAATCAATAATTACCAGTTTTCCCCTCCCTCTCCCTAAATTAAGTGCTTTGTTGGTCCCACAAAAACAAACGCGCCTTCGAAAAACCGCTGTCTCTAGACCTCGTTGGAGCCCTGACTGGTGCACGAGGAGAAGCTGTCGTACAGCGAGTCGCTGAGTGAGCCTTGATTGTCCACCTCGGGCTTGTCAGAGCAGCTTGACGACGGCTCGTCGGTCTGACGCTCCCCCTTCTTCTCGGTGGCCTTACCCACGGCAGTCTTCTGCTCGCCTTCTGGGAAAGGCCCGCCATTGCTGTTGAGCTTGTTGAGAGACTCCAAGGAGACGCCCGGAAAGCCCAGACTCTTTTCATCCCCTGTTGTCTTGTCCAGTTCATTCTTCTTCTGCAATAGAAGGATGACCATACAATAATACTTCTAATATAATAATAATACTAATATAATAAATACTTCATGCATTGTCAACTTTGTCATGTTTACATTTAGAAACATGTCTACTGTAAGCTGAAAATATAATTGTATTAATGTCAACAACATCACTCTTTCATATATTCGTAATATTTATACACAGGGAAAGTAGAAACCTATTTAATGATTGCTAGAGAAACATTTATTTTATAAAAAATGAAATATATCTGAAAGGTATGCAAATTCGACTTCAGATCTGCAGAATTCATCATATACAGTAGGCAATTGTAATAATGATTAAAATGTTCAAAAATGTCAATTAGTAGAAAACAGACCAACGTTTTTCAACAAGCCAAACAAACGAATGAACAAAGTCTTGAGCCAACAACAGGGAATCTCACAAACATTTGGAGATAAAAACAAGTCAATGAAATCCAGTACTGCATAAATGGTGATTAAGGATAAGGACCTCACAAACGCTGCTCCTCTTGTTCACCAAGGTATGCTTTTGTTCAATTTTGTTTGTAACAGATAGGCATAACTGTTTTGCCAGTAGATATACAAAATATATTTATGGATTCCTATCATAGTGTTGACCTAAATAGATGCTGCAGGAGGGCCATCTTTTAAAATGTGAGTCCTCTCTCTTAATTAATCAGAAAAAATCTCAAAAGCAAACCCCCCTGATATACTGATATATGAGAAAACCCTTTGAATTAAAACCAAACAATTACTTAAGATTAAAGTATAACAGAGCTCAGCCCTTTAGAAGTGCATTAAACAGCTAATGAAGACTGCAGACTTGATGGCCACTCATCAGACAAAAATGAAACAGAAGGAAAACACCTTCCAGCCATGTTGCCTGCCAAAAAACTCAAGTTCATCTTTAATGAATAATAATGATGAACATATGCTCTACAAAAGAAGGAAAGACAGAAAGAAATTGCAGGCCATAAATCCTTTCGGTTAGATATTCCTGACTTCAGAGACAAGCTCTCAAAGCTGAAGGAATATATTAAACTATTGCAAAAAAAACTGTGCTGTCAAAAGGTATCAATAACTCCTAAAGGCTGGCCTATTAACTGAATATCCAATTGTCTGATGGCTGTAGAGACAATCACATTTTCATACACACACTGAAAAAAGCAAAACTGATGACAAAATCTGAAATTACAGACCACTTAACAATTATACATTGACACCCCAATAAATTAACCACAGTGAGGGAAACATTTGTCTGTGTTAGTGAAGACTGCATCATCTTCACAGAGACTAAGTTCAATGTTGCACATAAAATGAACACAAAGCTCTTCGCTGATTTAATTGCGGTACATCTAAATATCAGATAGCATGTTATTTTAAGTTAAAACGACACTCTCTCCTTTCATCACAAACACTCCTGTCTCACTTGACATCTGGTCCTTGAACAGGTACTTGAACTGTAAAGTCATTTATTATCATTTTAACACTGCCTGAAACCCCTGAAATGAACGAGCTCATCATTTGATGTTTAATTATTCTCAAGGGCTTATACACAGTCTGTCTGATAAAGTTAAACAGTCATATGTAGCACATCTGAGCACTTGAGCGTATGATGAAGGAGGAGAAATTTGATTTTATCATAATTGTGTTAAATGACAAAAAGGCCAATTTTTTCTATATATGAGAAGCTGATGTTTGTCTGAAATCATTCAGTTTATCCAGTTAGCTAGTTTCAGAGATAATAACAGTATTTTGCGGAATAAAGTTATATTAGAACAGTTAGATTAGCAAAGACAGTTCTTCCACAGTGGAGCAGAATATTCTTGTGTACAATTGTTTATGGTATACTGTACATGTAAAACCATAATTATAAATAATGACAGATCTACAGTATCTAAGCACATGATTTTTTTTTTCAGTTTTCCTAGGCACCCTAGCCAGTATGAAAAACTAGCCTCAGATTTCAGGGGTAGGCTACATGTAAAGTATAGTACTGTCAGATTTCACTTCTGTCAGTTTATGAAAAAAGTCATATCTAATTTGAATTTAAAATACGTCCTTCCCATAAATGTATTACAAAACATCACAGGACATCACAAGTTAGACTGATATTCTCATAGACTCAATCATCTATAATTTTCTAAATAATAAGGACAAATCAAGGTCACCCCATTGCCAGGAAATGGGGCTCCTTCAACACACACACACACACACACACACACACACACACACACACACACACACACACACACACACACACACACACACATACACACCACACGCACCACACACACACTCAACCCAGTACATTTGTAACTGCATTTAGGTATCGTTTTGGGATTTCCTATGCATGCTGGTGTAGTCTAGATGCACAGCTGCCTGGTTTTGATTTGAAAAAGCCTAAGAGATTGCTCTGATAGTGATCAGTGATTAGTGTTTGGGGCCCCTGGCAGTGAGGAACAGCAATCATGATACCGCTGTTTTCAAAACAGCACAAGGATCTATTCTGTCTCAGTGTAGGAATCCCTTATCTGTGATTGGGTTTGATTACGCTTGTCTGGAGGTTCAAATATCCTCCATGATGATTGGTTTCCCATCGATCCCTGAGGAAAGCACATGAAACCAGTGGGTGGAACCTGTCTTGTGACCAAAAGGAACTAAAAAAAGTAGAGACAATGATTGACCACAATCTACACCAAAATTCCAATGAACCAGTTACAGGACAAATCTGGAGACAGATGAGGAACAGTTTGGACAGCTTATACATTCATGAAAAAAGGACATATCTGAATGAGAGAGAGAGAGAGAGAGAGAGAGAGAGAGAGAGAGAGAGAGAGTGCCTAAAGACAAGAAATGAATAAACTACAGAGCTGAAAAAAAGATCACAGGGATGTGTAAAATGCAACCTAAAAGAAAGAATAAATTTGATCTATACTGAACATTTGCACTCGTTTTGATGATGTAATACTGACTAAATCTATAAGTCTCATTAGAGCATGTACATATGGCAGCATGCTGAGAAAATAACAAATGCATGAATCACCAGACTAACGTTGAATTTTGCAGAAATCCTTCCTTGCAGGTTTCAAATCTCATTATCATGCTTCATCAGATGCAATCCTAACTGTTCCATTGTCACATTGCTTGAGTTTTAGCTCTTTACATAAAATCTGTATTTATCAACACCTATTCTGATGAAAGCTACACGGATGCCTATTGCCACAGAGATGTACTGTAGCCCTCCATGTATGTGGCAGTCTAATAACATCAATAGTACTGCTTTGTTGTCAAGCTAACTTTACTTAGTATCACTGTATTGATTCTCTTTACACTACAAACAGGTGGATGCCAGGAAAAAAACACAATTCCTCTTAGTTGAGAAAGTACATGATGAACCACCAGACTGTGTTTGGAATGCATTCTGTTGTGTACATTCTTTTCCGCTTCAACAAATCGTTCATTCAGCCCGTTTCCAAGGAATGAGCATTGATTCATACATGTGACATTAATGCCCTTCACTGAATGGCATTGTGCATTCGGCTGGGGGGATAAATCAAATCCAACGCATCACACCGGCGGCCAAAAAAATTAACTCTTTACTCAAAGTTAAGGACAAAGTTGTAATGCAGTTTAGACCGAGTTAGGCGTTAAGTTGGTAGGAGTGGTTTTGGGACACACTCCGCTCAGTCATAAAAATCGTGAGCTAAAATGAAATCGGCGGTGCCATTTTTCCCTGTCAGCTCCGGCCGCGGAAATCTCTGTCACACATCAGAATCACTGACGGAGGGGGGGGAGGGAGAGGGGGAGGGGCTGTAGGAGCTGTCAAGTGATGCCAGGATGATGAATGAGGGCCTGCTTAGGCTATAGGGGCTGCTGATGGGAGTTACCAAAGTTTCTATTTTTCTACTGAGTGTTTGCGGAAGGTTATTAAAGATACTTATACCCTCACGTACGTGCTGTCCCAAACTTCCCCAACCTGGTCTGTCACTGATAAGGACTCAGCACCACCCTCCTAAGTTTCGCTCATAGGAGAACTGTGCAATCATTAGCCTGACCTCTGTGTGATCACAGGAACCAGTGGAGGGGTATTCAAGTGGATATTGTTTTCCCTTTGAGAAAAAAAGTTTTTGCATTAAGCAGTAATATATGTGATTAATATTTGTAATTAAAAACCATTTGCCAAGCATTTTGCTGTTCAGTACTTCCAAAGAATATTAAACATGATCTCATGAGGGTGCTTTAAATCCATTTCATAAGCAGTTTATAACCAATGAAAAAGTTGCTATGCATATATATATATAGTATATACTTAACTGAAAATAACGTCAACTCTTAATTTGTAATAAATATTGAGCCATTCACTTACTTTTCACATCCTGTGGTCAACTTTTAATTGATTTCGTATTTCTACTCACAGCATGACAATACAAAGCCATGCCTGGCTAGTGCTACATCCTAGAGGTAACGCTGCCACATCAGATGCAATTAGGTTAAAAAGGAATAAGCTGCCAATGGGTGATCTTTATATAAATTGGCACGCTTGTTAGTCACACAAAAAACACCTAAAAGGGCTCCCTAGTGGCTCAGCCGGTGCTTTATGTATATACTATTTATGTGTATACTATAAATGCATGTGTACTAGCTGTGTACCAGTTATATTCCTGACTGCTTGGTAGAATCTGTTTCTATGCCATTACAATATTACGTAGAAAGAAGACAGGATTATGTAGGGCAGCACACAAGTTCAAACAAAAAAAAACCTTTATGGCCTTAAGAATATACATTTTATATGATTATTTTGTGTCTACAACATTGTCACACCTCCTTTGTGGTTGCAGATCCATATTACTATGTGTGCTTGCATCTAGGCTTGAGTGTTGTTAATTAAGTGGATTAGACTTCAGCACTGCTGTTTGATAGCTTCTGTAATACTGCCTATTCTTTCTCCATTACCATTACGTTTCTAAAGCAACATCCTTGTTGTGTAATGATGGATCCAGTTCTGTCTGTTGCAGTTTGGTTGCACAGCTTCTTTCATTGATACACTGCAGATTCATAAGAAGTAAAGGCCAACCTCTTCTGCCGCACCTCCCACTGTAAACCCTCATTAGAGGGTCCAGACCAAACCCACAATTCCCACCAGCATCAGTCCTGCACCACTTCACACCACACTGAACCCACAGCCAACTTATCAGGACTACAGCAATGTTTCAAAATGAACTCCAATAAAAATAAAAAATTTTGCTCTGATGTGTTATTAGGTAGCTTTGGCATTCCAGCTCAATAAGCTAACATTGAAAATGAGCCACATGACACTCTTGTGGTTGCTCAAGGGGGCTCTGATGTGAAACCAGAAGAGACAGTTATCACGACTTGCAGATAGGCCTTTATTTTGCAAATGAGAACTTTTTTTACTTACTTACTTTTACTTAAATCAAAAGCAAAACTACTTGCAAGGATACCACAAGGTTACCCAGCACAAAACAGCAAACTAAATACTAGGGAGAAAACAATAAATCAAACCAAAGTCACACACTGGGAAAACTATTCAAACTTCAGTGCTTTCCTGTCTGCCTGTCTGTGTCTGATCACCACCTGCTTGTGTTGTCACTCACTCACAGTTGTCATTATTTCCTTGGTAACACAACCTCTACAGTCAAAAATGCCTTTATACTCACCATAAAAATGAATATTTAAATATCTGATGGACAGCTTAATTTCTGATGTCTTAATTCCAAAGACTTTATTATAAGTCTGGAATATTTTTTAAAAGCTTTGTTTTATAACTATAACACTCTAATTGAAAAAGAGCCACTATACTGATTCAAAATAAACCAATATTTTGACTGGAGACTGTCTTTTTACCCTCTGTCTTTTGTCTAATTACCCTCTGCAGTGAGATGCAAGTCTCTTGACCATCATTGTTTGGCATGATGTAAGCACTACGAGTAATGATGTAACAATGTAATGTTTCTTTGATATGTCTTTGTATGTCACTCCAGTATGATAGAAGTATGTTCATGACAGTTAGTGCTGAAATTGACAGGCATGTTCAACTAGGTGCACAAATCTGTTTCACGTAAAACCTGGAATGGCTCAAAATGCTATGCATCAGAAGTACTGTTTCCATACCTGTCCATGTTTTTAAATTACTTTTAAATGCTTTTATCAATGCTTTCACCCTGAGAGCCTGTTTACTGTAATTCTGACAGTTCTGTCCCAACATTTTTCTTGTTCCTGTCGCTCCAATTAAACGCATTCAATCTATCCTTCAATGTTAGCTTTGCAAGTTATAATAAGAATATGAGATCCTGTCAAATAAATACATTAAGGATGATTATGTGGGACAGTAGCTGACTGTTCCTTTAAGAAGTTTGGGACTCCTCCAGGGTCAGAGGTGAAGCTTACACTGGGAGAGTAGTGCTAGGGCTGGAATTGTGCAAGCAGACTGTGCATGTTGATGATCCATCGTAGCGTTCAGAAAAGTTAATGGACTTAATGCAGCACTGCTTTTCAGATGCCATTATCCTAATTTGGTATGTACTGTTACATACTGGTGGAAGCTGTATCAACATGCTGTGAATGTATATTCCTCCTGAAACTCCTAGACAGAAAAACAACTAACAGCATCTACCCACAGCTGTAAAATTATGATGAATAATGTTTCCATAAAATAATAATTTCAGTCCGGTAAAAAATATTTATCAGCACTAGTCAGTTTATGAGCAAAGGACCAAGGCTGAATTTTAAATATTTCATCTGCTGAGAGAGATCAGATGTGACAAAAGGAAAATGAGAGCTACAAAATACAACCCGCATTTTAGCAAGAGGTGCGACTTGCAGCTAAAATGCATTGCAAAATTTCATTCACTTTTCATTGTTTCCAGCAATAAAACAGCAGCACAAGGATGCGTCATAGATCAAGAACTCTAACCTTTGACTTCTAGCATTTGTTTGGCTTTTTACTGTGCCGGTATTCAACTTGGAATGAGTCAGAGGGATGAGAATGTGGATGGAATGTAGATATTGCTGTCTGGGGATAGAGAGACGCTTCTCTGAGGGTTATTTCATAGTGCTGAACTAGAGGAGAGCAGGCCTGAGTCTCTCTCTATCTCTGGTCCTCATTTGGCCCCCAAAGAATTTGACTACTGGTGGGCGAGTCTCCAGTGATTCACAAGGGCAAATGGATCGAATGTCATTAGACTCTTTTTTTTTTCTGAAAACTGTGTCCAGACCAATTCAAACTCATTTTGACTCAGTCAAACTCAGTCACTCCAGTGCAACAAACAGGAGAGCTTGGCTGTCTACACTATTTAAAAATTGTGGGTATGCTGCCCTGAACTCCTGCTGCTTTCTTTCTAAATGCATAAAACTGCACAACTGATGTAAGTAGATTTACGGTTAGCATGTATTTTGAATTAGGCCAAGGGTTACTCGAAAAACATGTTCTAATTACTACACTAACACCACTCAAAAAGTAATTATATCAGTAATTAGGAACTTAAGTAAAATAATACCTATATATAGCAAATGCATGTTAACTGAATTACACAGTAATTATACAGTAATTATAGCCTAATGGTTTAACGAATATGTTAAACCATTAGGTTACATTTTTTATATAGTTTAGTAGGAAACAGTTTTGAGACATGAGAAATTCCTTTAGGGGGTAGTGTTCCAGGTATAGATACTGGTAATGAGATGCTTACTTTTTGGTAATTCATCAAACATAACTCAGGGCAACTTACAAAATGTGATGAGGTGAGTGTCAGAAATAATGGTAAGAGAAATATTCCAAACGTGTAAGCATTTATCCCTATGCCAAATGGTGAGTCAACTGAGGTTATTAAATCATGTGCTGGGACAGTCAAATAGTATGGTCTATGACACTTCAGTCCACAAAGTGTGCTATTAATTTAGGTCTCACTGAAATATCTGACCCTGTCTTTCACATTCCACTGAGAGAGCAGCACACTATTGATTAAACCAGATAGGCTGTGTTTTGCGAAGACAGCTCACAAGTAGGAACAAGCTGTCTTCTGTTTTATTGATAATCTCATAAAGTACCAGGCTCTGACAGGGGCCTTACTTCCTAATGCTGTTGGTGTTCATGTTGCAATATCTATGGGCTGCTGTGAGGCTGCTTGCAGAAGCTATAATTCATGACTAACATTCAACTTTTTAGTTGTAGATTAATGATGATTTTCATCATCGAGAGTATTGTTTTGTTTTTCTTTTTGAAGGAATGAATTGATTAACCAGCTGAGGAAAATGAGAACAGAACAAAAACAAATTAGTCAGATTTGCTGATTAACAAATTATTCCTTTAAAAAAGAAAGAAAATACCACTCACATGGGATTTGCCCTCTGTATCTGCTGAGTTGTACTGGGTGCTGTTCCTGTGCTCCTCCTTCCCGTTGTGGACGAGCACTTCTTGTTGGTAGTAGTCCATGATTGACAGGTGGTTTCCCACGCTGCCCTTCATTTCTTCCTCCTCTTGGTCCACTGTGGGAAGCAGTTTTTACTCTGAGTGTCTCTGAACGGCACTAAGATACAGTGCTGGTAACGTAACAGTAGGTGCCTTTTACTTGTGACAACCTAGCTGCTCTAGAATCCAGTGTAACATTGTTATAAAGTGTTCATTAATTATCAACAAAATAACACAGAGCGCATGCAGTCCTTTATATTTAATTGCATGCAGTGGTCTCTATATCAGAGCTGACCTTGCTTTCTGTTCCTGGTTTTGCTGAGCAGTGTATCGTGACCAAGACGGGTTGCGGTGGCCTCATACTCTGGGTCTGATTCATTTTCACTGCTACTACCTGAGTAGGTGCACACACGCAGCACTCTGTCCTGGACGAGAGAAGGAGAGAGACCGCAAATTAACATGAATGTTGTCCACTTCCTTTTTCATCATCCACGGCACAAGAAATGAATAAAGCCCTCTTCTGCAAAGTGGCGCGGGTACGGAGCAGAATGAAAAGGAACTCGGCACAAATGAAAGCATGAGTAATTCATTTGCTATCATTGATGCACTCCAGATTCTCACGGGAGGGATACAGAACACTTTCTCAGAAGAATTGTCTTGATTAAGTGAAGTGCTTGGCACAAAAGTTCAGAGGTCACTGCTTCATTTATTAAATAGGTACCATACGAATCATTAGAGAGATGTTTACGACATGAATAAAAAAAAAAACTGTGTTATGGACACACACAGAAAATGAAATTATTTGTTTCAACACAGATAGTTACACACACACGTTATAAAAAGTATGGGAACCCCTGTTGCACTGATTGTTTGATATTGGAATCACATTGACAAATGCAAAATTCAGATCTCATTAAAAACAACTCCTTGCATATATGCCCTCACATTCAACAGAATGAGAGCATATACTTTGGAGATCTGAATATAACAATCACATTGTAGGAGATTAACTATTTTGCTTATGGACACAGTCAGTAGAGGAGTGGTGGCTACAGAGATACACCAATGAGTCCCTCTGAAAATGTAAGGAGAGGGACTCACAGGAGCAGGGTTAGATACAAGATTCAGATTTTGTATCTATGTCAAAACATATGGCATATGGCATAAATTAATAATATATCAACAATAAATGCAATTTTCTGCATACACTGTCCAACATTTTAAAATATATCACTTTAAAACCTATTCTTAAAAATAATGTATGTTTACAACAGTTACACATACTAAATAAACACACAAATAATTTTGTAGTAATTTTTTTTATGTTATATTTTATATATTTTGGTATGTTGGTATTTTATTTATAATTTCCCTCTGAAATGGAAGGGATGGGACATAATTTACATCTTGGCTGTTCAAATTAATGCCAAGTACATCAAAAATAGATAGGAGATGATATTATCCCCCATCATAAGATGTTGTTAAAAGACCTCCTTCTGAAAATGCACCTGTAAATTTGTTTTTTTGCAACAGACAAATCTGAATTTAGCACTGAAAAAGAGACTTTGATCTCATGCAAATTACTGCACAGCATTAAAATGTCATTCTTGCTCAAAACCCAGCAGGGCTTTCAACCAACCAACCACTCAGAAACGGCTGATTATTAATAAAGTGCAAATTGCAAACACAAGCATTAAGCAGGTATGTTCAGGATCACACATAATCCAGATTTAAGATCACCCCTTTTATACAAGGCGTGCTAATGGATTTGGAATACATTAACACAGATCATGTGTCATATTTGTCGTAACCCCGTCACAAAGAAAAAGACGAATAGCTGAATATAACAAACCTACAGCAACCAACCCCACCCCCACCCCCACCCAAGCCTCTCCATAAAAAAGGGAAAAAAAGACTTAGCTCTCACATTGAGTGGGCTGTGGTTATTATTCTTCCTCTTCCCATCCTCTGGACTGTGGGCAGGGTCTGTTTTGCTGTCACTCTGGCTCAATCTCTTGGCTTTCATCACACCTAACATATTGACAAAAAAAAAATGCTCACGCTTTATGATAAGTGGACTATTTGCCCATGCAATTACATTAATGTCGAATTGGCACTGTGCAGCTGCTGTACCGCTCAAAATGACGTACAGAACAGAGTGTGCACACTGAATTTGACCTTGGCATATTTGAACATCCGACCTCAGGTTGATTCAGGTTGATTTCCATTCTGCTTATGGGATCAGGTTAGGGTTACTATAGGTCATACATTTAAATGCTGGATTATTTTGGATAAATTGTGATAGTGGTCAGAATCAAGGAAGGGGCAAAGGTTATTCAATTAACCAATGCAGTTACTATATACTTATACATTTAGAAGATAAGTTATATATAATCTCATTATGTCATGATCTACATTAATTATTCATGGCAAGATGCACATAAATAATAGTTTTACATTGTTTGCACCATAAATGCAGAATATTATATAATAAAGTGTTATCAAGCTATCTTTCTGATTTTTACTAAACAGAAAATAAAGATAGAAATACAGATTCAGATACTCAAAATCAATTTAAAAACAACTGAAATATTTCAGTAGGTTTCTTTTCTTTTTCTGCTCAGGAATTCCACTACAAAAGAGTGATGGATAGTGAGCTTGGTATAACACATCAACAGCCATTAACCATCTCTCTCCATTGCAGATTCCAGTCATATGTAAAAAATGATGACTATTATCAGCTGGAGTGACCAAGTCCCCTTTAATCGCAGTGAAGACAGACTTGGAATTACTTTTTTACCCTATACCTCCTTCCCATTTGAAACCACTACCTTCTGACAATATAATTAACTTCATATCTTCACCAATGACAGGATAATTTGCATCAAGATCAGAGTGGTCCTTTTCATCTCATCCCCTCTACTTATGAGGCAATCTGTTGCTGCAAATGTTTTGCCACAATTTGTTATAATGACAGGACCTAATCAAAACCACTTCTTTCACGGTGCATGGAGCAATTGTAGCCACACAGGAATGTATTCATGCATGAACCATATAATCTCTGACTGAAATCACTCAGCTACACAAACCTCTTGTTACTATATGTCTAATTAGGTAGTTGATATATTTACACCAGCGGCAAGAAACCACTGCCCTGACGCACAACAGCAAAGCAGATTTCCTAGGTTTCTGGAAACAGAGAGACGCTGAGTACCTTGATCTGCATTAAATGTGTCTAGTTAGTGATCCCATTATTTAATTAAGACTTTGGAACAAACCAGCGAGCAGAAACCTCTCTGGCACTCCAGAACCTGATCTGCCTAAAACTGACTTGCAGCCCCATTGCCCAAAGCTGGGTGCAATGTATTGCCCGCATGTTCCGTGTTCAGAGCAGGCAGCAGGTGGCTTTGTTCAATGTCAGCAGTGATGTATGAGACTAACTGTATTATCCACCATCCAGGTGGTGGGAGGCGTGGGTAGAGTGGAGCCTGAGTGCAGATGGGCAGTCGTCTCTAATGATGGAAACATTTATCCAAAAGCTCACTTTTCAGGAATAGCTGCTCTTTGTCTCCGTGGCTTAGATTTTGCAATGCAACTGAAAATGATTTGGTACTTTTTTTTCCCAGAGATTTACATGAAGTTGCTTTCCTTGTTGTTTGTCAAACTGGATCCCTGCAGTGAAAAGCTTTGGCTTTGGGCTAGCAGAAGAGGTAGGTCACAAGCAAGTCGTGGATGACTATTAAGAGATAAATTTCTGCCAAGAGGTATACAGAGGTTTATAAAATACCCACTGCTGTTCTCTCTAGTCTGCTTTAACCCTTTCAAATGTATTGAATGCAAACAAGGTTTCATTCAGAGAAGGCATGGTTACAAAATTAGGGTGAGAACAGGGTTGCAAAAATGGGTATTTTGTGTACCACATACATTTGTAGCATGGGATACTGACTAAAACAACAAATCGATGATAACAGTACATAATGGACTTGTTCAGTTTCTAAAAATACTTAAATAATACATTTTAATGATCAAACAACACTGGTTTGTAGTTGTGAAAAAATATAGAAATTGTTAATGTGCAGACTTGTGATGTGCATTTGTAGTAAAATGTAATTACCAATTTAAGTTGCTTGTCATAAAACTAACTACAAGCTGAGCTTCCAAACAGCGTGGTAAGCTAAATGACTTCCAGCGAACATTTTCTTCAGAATGAACATTTGGTAAATGTACAAAAATTTGAAAAAAAAAAAATTGTACACAGCTGCCATACACTGCCATGCAGTTCATTGCAGGCATAATTTGTCCATTTGTTATGACTGCTTGAATCCTTACCGGAAGCAGCTGGTTTCTGCAGATGGCTTTCTGGATCACACATATTGTTGAGCGTCACTGTTGGATTGGAGAAGGTGAGGCCAGTGCTGCATGGGACGTTCTGACTGTTTTTTGAAAGGAAAGGCACTTTTGGTTCGGATGGTGACGTGGCAGGGAGGTCTTTGGCAGGCTCAGCGGGTGCACAGAGTGGATGCCCAGGGCTGGAGGTGGATTTAGGGAGGTGCCGCCCGGTTACCCGAGTGACGGAGTCAGGGAGGGGGAAGGTCCCAATTCCACTGTCCAAGGTTCGGGTCTGGCTGCTGGAGCCTGAGGTACAGGAAAAGCATGTGATGGAGGGGCGGAGAAACAAGGAACCACTGGTATCACAAGCAGCGAAAGGGATTGTGGGAAAACAGGGCATCTTGGGAAGGTGCGAATAACATGGATACAAAAACAAAAATGAGAAAAAAAGCATTAATTCACAGACGGCTAAATCTGCATTTCCACAATTTATTTGTTCTGCTACATGGTAAGCCATAAATGGTAAATAAAAACAAAATAAAGAAAAAAAAAACTGTCTAGCTTATTTTTCTTATTTGGTCATACTGCACTATGCACTGCAGTCTATGAGGCCATAAAAAAATTCTGTTTTATAACTAATGGAAAATATTGAACAGGTAGCTAATTCTAGACATCACATCTCAAAAAGGAAGAAATTCCACCCCATTAGTTAAACAAATGCAAATGCATTTTCCCCACAGTGGGATCCCTGCTGAGGAATATTTTTTAATTCAGAGTAGATATGTTCCAAGTCTAATTTCACACATCTAGTCCCCCTTGTGACTGTGAATGTCAGTTTTGTTCCCGAGTTTCATTTTATCCTCTATAATGTTATTATACTGTGTGAGAAAGAGTTGAACAGATTTTACACTCAGTGTTCTCTGTTGTGTTGTAATTTCAGGACACTTATGCAACAGATGGCTTGTGTATTTTTTCAACTCCTTTCTTTGCGAAGGTCCTTCTGAAATGAAACAGATGGATGGCCGTTCACTATGCTCCAATTACACTTTGCTGTGAATGGTGCTGGCTAATGATTCCCCTCTAATTGCTGTGTAATGCCAAGAACTGATAAACAAAACACTGCATGCAGAGATACACATCACGCTGAGAAAGATCATGGAAGACTAGAGTCACGAGAGGTGAACAGTACAGACACTGTGGCATTGCCCATTCATCTGCATTAGCTAATGTGGGATTAACTGCATGGCGGCGTTTGCCCCGGGACGAAGCCATGAAAACGTGAGGATATTTACATGAATGTCGATGAAAGGGATCTGTGAGGGGCAAGGCAGAAGGAGCGTGTGTGTGTGTGTGTGTGTGTGTGTGAGAGAGAGAGAGAGAGAAACAGGGAGGGAGAACAACACATTTTCCTGCAACATGTATCCTTAGTCTGTAAAGTTTTGGGGGTAACATCCACCCACAAAACCTTGATTTAATCATGTTTTGTGCTGAACCACCTCTGTACATTTGGCTGGCTGGACTTTGGCAGAACCTTCACATTTGCTCTGAATCTTGAATGTAATCTTGTAATCTTGAATTTTTCCACTTTAATTAATTTGTTATATTGTATTTGATTTATTGTAACTGCATCAGTTGCAACTATTGCAAATATGCAACACAAGTCACAAAGTGGAAATGGAAACTGATTAATTGTGTACTAGACACCATATTCTCATATTGCTTACCTTTTCATTGCAATTTTTCACATATGTTGACAAAAGCTAAGGACAGTTATTTGGCAATAAGTATCCAAGGTGCATTTGGGACACCACAGGAGTATATGCAGCAAAGTTTAAAAATATACTTTAGGATTGCTTCAGTTACATTGTATGAAATGTATGCCTTATTTCATGGATTCTGATTGTAGGATGATTGCACATATTTCCCATGATTCTTTTCTGATTATGTTGGGGGTACTTTCAGGCAAAGATTCAAGATTCAAGAGATTACAAGGGGTTACAAACCTGGCCTTTCACCTTGTAAAGTGATCAACAAAACATTTGGGGGCATGTTTATATAACCAATGCTACTTTACAAAGGTACTCCATTGTCTTCAATTGGTTTCTTGTCTATTTGACCAAATTTGCATGATTATGTTCCAATAACTTATTTGGCTTCTGCTGGTATGCAATTTTAGGAGTCATATTTCACACTTAATAACAAATGGCTGTCTATTCCTGATTGTATCCCTGTAACTCCTACACAGACATTATGTTCTGAGAGCCATGCCTTATCAGATATTGCAGCTGAAACAGGCAAATGCATTCACACAACAGACGGCCTGTTTAGATTTTGTAAAAGAAGAAAAATTCCTGTGTAGTTAAGCAATTTACAGCCAAACATCAAGGAGTTTATTACATGTATCAGTGAATTTACAGCTTCACACACATAACTCCCATATTGTGCATGATCAGGAAAGCTAAAACTAGTCACTGCTTAGAATTAGACACTAAATCAGAATTAGACACTTAATTTAAATTGAAAAGAACTGGGCAAATGTGCTTAGTTGGCTGAATTAAACACCACTGAGGTAATTGAAATACAAAAAATGATGAGGAATTTTATTCGGCACCCCACTTCATGATCTGCGGCTACCCACTTTTGACAAACAATTTCCTAAAATAATAAGAATGGGGAGTAATAATGGAGACGTGATGAAAAATAAAACTCAGACAATCTACTAGCATATTAACTATTTACTCATTAACTCATAACTAATTATAAGGTACTGAGCTAATGTCAGGAATGAGCGTGCAAATAACATGAATAACAAGACTTGGTCTTTTCTTGATAGCCCAGCAGCTAGAATCCAGCTTTCATCAGTATGCCTGCTGCCTACGAAATCTCTCACAACTCAGTATTCTTCCTTGCATTCAGTAGTGTATTTCTGTGTCTCCTAGTCAAATTACTGTATTCTGGGGATATCAGAGGACCCTGCCAATAAACCGTAATCAGTTTAGACCGCTATCCATGAGAATATGAGAATGCTCATCGATAAATCTGAATAGCTAAGGGACAATAAAACAAACAGCTTCTTCCACAAGTCTGAAAGAGAAGCACATCCACTTCCTTCATGCTTGGCTAATCTGTTGATTCATTAATCTACTGAAGTCATTATGGGCCTGAAAACGGAGGCCATGGACAAGGACGTTCAATTACAAGGAAATGAAGAGTAAGCACTCTAGAAGAGGATGCTGGACTCTGTCTATTTAGAAATACTTAACACTTTAATTAGCGGACCACAAGGGGGATTATATCAATAAGGCATTTCAGATCTAGCCGTCTGAACAGGTGGACCAGCACCAAAATTCTCTTCCAAGGTAATAGTGTCCTTTGAATAAGTGCATATCAAACAACTTATCATATTAGTCCACAGCTGCTGGTAGGAATGAGCAGGTAAACACAAGCAAGATTCTTAGAAAACTGAAATATAAACACTTACTGTGAGGAAAATAAAATAAAAACAGTCTGCGGTCGACATGTGACACGCAAGTCATTTTATCGGCTGTAGAGTAAGGAGAGCTTTCATAATATGGATATTGACTCATATGACAAACAGCTTTCAAAAAAAATCTATGAGAAAATATTAGTGTGCTCTCTGTGAACTACGAGACAAAACAGTTGTTTCATCAGGAACACCGTCAGATTTCATTTCAGACAGTAATTGCATTTAAATTGCAGAACTTTCCCATTACTCCTCTGAATGCATTTAGCCAAGGCACTTCATTTTGCTGTACTCTGTATGAGCTTTGATAATATCTAAATAATCCTTTAATGAGAGAGAGTGTGGGTGTTGCTGTGTGGCAAAACTGGCTCTCCAACTAATTACATCTGGAACAAGAGAGGTAGATTAACTCTCAATAGCACTGAGAGCCGCCACTTCAAAACTCCATTTAAAAGTGGCGGAGCTGAATTTTCAATAGAGAGCACAGCCAACTGAAGTCATATCAGGCAGACACAGCCCATTTTCACAGTTTATCATCCACACTTTCAAACAGGAAGAGGAAATGAATTACCAG
The DNA here is from genome assembly GCF_013368585.1 of Megalops cyprinoides. Lineage (NCBI taxonomy): Eukaryota > Metazoa > Chordata > Actinopteri > Elopiformes > Megalopidae > Megalops > Megalops cyprinoides. The sequence continues at coordinate 27,066,277 of NC_050596.1, forward strand.
ACTAAAGGAAGTACATCCACCAATACAAGCCCTTACCTATCACATGGTCTTGACAGTTGGGCTCAGGTTCGAGATCTACCTCTTTCTCAGCCCTGAGGTTGATCTTCTGGGTCACAGTCTTTGTCTGGAACATAAAGGGTAGCAGTGTCCATGACCAGTTCCTTAAACATCTGATACAAAAAAACACAACATTTTGAATATGGATTGCTCATCACTGAACAGCATCTTATGTCTTGCAGAGTTTCTGAGGCAAGAGTGTGGTGGCACTGTAATGGAAGCTATGAATTGCTACACAATGTTTTTAAATTTAATACAACGTAGCTTAGAACTTTCCCAAATTGCAAACAGAAAAAAATTAAAATCTTACAACTGCAGAAGGCTAACATGATTCACCACTATGCATTTCTTTAGAGTAAACAACTTGGATACTTTGGGTTTCGGATTTTGGCTTTCATGCTATTTTCACAGCACATTTAGCAGTTCTTACTTCAATTGACTTTTCTGCTGTGAAGATTTAAAGCTGATTTGGAGTAATTCAATTAAAACATGATCAGAGGTCATTTCTCTTAATGGTAAAAGCCACACAGATTAATCGGAATCATCATTCCCTCAGGTGCACCTTAATTTGGTTGTATCAATTTTTAAGCACAATTTAGATTTGCTGGACTTGAATTACCAATTAATCGTTGAAAACAGTATGGTGTTCACTTTTTGAGTTGAAATTCTGAGGAGTGGAGTAGAAAGACAATGCATTATCTACTATCAAATGCTGTAGTCAGAATATGAGTTTCATATAATAAAATATGTTGTTTGCTTGTTATATATCAAAATATAGTTCAATATACATACCAAGTATATCACACTTTGCACAAAAACATAAATAAGCAAATAACTAACATATTACATACACATATTTCCAGATATGTCCAGAGTAAGTTAATTATTTAAATTATTCATGTGGACATTGAATTGGAAGTACAGTCATCACCCACTGAAAATGCAGGTCTTTACAGTAAGACAAAACAAAACTGCATTGGGGGGGGGGGGTTGCTGTAAAAATTTATGCTCTGTTTAGTGTATTTCTGAAAAGAGCATGCTAAATTCAGTGTATTTCAGGGGAAGGGATAACTAGGACTGTCCATAAGTTGAATATTTCTGATGGAGACTCTGCTTTGCAATCAGAATTAAACATAAGACCAGTCTGAATTTCCTCCATATTGTAGTTACATACTCTCTGCTTCTGTTTCCTCCTCCATCTATTCTCTCTCTCCCCCATAGACTATGCTCTGCCTTGACTTGAAGATGTCACAAAGGTTTTAGATTTTACATCTCGCAGAGAGTTATTTTTTTTCCCTCCACAGCATGGTGCATCGTCTTTAAAAAATAAAAGGGAAGGACTTTTTCAGACACGCAGCTATCAAGAGGAAGAGACCGACCTCACTGACACAACAGCAAATGAAACAGGCTTGTGAAATGTCAAAAGAAACCAGAAGGCATTGACACCAGAAGCCAAATAGAGTTTGTTTACATCTCAGTGAGTATTAGCAGGGTCTTCCGAATGAGTCTCCAGGGAGAGTAAATGCTTTAGCGCGTTACACAAAGAGCCAGCTTCAAGAGTCAACTCAAAATGGTCTCTGATGCAGCACTCACTGAAACATAACAGTATAAAAATTGCATGACCATAAAACTAGGAGATCATACCTCAGAAACCATCATTTAAAAGGCTTTAGGGACAGACCAGAAAATATAGCATATGCATTTATACAGTGACACACAACATTAAAAGGTGAGAGACATCCCAGAGTAAGTCAAACTTCAAACATCAGTTCAAACAAATTCAAAAGGTCACAGAGACTAAATCAGACACAGACATGCCAAAGAAATCATAGTTGGATGGGTGGACTATTTAAATGACACTACTAGATTGGAATGTGGCTCTAGCAATTAAAAGCACTAGGCTGCTCCTTGCCACAAAGGATTCTGCTTCTCTTACCTTGGAATCAACATGAATCTCGATATCTGCCTTCATTCCTCTCTTTTCACTGGGGATGCCTTGGGGAGCGATGGGGTTGCCAGGAAGAGGTGCACCGTGGGAATCGTCTTTTGTTACACTCCTAAAGGAAACACGTTTTCATCTTTTTTTTTTTGTCTGCTGAGCCACTTTCCTATCAACTCTGCAGGTAGAAAGTGATTCCACTGATAAATGACATTGTCCTGCTTCGATCCTGCTGCCTTCTCCCTCTGCCATAATGTCTGAAATAATCTGTTTTTATCTCTGTCTCTGGACTCCACAAGTGATAAATGTTTCTAACCAGCCTTGATAAAATCTGTCGGTTACAATTTGAGGTAGTATATCAATTTATTGGAGGACATATAATGATATGTTTTTTTTTCCCAGACAAGACGGCTCAGGGCAGCATGGATCATACAGGCTGAATGGCTCAGTAGCTTCCAGCTGAGGCAACTGAAGGTGCTCACTTAATCTGAATGATGTCTCAAACAGGCAGCCGTTGTTTTTTATCCATTTCAAAAGCGTTCAGCAGAAATACATCAAATCTAGAGTGCTTTCCAGGCTCACATTTTAGTTGAACACCCTTGACACAAGAAGGATCATAACATGCCAACAGCTGACTGAAAGAACTATGAGCCTGCAATCAGCAGTTATAGTTTAAATTAATTTAGGCAGTTATTCGCTCTAACTGGCAATTTTTTTGTCTCACACATCAGTATAAGACAGTATTCACTACAATAAATGGAAATGTTGAGTAAAAGCTAAAAATGGCAAAGAAAATAAAAGCATTACTATATATATTGTATATATTTCATATTTCATATGCACACCTTTAAGTAATCTTTACACATACATCTATATGGTAAATTACTAATAACTTGAAATCATGCTACTCAAAACAAATCAACACAATGTGAACAGTGGATTACTACCATCATCATCTCATTGAAATATCTCATTCTGTTATCACATCACTAATATTTAGTTTAGGAACATTTCTTACAGTTAAAAAAAACTAAGCATTTACCTGATCAGAATCTCTTTCATGAACTGATCTTTTCCCATGTAGCTTGTTGAACGTTGCATCTGATTTGTCAGCTGTCCCATATCAATATTGCAATGATCCATACGTAAACCTTGTTTATCCATGTTTTCTGTCACCATTTGCTCTCGACTATCTTTGCGCTGCAGTTCGTTTTTCTTCTTATCCTTCATTTTGTCAGGCTTTGTCTGCTTTCCTCCTAGCACAGATCCAATCTTGAGCTCTTTTTTCTCCTCTTTTCCTTTAGGGGAGTCTGTTTTCTTGCCCCCCAGAGATGGTAGTTTGCTTTTGCGGAAGCCAAACCAGTTAGCCAAGGATGAGCCTGTCTTATGCTTAGACTCGGAAGTCTGTGACTTGTTCTGCGCCTGGCCTCTCTCTACATTTTCCTGGATGCCCATCATTACCTTCTCCTCGATGGTGCTGGCAGAGTGGCTCAGGAGTTTTTCTGGTTCTTCAGGCCCTGTACTGCTGCTAGTCTGTTGAGAGACACTTAGGTCCAATTTGTTGGTATTGAGCAGCCTGTTCCCCATACCCTCTGCTGGTAAATCAGGGCTAAAGAGGGGAAATGATGTTGTGTTGAACTGGGGGTGGGATGCCACCTTTGCTGGTTGTCTGGAGCTTTTGAGGTTTATTCTGTCACTGAGAGGTAGACTGTGGACCTCCTTCTGCGGGCCAGCCCTGGGGGTAGCCTTGACTGGAAGTCCATGGTTGCTGTTGGAGCCACTCATACCTCCATGAGGGAACTGTCTGGTACCAGAGGAGAGGGGCAGGGTCTCCCGTGACCCACCAGTGGATTTAGTTTGGAATCCATCCCCAAGCGAGCTCTGCCTGGTCAAAGAGCTTCCCCGCTCACCTGTGTTTGTTATGATGTGGGTGCGGACCTTCCCGGGTCCATCTGATGTACTGATGCACGGTCTCTGCATGTAGTGGGTGCTGAAACTCTGGCTGCGTGCTTTAGCCCCGTTCATCCCAAGGGCGGGCTTTAAGTGGGGCTTATTCGTCACTGAGATGGATCTCTTGAACAGCCTACCTTCCCCATCCAGCTCATCACAAACTGCGCCATTCTCAATCACCACTGGGGGGAGAAGCTGCCCATCCATGGAGTTGCAGCGGGTTTCATTTTTTGTATCGACTTTGGACCTCCTCGGTGCCGCTTCAAAACCAAACATTTTCTGTGGTACCTCACGCAAGTTGAAGGAATTGACCATGGCTGAACCTTGGGACGGAGCGTCAACATGATCTTTCTCGTGATGTTCTGGTAGGGTGGAGCTTTCTCTCAGCGAAGCAGGTGATTTAACCAGGGCTTTCAAGCCAATGGGAATACGTGTCTTTGTGCCCCTTTCAGCAGAATTCTGCGGGCTGATCCCAATGGTTGTGGAGTTTGGAGTCACCTGGGGAGGCTGCAGTGCAGACCCTAGTGATCCTGTCACACCTGGTGAATGACCCTGCAGAGATATAGGCAAGCTGCCTGAGGTTTTGTACAGTATGGGGTACTCATTCTCAGGGGGCTGTCCTTTCTTACCACTAGGTGTACTCTGCAGTGAAAAGCCTTTCTGCGGGGCATTTTTCGGACCTTTGGATACAGAGTCATGGAGATCCTGGGTATGCCCTGAGGCTAAGGAGGGGTGCAGTTTTGCAGAGACCCGTTTTGGTGACCCCTTCATTGGAGTCCGACAAGAGGCAGGGGACTTTTGCAGGTGGTGGCCAGCACTGTCCACTAACCTCTGAGGCATCTCCTCTGCACCACAGATTGAGTCCCAAGGAGCAGTATCCTGGCTCTTGTGAGAAGCTGAATGCTGTGTATTAACCATAGATGATGGGGCGTGAGGGTGTGTTTGGGAGCCGGGGGGGGCTCCCCTCACAGTGCTGGGCGTGGGGGTGTGAACCCCAGGCTTGAGGGCCTGTGGCGTGCTGTCATAGTTTGGTCTAATTAGCAGGGAGGTAGAGCGACCTGGAGGTGGAGGCGGAGAAGGGGACCTGAGTTCGATTTGCTGTCCCACATCGTGGGTGGGCTGCTCACCAAAGTCCATGTGCTCTAGGTGCCTCCTGGCCAGGAGTGGTGACCCTGGGATGCCAGAGGTGGGGCCTTTCCCAAACTCAGTCCTGCACGGAAGCTTGGAGCCCAGGTGGACGGCTTTTGGACTCTGAGCAGAATAACCACCTCCTGGAGGTCTGGCAACTTTGGACAGTTTGACTGGAGGGGAGGAGGGAGACCGATCCTGAGTCGGTGGGGCCAGGGAAGCGCTGCCGTCAGGGGGCACCTTCAGAGGGGATCCCTTCCCTCGACCAGGGATCTTGGTGAAATTAGCCTTTGGACTGGAAGCACCATTCATGGGAGGGACAGAGTGGACTTTGAGAGCACGATGGTGGGCAGGCTTTATTAGTTTTTGCTGCTGTGAGCCCTCACTCTGGGGTGGGGTATTTTTCCTCCTTGTGCCAGGGGACTGAAGCTCAGCAGGCCTCTCTGGGGACTGTAAGACAGTGTAGTTCCTCACACTGCTTCCTTTGTGACTGTGGTGTTTTCCCTGAGGACCCAGCTGGGAGTAGTCTGCCATGGACGCGCTCTGCGGCCGGCGCCTTGGAATCTCATTTCGAGCCACGTCTACAGCAGGCTGTGAACTGAGCTCGATGGGCTCCCCGTCCTCGGCATCAAAGATCACCGCAATGCATTCCTCAGACTGCGCATTCTTGGATCCCCTGAACTGATCAATCAGGCTGAGGGGCCTGGGCCTGCTATCCGCAGACTGCGCTCGGCTGTGCTCTCTCCGCAAGCCTTTGAGCACTGACGGTTTATCTGCCTCCCTTGACAGACGCCTGGGGTCCTTCTCCGGCCGCTCAGCCAGCCGACCGATGTCATCGTCCACCCGCAGGTCCAGTTCGTCCAAGTCCGAGTGGTGTGGGAGGGTGCTGTCATCCTCCATGGGGCTCACCTTACAGGGTAGCAGTGAGGAGCCCATGGTGGAACGGGCAGAACTGGAGAGAAAGCTGCTGAGGAAGCTTGTGAGCTTCTCAGGCCTCTCCTTGGAGTCGTACCCAGTGACAGAGGAGTGCTTAGCTGCTCCATTGCCCAGCTCCTCCTCTTTGCCAGGCAGGCCATCTGATGCCCTGCGGGTCAGCTCCCAGCGATCCATATTGCAAGGGTGTGTCAACTCATCATCTGCGTCGTCAGAATCATAAGCGAACCTTTTGCCACACATCCACTGTCCAGCAGACTTGCCTGTTGTAGAGGGTTTAGGGCCTCCCTGATTGCCACATTTAATCCCCAGGGAATATATCCCTTCATTGGAGTTCATGCAGTCCTTGTAGGCTGATTTGGATACAACAGCGGAGGGCTCCCGGTGTTTGCGTCTCTGCAGCCTCCTCAGCCCCTCGAGAATATGGCACTCTTTCCTGCGGGCGGGAAGCTGCTCCTCCGGGGGGGCACAAATATTGCTGGGGGCTGATGATCCCAGGCTCATTCTCTTCTCCCAGTTCAAAGAAGACTGTGGTAAATAAAGAGAGAGAGAGACACACACACATGTGAAGACATCAATTGTGAGGTAAAAGTATTACTGTTATCAGTAACCTTAATATACACTTATATATATTATATAATATATATTATATAATATATACAGTATAGTTTATATAATATATACTTATTATATATTATTATATACGTATATATATATATTAAATATATACTTTATACTTTCACATGATCTGAGTGGCACTTCGATCCTCATTGTCTCTAAAATTTCATCTTGTGTCCCCAGCGTTGCTAGGTACATTTAGGTAATTGCATCGTTGGACTATTTTTCAATCAAATGAAAGCCTGAACCTGATGGACAAAAATGAAACCATGTTAGGCTGTCTAAAAAATATTTTGTTTTCCAATCCCTACAAACATGGATTAATTTTTATCAGTATTTTATTTTATTATATCTCACATACAGCATTTGTACTCAACACCTATCGTGGTGTATATCAGGAAGCTGATGTTGATTTTGAACAGAATAACTCAGAATCCAGGAGATGAATCTTCAGACAAAAGAAAAACATCTCAAATGGAGAGATGTGTTATGAAAAACTTGATATTACTGAATTTGGTATACTGAAGACCTTGTTATTATTGTTGCCCAAGCATTAGTTATTCTCCTGGTTTTCATGATGACAGCACAATGCTCTCACATAATAAAATCCATCTGCAGACACTTTAAGAATCTTTTGTTCTATTCCACATCAAGGTTGGTTTTCACAGAAGAGATTTCATTACAGTGTATAAGGCTTCCCAGGACAAGCGTGTGTAGCAATCATTAAAGAATCTCTCTGGCAAGCTGATAGATGCAATACATTTTGCACGTTCTACATATTGCTTAGAATAATATACTGCAAAACACTGATGCCTTAACAGCACAACACCCAAACTGCCTCCGGAAACATGGAAATTGAGTATTCAATTCTGCAGTTTAATCCCTTTCTTCCCTTAGCCATGTGTGTCTGTGTTATTCTTAACACAAAGACTACTTCATTAAATCTGTTTTCTGTCAAAGAGAGTGGCCAGCTACATGAACTAGACAGAACTCTTCTCAGCCCTCTGTTGTCTCCCTGCACTGATTTTCACAGACTGTTAATGGAAGTTACCACTTCACATTTAATTTAACATATACTAAATTTAACCCCACAGAAAGCTATATGTTGGCTACACCAAGCATACACCACATACACATAAAAGCTTGATACATCTAGCCATGCACATTCCCTGCATCTTATTTGCCTCATTTTCCCTCCTTTTTTTCCCCCAAGGTGCATTATAACAAGTTTTTTTTTTATTATTATTAGGAAAATCAAGAAAGGAGTGGAAAAGAAATGTGAAAAGGAAATGAAAGAGGTGATAGATAGAGTGAGGAAGAGAGAGATGCGTTACCAGCTTGTTGCTGGACCTCCCCTCATTCCAGGTGTAAGAGCCGCTGGAGTACTCGCTGCAAGCGCTAGACAGGGAGAGCTCGCTGCTGCTGCAGCTACTTCTGGGATAGGCCCCCGCCGGCACCGTCAGGCTCAGCTGGCTCGGAAACTTTCCCACAGGAAGACTGGCCTTCCCGTTCAGCTGGACGTCCTGGAAAAGCCGGCAACAACAGAAAATTTACAGTGGGAATTCAGGCAACGCTCGGTACAAATGGAACATGAGGCTACAGTATGGTCCATAAGCATTTCCATAAGGGAATAACAACACCGATAAACCGTGTTCCTGAATTCACCTAGAATGTGAGAGTGAATTATATGGACAGGTTGCTGCTCTTTTTGTATGTCACATAAAATCAAAGGCATATCAACAAAAGGTACTCTCAATTAAAATACTTCAGCACCACTAAGGTTACTGATGAACAGTAGTTCACTTCCATTTCTCATGGCAAAAACTTCCCCCAGCATCATCATTTAAACACAGGCGGAATGATTTAATGGTGTTAATGAATGCAGTTTTTAGCAGAAAGGTAGCTAACAAAGATCAATTACACCGCGTGTTTGTGCTCTTTTTATACACACACCAATGCCTCACCCTGCTGGAGTACCATACAGCTACACAGTTGGTGTGAAGCGGATGCAGTTAACATTCTCACACATCTCTACACAATGACTCCTCCCTGAGCCGGACAAGGCAGGATTCCATCTGCATAGCTGATAGTGACAGCACAAGGCAAGATAATGTCTGGGCTCTAATCCTATGCAGCAGCAGGGCTCATATTTTATCTTAAAAAGGCAGCAAGGGATGTTCTATGAGAAAATAAACCAAAGCAAAATATCTGGGTGGATGTATCGAGTATGTATCAGTATGTCTGTATCTTGGGAGGGTCACTGACTTGATGTGTTATAAAAATGTTTAACGAACTATTAATCATAATGAGAATAAAACATTGACAATAATACCAAGCTCTTTATACCAAGTTTCATTATACCTAATTGCATTATACTACTGCATTCATACAAGCACACTAGTCTCCGATTAAGCACATCATGGACCACAACATATGACATGACTTGCTATGAGAAAACTTGATTTGCTCCCTTGGCTTCAGTCCAGCACTAAACTTATTGATCACGTTTGTGTAACACAGTAAAATATAACCATTAGATATTGCTTTTTGAAACGCAGGTCTTTGTCTGAACACAGTAGGACTGAATTTACACTGTTTGGAGTTCGAACAGCACTGCCAAGTTTCTCAGAGCATCTATGATAGATGGGATACTATAGGCCAGACAAGTTAAATGAATTTAGAAGCTGAGCAGAAGTCCGCCGAGGGAGAAACTCTTTCATAGCAGTCTAATTGTGGTCCCCTATGTACTCAAATCCTTTCTATTAGAATCTCTCTGATGGAGCACCATCCATCTTAGTGTCAGTGGTAGATGGCTGAGTTTCCTCGCTCTTGTGGTTTATTGATACCCTACGCTAGCCTCTTGAAGCCTAACAATTATCATTTTTCTCCAGAACTGATGCTAGGGGAATGCAACTGTGGCTAGCCCAAAGCTAATACCTGATACTGGGTTGACTACAGTTTTATAGGGTTCAGTATTTACTGTTTCCATACAGTGTCTGAATTCCGTTTAAAGCTCTATGCATTACAGTTTCTATTTGTAGATGCAGTGTGAATGAAAGAAGTGAGCTGGATGAAGTTTTATCATTTCAAATGATTTATGTGCATTCAGGTGTAGTAGGGCAATGGGACTATGGAGCTCCATGTCTCAATTTTCACACTATGAGATGTTTTCCAGAAAGCTTGAGGGAACAATTATGTTGGAAATACAATCTGTATTGTTTAATTTGGTGGTTAATTGAAAATTGTAGATGAAAATGCTTACTTAGAGACAAGACAGCCTTCTAAAGAGTGAGAACATTTCATACAATAAGATGCATAACTGATTTGCTTTGTGCTGCATTATGTATGCCTTGATAACATACTTTTACAGAGACATGAAACACAGAACAAATATAATCCCATTCTAAAATAAACTTAAAGCCAATGTTTGCTGGCTTTAAACATTTTCTTATACATTCATCTACACTGTCCTCTACTTTGTTGAGCTATAATCAACACTGAAAGCCATGTTCTAAGAAGTTGTATTCCTCTCTCACCAAAATGAGACTGAATTCCATAAACTGACCATGAATTGAATTGAATTGAATTTATACTAACAGTAGGACTAGGTTGGCATTTTAATTCAGCACACTGATTTTAGGACTGTACACAGAAAGCCTGGTCATGTAAAATTAAGTTAAAAGTTACAAGTTAAAGTTGTAGGTGGACCACTGTTGCTATACCATTGATCTAGACTTGGAATTGCTTCAGTGCATACTCAATTGTAAAATACTATCATTATATGTGAATTAAAGGTATTTTTAAAATGCAAATTATTAATGTTAATTATTTAACTAAAGGGGAATTTAAGTGAGGGCATCCACTGAGAAAATACATCATGTTAACAAAAAGTTTTATTGTTCAGAGATGATTCTGGACCAAAATTTGTTAGACTACAGAGCAATCAAGACAACAACAGTTTGACTTATTTATTTTACCTGTGGTGGTGAGTCAGTGTTTCGGGACAACAGGACGTTTTTACTCCTTTCTGGCTCCAAAATAAGGTCACCAGCTGAGAGGCCCTTGATACGAGACTGAAGTTTCTGAAAGAGAAAATGAATGCAGACTGTTGTAAGACCAAACTGTGTCAGTGATGATGCACCCTGAAGACCACCTAAAAATGCTAACAAGTTATCCTAAAGACTAGCATGCCAACAATCTGTCCTGACTGCACTACTTGCAACAGAACAATGGAAGACCCTGCTTTGACCACCCATTCTGAGTGCACTCAGACATGCAAGGCGGAACAGTATACAAAATAATTCAGTGTTTTATCCATACAAATGAGTCACAAACATTACAAAATCATTTCACAGAAATCATCTTACCAACAGTCACATAACCTTGAGACAGACTAAGCATTCAGTAAACGAAAAACATTTCTCTGACTGGTAAGAGGAGGTCATAATCATTCTTCAGATTTTCCCTATTGTGAACCTTGAGGTTCTCTAATAGCTCTTTCTGACAGGACTGCCATAGAAAAAAAAAACTAGCATTGATCCCATGCAGGGCTTTGGTCTACTGCAATACCTCAAAGACATTAATGTCATCTGTTAGGAATAATTAATGTGAATGGAAAATAATTGCATGCGGGACCTGGGGAGTGTGATGATTTTTCAAAATTTATTTATTTAATAATTGGCCATTATTTGATGATCCAGTTCGTTCTTTACTTTGGGTTCACTTGGGAAGGATGCTAAACCAAAAGTTTTTTTTCCGACAGTTTAAACTGTAAGCTTATTACCACTGTTTCTGTTTGCTTTCAGATCTCCTTAACTACAGAAAAAGAAGAATAAAACTCCAGATTTATGACACCATCTGCTACCAAGGGTATTATCAGTGTTGTTTCAGGGAATAGTTTTCTTCCCCTCCTACTTCAATATCTAATTTACTTTGAAAGAACTTGAAAACAATAAAAGCCCAAGTATATTTTTTCCCTTCATTTGTTTTTCAACATCAGCTAAATACAAGGACATCTGATATGGTGATGACTACTTTGTTATATGCACAACTACACAAGTGCATTTAAAATGTGCTTACAGTATAATGCACAAAAGCACAGTCCTTGTAAACAGGCTGGTAGCACATATGTACTGTATATTGATGCATTTTGTAGATAATGAAGACCTATAACCCACTTCCTTTGGTCTCTGTCCAAATACTTATTTCCTATAAGTCAACTCATTAGACCTAGTTAAGAAGCTTTTTGCAGACCTGGGCAAATTTATCAGCACATTTGGCAAGGATATTTATAGAGTACTGCACCATTACCCATCCAGTTACTGTGAGTGCACCTATTAGAGTCAAGGGCACTGGATTACTCTGGTAAAGTAAAGGCAAGCTAAGAGATTTGGCCAGCTTATACAGATAATGGAAGAGTTATTATGTTATTTTCCTTTCTGGAGACTTCCAAAACCCTTTGAGGGATAAAATTGTGATAAGCAAAACCTCTGTACCGTCACTGAAGTTGCTGTCATGGTTTCACACATTTCACATTCTCTTTCAATTAAAGACCACAAAATGGATATTCATTCATGTCCCTAATACAGTACTATTAAAAGTGAGAGTAACACAGCACCCTCCCATCATGGACCTGAATCTATGTGCCTCAGGTTCAGACCACAAGTACCCCCAACCACTACTCCAAAAGAGTAACAGCTGTTGAAAACATCCACACAGGCTTATATGTTGAGAGCACTGCCTGCATTATGTATTAAGATGGAGTATTTCACACACAAGCTGGTTCATGAGACAAGTGCAGTGCTACACTACATCATAGGGGACAGTGCAGTAATGTGGTGAAATAGAGATAAGGATATGGAGGATGGCATCCATACACCACAACAAAAACGTTTTGTACAAAAACATATTTCACCCTTTAAGATGATTATGTTCAAAGTAAGAATGTATGATGTTAATTTTGACAGGTGTAGTCTCGTTACAAAAAGTTCCTTAGCTTTACAAGAGAGAAAGCTACATGATAATGGCATGAAGTTAGCTTGTTTCTCTCTCTCTCTCTCTCTCTCTCTCTCTCTCTCTAACACAGACAGACACATACAGACAGACATACACACACACACACACACACAATGATACAGTCCTCTATTCTGAAATTTAAAACTCACTGCATGCAACCAGGACAATTTTAAAAGACAACCCTATTGAGATGTGCTCATGTTCAATGATTTCATCATTAACAGGAATCATGAGATCTGCTTGTTGAAATTCTACCCTGCTTTATGAAATGCAGATCCTCTGTCAGAGTTGTAAACTGTATACAGTTTCAGATTGCTGCGTGTTTATATTTACTAAACGGATTATGTGGCATGCGGTATAAACTTCTCCGAAAAGTTGTGGATGCATCTCTAATTGCATTCCCCACCTTCTCTTTCGGTGGACTGGGCAGTTAGAAACAGAAAGCATGTTTCTGCACCACCATGTGCTGATAGATTAGATGTAATGATGCTGTTGGAGGGAGCGGAAGGCTTTAGACCTGGGATTCTGGAGAGAGAGAGAGTTGGGGATTTGGTGCCTGAGAAAAGAAACCACAGCAGGTGCTTTGGTTGCAATGATCTAGTACAGATTAAGTGAACACTTAGAACACACAGAATAACCGAAAGAATGCAACAGTCTGAGTACTACTTCTACTATTACATCTAACAATAATGGTTATAATCACTATTCATAATTCTGAACGACTGTGGGTAACTTGCATGCCCCTTTCACTGCTCTTTTTCAAACATGCCCAGTCATCCACCTTGAGTCTATGTAACAGGGAAGGAGAAATCGTTGAGGGTGGAGCAGAGGGGCGTAATGGAGCTGGCCTCAATAAGGCATGGATATTAGCAGAAAATGCTGATCAATGCTGGCTCTGACAGAATTGGAGGCTAGGGATCAATTGCCTGATTAAATCCATTCCAACCACTGTCACGACCATTTCATCACACAGCTTGCCGCTATCAAAGGCTGCCTTATTGCATTGTAATGATGGTGGGAGAGGCTGTTGCTTGTTAGGGCTGTGACTGTCGCTATCAGTAACACTGTGGGTATCCTCAGTGACAATAGCAAAGCCATCGATTTAGTCTTATAAAACAGTAATGAACGAGGAAATAAAAATCCAAATTTTAAGCTATACATACACTTACACATACATTTAAATACACATCCAAATACCCTGCTTATATCTGAAAATGTACTGATTACTGACGCTGGAACATTCAATTGTTGTATATATTTTCATACATAATGTAAGAATGCATATACATTACAAAAAATACAAAATGCATATTTCAAAAGACTTATGTAAAGCTACCTAAAATATTTAAAAATGAATCTTCACTGTGTCATTTTTTTTGTTGTTGTTGAATCTGCAGCTTGATTCATAATTAATACACTCAATTTACCAGGGTGAAATTCTTGAGCAAAGGTTAATTGATATTCTATTGCTCATGCATACCAGAATGCTAATACTAATAACTGATGGTGGCAAAATGTACATACTTGCAAGCACAATTCAGAACTCATTTCTGTCATGATTTGAAACATGATAAGGATGTGGCCAACTGTTCTGCCATAAAAATATATGTCTTGTGCTTATTGTTGGCAGCACTCTTCAGCTGTTCCATTCTGCACCTACAATAAATCTTTAAGACAATTTAGCCCTCCGGTTTTGTGCTGTGTACTGTAAATTCTAATAAAAGGTAGATGGTTTCTGTCAAGTGAAGGCTATAATTACACTCTAACCTTTCTTTGTGGGAGGATAAGGGGTGCCCCCAGCACTGAAACAGAGACAGAGGTATTCATCAATATTTTTCAGATCAGATAGATTGACTATTTGGGAAGTTGGGGACCTATAGGGTCATTCTCACAAAGCATGTTATGCATTACACCATACGCCGAATCGATTTCTTCCATGGCTTTGCTAATCGATGAGGAAGAGGATAATGTAGCTGTGATTGTACCAGGTGCCGAAAAGATAATTAGCAGCTGAAATGCAACTTGATCAAGTGCAGTATGTGTGTTGCTATCCATCTGATTTGTTGTTATCTCATTTCAAGAAAATATGATTATATGGCCATCTTCCTCATACATTTTTTTTCTTACAAGATTTTTTTCTTTCTCAATAATACATTTAATGCACTTTTGTTTAGCTCTGACTTATCAAATAAATGAGGACATATTTATTTACCGACTTTCCCAATACCACTTATTATACAAATCTGCAAACATATTTCTCACTGAATGCCAACCATGTATCAGGCATACCACATTTAGATTTCTTCTACATGATCTGAAGATCCAGGTCATTTAATACAACTCCCTCTCCTTCCAGCCAACCTCGCAATTCACTTAATTCATCTAATTCCCTGCTGAGGAAAACAATACAATTCATCAGAAAAAAACAAGGTTCAATATGAGAAGTTATATCAGCCTAGTAACTATTCGGGTTAAATTTGTGAAACCTTCTGTTTTTCTATATTCCGCCACTTAAAGGATGGTCCATTTAAGGACTTAATGTGACTTAATGGCTCATTGAGCAGTCCCAGTGACAGCATACATGCCAGAATGCTTGTGTATTAATCTTTACATATATTAACAACTCGTAGTTTGTCTTGTTCCGAGCAAGAATTCTGCTTTAACATTTTGCAATGAACAGAGATCCAGCCTCATTTTATCATGGAGTAGTGTGGTATCCCCCCTGGACTATTCCTATTGTTACAGTGAACGGAGCTGTGGTGGCCAGTGGGCCTCCGTTTGCAGGTAGGAGATCAGCTGGTGGGGGCAGGGGGAGGTCTTATAGGACCAATTAAATCTGACTTTAAAATACAGACAATTATGTATTTGAAACAAGGGCAGTGATGAGTTCAGATGAGTGCACCGTTTTCATAACCCCCTGAACACTGTCACCAACGAGGCACCCTACCGAGGAATATCTGGTTAGCATTCTCCTTGTTTTCTTACAATATTAATTTAAAAGATGGATCACAATGCTTTCAAAACAGAATGGAAAAGAGACTGCCTGAGGACTATGTATTAAGATGTGAAACAGAATGAGAATGTGAACAAAACCGTTTGTGAATCACCAATGGGTGGAGGGGACAGAAGCAGAATATTACACTGGGGGGAAATCTCAATTGAGAAAGTATTATACAAAGTCCATAAGGCACGAGTAAACAAATGATCTGTCTCCTTTACTGGCTTGGAGGTGATTCAGATGTTGAGTCTACTTTCCAACTAACTGACAGCTCAATTCCCCAAGTACCTGTCATTTTTCACAAACACGAGAAACTGTGAGGAACAGCTTGACACATTCCTTATTTGGCACCCTGAAAAACACCTGGGGTGAATTCAGCCACCAAAAAGAAAGCAAAATGGTTTGCCACGTTACACGCAACAGCAAGTCAAGCAAGCTCATAATGTTGACAGCATCACGTTTCTTTATCACGGTAATTCAAGATGGCTTTTGAGGCAACACTAAGTTTAATGACTTTAGCTCCCTATGTATTGTGTTGGAAGGCAGAGTGGAAATGAGATTCTTGACTTCTGGGGGTTTCTCATGTTTGCAGAAAAAGCTGGTGCTTCGCCTGAATGACCGTAAGCAAAGACTCTTATGAAATGGGGCAAAATTATGTCTTAATCCAGGCAATCTGCTAGTTGTTAAATCCTGCGCATAGAAGATGTGGAGCAGCAACAAAAAGGTCCAGCCTTTATTACATGGAATGACAAGGGTTTTTATTACAAATCTTTGTTAATAATCAGTAATTTGAGGAAATGATTGAATCAACATTTTATCACACAGTATACAGTACTTAAACCACACTGTTTCACTACCATCACCTGTTTGTGCTTTTCTTCAGGTGTTTGGTTTTACAACCTCTTTCAGTCTCCACAGAAAAAAAGCAATCATAAAGAAGCCTCCATAAAGACACTGTCCAAATCATCAACTGTGAAAACAGATTATGAGTTCTCTAAAACATAAATGAGAAAGAAATTCCGCAATACTCTGATGCCTCTGTTGTATTTGCAGCTTTGGGTGATTAAACGGCTTTAGGAATATTGTTTTTTTTTTTTAATGGGTATATACATACATATATCTCCCCATGTGTTAGTGGAGGCAGCTGCAGTCCACAGTAGATCAAAACAGTACATCAATCTTTCACTTGTCAATAACAAGTACATTCTGCCATTTTCTTCAGTGAAACTGGCTGCAAATCTACTCTGCTCTCTCTCCAACGGAATGGTAGGGCTTGCTTCTGGGCAATTTTAACTTCCATTCAAGGCCAACAACAGACAATTTAGACTTAATAGAAAATAATATCATACCACAACACAATTGACAAATATCAAAACATCAGCATTGGTGTCTAAAGGCATGCAAGACAACAGCAAGGAGAGAGACTTGGGGTCATCCATTTGCAACACACAAAAATATTTCAGCTCTTCCAAACCTACAGACAGACATTATGAATCTGTTAAAGTTATTCTCTTGGGCATATTAGATCCTAAAATTTAAAACATTAGTTGCAGAGTGATTCTACTCAATAAATATTTTCCCACTCCTACAATATTAATATTCTTGTTTAATTTTGTTGCAAAACTTTGTTTTGTTTCTTGTTGGGTAATTAAAATTTGAGTGCCTTTCTCCCAGGTGGCCCTGATAATCTCCTGCTCTGATTACAGCAGTGATATTCCACTAGTCAATGGAGCAAACTCTGTCTAATGAATAGCTTCTATTGATTTCAAATTTAAATCTACAGCTCCATAGGTCTCCTGGGAGATGTCATCACCGTTTCATTAAAACTACCTCTAATTATGAGAAGCTTTTAAATGCATAACTGCATCAGCAGCTCCTTGATCTGCTGGGATGAGAAAGTGTTTCTGTGGGTTGGGACCACACACACAGAGGGCCTGGATGGGTTTTGCAACATTCAATCAGTCCTGTGTCCAGTTCAATTGGCTGCGAGAATTTCCATGAGGAAACGGTCCACGTTACATGTATGATTGATGGAGTCCTTTCCAATGGCATATTCTTTATTACAATGATAATAAAGAATATGCCATTCCTACATTCCATTCCTCCTGTCCTACATTCCTATATTATTGCTGAACAACTTAAAAGCACATGGGTAAATGTCAGGCTAATCATTGTAGTGTTTGTGTTTAATGATGATGCCTTTCATTTAGGAGCTGATTCAGACATGAGGTGCACACACTTAAACTTAAAGTGCTTCCAAGGAGAACCACGAGCCTCTCTTTCAGACATGGTCTGCTTTAGCTCCTACATGGGAGATGCACATTTGGGGTGGACCAAAAATTAGAGTGTGTCTCATTAACCAAAGTATACATATTTTGACTTGACACTCATGTCTGTTTTCTCTGTGCAATGCTTCTGAGAAGAAAAAGGTTAAAAAAAGTAATGTGCCACAATGTGTAACAACAAGCAAATAGTCCAGTGGCAATACAAAAAATCACCCTTCTGTATGACAACTCTACAATTTAATCAATTCACCCCAGTTGATAACCCTGCATAATTAGTCTGTCCATGAAATGCTAAACGTTTACTTTTTGAACATAACATAATATTCTCTCTCAGGTCTGAGTAGAGGCTCAGATTCCATTTATTAATGAATGTTTGATAATTAACTTATTCTGAGTGAAAAATTAATTTGACTACCCTAACCTGCTTGCTGGTAATACATGCAAAACAATAACTATCAAGCTGGCAAATACAAAAGATAACATTTTATCATAACACGCTGTACTTTAATTTTGTCATTTGAAAGGGGAGAGTGGCATGATGATTTGAAAAGAATATCCCTATGATTTAAATGGTAGCCAGACCCAGATAGGGCACATTACTGTGAATTAGCTCGCACAGTTAAAACAGTCAGACAGTGTCTCCCACCAGCTAGCTATCAAAACTAGCTAGCTTGAGTTCCAGAGCGCAAAACAGTACATCCTCCCCCTTCTTTTCGCAAAAAGGCAGAGGAAACCCAGCAAATGAAACCCAGCTTGCAGAGGATAAAGTATAGACAAATCCCTATGCCTCATTTAGATGTTGCTGGGCTGCATTTTAGGGGGACAAAGCAGTGCTTTATGATTTATGCCTTCTCTTCTTTGAAGATCTTTAAGATTAATAAATCTGCAATTAGTGGCAGAGTAAGCCATGACATCTGGTCCCCGAAAGCAGCGGTCTGATGGCAATATTGTGTGTAGGTACTTAATTGTCCAGCAGTACAGAAATACTTTCCTGCGTGTGTATTGGTTGTCTTGTTATGCTGTATGAGTTACGCCATGTTCTGTAAGGTTTTAACTTTTACTCCTCTTTTGAAATCATCACTAAATGGTCCTATATGACATAGCCAGGAAAGGAGGGTAGTCTAGTATTTACCCTTCCATTAACATAGACAGTTCGTTTTATCTAAAAATGCTATAACTAGCTAGCTAGGTAGCAAAAGCCCAACAAAGCAAATAAAAACATTTATTGTTGTTGTCAACATCAGATCAGTCATTGTGTTAGGTTATACTTATCTAGTAAAATCTGAGGCGAGTATGCTGTTATGTTTTTCCTTTTTGAAATAAAAAGCCTCACCTTGGTTCCATAAGTGCTTTATTTTCTCAAAAAAAAAAAATCTGCTCAACTTTCATAATTAAAGACAGTATCTTGTGACTCCATTATTCAGTGAGAACTAATACCTCTGAAAATCCAGTGGTCACCAGCCTCCAAACAGGGAGGTGTGGTTTCCAGAGCAATTTATGCAACTTTGTACCACCCATTTTAAGAGATACGTGGGTGCATAAATTAAGTCTGAATCCCAAAACCCTTAAGTCTGAATTAGCCACTTACTGTAGCTTTGGTGTGAAAAAATAAATATATAAATAAAAAATCCATAATTTGAAAAGTAAAGAAAATGAATTGCAATGACCCATTGTACTGAGCAGCTTAAACACTAATCTCATGAGTGTAAGTCTGTTTTGCATAGATAGCTACACTCCTGCCTCCGATGACCTATTCAGTGCTTTCCTTTCTCGGTCTTTCCCTCGTCGTCTGCCACCTACCCATCCATTGCATTTGGGCTTGTTTTTTTCTTTTTCTTTTTCAAAGAACAGGGTTCAAGACAGATGTTGTGCCAAATTAAAAAGGTAAAAACTACTAGCTGTACAATGCCTCAACCACTGAATTTTATGAGCTACAGCTAAATTGCAGAAAACCTGGGGTTGATGCTTTTTGTGGGTTGGCCTGATTACATATGCACTTTAGGGAGCTCTGTGGGGAAACAACAAATATTAGAAGGAGTATGCTAATAAATATAAGAAAATATGCCTGATGCAATTTATGAAGGCTGACAGAAATTGCAGCAGAGGTTACTTTGTGTGAAATCTAACATCTGGGATAAGCAGGTGTATACTTCAATATAGAGGCATAGTGGGAACTGCTCAGCATATCCACTAGAAAGTTCACTCTTTCAATGCTCTGGAAGCTCTGCGTCAAACGTGTTTCACACCACTTCTCCCTAAAGAACTGCAGATGAACGCTCGGCTTCCTTCCTGGTTAATAACTACTCTGCACAATGATTTGATAATGGCAGCAACTGCAGGACAACCACACCGCAAGCCCATGTAAAATCCTGTGTTCAATATAATTAATACACTGATGTATTTTATGTCAATGCAATATAAAGAACATGCATTGAACTTCCGTGGCAAGCTAATCCTGCACTTTCCTTGTCTAGATAATTGATTTATTTTGATATATGATAATAAAGTCTTTCTGGTTTTTAAGAGAAGTGGTGTATAGCTAAAATAGTATACAGACACAAATCTGCTGTATTTTTTTCCGTTACCCTTGGATGTTCTTTTTAAATATATGTCTAATGATATTTCAAAAGTTAACAACAAGAATGAGATAAGTCTGATATTCTGAGAATACACTAAACCACAGGTTTTAAATGAAGGGGACACACGACAACCCCAGGAGTGCTTCAAAGAGTTGTAGGGAATACTTTGGAGGAACGTAAATGATCACAGATAATGATAACACTAAGGAGAGCAAACATCAAGGTGTTCTGAAGTTAATTGGGCCGTATAGGGTACAATTCCAAAAAAGGGGCAAGCTGCATTCATTGTTAGCTTTGATTTTTACCTTAAAACAAGCCACAAAAGGCAGCCAAAGTCTTCAAAGTGAGTCTGTTGTGTCGGAAGAAGTGCCCCTTTTTATGTGCCATTTCCCAGCAGGCATAGGATACTGATGTCACGGCACGGCATGCACGGCATGCATGGCATGATATCAAACTGGGCATCTTCTCCCAGTTTCCCCATATATAAGCATTATACAGTATGCTCCGGTTTGATTGTGGTGTATAGCGCTGATTTTGGATCAGCAAACATAACACAAATCCTGAGCCACACCATTTTGTTTAAAGAGCTGAAACTGATCTGAAGTCAGTACTATCTGTTTACACGCCTGTGACATCAAAGTGGGGGGACACACATCTACGTACGTGTAACATGAGTGACTGATTCCTGTCCTTGTCTAGGGCGCAATAAAATTATACAACAGCATGTTTACACAGGGTGCCACTGAATGTGTTCTAATGTGTATATTGAGTATATACAAATCCAAAGCCATCAAAAATGTGTTTACCTCTCTGACAATTATGAAGTTAGCAATAACAACTGCAAAAAGGACAGCAGTATATAACTTCACATATGAATTTATGTAAGATGGTAGGGGAGCAGAAGCTGCATGGTGTACTGAGAATAAGGCGTCACATAGAGTGCTTGTTGTTGGTGTGGGCAGCAGTGTAGCTTGGTGGTTAAGGAGTCGGACTCATAAACGAAAGGTTGTTGGTGCGATTCCCAGCTGGGGCACTGCTGCTGTACCCTTGGGCAAGGTACTTAACCCACAATTGCCTCAGTAAGTATCCAGCTGTATAAATGGATAACATTGTAAAACGCTGTAACTGACGTAAGTCACTCTGGATAAGAGCGCCTGCTAAATGCCAGTAATGTTATGTAATAATATGCCAGCAGGTGGGTAACAAGTGGACCCAGACATACCTGGAGGAGCAGGTCGGAGGCGGGTCGTACCCGCTGCTGGAACAAGATACTCAGGGTCCGGTTCTGCTGCTCCAGATCAAACACTCGGGTCCGAAGCTTCAGGCACTCCTCTCTCAGGTCCTAAGGAGAAGCAAAGAAATAAAAGGGATGCCTGAGAAATTTGAATCTCTAAATCTCTAAAAATGCTTTTTGAGATGTAATTTTCAGTTGTGTATTTTTCCTTATGTTTATGGGTATTGGCTGACAGCTGTCTCTGGAAACAGTCAAACAGCTAACATCCTGTCCTTCAATTCAACAATATAAACCTATACAGTTCATTTTAAAACATGTCTTAAACTGTTTATAATGAGTAGAAACATACCTTCTGAGTTAGCAAAGCCTGCACAACCTGATTTGCAACCTGAAAGACAAAAACACATTTAATTTCAAAATGTTTCAGTGCTATCTTAAGGAGAGGGAGTAGCATGCTACAGATTTGTAAATGATAATGATATGCCTTACAGTATACAGGACATCTAATTACAGTTAAATGTTATCAGAACCTTGCTTTACACCAAAAATTGTCTGTCATTTAAACCAACCAGCCAGAGGGCCAATGCTAATAAAATGACTGTATTACAGAAAGTGGAAGTCAATTGACTTTTATTCTTCAGTCCCTGAGTCAAAATGCATTCAAATATTTTAAAAATATTTTTATTTTTATCATAGAATATTTATCATAGTTTAAAAATAACACAATATGAAAACAACAAAATATTAAAAGAACCAAGGAACCTAAGAAATATTTCTAACAGCAAGGCAATCAAAAATTATGTTCGTTTTTACTACTACAGTCATAGTCACTTTATATTAAGTGGTTTACTACAGTAACCGCCGTACAACTGCTGAGTATCACCACGTAACAGGGTAATTAATGGAACTTCAGCATGCAGTTCATACAATTAAATTAAGCCTTTTCCCTAACCACAACCATACCCTTAAATCTAACCCATGCCCTTCTGATTATTTTTTAAGACAGCGCATGGCTGCAGAGGCATTTGCTGCAATTACTGTCTATTTAGGGTACACCTACATGAAAAAGTTTTGTTGGTTTTTTGGCTTTGTTCATACAGTGAAATGGTATATTACATGGTCCTTGGAAGTGTTGGAGTTGGTTTATAATGGGTGAATTGATAATACCTTTCCCTGAAAGGCTGCTTTCAAGGACAGGGAGGGATGGCAATAGTGCGGAACAGCTTAGACCGACAAGATCCTTGTGATGTTTAATTGTGTTTTGATCCTCTATTGACAAAGTGTTCTGCCAATAAGAGGGGCAAGGAGGGGTGATGAAGCTCTAATTGTGCCTGGGTGGGCCATGGTGTTGCCCTGTGGGAAACTTTACATCACAGGTTTTGACACCAAATTAGATTGCTAAACACTCATTCACTTTTTTTCTGTATAAACTGTATGATTGCATTGAAAAGGCCAGTGCACATTTATTTATTTATTTAAAAACAGGCATCAGCAGGACCATTTCTGGTGTGATCATCTTTTCTCCAGCGGGACTGTGGTCAAGCAATTAGGTCTTTTAGAATTCTCTATTGTCAGACACCTCCAGGTACTCCAGGAATGAAACCTAGCACTTAAGATTACAGCAGATATTTTAAAAAGTTAAAACACTATTAGTTTTCATAAGAATAATTGATCAAATTGGCTCATCTGTTGGTTTGCACAATATATAGTTCTCACCAAGAAGAGCACAGGCAGGCATTTTTATATATATATTCTGCTCCTTGAGATTGAGATTGTGTTGTGCTTGTGTATTTTTGTTCCCTCTGTAGAAGCAGAAGCTTTCTCTCAAGAAATCCAATGCACTTTCAAGATATGCATGCAAGCCACATGGGGTGCTTCGATATTTCTTCACTGCTCAAAAAAAGAAAAATAAAACCTACAAAGGCACTTCTCTCACCACATCAGTGGAAGGTTATACAAGCTTCCTAGTAAAAATGATGTCAATAAAGCATGCATGCAGTGAAAAAAATGATCGTTTTCTAAAAAATGTTTCATTATTTATGATTAACTCAATGCAGAGTATAAAATGTATTTTTTTTTTGGTGTTTTTCATACGAAAACTCCCATGATTCCCATTTTTCTCACTTTATCATGGTAAGACTTTTTAACACACATGATATTTCTTATAATAGACTTAATAAATAAATATCACACTGGTGAAAATGAAAATGTCTCTTATAATAATAAATTTGTAAAGAATAATCTGCCCTAAATTGCAACCTTTTTGCTTTGCACAGTTAGTCACCCTAAACACTTGAAAATATTCATTTCATTTTGCGAAAAGCTTTTGAACCCGACTGCAGAGACAGGAGAGAGTTGGAGCAGATGGGCCTCATGGAAGCACGGCTGTAAGCAGGCTCCACTCCAAGGCAAGACCACCCTGTGAGACTAGAGATGCGGTGAAGTACATCACACCACATATACCCCAAACACCAGCCTCCATGGCCTCAATGGGATGTGAGGTTTCAAAGCCTGTGGAGTAAAATGGATGGTCGGAGCAATTTAAACCAACGTAAATTTCAGGAATAAAATGTACCTGATGTTCTATCCTCAACACCAATTTGAACATCTTTGCCACAAGACTAGTAACCCCCAATTAAGAGAGTCTGTCCTCTCTGGTACGTGCAATACCATAAATTGTTTTTCATTTCTTTTGTTTTCCTGTATTGCACTTTGACAGCTTTATTGATATGAAGGAATATTCAACAGTGCTGTGCTATTATTGTCAGGGATTTGGGATGAGAATACAAAGTCCTAGTACATTTTAGCAAGTGTATTGTGTAACAGAAATCAATATGGAGTAGTGGTTAGAGTAATACACTCATGACAGAAAAAACTTAGTAACAATTGTATATCTAATTAAGGTACTGGTCTCAATGTTCTCAATTTCCCTTAAACTGACTAAATTAAAAAATATGGGAAACTGTAGACTGTGTCTGGGAATATTCTGTAGAACTATGAGGGCTCACACTTTAGGCTGTAACTAACTTCTGCAGCTGTATATTTGGCAAGACACTGTTAAAAAAAATCTGTAAATTACTGTATGCTTGGTGTTGACTGTGTTAACTTGGGTGTTGATCAGTCTAACCATGTTGCACTTTTCAGTTCACTCTGAACAAAAAAAAATTAAGCAAGTTTTACATTTTCCATACTAAATTAACAAAATTTAAGGAACAGAAAATTACATTGCATGTTGTTACTTTTATTATATTTTATTATTATTTTATTATTTTATTTTATTATATATACTTTTGATTATATCACCAACTTTAAGGCACAATATATAGTACCAAATGTTTTTTTTAGTTATGAATTATGCTACTAATTGCCTTCCTGGCATTCTGTCATTTGCATTAAGATTGCTTTTGGTACTGTACTCTGCCTTGTTTCGCATGTGTTGAATGTGTGTCTAAAACACACTTCCTTCTTCCAGTGGGACACATGACTGAATCTGAATAGCACAAAATGGCCCAGTTCCCTTGGCAACTCCCTTTCACTCCAGTCAGCCATTTGTTTGAAACGGCAGGATGTACATTACATTCATGTTCCCTCCACACTTACCCAGCATCTCCCAGAGCAACATGGCTGTGCCTTGGATTTAAACAAGCACAAACCTCATCAAGTCCCTGGCAATCAATTCATAAAAAGGGAAAAACTGAGGTCAAAAAGGAACTGGAGTCCGTATGTCTACTTACCTCATCCAGACACCTTTCATACTGTTCCCTCTGGTTCACATTCTCCATCGCCAGTGCCGAGTTTTCTGCCTGCATGACAAAACCAAATATATTTATGCACCGAACCCAACATATTTTTCTTTCTTTTGCATTTCAAAAGTGATTTCATATGTTATTTAAAAATTGCAATGTATAAAGCTAAATGTGACTTCTCATAATAGGCATATGCGAAGTGTAGAATCAATCACCATGTCCATTGTGCTTGCATTTGAGCAACACATTTGTGTGTTGCCTTTTCATACAAAATAAGAGACTGAAGTGTCCCTTAAATTAAGTCTATGTTAAAAATACACTGTATGACATTTGTATGTCAAAGTTAGGGACAATGCGCATTTTCATTAGAATTAATCTGAAAACTTCCATTTTTATTCTTTTTCACTTTTTTTTAGCCCTAATATACATATATAGTGCCCTCCATATTTATTCATATCCCTGACTAGGAATCCAGTACCATGCTATATCAGAAAGAATGTACATATTTGATTTTTTATGCTTGAATGAAAGCAAGAGAGCTAAGTTAGACTGTTCATAAATAATGCATATTACTCAGGAAATCACAAGGGTCACATTTACACATCTCCCTGTGATTAGTATGCTCAGTATTCTTCTAGCTAGGACTGTACTGATAAGATGCTTCCCGTAGTGCTTTATGAGGTTCTGGCACTTCCGAGTGGGATTGTTGACAATTCCCCCTGGCAGAATTGCTTGAACTCCTTCAGATATTTTGTATTTTGTTTATGAGCTCCTTTACAAACTTCAGACCATAAAGGCATAATTTGATTGAAGTCTGGACATTGAGATGATCAGTCCAGAACATTTATTTTGTGTTCAGACAAGTTGTAGAGTTGGACTAATACCTTGGATCACTGTCATGCTATAATGTCCATATTCAGCCAGGTTTGAATTTCACGGCAGAGAGAAACAGGTTTTTGGCAAAAATGTCCTGTATGTGCTGGAGTCCATTTCTCCCTATCTAACAAAGGCTCCAGATGCAGAACAAATATAATAATAATAATAATAATGGGCTGAATTTCCATTTAATCTGACTATGAGATATGCCCCATGTGTCATTTGGATGTAGTTTAGCCAATTTAAGTCACTTCTTATTGTAGCTTGTCTTTAAAAGAGGGATATTCCTCGTAACAAGACTATAAATGCAACACTCATGCATGTAACTTTGAATAGTTCTTTTTACATTTATTCATTTAGCAGACGCTTTTATCCAAAGCGACTTACATAGGTTACAGTTCTTTACAATGTTATCCATTTATACAGCTGGATATTTACTGAGGCAACTGTGGGTTAAGTACCTTGCCCAAGGGTACAGCAGCAGTGTCCCAGCGGGGATCGAACCGGCAACCTTTCGGTTACGAGTCCTGCTCCTTAACCACTATGCTACACTGCCGCCCTTTTTGACACTTAGTAGCCTGAAGAGCCAGTTTGTTTAGTAGATTTCAAACTGTGAACTGTTTTGCCCCTTTAAACATTTTCTACAATTGGGTAGGAAAGCTAAAGCAAGACCAATGCAATTCTATGATATACTCACACATAAAACAGTTTTTTTTTTTTTTTTGCACTACAAGTCGCACAGTTCACTGCAGTGAAGTAGGCACCAATTGGTGGATAGTTGTTTCTACACTGATCATCATCTGAGAAACCATCAAGTGTCTGATGATTCGCAGGGCACCTGAGCCTGAGAGAAGGAAACCCTGGAAATGCATCTTCTTCCTGGTGGAGCTGCTACTACACAAATAGCCTTAAATTTCTGAATAATTCCTGACACTACAGCTGTGAAGTCCTTTACAGCCATCTTTCACCTAGTGGAGGCCATTGACCATTCACCTGCAGTTTACAGAGAGCTTTCTGACCTTAGGCATGGTACTAATCAATCTCTTGTCGGTTACCTCCAGTTATGCCACAGGGGAATAGGAAACCTCAGGTGCCTCTGTACAGTTCATGTTTTCATCTTGAAAATTCTGCTTAAAAATCTGGAATAAGTTTAATAATCTGAATTTACTCTGTGCAATGCCATTAAGTTTAACGTACAATATTTAAACAAAAAGCATTAAAATGATTCAATATGTACTTTTTTCATTTCTGGAATAAAGAGCCAAAAAAAACTTTTTAGAAAATTAAAAAGAAAATTATTTTTGAAGTGCAGTGATATATTCAATGTGACTCAGAGCTAACACTGATCTCATCCTTGGCTATATGTGAAATTCAGTATGACATTTCCTACAGTGCACCTCCTACAACAGGAATTAAATAAAATCAGGGAATACAAAATAAATATCAAATAGGTTTTAGCCATGCTGATGGATCCACTAAAAACAGTTAATGGTGCTCTTGAAGTCTTAAGTGCTTCATGTAGCAATGTTCTGTGTTTGTAAAAGCATTTTCCCACAGTAGTGTAACACGGCAACTGCGTAGCACCTGCAATTTGCTGAACTGTGTCTCAAGGAAAAATCAATCAGGGATGGCAATTCCACAAGCAAGGTAGCATTGAATGTGATGATTGAAATGAAAGATACCAGAAATTGCACTGGACAGAACAATATGTTTGCCAGTGATGGCAAATAAAGAACAAAAAAACAGTACAAATCATCTCCTACGTAGCTTCAAGCATGAGTACTGTTCTAAACAGTAGTCATAGTCAATAGTCACATTTCTATCAACATTAGGAACATGTTTCCCTCATTAAGTAATGTTTCTGTTTAATTATCATGTATTTTAAATAATAAAGAGTGATTTTTCACTGTAAGAAGAAGCACCGCACATCCAGCTATTTAACAAAGCCCTCCTCAGTTGCCATGGCATCACACTCGACATGTCTTACCCAATGTCTCTGGCTCAGTGGGCCATATTCCACTACTGACACCAATGTGGGATGTACAGGGGAGACAGACAGGAATCAAGTCCCGATCTTACACAGGCAGGAGCATCATCATTTTGCTAAATGTTTAAAACTCCTTCACCGGGCTGAAGTTGACTTCTGTCAAGCCCTGTCTGGGACTGGGACTTCAGCTTTTGCCTGCATATGGTACCAAGTACAACCATGACATTACTGTTGCAGTGAATGTACCTGCAAAGTATGCAATGTGTGCAAGGAAGACAAGCAGCATGTGGAGGACAGCACAAAGAGTCAAGGGTTTCTTATAAACTTTACGTGCTTCACAATAACAAAGAGAACATTGTTCCTTGAGAGCTTGAGGTTTTTATTTTTCACAATGGACCTCTTATGTGCACATAGTAACCGCCCACATGCGTGTGCAAGCAAAATACAGACACACACACACAACAATTTAGAGATGCTAATTAACTTATACTGGATGTCTTCAGATTGTGTGAGAAGACAGTAGTGCCTACAGGATAGCCATTGTGACATTAGGGAAAAGAAAGTTATGCTTTTTTCTGAATGTGTCATTTCATTTCATCTTAGCTATGATGCATAACCAACTCAAACACTGTATTTCAAACCCTATTTCACCACAGTACGGTATATTAGTTCTCATGCCTTCAGAGAATGTGCTGCCCACACAGTGAGATCTGATGTTCTTCCTCCATGCATCCGCGCAGACAGGCAGCCCCCAGCTACACCTTCAGCCCGTGAGGTGTGAGTCAGTTTCACCCGGGTGTATCCCAGAGCGGGTTTAATCGATGGCCCTGGCCTTGTTATTCGTACACCCCATCGGCTCAGCAAACACAGTATTCATCCCGGCAGCTGGCCAAATAGCAGACAACATATCCACTCTTTTGGCTGAAAACATCAAGAGTATCCAAACTCCTGCTGATGGGAATATGTGGAAAGAGTGAAAATGTGTATGAAATCAATGTTTTTTCTTTTCCATATGAAGGCCACTTTTTTCAGTATGCCCAAAATACCATGCAACTTTTGTGCAAGTTATATGCTCAACTATGTATTTTCATAATAGAAATACACTTCATATTTACTCATGTTTTGACATGATAAAAAGAGTGGAGAGCATAATTCCAAAGGACTAATTCTCCTAAATGTCTGCGTGCTGATATAGCCACTCATACACTGACATACATTAACTTTTCATGAGGGCACATGCTCTCTTTACTGAGATTTTAAAAAGCAACTGTAGACTGCTCAGTACCAACAATAGGCAAGATGAAGTCTGGGTCCAAAAAGGCTATGTGTCAATGAAAGCCAAAATAGCCAATTAAAATCTCGAAAGCACTGGCGGTAAAGGTCAAGGAGACTCAAGCTATGATGTTCGACTGTGAGACATGTCAGCATCTTAGACATGGGGCAGACATGAATATCGTCCTGCTATTGATGAAGTACTGTTTCACCTTTAAGGAGAAAGTCTATCGATTTACACAGGTTCTCATTTGTCGGAAACAGCAGGGCGCATTAGCACCTGCCAGAGTTCTTAGGGTTGCCTCAGTCATTTCACCTTTGCCCTTTGTTGCGATCTGCCAACTTTTGATCACCCCTCTGGCCATATAATTACATTCCAGCCTTCATCATAGCAGGCCTTTAATCCCCTAAAAATGAATTGCAAATGTGTTTTTCACTTGTGGTGTTTTAAAATGGATTTTTCTTTTTTTTTTTTTTGTTTCTTTACACAGATTGTTTTTAATAATAATTGACACGGCTGCTGAACTCAACTTTTTTTAAGAAATTACAAAAGAAAATATATTTTTAAAAAAGTTACTGAAACATAGGACACATTGTTGAACTTAACTTGTACCTATGACTGAGACTGATATTGAAGTAAGATTAGCTCGTGCTTGTGCCACAAAGCTTGAAATTTCAGTCTTGACTTTGAATACGACATCTGTTAGATCAAAACCTGTGCCTGTCTAAAAATGAAAACAGCTCATATATTCTATGTAAAGGCACAGGAGGCCTTTGGTGAAGAAAATATTGTTTCAAACTTAATTTACAGTACCATCCTAGTGAGCAACTTCATTAGAGACTTCATCACTGCACCAGAATGCAGTCCATTATTTCAAACAGCTAAATGAAATCCATTTTCATTTTGAAAGAATCCTCTTGTGGCAGGATGTTAGCGTTCGCAGAACTAGATTATGATGTATTGAGCTGTGAAGGAAAACTCAGACTGACGCAGAGATCATTAATGAGGCGTCCTGGCAGTAAATTATATCCCTGTCTCTGACAAGGGCTGTTTACTACATAAAGAGTAAAAAAAATGGATGTGGCAAAAAACACATTGGTGCCTGATCCATGCTGTAAAAATCTGCCCGACTGTATGTATGGTCACAGCTGTGCACCTTCCCAAGCCTCATTACAATCATCACATTCTAAACTAGGTACAGAGAAAGAGAGAGTGCTTGGGCAATCTCAAAATTAAAATCGGGATTGGGTAATATTGTTCTCATGCTGATAATTTCAACAAAACTGGAAATGTCCACGGTTTCTCAGGTTCCATATCAGACGAGACTTGAAATAAATAAGCCACATTAATTTTGACCCAATAACTTTTTGTCCTACTCCCGTGTAACACATGTTCAACCATAATCTTTAACATGCCTAGTTTGTTCACGCCATTATTTCTACCTCTAAAATGCAAAAGGTGCATGAGCTTGAAAATGTTATGTTGTACCTCTGCCTAAGGTTTAAAAAAACAGCATCATTCAAACAGACTAATAAAAAGCTTCTATTAATGGTATTCTGATGAGTGAACTACTACCAACTAACAAAGGAGAAAATACATGTCCGTGTGCTACACATAAACACTTTTAGCACTGAACATGCTGTGTGAGAAATGTTGAAATGCATTAATGAGCCCTATGAACCATTATTCCTTTTATGTTGGACTTTCTGCGTGAGCTTGCAGTGGCTGAAATTACAAGGATGTGAGGGCTTTGTTTCCTTGCAATTTGCTTTCACTCGAAAACGAGAAGTTTTGTCCTTTGAGACTGTTTGTACTCAAAGAGAGAAATCTGACAATCAGCTATTTGTAGGGAGGACAGAGGAGCAACCAAGAGAGAATCCGCAGGGGAAGGCTACTTTTCATTAACGTTAATTAATGTTTAATTAAGAGATAATTAAGGTTACAGTCGGGTGCCTGTCATCGTTATACTGCACCGTGAGATTTTCCAGAGTCTGATTGGGCCCTTAAATGACAATCTTCTGCCTCCTTGGCACTTTATCGAACTTTGGGGGGGTGAAGATATTTGTTATGAGTGTTTGTGTTGATGTCTCGCTGCTCCCTCAGCCTTTCCGCTTTCAAATATCATCGGCTCAATGAGATTTCCTCCCTAAATGAATTTCTGCTTCGTCAGACTCTGTAACCTTAATTACAGTGCATTCTTGGTAATCAGCTGGACAGAAAACAAGGAATTTCAAATGCATACTGGAGTTCCTTGATGGTGATTTCAAAGTCATTTTGTAACTTGCTTACAAGAACAAGATTGATACCAGCATTGAACTTACTGAAGCTTTAGTGAGACATCTTCAACTGCTGGTTCTCAACGCAAACATTTTAAGTGTAAGTGTGCACTTAGACATCTTTAATTAGAAAATATATTTAGTATGTATAAGGTATTGGCATTTGGTAAAGTCCTCTAAATTTATAGTTATTGCCATCTGTTCATTTGTGTATCTTTTGAAATTTGAAGTTCACTCTACATAGGGAATTATTCTGCTAGATCAAATGGTGCTATGCATTTTGGAGTTTAACCGTACAATTTAAGCTTCCATTCAGTGTATGAAGAATTACTGTCACAAGCTCAGCAAAAGCTGGAGAAACAACATAAATCAACCCCCCAGAGTTCCTTCTCTTTCACTGTCTGTAAGGTAGGTAACAAGACTACCTGGCGGGAGAAGACAAGGTACCTTTTACTGGCAGTACTGGGACCAGGAGTGGATGTATTTCAGGGGAAGCCTGTATCTGGAGACACTACAGACCGCTTGTACCCTTGGCTCAGAGTAATCTGCAGGAGCCACCTTTCACAGGGACAAAAGTGCCAGCTGTCCTCCCGTGATGCATGGACAGGCCCCAGCGCCATCTCCGTCCTGACGGCAACTCTGCGCTGTGTGACAAGCCGAGGAAGGGCACGCTGCATCCGCACACACACCGCTCAGGATTCTCTGTGCGACATCCAGCGTCTGGCATCTCTCCGCAGCAGACGCGCGACATTGTCTCAACGCGGCGTTTGCAAAGTGCCGCCTGCCGCCCTGCACCAGCATGATAATGTGATCATAATGTCACAGAAACACCGCGATCAAAGATGATCCGATCCACTCTGCTCCGACAGCTTTCTCAACCGCTGCCTTATACATTACACAGACAACAGAAGTTTAAGCTTAATATTCACCACTTTCACTCCTATACCAGCTGATGCTGGTCAGGGCCTGCTTAATCTTACTCCAGGATCAAATTGTTCTGCCGTATTTCAGTAATATTGGACAAGTTTGCTTTGGAATAACTCTTGTCCAGTTTGTGTGAGGTAAGGTCACCCAATTTGTTTATTTTAACTTTGCTTTACTTTGATATTAGCACTTCAAATGGCAGACCTATTTTGCAAGTATTTGTGGTAACTCATAAGGAATACAATGTGTGAATAACTTGGCATTTTTGTATGCCTGAACACATTTTTGTGAAGATATGTTTTGCTACTGTAATATGAGCAATCCATTGTCAACCTCATTTGCTAGTAAGCGAAATTTCAAAGTCAATTTTCAAAGTTTGCAGGGTAATTTGTCGTTAGTTTATATTGCTTCCATTGCTGTTGTCAAAATGAAGATGGAACAAAGTAAAATGATTCAAGAAGATCCGAAATTGTGCAACTGTTGTGTACCCATGCAAGTTTTTTTTTTTTTACTCTAACTGTATGCTCAAATTAGGTTACATGGTACAGAACTGCTTAATGTTTGCAGTGAGTCAGAATTTTCTCTGTCTGTGAAAATGCCATTGGTGGGCGGCAGTGTATATAGTGGTTAAGAAGAAGGACTCGTAACCGAAAGGTTGCTGGTTCGATTCTCCACTGGTGTACTGCTGCTGTACCCTTGGGCAATGTACTTAACTCACAATTGCATCAGTAAATATCCAGCTGTATAAATGGATCACATTGTAAAAAAACTGTAACTGATGTAAGTCGCTCTGGATAAGAGCGTCTGCTAAATGCCAGTAATCTAATGTAATGGAAAACATGGGCAGATTTATGTGGAGCATGATGCAATCACTGGTTTGAAAAGGTAAGAGGTAAGCACTACACCCTGGTCCTCTCTTTTTCAACATGCATAACTTTTTAGTACAAGTCTAACAGACCTCTAGCCAACTTGTGAGTCACTCTCCATGAGACAACACACTGAAGAGAAGTTATACAGCAACATGTAATTAGAAGCAATTTGTTCTTATTATCCTTGGGCACCATTATTGTCAGTGTTTTAATTAATGTCTGCTTGCATGTAGTGGCCCTGGCTGTTTATGTAGATTAATTCTGGACTTATTGGCAGGGCTCTTTTCCCCTGTGGCTGGACAGTGATGGCATTGATAAGTGACCTCTCCTGTCTCTCTTCCCACAATGCATCAATGTTTCAGCTTTTCCAGGCAGGCTGCCATAATGATCATAATGTCCCATTGCAATATCAAAGATCAGTCTATAAAACAAGGGATTGCAGTTTCTTCTTTTTCTTTTTTTGTAAAGTCTTTGAACATTACAGACCTTCACTAAGTAATTGGTATTTAACAAGAAGGGGCCTCGGGCGTAATTAGTTTGTAACTCTTAATGGATTCACACAGAATTAAATGCTGTTGGAGAACTAAAGAATGGTGTCTGGTGGTTACTGCTAGAAAGAATCAAGACTAATGAGTATATTTCTAGCATAAGAATAACTTCACCTGAAATGCACTGTGTATATGAGGACAATCACTTCTGCGCACTGTCGAGAATTTGAGGGCGAGATGAAGAGCAACCGAGACTCTCTCTGTTGGATGCCTAAGACTCACTCTCTTGGTGTCAGTGAATACACTTTCCTTTCTGAATAAAGGGGCTGCTTATGAGTTCCGTCAAGCGTCACGCGGCACACAGCATGCTGTGCTGTGATAATGGGGAGGAGGAAGAGAGGAGGAGGAAGATGAGGAAGAGGGAGGAGATGAAATGCTCGCTTGGTTACCTCCAGGGCCCGCAGCCTCTCCAGGAGGACCTTGGTCTCCTTATCTCTGTCCTCCTCTGCACAGCCGCCATTGCTCTGGGACTCCGCCTCCTCTGCCGGCTGCCCCGCCTCCTGCAGGCTCTCCTGCTGCTTTCGCACCTCCTCTGAGAGTTTATCCTGGTGGACATTGGGTGGGGCATAGAGAGATATGGGGTGAGAGAGAGAATCCAAAACATTACATTATTTAGCAGATGCTCTTACCCAGAGCAACTTACATAGGTTACATTTTTTTGACATGTTATCTATTTATACAGCTAGATATATATATTTTTTTAACTGAGGCAATTGTGGGTTAAGTACCTTGCCCAAGGGTACAACGACAGCGCCCTAGTGGGAAATCTAACCAGCAACCTTTTGGTTACAAGCCCTACTCCTTACCCACAGTGCTACACTGCCGCCCAACAAAAACATCCCCTAATCCCTAATTTCCCCTCATATCCCATCTGACTGAAGTGACCTTGTGTGGCAGAGAGCATGTTCTCTTCTGTTTAATACCAGGGATACAGACATAAATGGCACAATAAAGAGTTTCTGAATATACAGGGCAAATTCAATCAAGCCAAAATGGGAAAACCCTGGGGCAGTGACAGTGTGTAACAAACAATTCACTAGCACTGAATGGCATCTGATGCCCATTTTGCATATTAAAATTGTCCACGTAATATTTACACTGCAGGCGTAATAAGACAACAATGACAATGCAAGTGTGGACAGAGTTATTGCATTTATTAATGCGCTTTGCTAACTTATTCAGACATGGCAGCATGGCTAGGGAACCAGACATGTGATCAAAGACACTTGGTTGCAACATCGAGCTTTATTCTTATCCGGAGTTGCTCTAGTATGTATCAATATGTCATCTGTGAAGTTTGCCAAGGCAGAGGGCCTCTACATAAAAAAAACACTGTAAATAATAGAATTACTCCTCCAATAAAATGTGACTTTTTCTCAAGGGTTGCCAAGGTGGTTTCCTTATGTGGTATGTTTGCTCAGATATCAGCTTCATTTTTCATACAGCCCTCCATCCCAGAGGTCATTGACACATTTGATGATGAAGTGGTGATTCAGCAATGATGGATGCCTCCAGCTCCACACCACTGGGCTTAAAGGCATTGCAAACTGATCTTAAATTAGATTGAAATGGTTCCATTTCTGCCTCTGAGTCACGCCTATCTCTTATGGGGGGGGGGGGGTTCATACTGTGTTTACTGTCATTGATACGTGATTATTTCATAGTAACCTCTTCTTCTCTTAAACTGGGTATGCCTTGCTTATTATGAATATTGTACTCTTGTTCCCAAATGCCTTGCAGTTACTTTACTTTAAAAATAATGGTGCTGTAATTACCCTACTCAAGGATGCATGTCAGGCAATAAATGCAATTTTTTGGTAGAAAGGATAACATACTTGAAGAATTAATGATAGAATTGATTCTGAAGGATTATTTTATTTATTTGCTTATCTCGATGATAAATCACTTGCATTTTACATTTTATCTACTTATACAGCTGGTTACATTTTTGCTCAAGGGAACACAGGAAGGAACCCACTTTGGGATTCAGACCAGTAGCTTTCAGACCTGTATCTTATTCTCTATGCACCAGCTCTGCTAATGTCTGTATGCATAATCTGGGCATTATTCAAGACTACGGAACTGCACCACAGAAAAGTCATATGTGTTGTAGATGTGGGACCTGGCAAGGCCAACAGGTTCCGATCCTGTTGTTTAATAATTCAACAAAGCTGATTTACACCCCAGGCATTGTTCTTTTTAACAACGCTGTTTAAATAATCACAGGCTATCAGACAGTGTAAATCTCTCTTACTTGAAAACAGCAGGTCTCTGAATGACTCTTCTGGGTCCAGGGGCCCTCTTAGACGACCAATAACACATGCATTAGGGGTTTAGTGGCTAATTTGAATGTATAATACACAGTCCTCCATCATTCATTATGACATGCCATTGTTTTTCCTCTTTTCAGTGCCCTTCATTTGCATATTGTATGATTAATAGTATCTATGCCAAACTGAAAAGCAATATGAGACAATTCTTTCATACATGGGAAAAGTGCTGCTTTTCTTTCCAACTGTCTTTTTAATTATTGATATAATGATCCGTGATCTGTTCCGCAACAATGCAAACTTATGTCCGTTTTACTTATTGTTTAGTTTTATTCGTGTTACACTTCACCAGTGAAAAAGTTCTGCATTATAAACAAAAAAATGTACCATGACTGAACAAGGTTGTTTAACAATAGTGTAGTCAATGACCTTCATTAAGTTAGCCCACATCAGAACTTGCAGAACTGTATGGCTGGCAGGTCCAGTTTGAAAATGTTTTTCTAGCAGTTACATCACAAGTAATACTCATTGGATTGGTCAAAATCAAGAACAACATTGAATTTGTACCTTTTTTTTTTTTCAAATAATTACCGGTGGTAAAACTGATAAAGCCTCAGTCTGTGTCTTCTTTTCAATTAATTTCCTACCTTATAAGAAAGAACGTGGCAAATTATTATTCTGACTGAGCAGGAATGTTAATCTCTTTGTATGGCAGCTTTATCAATCTCCATTATTGTTCAGCAATCTATCTCCTGAGAACCATGCCGCCATTCTCAATTAAATATACATTATGCTATTCAATATGATATGCTATTGTCATTATCAGCCCACTGATTCACCACTCTGGTCATATCTGCTACATATGGGTTTTGGACTAGTGTTTGTCTGCCCTTAATTTATTTCTACAGTAAATGCTAGATAATTTGAATACAGTAGTTTTCTCTTAATAGATTGGTTGTACAGCCTTTTCTGTCACAGCTATCCTTGTTCACTCCATGATGCAGTTTCAATAACTTAATGGTGTACAAAATCACAGCAGAAATGAAACTTGTAATTTAATGGCAACGTCTCCTCGACAAAGGCTGGTGTTCTTTGCTGAATTAATATCTTGGAAGAACTGGACGAACTAGCTGCTGTCCTTTACTGTGTATGATGTCTTTTTTTCACTGCGTTTACTGCATCAGCAAGTGCGTTTGTCTCAGCTTTGCATGGTTAAGCTCGGCAAGGTCACTGATAACAGCCACCACCGTTCGGCCCCACACTACGCTCTATAAAGTTTGCAAAATGTTTTGTGCTCTCTTTTCTGTAAAGGTTTACACCACTGACATCTACATTTACATTTATTCATTTGGCAGATGCTTCATCCAAAGTGACTTACAAGCGAGGCAGAGTACAACCAGACAAGGTACAAGCTAGCTAGTAGTGATACGAGTGAATGAAACAATAGATTTGGTTTTTTTAAGGAGAGCATGAGAAATTGCTTTAGGCGATAGCGTATCAGGTGTGTAGGCGAGCGCGGAAGAGCTGTGTCTGTCAGGTGGACGGCAGTTACGTGGAGACCCCGTACCTTGTAGGCTTTCATGAGGTCCACGGTGTCCATGGCGGAGTGCTCCAGCGCCCCCTGGTTCTGCAGCAGCGTCCGCACCGTCTCTTCCACCCTGCGGGAGCACCAGGAAATGGGGCCTGATCAGAACAGTTATAAATAACGCAAGCCCTACTGAAGTCCGTTCCTGGAGGGCCACACTCCAGCGCATTTTACAGCATTCTGTAACTCACTGACACTGTCAGGAAGCCAAATGATTCAGTTAAAAAATGACTGGATGATTCAGGTGGGTAGGTATATGAAAGTCTGGCTCCCTGGGTTAGGATTGAGCAGTCCTTCAGTCTTGCATAAGGGTGCAGGACAGTACCAGTGCCTTTTGATTTTCTAGACGTAAATAAATTTAAGATGATTTTGATAATTACTTTTTGTTTGGCATTTGGAGCCACACTGTATGATGCCTCAAACGGACAGAGATTTAAAGACTAAAATGTGAGCATTATCCATGACCTTGAAAGACAGGTGAATCTACCAATCTCGCTCACAGGTTGGATCTTAACAGTCCAAGTGAATGTACTGCCTAAGAATACCTCCCTCTTCAATCATCCCAGACAACCCAACTTCAAAGTGGTTCAAATCTCTGAACTGCATGGTAATCAGATTTTATCAGAATAACAAGGAAGTAAAGTGAGTAAAACCTTCCGCACTACAAAAATCTAAACCACTAGGAGGACTGCAGGAGACATTCATCAATATCTCCTAATTCAAATTGGTTCACAATGACCTGACAACTTTTTCACATGTTAAGAAAGCTGACTGTAACCCGCTTTACCTGAACGACCTGCCACATATCAGTAAAAATGTCATCCATCCACAATATTTGCCCAGCCAGAACATTATACACTTGGATGTAATGACATTTGAAATGGAATCCTACTGACTACTGAAAACAGACTACTTTACTGTATGATTAAAAAACGTATTTAAATTAAACTACATTTTCCATAGGAACCATTTATTATCTTTTGAATTTTGAATTGTAGCAAAATGAATGTATGGACTCCATAATAATAAACATCAAGAGAACTCTTCTCTTGGCCTCGAGCTCAAATATACCTAACTCCTCTCCGTAATATCTCACACTGGACAAAAGTTTAAAAGACAAGAAAAAAATTTCCACCACTCATTGGCTTAATCTGGTGACAGAACACATACCATTTGAAAAAGTTTCTGTGCAGTTGCATGAGAAAATATAGCCACATACTCCAAATGCCTACGATCACTTTTCAGATGTATCATAAATTACTCAAACTCTCCTAGCTGCTAAACCATATGCTCCGATACTTACCAGCCCTGCCCCCCACCTTATGTTACACCAAAAAAAGCTCTAGTGTCTAGCCTACCACTTTCATTTTGTAGATTTCTCTTCAGGTATATCTACAGTTTTTGATGTGTCCTTTGTTTTCTGTTGGCATAGAACCTCAATAAAAAGAAAGTTATTTTAAGTTTTCTAATGGTGTTCAAGCTGCTTCATTTGACACATGGTAGTTTGACATCTAAAGAGAACACAGTTGGTGACAACTGAAAAAAAAACACCCAAAGGACCAAATGTACAAAAGAGAAAAACACTTTAAAACTCAACATAAACCAAGTACAGCACATTATATATATCATTATATATCAGCTACAGTTCTCTAGCCACACACCTGTATTTAATGGGTAATTAACCAGGTGTGGCTTGTTAGCCAATGGCCACACACACACACACACACACACACACACACACGCAGAAACACACACACGCTCACACATATTCTTCACATAGAAACACAATTAGCCAGCTTGAAGTGATGATACTGGAATTGATTGGCTATTGTAAGCACAGGAAAATGAGCACTGGTCCCTGTAAATAGACACATTTACTGTACATAACAACTTAAACAGAAATATACAAATAAATTATGTTGCCAATTAAATTTAAAGCAGTCGAGTTCAAGGGTATATTGAAGTTAATACAAGGGACACTGGCAACTTCAACAAAGGAAAACTGTATTCTGCTATTGCCTGAAACAACATGAACCTGCTATCAAGAAATCATTTTCATTTAACAGAATGACATGAATCAGTATTTTTCTTCCCTTTAATACCCCATAATGAGAGACAGAAATTTCAAATATGATTATCGTCTAGTAGCATTCTGTTACTTTACAGCCTGATCAGTTTATGCCACTGGACTAATGTGTAAATATGGACAAATACCATTGAACAGTCTCTCATACACAGTATCTTGACTTCTGAGTCAGTAACCTTGCCAAATCGCAGTCATGCTACATTAGCACTAATTCCCTTATTTAGGGTGACGTTTTCTTTCTTTTCAGAGCTAAAAATCATCAAGATAAATATCATGTTTTCCTGACCACAATGCTCAGTGACATTTTGTGTCTCTCTCTCTCTCTTTTTTTTTTTTTTTTTGCTCATTCTCAATTCCAATTTTTTCCTCAATGTGCATGCAGGGCCCTGTGCTGACAGTGCTGTGTACTGACAGCCACACCATCTGTCTGCTGAATGGGAGCTGTCTGTAATCCCTCCTTGCCACCAAGTGGCCGGGGAAGTGGCAAGCTGCTACAACTTCTGCTGAAATCAGACAAGCAGCAAGTCTGGTTCAGTTTCAGCTTTCTTTCTTTTTTTTTTTTTAACTGTCCTCACAAGAGAAATTTGCATCACAGCTTGATAAAGTACATTCACATACAAATGTGCTCGAAAAGAACAATGGTCAAAATGGGATGGGAGGTATTCTATATGCCAATTTGCACAATGGCGGGTGACTAACTATGTAATGGCTTAGTTTGCCACCTGATGATGAAAAATAATCTTAAATAATATCTAAAGTAGCCATATAGTCTTAACACCTTGCAGAAATAATTTTTATAATACATTTGATTTCAGAATTGCATCATATAGTATGTTCACTAATGGCAGCCTGCAAGACTACAGCGTAGGCCCTGTTATCCCTAGCACTGATTATTTAGCGATTTGGGGTCACAAGCAGATCCACCAGGCATACAGGCATTGATCATGCCACATGATCAACCTTGCCAGAAACCTACCTAGGGCACTACCAAGCTATACTCTGGCCCATAAATAATGCTTCTTCTATATACACTCAATGTGTTTAGCTAGCTATTGAAATATGTATTCAATTTGTCTATTGTTATCCAAACAAAAGAGCAGCAATGGCTAGCCAGCTATCTAGCCATATAAAAGGAAGTAAAGGAAGTATAGTTTATCCTTTGCATGTTTTCAAACTAGCTAAAGAATTAAACTTAAATTCCAATAATAAGCATATCCACAGTAAAAAGTGAGCCACAAGAGTCTAGCTTGTGAGTTGCAAAAAGAGTGGAAAAAATTCAAGACACCAAGAAAATTTTCTAAAACAGATTTGTTCATTGAGCACAGCGAAGAAAAAAGTCAGCATGAGTCAGTTATAATACAACCTGAGTTACAACATGAAAAAAATGGCACTGCAGTGGCTAAACATGGCTCTCAAAAATCAAGAGGCATTATGAGCACGGGGCATTAGACTTTAATGGGTTTGATCCACAACACATAAAAATTCAAACTACACTGCCACTCCAGGTGGCAAGATACATTTGATAGATCAAATGTGGGTACAACATGTGCTGATTTGTGTAGACCTTTTAAAATTACATATGCATATTCCTGTGCTTATACAGACTGAAGGAAAGACGGACCTTGCAGCTTGAGAATTATCAGTTAAAATTCTGCTTGAGAATTATCAGTTAAAATTCTCAAGTAGCAAACCTGGCAAGCTGCTGACAAATCTGTCTGCTTCACTAGAGATGAGAAGGATGATCAGCAGCACGGATGGCTGGTTGTATTTTATTAGCCACACACCTGTAGAGCAAAAGGTCTCGTATAAACTGGGAGAGTGGAGTTCTGGAGAGGGGGGCACCTGTAACTGGCACTAGGCACTGCACATTTGTTCTCTCTGTCACTAAATGAGCTCTTGTATCTTCACACGTCTCTAAATGCCAAAACATTTTCTGTCAACGAAGCCCAATCCCAAAACTTCCCACGCAGCATGGACTGAGTACTGGGTGTTTCTTGCTAGTCAAGTTCCTGATGACAAAAAAGAGAACGCTTTTTTGACGAGTCTTACCTTAGGCGACGTGTTAATCAAAGCACACAGAATCAGCTTTCTCCTTATGCCTTACAAAACATACGTCTTAAAATTTAAAATCTAAATAAAACCCACAAGTTTCTGAGCAGAAACGTTTCATTCATGTCTATGGAATGTGCCATAGCATTGCAGACAGATTTCCTATCCTATTACTCGGATCATGGTCTACTTTTAAGGGGGAAAAAAGTTTAAATTAATTCTCAGCACATTTCTTCTGTGATTTATGTACTGGAACATTGTAAATAGGACTGTCACGGACAATTACCTCCAAATAATCACATTTTGATGGTGCACTGATTCTAAATTCTAACAAATTTCTGAAGCTATTTACCGGTGGAATTACCCATGGAATTATGATGAGAAG
The DNA here is from genome assembly GCF_013368585.1 of Megalops cyprinoides. Taxonomy (NCBI): domain Eukaryota; kingdom Metazoa; phylum Chordata; class Actinopteri; order Elopiformes; family Megalopidae; genus Megalops; species Megalops cyprinoides. Next base: position 27,108,887 of record NC_050596.1, read on the forward strand.
TTATTTAAAGTTATTTTAATACTTTCCAGCATTTATGTGAATATTTTAATAAAATATGCTGCTGAATTAAATCCAAGATTATGAAAACCCTTCCCCGGATATCCAGAGTAAAGACAGGAATAATGATTAATTCAATGATGACTTTATCATTTTATAAGTTATCACAAATAATGTATGGTAATGAACATAATCAAATGGTTCAGTTTGTTTTGCAATTGGCATAGTACATCTTTTTGTTTTCAAGCATATTTTTAAAGCCAGCTAGATGTGCTTATTATACATGCAACTAAATAATACTGCTCTTTTAGCTGAAATACATTTAGCTAAATGGCGTGGCTATTACTATTACAATGATTTGGTGATCTGACAATCAATTATTAATTTAAAAAATCAGATCAGTTGTAACAACAAATATGTTGAAGCTTTTTTCAATTTCACTGTTCAATTCACTGTTGACCACAAATGTACACAAAAAGTGGAGGACACTTTTTCATGACACATTTTTCTCCAAAATATTACCAAATACTGCTCCTAAAATGGACTTTTTCCCTTTAAGATTTAAGATCAATACACTAACCCAGTCAGAATAATCATATGAATTGGCCCTGGTATTGTAAACTAACTGAAGGTGTTTCTCGGAACAGCTACAGATTCTATCTCTGTGTATGTAAAACATACCAAAAAATCAATATTTAATAAATGTTTTTCTGTGTGTCCTTTGTAATGAAATCTTCGCTGAGAATGAGGGACTCATTCAATGGACCCAACTGCAGACGGAATATCCTACTTTGAATTTCAGTCATGTCTGTAAGCACACAGGAAGTGTAATTAAGTTGCCAGTCTCTTTCACCCCGAGGTATGAGTCCCAGACACACGGTCAGATCGGATTAACCCTACGGGTGCAGTATGTGAACTGGCTTTGAGCAGTTCCATGTGGAGAAAAAGCTTTTGATTGTGGAACATACTGAAGAGGTGCTTTCAGCGAGCCGTTTGATTACACGGTGCTAAAGGATTGGGATGACCCATGACTGCCACATACATCCCTGGCTGGTTTTTAACGCCCTTCCTGTAAAAGACCCTAACCCATTACTCACACCTTTTATCACTTTCCAACATCTGGCCTTTTCATAAGATGATTTTTCCATGTTCCGCTATCTAAGTCTCATTACTGTGATCAGCTCTGTGTAAAGTGTTAATAAACAGTCTGTGTAAATTTAACAGTGGGGTCTGCTTCAGATGGTTGTTACTACTGGAATCAAATACATTTTTTTGAGGGATCCAGCAACACCCACTGCCATGCAAAGACTGGAAAAATGCCCCATCATATTGAAGTAATCACAACCTCATCATCATACAGATTTAAAAGAAAGCCACTCACCCCCAGCGACCTTGTCCCCCATTTCTGTTGAAGGTATTCCTTCTAAATAGCGTCACAAAGATGGTACACATCTCCTTCAGCTTCATAGGCAAGTGGCCACATTCAGTGCAGCAGCCACGCAGACAGTGTCGAAATGTGGGTCTCGGGTCTAAACTAGGCCAGCTGGGAATAAAGCAAGCCTGAGTGGTTTCAAAATTGACAGACAGAACGCTTAGTCCTGCGTCGGTATGGAATTGCCGTATGCATATCCGTCCGCCTGTCTAATTTTCTGCGGAGTTGACCGGGTCTCACCTATATCACTGCCATCCCTGGATTCTGGTCTAGGCAGGAAGGATAGAGATCACAAAGCCCCCCCTCCCTCCCCCCACTGCCCAATCCCCCAGCCCAGCAATACATCCCATGCTAAACCCATCAGACAGATGCTGTCCCCTGCTGTGAGAGACCAGAGCTGGGAATCTGGACACACTGGGTTACGGCAAACCCACCATTTCACGCCGACTACTCTCTGAAATGTGGGTTCGAAGCAATCGCGTGTCACTTGCAGCGCTTCAAAAGGATCAAAGGGCATTTAATTTTAGCAGAGTAGGAATTTAGTTTCCTAACAAAATACTATAAAATCAACTATGCAAGTCTACTTTCTGGCCTTTGTAGCCCACTCTACAGACATGGTGTGTCTGAGATATTGTGTGAAAACACTTTTGGACACATTATGGTTAAAACAGATCTTTTATATTTTCCAGATTTTGTTGTCTCAGATACAAAAGACAGAATAACATGTCAGATTGCTTAATTTTTTTTTGTTTGTATGGATTTGTGGAGACATTGGAGAATATTCATTACTGTATAGCCAGTAACTGTTCATAAGCTCATTATAATAGCATAATATTATTAAATTGATGTTCTGCTTGTCAATGTGTTGCCTCCACTATAGCAATTACAAAAAAGTAGAACCTCAAAGACAGCCAAAATTCATATCAGAAAAATTAAATGCAGGTCCTCTGGGAGGCAGCAATTAGAAACCATCCATTTTGATTTGATTGATGCACTGCTTCCACTTATCTTGGGAATTTAATATGCTGGTTCACCCTCTTTACTTTTTCAGAGGTAAACTGTTTGATGGATCATGATAAAGATTAATCCCAAAATCTCACAGATTGAAGACCCTCCTATCTAAGGTGACTTACAATATTAATATGGCATAATACATTAAATATGTATATATCACAACAGCAACAAGAACATAGGCTCAGAACATCCAGAACTACGGTACAAAGACATTAAGTCTTGAAAAACAGCACTACATGTCAGAATCACTCAAACAATTTCACTTTCCACAATTTCTACTATGCAACATACACACACTTGTGCGACAACCTCTATATAACATGTTCATAACAGACAATCCACATGAGCCAGGAAAATGTTCACAGGCAGACAGACAGACAGATGTGTCCACAGGTCATTCTGCTGAGCTGACATTTTGTCAGGCATCTGGCCAGTGCCACCTTTGAGAATGACCAATCCGGGTCGTACAGGCCAGCCTTCAGTGAGAAGGTTAAATTCTCATTCCATCAACGCTGTTTCAGCAGTTCACATCAGCTCACCCAACTTTGTTGATAAATGTTGACAGCACTGCACCTGAAAAAAAATGCTAAAGCTGGCCAAAAACATGGAAATGGGCCAATTAGCCATTTGCTTTCCTGGATTCCGGTCATATGAGCCCCGTACGTCACCAGCACTTGACAGATAGATATTACTCCCTTACCTTCATTAGGTTCTCAGATGCATCTTGTGGACTCAGCACCTTCAAAGTTTCATCATTCTATTTATTTTCAGGACCAGATCCTCTCCTTACTGTAAAGCAAAGCAATTTGCCCACAAACCCAATAGCTGAAGAGTAAGCCTTTTATCCTCTTAAAGGTTTGGTTTGTTTTTCATCAAATTGTGTGCCAACATGCAGTGCAGCTCCCAGCTTTCACAGTAAAGATATGTCGCCTTCTTTCATTCCCAGCACTGAAAAGTACTGCCCGGGCCATCTGAAACTCATCCGGTTTTGTTTCAAGTTGCCCTGGCATTGTGAAAAAGCCGTAAAACCCCGGGTAGGAATGTCACGCACATTAGCGCGGGGTAGCATTACTTGCTTTTAAAACGAGTGACCACTGGCTTTTCTGGCTCAACTTTGACCTTTGAATGAGACCCACATGACGGTGGCCCGCAGATGAAACAGGGAAAGGCCACACAGGGCATGACACAGCATTGGTTCCCTGCTCTTGTAGTGACCAGAGTCATCAAGAATAAGTACGCATTCCCATTTTTAACCGGGCTGTTTTTGCCATTTACAAGTGAGATTTATTGCACTCTCCAGGCTGAAAGGTGACTTTTGGCAAAGGGATTCCACTGACACGAAACCTTTGAGGTCACTGAAAGCTGACTATTGTATTAAGGCAAAACTTAATAAGACGTGTCATCACCTGCTGCAGTTCTACTCTTTGCTAGAGATGCCAATGATATTCTGAGTTTATTATTCATTAATCACCCTGCATCCTTGTGAAGTGTGAATTTAATGGCATGGACCTATTCATATGGCTAGATGTCAGTTTCATTACGCATCATGTTATTGCACCATGTTACTCGGGAGAGAAGAAATCATGCCCCACTGAGGACTGAAACCTGCATGCTTCTGATCACAGTCCAGTACCTTTTCCCTTTTTGCATGCTGCAGCCCAAATCTTTTGAGATATATTACTTGTATTACACGCTGTTTATTTTATGTGTAGTAACACCGCGTTTTTGAGTACACTTTTCTTCCATTGTCCAGTCAGGTTAACTTGTAGTAGGGTTTGAATAGTGTTATGCTCATACTCGCTGGTCTGGGAGTGTCGTTAGCCTGGTCTGACACTGTTGCTCATTCAGGTTGAATGGATAAACTTCTGTTCTTTTGCGCTGGATGTCATTCTGGATAAGAGCATCTGCTAAATGCATGTAATGTAACGTAATATCAGATATTGATAAACAGAGACGCTCCTCACTAGCCCTCTTGCTCTCTGAGCATCAAACACTGGGCCTCAGGTACAGGACACATCAGATCCAACATGTCATTCCTATACCCCAAGCAGAGCTGGAGGCTTCATTTTTTGGACTTGTTACTTTCTGCTGTGCAGCAGTGCCCTGCGCACACAGCAAAATGACCCAGTGGAGACACTTCCTGTTCATGGAAAGGCAAATCCAATTGGCTATGGCTACAAGCATGGTTGTCACACCCTGAGGGCAATGGGGGGTTGGGAGTGGTGGTGGGGGATGACTGGTGCCTTGAGTCTATCTCCCTAGAGATAGGGGACCTTCCTCACTCTGTGGAGATATGCTAAGGAGAGATTCTCTAAGTTTAAAATATGCTCTGCTACCCTTTCTACATGGGTTACGAATTAGACTTTCCAATGCAATCCAAGTTTTTCTGCACAGAAGTCATACAGTCTGTATGAGTGTGTGCAAACATTTACCAGTGTGCATGCCCCTGTGCGCTCTCATTCACCAGACTCATTCCGATTCTTGTTTCATCAAAAGGCGCAGACAAAGCAAATCTATACACCATCCATAAGGTCACTGGTTATTCCATAACATTCTGCTGCAGGCGACCACTCACAGTGATTGCCCTCTGAACAGCTAAACAGGCCAGCTTCTCTGTGATGTGTAAGTGGATGGCCTACTTTCCCAGAAAGCCTGTAATCTGACCTCCTTTACTGGTCCCATAAAGGACCATAACAAGCCATCTTAATCCACTGCAGTAGTGAGTTCAGTGCGTCGGCATATATTACTGCTTCTCCATCCAGGTTTTTAATTACCACTACAGTCTTATACTCTGCGATCAGACAAATCTGTGATTGCAATTGTGGGAAAAGTCATATAATCACAGGAATTAGCTTCACCATCCCCTAGAGAAGGAGAGCAAATTTATGCAAGGCATACCATCCTTTCCTATTACATGCACCGAAGTCGCTTCCAAGAACAATATATTAATTTTCTTTTGAATGATATTGGTACCATTCGATGACTAAGCTTACATAAGCATCAGCAGATGATATATTACCTGCTCAAAAAACATCCACCAAACATCTCTAAATAATTCTAAAATCGATTTACAGCATGTTTGTTAATCCAAACAGCATGCATCAGGTCTCATAATGACCATTTGGAAATGCATAGTGCACACTATAATAGCTGCCCAAAGATTCAGAGCTGCAATGTAAGCACTCACACAGAAGACTCATTTTAAAAATAATGTAAGTATATATCTTCTGTGCTTGGTTCGCACAAATATGTACTGCTTCAAGCCCATAGGGATTGTGGTCTCCCCAGCTTTAGGTAAGTTCCATCATAATGTTCCCTTTAAAAAGAAAGAAAACATAGTAAATCTGCAAGAAAACTCTACCTTCTGGTCTGTCACCAAAAGTCATTAATAAAAAATTCTAGTCCTACAAAAAATAACCCTGCACACTCAGCCTTTTGGAGAGGTTCTAAAATATGGAGTCACAGTGCACAACCAAGCTGACAAATGCACCCAACATCACTGCAGCACCAGACCAGGTTTACACCCAGGTATTGATAAGTGCATCATTCTGGGCTGACATCACTTATCCTATTGTCTTACTAATTTTCAGCCCATATTTAACCAAATTCACAACTGCATGTAAACGGAAAGCAACGGATAGTAAGGTGAATACAAAGATATGCTACGAGCAAGCCGTTCCCATTTACAGAAAAGGGTAACTAAACATTCTAATGGTATATACATACCATTGGCACTAAATGTGTAATGCTATAAAATAAAGTATTAGCAGTCCTTTAAGGAATATCATGAAAGAAGTTTAGCACCACAATGCAGATTAGTAAATAAATTACTCAATTTAATTTGTTAGTGTTTAAATTTGTTTAATGTTTAAATGCTTTCATCAGTTTCAGTGTCAGACTCGTACTCTTGATTACAAAATTAAGAAGTAAGAATTAAGAAGTCAAAAAGCATTACAAAAGTGTACAAAATTAAATGAATTACTTTGATACCTTATTCTCATCCCAACAGCTGAAGGGAACAGAAGCATTTGTTAGTTACATTGCATACACATGTTTGGAGCTCCAACTACGGACCTGTGGGGGTGTCTGCTAACAGATCACTTTAACAGTAGGGTGTCTTCAAAGGGCACTAAATGAGCCACATTTCTTTACAAAAAGACACCAGATGTGAAGGTGCAAGGCAGCACGTCTTTTCTTTGGCTTGACTTCCACCAGCTAAATGAACTCCACTGCTGCTTCCCCGGGAAGCTGCTCTGATCTCTCCTAATTAAATTGTTTTGGACATCAGGAACGGAGGGCATCTGGTCATAGATGGGGGCATTGATCTTTAAAACAGAGCCGAAACACAGGGCTCACTCTCAGACCATTAACGCTGGCCGGCACCATGGAAGTGCAACGCAGTGTATTAATGACTGAAACGATTACTGGAATGGGGGGTGCTCTGGTGTTTTCTGTACCAACAAATCCCTTGTAAATTCCAAATGATCAAAAGCCTGCTGTTATGTTTTGGACCTTTTTGAGAGCTGAGAAAATTAATTTGTGCTCTGCTACAGCTTCACAGTACACAGAAAAAGCAGACCGGATAAAACTTTGATGCAACGTTTCACTCTGTTAACTACGTCCATTGCAATGGTAATGAGAGACCGAGTATCATCGTAATTGTTGTTATCATCATCTTCCACCATCACCATCATTGTTATACCCATCATAATCTGCACAGCAAATTCCCAAAATGATAACAAAATGCATTTCATTGCAAAGGTAATACTGTGCTCAACAGAATAATACACGAGGTGTATTTCACCCTTTCCACCTTTACAGTGATTACTGTAAGAATACATGCACTTAAGCTTGCTTGTCCAAATTCAGTTTTCTATAGTGCTAATATGGGAGTGGGTGCGGGGGGTGCACTGAAGTGGGATCCAGCACAGGGAAAGGGAGTGGAGAGATCAGTGAGTACCTGCATACGGCTTCTCTCATCTTCACCATGAAGTGGAAGCCTCCAAAGATAGCCCCTGGATGGCCCCTGTTTCCTGCGGACTCTTGGGACATTCTGGCTGACCTCTGGGCCCCTGGTCTAGTGTGGCCCTGCTTCCTGAATCCCAGTGAATGTTTCCCATGGGCCTGTCATTGCTACTAAAAACACAGCGCTACTGCAACTCAGACCAGCCACCTGGCTCATAACTATCCCTCACACCCTGCCAGCAATTAATTCCGAGACTTGCAAGACTTGCACTCTCTTCCTTTCTTCTCCCTCTCTCCCTCCGTCAGTACCTTGGCTCTAAACACACAACACCACACACTGTGTGCAGGGCAGTGTGGGATTCCTCCGTCACTGTATGTCCCCATCCGGACTTCCCAGCAACTGACCTATATCCTGCTCTGGAGAGAGACTTACTAATCCTAGAGTTTAGTGACAGACGTGGCTGAGTCCCAGGAGCTGCCCTGAGCCGGGAGGAGGTCACGTGACCCTCGAGGGACTTCCTCAGCTTTCCTGGGGGGGGTGGGGGGAGTTGTGCTCATGTCTGTGGGTGTCTGTGTATGCACTCCATAAAAGACCATGTGGAGACAGAACACAAAAAAACACTTGATGTGTTTGCAGTTCTATAGTGGTCCAAGCACGATCCTCAAGTTCACTACTACCAGTCCTTGCACCAGTTAGTTTGAAAAATAAATAGTCAATACTTTACCTGAAGGAAGAACATCTCTTGACAGAGAGTGCACAAACAGACTCCTGTAGTCTAATGAGAGTTTACATACAGAGTGCAGAAGTCAAAACCAATGTCTTCAACTCAACAAATGCCATTTATTTATTTTGTGACACTGTAAAGGTCTTTATCATGGGTGATGCCTGTTTAGCTTTATAAAATCAAACGTGGCTTTGACTTTAAGAGAATTAAGCAAGTCAATCAGCTATATTTATACTCACCTCACTCCATAGCTGTAGCTGATTTATGCTAATTAAGAAAATTGCATTTTTACTTAGATATTATTTTTGCCACATCTCTGTGGGGCAAAATTTCTCCCTTGCTGAGTGAAATCAAGGAGCATTTTTTTTTTTCATCAAGGCATGACCTCTCACTCAATGTCTGCCTATCAGTATTTGTGCAGAAGTACACTTCCCCGCCAATGTCAGAGTTACTCTGCACAACAGGAGTCTGCTTGGCCAATTAGATCCAGCATTCACCTGAAGTGCTTGAAAAACTGCATACCGTGCCTACGCTAACTTAAAACTTAGAGAGGAAGATTATGAATTAACTGTCTGGGGTTGCGGGACATATGAACAGATTTTAGAGAGACTGAAAGGCACAACATAAAATGCCACCAAATAAAACATGGATCCACCACGCCTGGCCTAACAGATGAATTTGACAGGGGTGGAAGAGGTGGGGCAGAAGTTCAGCTGGACCATGAGGTGATCGTGTCGACAGCACGGTGACAAGGTTTTGCACTGGTCCATGAGCTCTTAATCAAAGTGACCGCATGGGCGCTCCATCTGCTCCTGCGATGGCTTGCACAGATTGCTGACCCCTGCGTAAACACATTAATCCGCTGCCTGGGCAGGTGCAATGCTATGCACGGTCTGGACAGGCAACACGAGACGACATGCTGACGGTTCAGATCCACACTGAGGGCGCACTGGGGCAATCACCGTCACAATAAAAAAAAGAGATAATTATCCTATTTTGTCCTCACACCCAGCTACTTTATGCTACAGACAATTTTTGTCTTCTCAAAAGCAAATCTTATTAAATATGTCTAACTATTTAAAATTTTATGTGATCTCTGCTTTGGCGCTGTATAATCACTTCTCTTTGCCAATCCATCTCATTGTTTATTATTACTGCATTGTTTCTCTTTAATGCACTTTCTGACAGCTCTTTAATTGAGTGCTAAATTAAGGAGATTTAATTGACTGATTAAGTACATTTGTGCATAATTACAAACTATAATATTGCCAATTACTGTCTTACTTTTAGAAACAACTGTCAACTAACACTGTTGATATTACAATAATGTTTTAAGGGAAATACTTTTAACAAAGTGGTTGCTACTTTGTGTCAATATGAGATTATTAAAACAGGAAAGAAGACATAACTGTGATGCCTCTCTGTAATTAACAGATTTCGCAACATAGAACTTGGCTGTACATTATCCTGTGCGTGCTTGTGATTGTCTGAGTAAGGTGTTTTTCTGTACCACAGAGCGTAAGTTTTCCATAACATGATTCATGTAACAGAGGGTTCACTGTATTGGGGCTGGGTTTTGGCTGAGTCACAGCTGTCAGTGAAAATGTTAGACACAAATTTTTTATCTGAAGTACAATAAATACGTTTTTCGTACCTGGCACAAAATTATTACAAATTTGCATGGCGTAAACCAATATAGATCATGCAATTTTTAATGTGTAAAGGTTTACAAATACATGCTAAATACAAAGACACGCATTGATGTGGTTTAAGGAATCATCAGATCATATTCACGTTGTGTTCAGTCAGCTTTCTGTACTGAAAGGTCAGATGCGCAGCTAGATATGGCCACAATAAAATAAGGAGACTGGTCTGACATTTGCAACCAATTTAATGGCTGGATCACAGACATTCCGGTATGAGTATGACCTTAATCTCTAGAAATTACTGGGATCCTGGCTACCCGTCTGTCAGACGGCACCTTCACAACTTAATGCAATGTCAAGGAGCACCCAAACGTGGAGAAACACATTCATTCAAAGCAATCTCGCGTATGCAGATTGGCCCGTATAATAACACCGGCGCTGGCAGGCCGGGGCATCTGTCACAAGTGGAGCTGCGGGCCCTAATCGCACATAAGCACCGCTTCCCCCTTAACGCCGTCTCCTCCGCCTCAGTTGCTCCGCGATGAAGGACGCCAGGCGCTCGTAACTCTGCGCCGCGCGCAGGTTCGGGGCTGCCTCGCCGTCGCAGTTAGTGTTGGACTGGGACGCGTTAAGGCGTCACGCGCCGGTGAAGCAACAGATTGCCACGACGCCCTGGAGGCACGTTATGGCAGGGCTGAGGGGTTAAATCAGAGGGAGGCTGCTGGAGGATCGAGGCTACGACACAGGAAAGCTGACAGAGTGTAGCTTTATCAGTTATCAGTTATGGTAATGAGCCACTTGTACTCTTAATGTGTACCATGTGACAATGGATGCCCTTTAATAGAACTCTTTACAGCATTATGCATGGCTGCTTCCTGAAGTTCAGAATTAGGGGTTGACGGAGCATACCCTACACCTATACCTATACAGAGTTAGGGTTTTTTTTGGGTGTAATACAGATGTGCCTACAATGACCCAAAGGTTTTACTCATTACAAGCATTTACTTTTGTAACAAATAACCTCATTTAAACAAACTGAATTTGAGTACAATGACATTGCAAGCAAGTCAGCTTGATACATACCAACAGGATCAAGTTAGACAAGAGTTTAGCAAACATTGGGTAGGTTTGCTTTGGAATAGTGTCATTTAGAGTAACTTGGCTTCATTTTGAGATCTGAAGCTCTAACACCAAATCCATTTTTACAAGTCTTTCTATCAACTTATACAGAATAAGTACTTATCTTATAGAGAACACAACTTAACATTTTTTGGACATTGAAAGTATTTTTGTGTGTGTGTGTGTGTGTGTGTGTGTGCCAATTACATAAGTAGGCTATTTATTTACTCGGTGGAAGCCCTTACCCAGAGCAACATAGATTAGATTTTGCGGACGTTGTATCCATTTCTACAGCCGGATGTTCACTAAAGCAAGATAAATTAAGTGCCTTACTGAACGAAAAAGCACTTCTACTCAAGATGAAACCTTTGAAAATCTCTGAATGAAATCTGAGAGGTATGCTTTCAAATCCAAATTTCTTCAACCAAGCAGGAGCTCCCACTGTACAGAGTGAAATCAATGTTCCACTAGAGAAACACCAAGTAAAATATTTCACATCTCGCCCACATCTCACTGTTCTGTGTTTCATTAAACTACAGTGGTGGGTATTAGAAAAGTGGGAAATTGATAGCAAATGACATTTTGATTTAATTTCAATGTGAAAGAGGACACGCGACCTGAGACTCATTAAAACAATCCATGATTAGGCTACTTTTAATGGCCCTCTTTTTTCTCTCTTTTTTGAATATTATTTTGAGTACGCCTACACCAGTATCCAAAATTGTTCCTTCTTTACGGTTAATTATATCATAAGAAGTATATACTGTAAGATTATACAATGAAGTAGCAGCAAAGCAGAGTGAAATGGCATCCTTTCATAGACCATAGTGTATTAAAATGCACCAACTGGAAAACAGAAATGACAACAGTGGTACCTGGAACAGTTTGCTGCTTGTTTATTTCTACCCCATCTTAACTCAGAATAGATGTCTGAATTAATGGGGTTTTTGACACCACTCACTACCTTTTAAAATATCTCACTGAGTTTGAAATTAATTTCAAGTTCTGGGAAGAACTGGTTAAGCGTTTGATAATCATTCTGAGCGAAGTGTTCCACTTTCCCAGTGTCCACAAGTAGATGGTCTTTACTACTGAGAAATGGTTGCGAAATTCAAACAGACACTTCTCCTCATTTAAATATTTTCAGAGAACAACCTTCTGTATTCTTTGATCAGCATTGTTGTAATTTTCTGGCTTAATGCCAGAGTAGCATTAAAAACTCATATATTACAATGCTCTTTCCATATAGTTACAGAAGCTGCTCAAACATGCCTTCAAGTTACGCCATTGCCAAGACAGCAGGAGGTTCAGGAGTACTTTTAATGCAGTGTTCTAAGTCATCAAGGTGAAGTTTCACATACATTATATAACATGTCAAATGACCAGTCTGTCCTCAAAGACATTCACAAAGTTCAACTGAGGCACATCAGTATTCGTTGCATAGTCTTCAAAAATCGTGAGTCGCTCAGAGATTTGTAAATGCTTCTCAGGAGTCACCGTACGTGAAGACTGTATTTTAATTTGAACCCAGCTGCAGAGCGGTGATGAACTTACTTCTAAGCTGATTTCCAAATCGTCCTACTTAATGTCACGCCTCACCGAGCACAGAGGCCTGAGCTCTGTCCTCGGAGTGAGAATCATTTCTGGCACTCAAAAAGCTGACGAGGCTTTTATTTAAGAACCGCGTTCCTATCGCACATGAAATATAGGGAAGGTATAAATTTGCAAGGCACGCGTGAAATGTATTGTGTTGAATTCTTCCTGGTCGAGGAAGATTCCAGAAGGACAAACACCACCTTGGCATTGGAGTGATTGTAATGTAAAAAAAAAAAGAATTATACTGCAGTAGAGCCACTCATTACAACATGGATTGCTCAATGTTTTGTTAACAGGAAGAAAAGTTCATACAAAAGCAACGGCAACAATGAGGTGAAGCGTTCAAGGAACTTGTCTTGCTCCCACAATGCTGTAGGCTTGATTCCTACCCCTGCTTGAATTTCTGCAGAAAACATTCAGGGCTAAAATGGATGATATGTAAATTGCAAGTCACCCTGGAAACAAATGGACAAGGTAATGCTATACAGGCATACTTACATCTTAAGAGGTGTAACCCAAATTACAAAATCACAAATTATACTTACAAATCACTCAGTTTTAAAACTCAAGCCAGTATGATACAGGTTCCTTTCATCTAAATTTCCATCCCTTGAAAGATTGTTTTTTTTTTTTCTTTGAAGAACATGAAGTACCTGAGACACTTTGGCACAGAGAATTACAAGAATGTCCTTTTATGCTGTTTGCACTGTGCAAGCGTGTTCTGCGTCAATCTGAGGCCTCCTGTCATTTTCGAGGTCTCAGAATAAAATGTTTTGGGAACCACCCACGTGTGACACTGTGAATGGCGCTACCGCCTACAGCGCTTTGCGGGTAACTTTAAGGGTTTTCCATTAACGATCAAACGGAGCTGTTAGGGGAGCGCTGGACCCAGCAAGCCACAGTACATGCTTATGTGTACTGGCAATGCACCTTCTGTTACTGTAAGGCTTTGGAAAACATGTGCTCTCACATTCTGGTTCCTCTGAAAGTGAGGTTGTGAAGTGCAAAGCAGTAACTGCCCTGGCCATTAGTCATTCAACCCTCTGCGGTCCCCGGCAAACCTTGACAACCAGACGCCATCTGCGCATAGCTGAGACATCGCCTGGTGATTAACGCTTTCTTTCATACAGTGTTGTGTTCTTATTTCAGCTAACTTCATTCTTACTATTCCTACTATTCGGAGCTGTGAGAAGACCTCACACCAAAAAAAAAAAAAAAAAAAAAAAATTTAGACACACATCATGACTTAAAATCCTGAATTCTACTTAAGAAAAACCAACAGTTCTTGATACTCTTATATACATTGTTATAATACACTAAATAACTGGAAAATATATAAATATGTTTCCTCAAATAAGAAAATTCCAAGTTGCAGTTGCAGTGATCCCCTCACTTCCAGGTCCAGGGGTCGCGTGGCACTCTGGGGGTTTAGAGGAACAGAAGCAGCAGACACAGAGTGGAGGGTGGAGGGTGGAAGGGTGCAAGCATTGGGGTGGAGAGTGGTAGGGCATAGGGAGAGGGAAGAGTATGGAGGGTGGAGAGGTGGAGGTAGTGAGAAGAGGGTGGAGGATGGAGGGTGGAAGGGCACAGAGAGAGGACGGAGGATGGAGGGTGGAGAGGTGCAGCTAGTGGGAAGAGGGTGGAGGATGGAGGGTGGAAGGGTGCAGGTAGTGGGAAGAGGGTGGAGGATGGAGGGTGGAGAGGTGCAGGTAGTGGGAAGAGGGTGGAGGATGGAGGGTGGAAGTGTGCAGGCAATGGGGTGGAGAGTGGAAGGGTGGAGGGGTACAGGCGGTAAAGAGGGTTTAGGGTTGAGGGTGGAAGGGTACCCGGCGGTGGGCAGCGTACCTGGAGAAGTGCTGCTGCAGGGACACCATCTGCACGGGGCTAAGCTCTGACTCCTCCGTCACCTCCCGCAGACGCTTCTTGCTGTCCAGTCTCAGGCCTCTCTCTTCCTCCAGCTCACGCATCAGCTTCTCCCACTGAGGAGGAAAGGAGCATACCGCATCAAAGGAGGCTTCTCTGCTCCTCACTGCCAAGGTCTCACATTACGAGAGAACATTACACACATTACATTACGGCATTTAGCAGACGCTCTTACCCAGAGCGACTTCCAAATAACTGCAACAAAGGCTAAAGTAGTTCCTATCAGATTTGTTATAAAATATTTTCTAACAAGTACACATTTTTTTTCTGGTTCAAGGAGGCAGAGCACATTCACAAACATTATGGCATAATGAAGAAGTCTAACTGGGGTTCTCTTCATCTGAGTGCAAACCTTCACTCTGTGATGGAAAACCTTTCTGTGGGTGAGCATACTTAATGAATTAATTTTCATCCACCATGGTCACTGCCATGGTGCCACAGTCAGTGCTTACAAAGAAATGTTTTGGTAAACCTTTGTGAGAAAGCAAATACTTCTCAAACATTTTGCATCACTCCATTCTCCACGTTGAAGTAGCCAGTCAAAAATCACCATCACTCCTGTTTGAAAGAGCATTCGCAAAGGCTGACCATTATTTAAATTCTAAACTGAACAGGCAACCTAATAGACAATGCTTGTTAATTTCTCCACAAACCACACAGTGATTCTCTCCCATATAAAACTGATTGAGCAGATTTTTGAGAGATTTTTGAGACTTTTGAGAGACTGCCAACAAAGGCACTGAAAGGTGAGTTGGGTGAAATAGTGGTGTACTGTGGTGTGTGCAACTGCACACGTCTCTGGGAACAATGACATACAGAGACGATACATCTAGTGCATCCAGTAACTCTTGGTCCAATCATATGTCTGGACTCAGCCACTAACGACCCTCTCTGCCAGCATTGCCCGGCCCTGGAGCCTGAGGGCACACAACGCAGGCTGACGCTCCCTGTGGCTGAGCTCTCAATTAGATCCGATTGAGCTGCTGACCGAATACCGATCTGGATTTGGCATCACTTCACAAATATCGACTGTTAGTGCTTTGTAACAGATATGGGTTATTGGAAATGTGTTTGACCTTGTTTCCAACAGAAGGAACCAAGTAAAAGGCACTTCTGCAAATTATTTACATTCATTTCAGCTCCTTTAATAATAACCCAGAAAGGCATGCAGGTTTATTAAGAGTAACTGATTGGTGAATATACAAGTTACAACGACATTTGATAAAGCACAGCAATTAACGGAACAACAGCTGCCTCACATTTGTTCAATATTGACAAAATTTGTTCAATAAATAACCTCATATTGTTATAAGCAGAAGCACAGCTGCACCAGCATTCATCTGAAAAGAATTTGTACCTGATTAAATATACACATGTCAAAAAAGATCAGCATTCACTTAACAGTTCAATCAAATTTAATTAGCGGCAAGCTCGGCACGAACGAAAACCAGAATGCGCTATTTGTCCGTAAGACCAGGACCGAGAGACACTGTGCTAGACCACTGTGCAGCCCTCAAGTGCACACATTCAATGCAGGAAAGTATGTGATTGTGTTCCCTGCTTGAAAGCAGCTATTTTTCACACTAAAATCCTCCCAGGGCACCACAGGGGTCCAGGCGCCAATTGGAGGCTAGGTGCATCTCCGCTGATGTTGTCTTTACAAAGTGCTCTGCAGTCACCTCTGGAGCCATTAGAGGGCGCCACACTGGAGAGATGACAGAACCCTGGTCAATCTATCCATCCCTACATACCGTGGCAGACTGAACTATGGCTATGGTCTCCTGGTCACTGTTGACCAGTGTTGAGCCCAGACCACAGGGCTCATCTTGTGCTTGGGATGAGCACGTTTATCACTTGGGAGCCCTTTGTCTTGTCATCTTAATACAGTAGAAACACAGACACAGGGAACTGACATACATTGATGGTTTCTGATAATAGCATATCACTACATGATCATGTGACAACTATCATAGCATTACACTAACATTAATCGAGGGAGCCCCCGTTGGTATTGTACTGGAATCATATAATGTTACCAGGTATATTGTGTTATATTTGTGTTATATTTTATATATGTTGGGCCAAGTGTGCATTAGTGTACTTGTGTGTCTGACACCGGTTCTTGTTCCTGCGCTTGACATCTGAAATCGCTCTTGAAAAGAGCATCTAGCGGATGTCACCAGTGTAAATGTAATGTTATGTGCACTCATCTTGTACATCAGATAAGGGCACCTCCTTGAAGTCAGCAATATAAATGTATTTTTAAACATACTTATCATGTACATCACTCTGGATAAGAGCATCTGCTAAGAGACAAAATGGAAAATGTAAGTGTAAAGTACTTGCTAATGAAAGTGATAATATTGATGCTGCATATGACTACTTGTTTAATTCTGCTACTAAGATTAATTGTTTTTTGTGTTTTAAACATTTGACAGTTCTGCTCTCTTGGTCACTCTTTTCCATTGCATGGACCACACCAGTGATATTGTTAAGTCTGATCATTTGGGGCTATAGCCCTGAATATTTTAAGCCTGGCTCCAAATATTTTCGCCCTGAAAAAGGAGGTGTTTAAAGTAAAACAACAGACAGACTGTGTAACAGAGCAGAACTTGACTTGCAGCGTCTGAAGGTGTGATAATATTTATTGATTATAAAGGTATATAACCTCCCCAACCTACCGATGCCAATCTCCCTTCAAAAAAACAAAGACAAGCCCCAGGCAAACTTGACTTAGCCCAGGATCTTTTCAATAGCTAGAAACGTCCCTGGACCGCACCTTTCAGAGTTGATGGAGAATAGTGCTTATTAATGCTCAGATGAATACCAACCTGAGCTTAAATCAACTACGGATAAGCCACACTGTGATATGAATGAATCCAGGCCTTTGCATTGAGAAAACATTTGAAATTGTTGTAACTTTTTCATAAAAATAAAAATTCAAAAATACATAATGACACAGTGTGATATCCTAGAGATAGCCGGATCTTCGCTGCAAAGACGAACTTCAGTCCTGTATAAGCCTCTGGTATTTTGCACAGGAGTTGGCAGATGTGATCTTGACACATCTTATGAAATCGGTTTGATTATACTAAGAATTTCTGAGTCACCTTGACATTTTTTTTTCCCACAGAAAACTTTCATTTTAATGTCCAATTAGACAGACACAACAAGTAATTGCGCGGTAACCTACAGATATTTTCTTCCATGCCGATCCCTGGATGCCCTTTAAAGATAATGGTAAGTCATTTTCACAGTTCAAGAGTTCAATAGCACACAGTGAAAAGAGCCTGTGCACTAAGAACACATCTTACAGACGTGTGTTTTCACAGAGGGAACATACAGCCTCACGCTGCACACGCACGCTCAGGGTCTCTTTTTCATTGGCTGATTTCTTTGTGCTTTTCCACTAAAAAGTTCTTCACCCTCATGCATGAGGTGCTGAAACATTAGAGCCATTGTACTTGAATGTTGGTAAATTATGTCCCCTACGTTTGCTAAAACACTCCACTAATCAAAGTTTCTAATCAAGATAAATTGGCTACGTTTACTTTAATCTTGGTTATTTGTGACAAAAGCTTTGACTGAACTTTGGACGTGGTGAGCTTTTTTTCTGTTTTGAAAGTAGGGTCTGGCCAAACCTTTAGCTTATTGTTTTTTAATAAAAGGAGAGATGTGTGACACATACATGAACATTTCTCCCCAAAGACTAGATGTGCAAAAAGGCTGTGCGATAACTTAAGAGGCAAAGCAAGTAATTACTTACATGGTAAAGAAAAATAATCTTTCAGCAATTGCCTGGTTCTAATTACCACATGAAAACTAGAGTGGAGAGATAAGAGATTATTTTATTGCTATTTAATTACAAAATGGGATTTTCCCAAAGGCCACATATACAGTTTGTCCATGCATTTGTTCTATAGCCATGAGACGTGAATAATTTCAGACATGAAACTGATTTCCAGAGTATGAAAAACATGGAGATTATACAAGATTACAATATGGTATAGCCTTACCAAGGAGCATTACTAATCATGTCCACATAAAATGACTGATGCTAATCAATCATTGATCAAAGACAGACTCTAATGCTTTAAATTTAAGTCAATGGCAGTGAATTAATGCCCCTGAACAATCAACATGCACAAAGATAATTATACTTACAGTATTTGTGTACATCTTGTTTATATCTATGTGTACATATGTAGCATGTTTGGAGTCTGAACCTGTTGGGGAGGGGTTGTACAGATGTTTGAACTCCAGGTGGAAATTTGTTGCCATCTTAATCTCAGTTTTTTCAATTTATGGTTTATTGGTGGGCTATAGAATGCCTGTGGTAATAATAATAAAATTATAAAAGTATAAAAAGGCACAGCATATAGTCACAATTTGGAACCACTTTTGTCCTGAAGTTACCTCTTTTTTCTTTCCATTGTGATCATTACTTTGTGGTCTTCAAGAAGGTTGAATATAACCCCAGTGCATTTTTGTGCATAACTTTAAGTTTGTAATAGCCAGGTTGTCCCATTGTTTTCTACTTCACACAACAGGCTTCCCCTTTTTTGTTTTCATTAATTTAAGTGACCACTAAGCTCTTTATGTTAAAAAAAAAAAAAAAACTAACAATTGTTTAAATTTGATTACAGTGAGAGTGCTTTCAGAAGTTAATTCACCACCATCTGTTATGGACCCATCCCACCATGCTGCTGCATCAGCACTTTCAGAACTATCAGCATCTGTACAGCGGTTAACGGGAAACTGCAAAATGAAATTCAATGCTATGCCGCTATGAGTCTTTGATCTGAACGCTGAGTAGCAAAATTGAACAAATATGACTTTTTTTTTAAATACTTACAAAATATTTTCCCTAATTGCCATGGCCACAAAACTTCACAAAAAAAAACAATAAATGAAATAAAAATAACAATTGCTTAAATTTCTTGCTTGTTAGTGCAAAAATGGAAGACTGAATAACCCCTTGGTTAGAATTCCGCACTTTAATTGCGTTTGAAAAGCCCAAAAGAAAGCAGTGCAAATGCAAAAGGATCAAATCACATTTTCTTAAGCAGACAAGCGAGACCTGGGCAGGCTGTGGGAGAACTGGACTACAGAAGCTATATTTGATAAGCATCACTGCTAGAGTTTCACAGGCCCAAAGCAAATAAACAGGCATATACTGATGCCAAAAGGATGAGGATATTAGGGCTGGTATAAAATATCTGCTCATCTGAAAACAAGTGGAGGATAAATCAAGTTTTCTCCATTAACGCAGCTTGCAGGAACTGTACAATGCAGGTTGTCTTCAGAAATCGTTTGTCACAGTACATTACATTTATACACTTAGAAGATAGCCTTATTAAAAATTGATTTCTTTCTTGATCCTCAAATGGAACATTGGTAGACAAACAGCCTAAATACACAGACATGCATCAAAACAGCACTTGGACTTGGATACTGATGCTTGACAGTACCTCATATGTGGCTAACATGTATAAATGAACTATGCCATGAAAGGGAAGACTTACATAGCAGACATCTCAAGCATCATATCTTTATACAGATGGCTCGTTATTGAAGAAATTCAAATGGAGTAGTCCTTGCTCAGTCCAGCTGAGATCTGAACTTGTAACTTTCAGTCTAAAACTCAACCCCCCCCCCCCACCAACTACTTTCCCACAGTGCTACTCCCTACTGATACCAAAAAGCATCCATACTGAAGGAATGTAAAGAAGATCTTGTGATATTATCTCTTGTCACAGTAGATGAGAAATGTTATAACGTTCAGCAAAGAAATTTGCATAGAAGCCCCAGATTAGATACAATGTAATTACCTATGTATTATTTTGCCATACCTATGTATTATTTGCTTGCTTATAGGGAGCCACTTACAGCATTTGCAGGGCTTGGCTGAGACATGCTGGAAAGTTGTGTTCATGCAAGACCACAGAGAAGGTCAAGACAACATTTTTACATTTTGACATTTGGATTTTAAAAGATGTTTAAACAAAATCAGGGAAATGCATTAGTAGAACAATTGGTAGTGACTTGCGAGTTGGCAGCATCCAAATTATGCATATTCACACAAAAAAAAGACCTGCGCTTTTTGATAAGTGGGTGAGTCTAAATATTCATTTGACACCAGCATAAGAACACAAAGTACTCCCAGCTGAAAGTCATAACTCCCCCAGCCAGTCTGTCTCTTTTTACCAGTCTCGCCCAATTCAACTCCGCTCGGATAGACCGCAGTCCTTGGGCAGTTTTCCTGAGACATGCAAGGCGTACGTGGGCTACAGTGCTGAAAGAGATAGGCCCTACAGCCTCTTTCCACCATATTCGAATGTTAATTAGAAAGAGAAGTTTGTTCTGCGATGATAATGGTGCTCCCCTGCATAACAATCACATTTCATGGCGCTTTAAATTGATATGAATGTGCATTGTTTTTACTGCTATCTGACCCACGCAATCCCTGCACTCCTCTCTGGGTTTCACCAAACAAGAAAGGAAAAGGCCACCCGCTATTTGTCAACTTGCAATGATTTCATTTGCAATGACTTCATTTACATGGATGAATTCAGAGGAATGATTCTAAAACTTACTGACAAATGAGAGATTACCCAAACAGCTGCCTTAAATTTTTCATTAAGGTTATAAAAGACAAATATCACTCACTCTCAATAACTGATGAACAATAAATATTCGATTACCAGTAGGTACTGTGAGGCGAACCTTCCCTGTTGCAAGATGCCTGATTCTGTACAATTTTCACCTATACAGATTACAGTTAATTTATGTGTGTTCAGCAATCACACATACATACATTTAAATGGAAAACTCTATCATCCAGCATTTTGTAATGTTTTTTATCCTGTTTATGTAACCCTATTGTAGAATCACCAGTCGAAAACTATGCTCATCTCACAGTAACAGGGGTACCAAGGTAAGACGAATGGAGTGGGACCCTCATTGGCGGACAGGAGCTACTCTGCTGATGTCACCTGGGCAACTCGCAGGAACGTGATGAATGGCCACCCCTGCCCATACCCACCCCCATCCCCAGCAGGACGAATTATATTTGTTCTGTCACTCTGGGGTCCCAGGCCTTGTCAGTTGCTGAACTTGTTGGGATCAAAACCCTCCACAGAGCTCAGCTTTAGCTCAAGGTGAATGCCTTAATCACTGAAATACTAAAGAGCCCTATATCCAATAACTACAAACTCTAATTCCCAAAGGCACAAACAAACAGAAATGTCATCTCCATTAAAGCTATGTATATTCACAACTGCAATCAGGCATAGTCAAGCACTTCCAATACTTTACGTCAAGGTCTTGAAGAGAGAGCAACTGTATTGTAGACATGTTCAACCATGTCAGTGGTACTGTGATATCCCTCACTTCCACTGGACTTCAGGTGAATGTGAAAAAATCACTGGACTTCAGGTAAATATGCACATGTTTCAGATGCAAACAATCAAGGCACACAGAAGCATCAAAATTTTTCCCAGTCACCACTTCAAGGAGTACCCAACAAAACCTCACAATGGTGGAGTCATCCTGTCATCTGTGATTTTTTTGACCATGCCTTTAAAGATGATAGCCCTCTGGGGTTTGATTGCTCTGTGTTGCTAATCATAAGCTTAATATGCAATTTGTAATAAGTGTGACAAAACTTTGAGTTTTTTCAGCTGTTAAAGAACCTTTTTTTAAGTGAAAGTGTAAATGTGTTAATTGAATGAAGTGTGGAAAAAGTTGACTCAAGCAGAAAAAGGGGAAATTTCATTTCAAATTTCTTGCTCTCTCAAACATAAAAACAATTACTTTGATCATCATGAATAATTATATCATAACATCATCATTACATGGGCATTGGTTTTACTGTCAAAACATATTTATACCTTATGACAAAATGTCTCGGCAATCAAGTTTTCCTTTTTCTGATGTGCTGTCCGGAGTGCAGGAAACATATATACAGAGAAAGTACTCAACTGCATTGAGGGAAGTTGGGTTTACAATAGAAGCTTTTACAAACAAGTCAATCACTGCCACCTAGTGGTAATGTTGAAGTGTTTCATGGGGAATCCTACCCCAAAGAGCCATTTCTGGCATTTAAGTCATTGATTTGACATTCCCATACATTTCTGCAA
This sequence comes from Megalops cyprinoides, assembly GCF_013368585.1. Lineage (NCBI taxonomy): Eukaryota > Metazoa > Chordata > Actinopteri > Elopiformes > Megalopidae > Megalops > Megalops cyprinoides. The sequence goes on from NC_050596.1 coordinate 27,131,445, forward strand.
AACATCCAAGCTATAAATTTCTCCAGCACGCATATGCCCTAAAAGATTAAATACAGAGAATGAAGATAGCCTCTTTGTGGAATGTGTACAGACTGAAGAATTTGTGAAATTGTTGGCATGTTTGTCTAGTTATGTCAAGTTTGCAGGTCTAAAGGTTCAAATGGTTGTAATAAGTACCCTGCACCATCACAGTCTATGTAGACTTCTACATTTTACATAGATAATTTATTTTTAAATCTCAGTATAATTAGATTGTCAGTGTGGTTGACATCATAATGTCTGAAGGAATACGGTAAAATAAATCACAAACAAGGCTGGTGGATTTGGCTGGTACAAAAATAAGCACACAGTTGACCCTCTAGGGGTAACCGAGTTTGACACCTTTATATAGGTGTCTACATAAATAAATAATCACAGAAAGCAGTACAGCCAAAGAATCTTCCTTCATTTATGCACATTCAAACCAGTGTTTCCTGGTTACCATGGTTGTCTCCTGGTTACCATGGTTTTTACCTCATTGTGTGGTCCAAACAACTTACCACTGAACAGCAGTATCACTCATGTGAAGCAGACAGCCTGACCGCAGAAAGCCCTTCTTTATTTAAACGACCCCCACTCTTGAAGAGGGTATAAATCTCAGGATGTCAAGACTGGTTTATACTGCACGGTCTCCCAACTCAGACAACGGCCATTTTGTTGTATTTCTTAGTATTTATTTCAGAGTTCATAAATGTTCTTCTTTTCCCATGGGTAAATGACAAATTTACTAATGACAACACATGTACAGTACATACCATAATTTCAACATGAAACAAATGGGCAACTATCATACAGTATCCCTAAAACTCTTCACCTTATTCATGTTAATTAAATTTCTGTATCAATTTTGCAACAGTACCTTTAAAGGAAATTCTGCATAGGGACTACAGTAGAAAGGCTTGTATTCACTTTCCAAATGTTTAAATTCCTCAGTTTTAGCCATTGTTTGTGACTTCATATATAACAGTAGGCCCCCTTTCAATTATATGTATGTTCTGCCTCAAATCCAGTAGGCCCCCTTTCAATTATATGTATGTTCTGCCTCAAACCCTTTAAAAAATAATCTAATACCACTGTGACACATTCATTTGATGCAGTAAATCCGGCCAGTGTTCTGAGTAAGACTTGCAGCCATGAGCAATCTCATTAATCCTTGAATGTAATGGTATTCTGCATTATTGTATTACTTACTGGAACAGTTTTGATTTTCCCTGACAAAGACTTTGCCAGTGACATAGTTCGACCATTTTTGCCAGCTTTTCTGATAATAGCAGTAGCGGTTACCCTATTTTCCTTAATCCTCTTCAGCATAAATCTGCCCCTGCTACAAAACCGAATAATAATGTGAGTCCACACATCCAGAGCAGCCAAAAGCTTACGTGACATAACGTTTTTAGCATCAAAAAAGTGTGAAAAGTGTAAGCCCGTTACACTTTTGTCCAATTTTAATTTCAGCAAATCACTACGGACAATCTATGTCAAAACATTCTCATGTTGTCTGAAACGTGACTGTAATGTATTGTCGTATAAACTGAAATATGTAATACCTCAAATGTTTACTTTTCTTAATTGTTTCACATTGATACATTACATTGTGCACACCAATGGCTGATGGCTTTTATGATTCCACATGTGTGTTCCTCATAGTCTCCTGTAGATGGCCACCTCATCCTATGGAAGTGAAAACAAGACACAGGCAACCCCCATCATTGGTACTGCTGGTCCTGGGTCGCAGTGCGGTCCAGGATTATGCCAAAACCATCACTTGCTCAAATCCAAATGGGGAAAAAAAACACGTGTTTATTTACACTTGTAATTCACTTCAGATTATTACTCCTTAGACGCCATTTCTTTAAGAATGAATGCTTTAAATTACACAGCGGTTAATAATGAGGGGTTACTGAATTTAATGTGCTGATACCTGTATATGGATGGAAAGGGTACTGACAGGAAGTGAGTTTAATCACTGTGTTGTGGAGAACAAAATCGTCTGATTGGTTCATGCAATTCAATGATTGGCATACAATAGTTCCACCATTATGGGGTTCATGAAGCTTCACAGTATGGATACACTTACGTTCTATTGCACTGGAAGTCACTCTGGATAAGAGCGTCTGCTAAATGCATGTAATGTAATGAAATGTAACATAATGTAACGTAATGTAATGTAACTGTGTGCCCTTTCAGTACTGTAAAATAAAAAGGTCCCATATTGTGCAAAGACAGTAACAGAATTTTTGAGTTGTGTGTTTGTTTTTAAACACACACATAAAGAATAACCTAATGTTTGAAGGAGATAAATTACTCCCATAATGGAGTCCCCTCTGTACAAGCCTTAGGTAATTATGACTGGCCGAGGAGTGGACTTTGGATTAATTAGTGACTGTGATCCCTAGGGACCTTTCCTGTTTATACTGCCGTGCACTGGTGCCAAAGGAGTGCAGATGTGAAACGGAGCCAAGTCAAGGTCTCAATAAACTCTTCATTACATGCTAAATCCCAACAGGAGACCTCGCTAAATCAAAGTCAACGGCACACACCCCTAACCCCAAGTGATGCTCAGAATGACACAACACAGGGTCCGTTCATCAACAAACCACAGTCCTGACACAACCAATTCCAGCAGATTCTGTGTAACACATCAAGCAGATTTTTAATCTGGGTATAAGCAGAGCCAACTATTAATTACATGCACAGTGCTAACAGTATGGGACTCTTCATCTGCATTGAGGCAATAAGCTCTGGTTTTCCGAATAATGTGAAGCAAAAAGAGCTGCCCTCCTGTTTTAAGATGCCATGCAGCCAGAAGCTACGTGAATGGAATATGATGATAGTTTGTGAGGGGGACTTCTTCACTACCTCACCGCTGTCTACTACCTCACACTGGTACTCCTCACAAAAACAATTCTGTTGAACATATTACACAGTTAACATATACACAGTTAAGGACAAGTTCAGTGTAACTGTGTTTGTAGTGATGTTAGAATCACTTTAACCAAACCAAAACCTTATCCAAAAAAATACATTTAACTGCCCCTCAAAGGGTGCAATAACTACACATTTTGCCAAAATTAATCATTTTGTCATGTCCAAGAAGTATCTGCTCTATCTTGTCTTCAGACTCCCTGCCCTTGCTGCAAGAAAAAAATGGTCAAGTAATTTTCAGTAATGTCATAGTTACTGCACCTTTGCTTTTAATACACTACCTTTTGAAAATTATGTTATTTACTGCATCTTCTTTGTTAGGAACATAAAATCAACATGACATGTGCTACAGATTTTTAAAAATTTGTCATAATGTGTTTATATTCATTTAAATATAAAATATATGTATTTGTGTTCATTTAACACTTATTTACACTATGTTTCAAGCACACAGGAAAAAAAAAACACAGTCCTGCCAGAGAATTCCAAGGCACATCTGCAAACCCTGCTTCAGATGAGAGCTAATTTCACAGCCCCTGGCCCAAAGACTCTTTTGGTCGACCTCCACCAAACTGCGGTTCCCAGCAGAGATAGCGCTCTCTTGATGGAGAGACTGGGGCTATGTGCAAGTTCCCAAAGCCAAACAGTGAAAACGCAAACACAATCAGAGCCCTTCCAGGGAGTGGGCTTTTCAGATTTTAATGGATCACCTGGGTGTTGTTAAGGAAAAAACGCTGTTTCTCGGGCCTGTTTCTAAAAATAACAACACAGGGGGGCTTGTGCGCAGCCAGGGCCTAAAGGAATGCTCAACCAATCACATTCAACTGAATCAGATCCAAATACACTGAATATTCAGGGATATTCAACTCTAGTCCTTGAGGACTCCAATCTAACATGATTTCTAACCCTCACAAACCATTTTTACTGCCCGCTTTATGTACCTCCCAACAGCCCTAGCTCCCATTAGTGAGCAACAGCTCCCCCTACAGGCTAAAGTAAAAAGTTACATACAAAAAGGTAAATACATTAGGTATTCTTGTTTGGCTCAAAGGAAATGGCAGCAGGTACACCTCTCCAAGCACAGTTTCATGCTTTCTACCAGATTTGAGTCTTCACAGTGGAAAAGATCCTTTTCTGAAGAAGGGAGGGAACCTAGACTGGTTGAGTCAAAATTATGATTAACTGAATCAGATGGTTAATAGTGCTTGGCAGCCCTGAGCCAGGTCTGAGATGCACTGGAGACATTACAGATCTCCAGGACCAAGACTGAGTAGCCGTGGAAACACTGAGGTCCTCCAGAATCAGGACTGAGAATTTCTGTTCTGATCTGTTGCTCTATTATTATCGGTGTTCATTAAAATAAGAATAAGAATAAGAACAAGAATAACTGAAAACATTACGGAAAGGAATAGCCCTGACTTTGAGGTGCAAAACTGTCAGACTGTCATAAAAAAACCGTAAACAGGGTGCAGAACAAAGGCATTTCTGGCACAGACTTTGGGATTACTGCCCACCCACTCATCATAATTACAGCCCGCAGGAGCTTTAGGTTTTAGTTTGAACATAAAAGATGCTTCAGTGTAAACATTAATTTCAATCAATGTAATTTCTAAGGTGAGCCCTCACTTGTATTTAACAGTGCCTACACCTGAAATGCACTGCTTTAAGGAGCTAAAATCATGTTTTTCTTATTGTTAGTTTAATGTTTACATGTAATGTGTCTTTTAGCATCTTATGTCAACTGTAATTTAATATAATATGACCAAATTCCATCAATTCCATATAAAACTGGTTCACTGTCTGTGTGAATGTGTCTGAGAGCCAGCCACTGGCTAACGAGCCCCACCTGCTTGATTGATGGCGTGTCACTACAGGTGTGTGGCTACAAAGCTGAGCAGTTTGTTTAGCTGTGCTGCTGCTAGCACTTGTGTTTCGTGTTGCCAGTTTTACAAAAAATTGACTTTTATACTTTTGCACCTTCCTGTTGCTAATGTTTTGTGCATTACCCTAGATCAGCACATGAGCTCTGGGCAGATTTTTAACATTCTGAGCAAGCAGCCCACACAAAGGATTGGATTGATATATTTCTATCTGGAGTAATTCAGCTGTGGGTTTTAACCAGAGAAATGCAAGCTGGGACATGGCCCATGTTTTCAAATCCCATTCCTTCCTTCAGTTCCACTTAAATATGGCTGACGCAAGCAGACAGAAATGAAATGGAGGCTTGAGACTGGTGGTAATGATTACAGGGGGGCTACTGGACAAGCTGGAGGATGAACACTTCAAAGTGCACACCATCAAGTCTGGTGTCAGGCTCTGGAGGGAGGGGGCCAAAAGCTTCCGTGACTGGTCTGCTCCAGCGGTACTGTCACAATTACCAGCCAGAAGCACCATCCATTTTTTTGTGGTTGCACCTGGATACTTTAATATCAGTCATTCTCTCAGTCATTGAGCTCCCTCAGTGGTGAATAATAGTAATGATTCTGTACCTCTTGAGGGCGAAATCACCAAGTGAAGTAGTCACAGCTGCTGAACAGTTCAGTTCAGTTCCTGTAGTACCACAGCCTACTACTGTCAAAGAGTCACTGCTGTCCACGCTGAGGATCCAGCAGAAATAATCCCAATTCTAAATGGAGCCCCTCCACCTCTCCAGCTCTCCTCCTGTCTGGCACTGATAGCTCATCCTTCAAGGCAAGATTTATCATGGAACTGACAGGATCAAATCTGAGTGGCACCACCCATAGGGGAATATTAAAGTTGGCAGAAAGATCCATTGCAATGTGGAGCATATGATGGATGTCCTTAGCGCACTGTGTCAATGATTAGTGATCATGAAGGGGAAGAGTGGACAGTTAGGTGATGGTTAGGTTTGGGGGAAAAGACCTGGAATAAGGAATCATGGGAAGGATTCTATTGCCAGACTGAATTGGCTGAATCTCCTATCCGTGGCCATATACACTGTAAGCATATACACATATTACATATACACATTATGTATATGTATTATATGTGTAAAGTCACAATTGAGAGGCTTTGGAAGAATGAGAATGACAAATGGAATAGAGCTGCACATTTATGTCCCTTTGTGTTTTATTTTGTAAGTCAACTCCCAAAGAATAATTCCATTGTGCTCTATGGCACGGTGACAATACATCCCTCAAGGTCTGGCCTGCTGTTATACCATTCAGTAAAGCACTTGCATTGAATAGTTTTAGTAAATACCCTGCTGGATAAGTGGATAATATGTCAAATCTGAGCAATGGAGTTTAAGTTGGGCATCCATCTAGTGCATAAATAACAATCACCAAATGGAAACAAGCATTTGTTACATTATGAAATTAGGGTGTATTTCATACAAATTTAAAATGAAAAATGGATTCAGTGCTTTGCATTTCACATCTGCTTAATGTTTCTTTTACATCAAATCTCTGAAGGTGTGAAGGAGAGAGGGAGACACATATTTGCTCATTGAAGCCAGAAAGGTTCTCGTAGGTACAAAGGACCTCCAATGAATATACACTTCAAGTAAGCCAGTGAATGAATCATGAAAGACACTTTACTGCTATCTTTCAAGTTAAGGAGCAGCTGTGCCATTCTCAAAAACACATGCAAAATATGCTTTAAGTTGTATAAGAACATTTTCCTTGTAATCTCAAAACATTTTAAAGAAAAATCTAAAAAATCTCATCTAAAAATGACCCTGGAGGGTCAGTCACAGTCAGCTGTTCTCAGCTCTGAAATCCCCCCATTCACATGTATTTCTTTGTTTTTTGTGACTTCTCACCCTGCTTACATAATGATACTTTGTGTGAGCTTAAGAGATCTGGTTCTTAAACTTTCGACCCTCCAATCCGCCCTCCAAACTGACACGCACCACAACAAGGGAACTGCTTACACAGAAATAACACGCACGCAATGAAGACACAAAACAAACAGCGTCCACTTTATAATCACAAAACCATGCCGCGTGAAAGGTACGGCTCAGCCTTATTTCCTGCGTGCAACAGTTTAAATACTGCAGCAGAGATAGAGTCAGGGTTACGTTTTTGGTTTGCTGCGGTGTGTGTGTAGCAGGGAAGCAGTGAACAGTTACCATTGTTCCTTCGCCTTTGGTCCGTGAGACTTCTCTCTGCAGGCGAGCGGCGGCCAGCTTCTCCCTGAACAAAAGAGAGAGGCAGAGAACAACGGAGAGTGAATGGCTGGTCATTTTTCATCAGGGGTGAAGACTGGATTTCTGTCCTCATGTGCCAGGCTGTGCTCCCATTACCGCATCTCTCCCCAAAAAACATGCACTGCCAAATCGCGGCACTCATTTCGTGACAGAGAGTCTCTTCTCCGTTACCTTGGACAAAGGGAAATCTATTGGGCTACAGCTGAGCTGTATTGTCAGCAAGCCCACGATACACCATTACAGCACAATTTGCCATCTCTCTCTCTCTCTCTCTCTCTCTCACACACACACACACACACACACACACACACACACACACACACATACACACACACAAATATACACATATGCTCGCACGCACATGCACACACATGCACACACACACACGTCTCAGTTTATGAAATATAAAACAAACTCTCAATATTGTCTCTTAATATTCTGTTCTGCTCTTTCCAAGTTCATAGAGACAACAACCTGTAGGCCATGCATACCTTTCATAGCTCAACGTCTGGAAGTAACAGACCAAAATACATTGCGGTTTAACTCACCCCCAAGTGTTTCTCAGAAAAATCTATTAGATTAAATTACAGTTCAACATTTCAAGTCAGGCTGACATAAGTGATGCTTTGCATAACATATTGTTCCCCGCTTGTTTTGCAATAAGAGCATTCCTTCAATAAATCAGTATCCTCTGAACATTTTCCAAAGATCTGTATGGTAATAATTTGCAAACGTCAAGGGGAAATATGCATTACCAGTGTAACAATGTTGAATGAATCAGGCTTATCTGTAAAACAAACAACTTTCGGTCAAAACTGATCTTAAATTTTCAAATCAAGGCATGAGGTCAAGAATGTCAGATGTGAAATGAGCTAAGCTGTAGTAAGAGAAAGTAAATAACTAATCCATTTTGTGTATATATTCTGAGTGCAGATATTGTTCACACAATACATCAAAGTACAGTAAACCAACAAGAATGCAATTAGGCAGAACAGAACCCTGCGAAGTAAATGAAAAATGATGAAACAGAATGTGAGTTCAGCTGCTGGCTGAAAAAAAGCAGTGTCTGCATGCAGGAGCTGTAAATACAAAGGCCCCGTTATCTCGCACCTGAAATTCCCAGCAAACTTTCACGCCCCAGTTGCACTGCCCGCTCCAACAACCCTGCTTCCGCTACTTTGGTGTTCTGACTGTTCAGGAGCTGTCTGGAGAGGGAGTTTTTGATTGAACAGAGGAACAGTGAATCCTTCCTCCTACAGTTTCTGCTCCTTCAAATTTGTGATGGAGCCTGACCACCCTCCTGTCTTGCAAAGTGTATTTTCTCCAAACCCAGCCATCAGAGGTTAAGTTTCAGCGTGCCCACAGACAGACTCAAGCCAGCAAATAATGGGTTGCCAAAATTGCCAAGAAGGACAACTCTGACACTCTGTGTACAATATAATCATTGTAATTGGTTAAAAGTAATTGGAGTGAGTGACTGAGTCAGTGAGAGAGTGAGTCAGTCAGTCAGTCACAAAGTGAGGGACACTGTTTCTAGGGCAGATTCTTACAGTCACTGCCAAAATAATAATAAAGAATTTAAAATGCTTGAAAAAATTACAAGCACTGCCTTGGGACTCGCCGTTTACATGTCCAATTTGACACCCAGTGCAATACTAGAACCTGATGTCCATCCCTCTGCACTCTTATCTGGACACACCATCTGAGAACTTGGGACCAAGGTGGAACTCAAGCAAAATGTTGACCCAAATCTCAAACTTTATTGAGGAATACAGGCTTAAGCACAGACAGCCATCTGTCTCTGACCATACAAGCTAAGCCAAAAAGGTGGCTTGATCAAGGTGGTGTCAGTATGGGCAGGTTTGCTCTCAGCTTGTGGTCTTAGAACTGCAGAGGGAGTCCTTGCTAATTACTCTATTCCCAGATGGGACACCAATGACCAACAATAGCAGGAGCGTTTCTCCCTGAGGCCTCTCTACAGATCAATACCACCGTGGAAATGAACAGCACAATTCTATTCCTGCACATTAAACGTTATGAAAAAGGTTCACTGGTTGCATTCCAGCCACCGATACTCTCCACTCCATATCTGCTTCCCCTTCCAATTTTCTCTTCCTCTCCTCCAGACTCATTTCCTCAACGAGGAGGAGCCCCAGCGGGTAAATTCTATTAGGCGAATCAAAACGATCAACAAAACGGATACTGGCACCTCGACGGGCTCCAGCTGTCCCCGGTGGATCGGGCCGGGCCTGGCAGAGGCTGGGGCGGCACCGCGTGCCAGCGGCACAGCGCCACGATGTCACGCTTCATCAGAGCGCGCTCCGGCCACCTGATGCCTCCCGGACTCATCCCTTTCGTCACGCCCCGTGCACATGCACAGTCGCCACTTCAGTCAGCCCCGCGTGTCGCAGAGGTCGGCTCAAGCATCTGGCCAGCCCACAACCCCCCCCCCTTCCCTGAGTGCAAACTGTGGGATATTCCGCTCTGAACCTGACCGTGTAACTGTACTGAGCCTTTTATGGCGTCAGTAATTGGTCCTATTTTTTATATTGCACATTAATACCCCCACACAGGCTGTGTACTAAGGCCACTGTTCCAAGTATATCACTGTTATCTGTTACACAGTGCTGATGTTGTTGTTCTAACCCCAATCACTTGTCTCAATGTCTAACATAACTTTAAACCAAATGCAAACTTGTAGTTGCCTGTATCTGGTTACACAGGTGTAATTCATTTTCCAAAACTTCTCTGCCAGCACTGGTTGCCAGCCGTGGTCCTCGCTCCCTTCAGAGCCGCTCTCCCCTATAGGCCGGTTCAGCCAGTCCTCCGGCATCCATCAAATGGCATCTGAGTTCAGCCAGCTCTGACCTGCCCTTCTCTGCCACCTGAACAAAGATCTGTAATAAACCTGTCTTACATTTATTTATGTTATAATGACAGTAGAAGACAAGTTTGATTGTGACTACACCTGTACTTCATGTTTACTTCATGTGGTTTCATTTGGTGTTTTGGTGTGTTATTTGGTTAACTTGCGTCTGTGCTGCCCTTTAGGTAAGTGTGTGGTACATGACTTATTGTAATATAATATTTGCTCTTTTATTCCAAACTTTACTTTCTAATGGTCTACCAACCATGCCGGATAAGGGTTTCTGTCTAAATACTACTACTACTACTACTAATAATAATAATAATAATAAAATAATAATAATAACAATAATAGCCTTGCTTTTTAAGCACACAAGTACTAGGTCAGGCTTTTTGATAAGTAAAGCCTTCTCCCTTCTGCCCCCAGAAAACAGACTCGCCTGTCTGGGTTTTCTGTTTACGTTAGGATAACATGAGTGTAGGGCTGGCATTGCCGCTGTGCCACAGGCGAAGCATGCGGAGACACAATCTGAGCAGGGGAGGATCAATCAGTTCGCTCTGAAAGATCTCATTTGTCAATCTGAGCCGACAAGCCCCTGCAAGCCGTATCAGGCAAGGTAGGCTTTGAACTGCATTGTGGGAGGCATCTCGGATCTGTGCTCGTTGTTCCAGTGGCTTGTTCTGTTATCTCTCAAGTGTTGTCTTCCGTATCCTTCCACCATTGTGTTATTGTAGTAGTGACAAAAAAAGCATGTGGGGTAGAATGAAACTTATCTATAATCAAATGACATATAATAATACATACACCTGCAATCATATTGCCAGGAATCACCTTCATGGAAAACATCTAAACCTTCCAAAGGCATAAGGTATGCTTTTCTGTACGCTTCAGTTCAAATTAAACATCTTTCAGTTTTCAGTGTAACCCATCCAGATCAAACTTTCTTAAACAGCTTTTCATTTTCAGTTTACTTTAGTGTGGACAGTGGAAACGAGCTGTGAAAGGAGTGAAATGTTGTGTGTTGGACTAAGTTGACTAAGAAAGTTCACGCTGACTGAGGCTACTGCTGACCACACAAACTAGGCTTCCGTAATGGCAGCTGCACACTGAGGTGATCTACATGCATAGCTATGGTGCAGCAGGCTACCTTCCAAAAACACGCAGCTTGATTGTATGCATTAACACACACCCGAGAGATCTGCTTGCAGTGAGTGTGGCAACAGCTCGACCATCATGATTACCATATTTATATTTAACACAATTTGTTATTTTGATGAGCCAGCTTCTGTTATACCATAATGCTATTTATAAACAGGTAAATTGGAATTACATTTAACCAAGGATTTGTGATTAGCTTTTTAATAATGTAGACATCATTCTCCTGTCAGTTTTCAGTTTCATTCCATTTACATAAAGGAGGAACCAATGAGGTAATAAATGATTTAGCTAGTTGCAAGGTACATTTTATATATGCAAACCCACAGGACTTGAGACAAATTCCTCAGAAAGCAGAGCTCAAGAGCATTAGCAGGGATGTCCATACTTAAGCAACCAATCGGCGCAATCAAAGCATGTACGTGGCTTACTGTCAGCCTTCATGACCCGCTCTGCCTTTGAGAGTATCAGCCTCCCATGAAACATCTGCCCAGCTGTCCTGCCATTACTTCCACCCTGGTTCCTAACTGGGTCCTGATAAATGAACCACCCACAGGTTTTAACCAGCAGCGTTTTAAACAGTTTTAATAAGCCCATCAACTTTTTACACGCACTGCATCAACAACCACCTCACATGCACTGCGAAAATCAGAAGTAGGTAAATCTAGGGTGGCCCCTTTCTCAAGCTGTGTAACTGTCTGTGAAGTCATGTAGGAGTATCTCACATTTGTAACGGATGGCCTTGTAATGTGCTGGATTAGAAATACATTTTGCCTCATTAGTCTACAGTTCAAATGATTTAGAGGGAATAGGAGCAGAGCTCGGTGCACATGACTTGGTAATATGAATACATGACTATGATGGAGTTATCACGCAGAATTATACATCTAAACGGACTGAGCCTTGATCAGTACATTTTTTTTTTCTTTCTGGAGCAATACAGTAGTCATGGAAACTGTCTGACCCAGCTCATTAGCAGTTCTGCATGTGTGTTGCGTAGCCTTAAACAGCTACTTTTTTCACCTGGTTTTGCGCCCTGTGGACACACTCAGATAAAACTTTGACTGCAGTGCTCCATGGTTGCAGTCTGGAGCTGATGTTTGAGGGTATATATGCTAGTGTTATTATGATGTATCAGACATTAACCTAACAGTAACCATTTGCATTTACACTGCCGGCTCTGTGTTTTAAATTATTTTAAAAACGTAGTGGGAAAAGTTATTCATTTCAAAAGGAACCCAGAGGAATCAGCTTAATTAGGCGTACTAAACACACACTAAGTTGATAGCCCTTACAGACCAGATTTGTAAATGAATGTGATTCAATGTGTCAATTTTCCTGGGTTTTGTAGCACCATCTCAGATGCCTTTAAGTGAAGTTTGGCACCTGTGGAAGGAGGGGCATGAGATTTCCTACCTTCCAGGGTATGTTTCTGCAAGAATTCCCACACATTGGAAATAACATAATGAAACCTTTGAGGTGAAACAACACCTGACGCTGGGTGGGATGCAGGCACTGTTTCCATATGCCATGTGATGTTCAAGCCTTCTTTCCCCAGACAAGAGAGACATTGTACACCAGCCAAGCAGAGTCTGTTCATATTGTGTAACACTAACATTCAAAACACTTAAATTAGTAAAATACAATAACAACGTGTCCTCACAGAGTAAATGGCAAACAAAACTATGGTTAGCTGATATTCCCAATTAATCCATTGTTAACTACAGACTTATTTTAAGCATTGCATTGATTCCTGCACATTCTTCAAACTTTCAAAAACATGTTACACTGGAGCATTCATATCAGCCAGTCAGTTGCCTGCTGTTCCATTCTCAAGGACACAGTCTTAAAAGTAGCATGTGCTAACATGAGTTGCTTGCTGATGTTAAACACCTCCACTCATGGAATCATGTGACAGGATTACAAATGTTTGGAGGGACGTGGTTGTTTTTGTGACCCAAGACCAGATTCGTCCCACCCTAAGTCCCACTAATTCACTATTGTGCAACCCATGCAGGGGTATAAACTGCATAGCACCCACCCCTGTATGGCACAGAGTGTTCATTGAAGTGATGGATGAAATGAAACACAAGGATCACATTTATTCAGACCCCTCCACATAGCCCTGTGCATTTTGTAAATCCTTTTACAATACACTCAACAAGGTATTCACAGAATTGCATATTTGATGGTGACAGTAACTGATGTATTTGTGAATACTTCTAATATATTTTGATAGTTATTAAAATATACTCATTGAATGCAAGGGCAGCATGGTGTCTCAATGGTTAGCACTGTTGCCTCACAGCAAGAAGGTCCTGAGTTTGAATCCCGGCCATCCCAAGTCCTTTCTGTGTGGAGTTTGCATGTTCTCCCCGTGTTTGCATGGGTTTCTGCCGGGCGCTCCGGTTTCCTCCCACCATCAAAAGACATGCATGTTAGGGTTAATACTCCTGTCAGTGCCCTTGACCAAGGCACTGGCAAAAGAACTGGAGTTGGTGCCCAATGCTCCCAGCTCCTGGTATGTGTGTGTGCTCACTGTTGGAGTGCGTGTGTGTTCTCACTGTTGGTGTGTGTGTGCTCCAGGTGTGAGTGTGCTCACTGTTCACTGTGTGTAGGATGGGTTAAATGCAGAGGACGAATTTCCCCAGTGGGATCAATAAAGTATTATTATTATTCATATATTGATTTTTTTCAATACACTTATAGCCAATCTGATTTTTTTTATTTGATTTTTTTTTTTTAATTTTGGGGTGTGGATCAAACAGGATGTATGAAAATAGACACAGTGTAACAAACATTGTTCTTAACTTTAAGTAATACATTTATGAAAGTTCACTGCCTCCATAACACGTTTATTTCTACTGCCAATGAAAAAAAAATATTCAGGAATATCAAAAAGAAAAAAAACATACACATTCAGAATGATGCACACTGTCTAGACTGAATCTCACTTATTACTGGAAATATACACTTAACTGTGCTAAAAATACTTATCTTACTACATTTTGAGCATATTCTATGTATGACTCTTTATTACCACTTATCACCGTACAGTAAAGGGGTATGATAAGCAGTCAACAGAAAATACTCATCCTAATAAACTGTAAAAGCCTTTCCTGAAGATACCCAAAATCCTGACTTAACTCCTCTCACTCCCCATCTCCATGGGAAATAAAAAAGGCGTTTTTTAAGCTGATACATTTCAAAGAAAGCTTCAGGGAAGTGAACAGCTGAAAAATCCAAAGAATGTACCTTTTATCAGAGAATGGCATTTTAAATGCTATGAAAGATTTCTTTCATTCAGAACCTTGGCAACCTGAAACCAACAGACTTTGGAATGTGTAAAGGGTACATGAGTGCACACATTACATAAAAGTTGTTTCTACATTTCGGTGCTGTGCTCTTGGATGGAACATGATTTTCGGCAAGGGGCAGAACAGATGTGCTTTCAAACTGACTCTGGAGTGTGGCACCTCCTGGTGCCACACTCCATACAGATGTCAGGCCACATCCACAGCCTACAGTGTCTAGGTCTATCAGACTTGATACTAACACATTTATGAAGTGTAAACATACCGCATGTACAGAAAATCATGCTAAAACACCTATTCAGATGCAAAGCATTTCAAATTCTTGTGATAACGTTATGTTTTCATTTGTTTCTTTAGACATCAAAGTCTTTGTTTTAAGAGTGTTCATACAGACATCAAACTCCTCATTTAGCAGTATGTAGAGATATCTGTATTTCTATTGCTGACCAGTGAGTGATACATGACCAGAATAACCTAGCCCACACTTGTCGGAGGCACAGCTTTCCACAAAAGAAACTTTCATTTTCAGAAAATCAGTTTAGCCGTGACATGAGACCGTGAATTTGGCTACTTCCACAAATTTGGTTGAGATCTAACCTCTACCATTACACTTGACAGGTATTCACTGGACCTCTAGCAGCTGGTCACTTGCCTCACCTGGCAAGTTTGAAACATGCCATTTCAACCTGCAGAGTGAGGTATGAGACCAGCCACTAAAGCTCCAATGAAGACAAATAGGAAGGAGATGAGGCTTTTTTTCAAAAGCATGTGGCCATTAAAGATCCTGATAGCAAGGTCATTACTGTTTATTGAAATTCTCCTATCATGGAGCCAACCTCAACACACATCACTTTATATATCCAGTATGTATTGTGTCACAATGTATGGTTAGCCAGAGAGATCTCCATTATGGACATTATTGCACAGTTGCACTTGTATGCAGTTCCATTGAGATTGATTCTAACGTCCTCCAGCACATTTTCATCATTTTGTGATTTATTTGGGAAAGAATCCGTTGTAGAATCCGTTACACGTCTGCACGTCTTTCTCCGGAAAAAACATGTATGACAACTGGCGTGATTATCATCTCACTAAATATGAATACGTATGGGAATTTTATGTAACTCCATGACCCACATACTGTGAATGCATTAAAGATGAAATAAATCCTATTCAATTTCTAATCCAAGAACCTTAACATTGACTGTTTTTTATTCATCTCTCACAGTTAATCTGTGGTTAACATGTGTTTTACAGAATGTTACTGACACATAAGAATGCAATCCCAAATGTCAGCCAGTTGGTGTCAAGAAAGTGTCATCATATCGACACCCTGTATCAGAAACTGATTCAAGGAACGATTGTTTGTGCCAAAGTGAGTGTTCACTTGTAAGTATGCACTGACAAATTTGCATTTAGCAACATAAAAAAGAGCTAGTCTGTGACTGGGAGCAACATAGTAAATTTTAAATCTAATAAAGCTGTACATGTTAAAAAAAAAAACTCAACAGTCCTGGCATTTCACCAACAGTATAATACCCAACTGAGCTGAATTTGACAGAGAAAGCAGGTTGAATCTTGATATTTAATAAGATATGCAAAACCTGATGGACCTTACATAACATTAATATCCATGGCACGTAAAACAACCACAAAAAAATCTGGGTTTTATATTGTAACTTGTAACTGAAAGACTGATTGTCTGAGTTGCTACCACGATAACAACATTTTTCCACTAGAGGTACAAGCGGGTAAAAAGGCCAGCAGGAGATTTACAGCAAATATGAAGAGCATCTGTTTGTTCTTTTAACAGAAAAACCTTAGGTGCTTTTTAAGAGTCACCACTTAGTGCACCTGCATCTATCACACATTTTTAAGAAAAAGTGGGAATATTTCTGCATTAAATCAATAAAAATGCCCAAACTAAATGAAGCATGTATCCCTGGCTTGCTGAGCTCAAAGCTATAAATGTCTTAATGACTATGTGTGGAATGAGACTAAGCAGTTAAAGCTTACTGATGTGAGGCACCATTGCTACATGAAGAAAGGCAGAAGGAAACATTAACTCACACATTGAAAACATACTGTTTGATGCAGAAAATTCGCAAGTCCGCTCTGTTGTAGAAGACAGATGCAGTAAGATACAATAAGAATACATGTGAATTGTCTCCCATAGGTTTTGCACAATTATGAAAACCGGTATGTGTACACAGAGAATTTGATATATAAATGGTATATAACTGTTAATAATCGTAATAATAATAGATATATTGGGTAGATTTTTATTGCAGTATACTGCATATAGAGAATATATTTCTGATATTTAAAGTATATTATACAATAACATATCCCTATATATGACCATGCATTGACACTTTACAGTTTCTGTCAGGGCAGTGAGGAGGAGGTTGACACATCTCATTAATTCCATTTAATCTGTCTCTGTGGGAAGTGCTTCAGTGTGCAGTCAGGGCAAGCTGAGGAGTGAACCTGTGGCAAGACCACTCAAAGCTTCCCAGATAACCACCCCCCCCCAACACATACACACACACACACACATACACACACACACACACACACACACACACACACACACACACACACACACACACACACACACACACACACACACACGCCAGAATGGGGTCAACATTCAGACGACTGCCTGAATAATGCTGAACCCCAAGGATGGCTGGCCTGGGTTCTGCTAGGGCCTTCAGCCCTCAAAACGGCCAAAGTCTCTCAACACAACTGTCAATCACTGCTCACTGCTTGGAATGTATGGTATTTTGACCCAAGCAAGTCATTGAGAGATCAGCTGGAGCAAGAAGAATGCATGCATATCGGTCCTCCTGGACTGACACTGCTTGACTGGCATGTGTGAGCAAGGACACTGTGATGTTCATTTGTATTTGTGCTGCTAGAGTTTCTCTCTCAGATAATCTTAGTCCAAACATGGTATTTTACTACTTACATTCATGGACTTTTAGAGTCCTTTGTGTAGAGTTTAATATCCTGGCACTGATACACAGGAAAGACATATATTGCATTTTTATGTAATATTTATGAAGCTTGCATTTCAAATTCATATTACTGAATATTTACATCTGAAATGTGAAATTTCAGTATTTTGCTCCACTC
The DNA here is from genome assembly GCF_013368585.1 of Megalops cyprinoides. Lineage (NCBI taxonomy): Eukaryota > Metazoa > Chordata > Actinopteri > Elopiformes > Megalopidae > Megalops > Megalops cyprinoides. The sequence continues at coordinate 27,149,056 of NC_050596.1, forward strand.
TGACCCTGACAATCCAACTGTCACTCTGCGTAGGCACTGTAAATCATAAAGGTCAAATGTAGGTCGAATTAAAGGAAACTCCACAGCGAGCTGACACATTTCAAGGCAAAAATGCTTGCAGATCAGCACCCGGCTTTCCCTCCTTGCACGTCTGCATTTGAATGAATAAAGGTCAGATCATTCTCATTCTTTTCCATCGTGATGACAGAATTATATTTTTAATTCTACAAAATGTAATCTCTGCGCTTCCAAATCCTCTTAAACTAATCCCCAGGTACATTTCACTGCTCCCCCAGTGCAGGGATCCCAACACATCTGTTGCCTGTGGACACGTTTACCAGCCACACGGTCCCCCGGGTGTCCTCTCTACATTGGCAAAGTCTTCAGGCACGCAGTCACATAAAACCAACCAGGCAATATTATGACCATGTAACACACAGTCACATGAACCAATAAGACTAATGCCATAGTAATATAGATAGCAAACAATCACATGAACCATCTGATTGAACATCTACATGCACCAGCCACACTGCTGTAAGACAATAACATAAACAGGCTAAACTGATGCTTAGAGACATTCCACCTTCATACCTAAGCCATGGAGTGTTGTGATTAGGCACCAACAAAAAAAGAAGCACTGTGATTGGACAGCCTATGCAGCACTAATTTACAATAGAGGTGATGATACAGCCAATCAGTGGTTGGTCTGGTAGCTCACAGGACATTTATTACCATCCATTTCTGGTACAAAAGCATGCAACATCTATGACTTAAATGGCTCCTTATGTAGAATTCAACAATTGTACCCCTATCACACAACAGTGAACATGTGAATGCACCAAGACAGCAATACATTTGGGCATTGGATTCATTATTTTTTCATATTTGTTTATATAATTGTGATAGCTAATTAGCTAATGCCCTTTGAAAGGTTAAAAAAAGCCTTCATGGTAATTTTATCTTACATTTTGTGAGCACCATCCTAAGTGCTGAATGTCAGCGCCTTAATGAGGGGTTCATGCATCTTTAGCTAAGTTTGAGTGACCCATAAGCCACATCTCAGCCATGTGTGAAATGTGAGCCGAGCCCCTCCCCCACCTGTCTGACTTAGTGCAATTAAAGGTACTTACACATTACAGTCTGTTTTCTGGTATGGAATGCCAGATCAATTCCAGAGGTGAATGGTTTGCTTTTGGAGCAGAAAATCCAGGCCATGTGATACGTGACACTCTTTTCTTTTTGCGTCAGCGTAACGGTGTAGGACATCCGGCACATTTATGTAATTCGACCATAACTTCTCTTGCTACTTTTGTTCTGCACTGTTCAGCATCTCTTTTGAAATCCACTCGCCTGAAGGTTTTCACGGATCCTTCCAAAAAGCCAATGCGTTGCTGCGCGTACAGTAGCCACCAATTGGACTTTTATACTTTCATCTCCCTAAATAGCTAAAAGGCATTCCGTTTCTCTCTCCCTCCCTCTTGCTGACTCTCCCTCTCTTTGCTGCTGGCTTGTTCTTTTTTTCCCCTTTTTTTTTCCTTTATTTTTTGTCTCACCAAAACAACTCTTCCTCTTTGTGCTCCGCCACAGCGCACATATCATTTTTTGCTAACTGTGACAGGCCCCACAGTCTTTTGCACCTTCAGTTTATGGGGTGGGAGCGCTTCCTGCCCAGTATCAAATTACACACGCCTATTTAGCCCACACTCTGGACCACCTCAGCCAAGCACTCCGGGATTTATTGCTCTGTGACACTGTTTTGGTTTCGCATACGCCGGATAGTGTGAATTAAGCTGTCAATCATTCTCTATTGTGAATTCAAAATGGATGGTGAAAGCAATTTAAGATGTAATGTCAATGCACTACCCAAATGACTTTTTTTTCAGGATCCTGGCCTTGAGACCTTTTCAACAGACTAGACTTAGATGCCAGGTAGAAGGTTGGACGCAGAGGGCAAATTACATTTCATGCACTCTTTTGGAATGACACAACTTTAATTCAATCTAGTCTCAATGTTCTTCCTTTTAAATTCAAGACCAACTATAAAATATAAAACTTCAGTATGAGTAGTCCAAGCAATGCTAACTTTTGAAAGCTTTAGGAGATGAATTTGAGTGCACGGTGAGTGCTTGCTAACATCCTCATGAGCACTTACATTTACCATTATGGTAGACACCTGTTATCAAAATCCCATGTATAAATTAAACAGCTTGTATTTGGTATATCAACCTTCACAATGAAGATGTCACAGGCCACTTTAAAGAGCGCTATTTCTGAAGGGAATACAAAAAAAGAAATAAAACCAAGCGAAACCAGACAAGTGATCGACACAAACACTTCAAAATATGCAAGGAATGCAGGTTACCTACAATTTAGCCATTATGCCACATGTACGTGACAGTCAGTCTACCACAGAGTGTTTTTGATAACACACTACTTATGCAGTAAGTCTGAATAAAGAAAAGTACTTGGAGTTTCTAAATTTCCGAACCGGCAACCACACATAATTCAGTCATAAGTTTGAAAGCCACTTAAATGGAAAATGAGAAATGAACCAACCATCCAAAAAAGAACCAATCAACCTCAATGACTGAATGCTAGGTGGATGGTCTGTAATCAGTATGGGAGGGGAGGGAATTTTGGGAAACACGTTTAGCCTCAGCCAATGCTGAGAGGGAAGACTTTGGCTAAAGTGTGTTCCACCAGCAACAAAGGATCTCATACAAAAAAAGACCTTAGTCATCACTTGCTGGAAAATACAGAGAGGATCCTGGTGATTGTCACTGTGGATTAAAGCACCGGATAAAGCCCCTCTTCAGGGCTATGAATAAATACTCCCTGGTACAGAGAGCGGTGAGGTTTGTTTTGGTCTGTCTCAGACCCCTTGCCAGTATCCCCCCTGTCATCAATCAGCATTAGGCCACTTACTGTACAACCGTGTGTCGTATTGAGCCCTGTGCAGTTGCTAATAGCAACAGGGTACAGGCTTGTTTCTCCTTTTTGCTTGGTAAATAGCAAGTCTTTACTGGGCTTATCGCCTCCTGCACATGCAAGATTATGAAAGAGAGAAGCGCCCCTTCAAAACGTCTGGAGATCCTAAGCTCAAAGCTACAATTAAGAAGCTATTCTAAACACAGGCTGCTCATCACAGCTTTGTGCATTCCTGACGCCTCGTCCCCGGTCGTTGGAATTACCTCGGTCAAGGTGGAAAGCATGCATTTAACTTTGCCGCAACTCCACTGTGAACTCACGAGTGTGAGACCACAGAGAGCTGATTTAGATTAAACAAATGTACATGGAGATTTGTTTTAAATGCAAAGCCTACATACAAGCGGTAGCATGCCAGACAGAAGGCACTCTGAGCACACACACATGCAGTGGAGCACAGTATTAGTATTAAACGGATACAGGACAGCGGCAGGAGAAGCCTCTGTTCTGTCTTACCTTGTCTACGCTTGTTCATCCTGGGGGAAACTCTTCAATGAACAAACATGGTATTCCTACAGGCAGCTGCTGATAGCCAGAGGTCTCAAAGATGATAAAGTTTGCATCCACAGAGCAGCTCCAAGCTGGGAAACACAACACTGCTCTCTCCTTCCACCTCCCTCGTCTCTCCGGCTCACTCTGTGTCCTGTATTTCTCTGGCTCTGCCTCTCTCTCCCTCTCTCATTCACTCCCTTCCCCTTTCTCCGTCTCTACCTCTCGCTCTCTCTCTCACTGTCTGCCTCTGTTTGCCTCTCTCTCTCTCTCTCTCTCTCTCTCTCTCTCTCTCTCTCTCTCTCAGCGATTTCACCAGACTTAGCCTCTAGGACGTTTTACATGTGTTCAGCAAGGGGGGGCTGCTGCCTTTGATGGTGGCCCTTTCCTCTCGGGGGGGTGGGGGGGATAACCTGACTGGGGGAAAGTGAGCAGCACGTCACTCACAGCGCTGCTGCTTGGGACCTACGGGGGGGGGGGGGGGGGGGGGGGGGGGGGGGGGGCGAAAGAGTAGTGAAAGAGGGGAGAAGGACAAGACACAGTCAGTGACAAGAAAGGAGTGGAGTCAGAGACAGAAATAGCACTAAAAACAGAGATGGAAAAAGGAAGTATAGAGAAATACATAGAGGGATTGAGAAGGGCTTCAGCCCATCTGGTGCAATCAAAAATGGTCTCAGCTGAAGGGGCTCTGACATGCAGGGGCTCACAGCCCCGACTGCTCAGCCCTATGTGGGGACGGGGGGAAGGGCCCCATCTATTGTCTCTTCCCCCCCAAAAAAAGGGCCACCGTGAAAAGGGGGCGGCAACTGGAGGGGTGAAAGGGGAATTAAAAGGCTCCTGGATACAGTGGCCTTCGTTAAAAAGGAGAAGCTTACCCCCAGCCTACCCAATCACGGCCACTTTATCCGACATTCGGCACCACTAATGAACTAAATGAACAATTACACTAATCAGATTAGCAATTTGCAGTGGGGTACAGAAGAGAGGTGAAGGGGGTACCTCATGGGTAATTTTGGAATGAAAGAAACTGGAGTTTGTCCGAAAGACAGATGGATATGTTTGCTATTCTATTGCTTTGATTGTTTTGTTTTGTTTGTTTTATTTCCACTGTAAAAAAATTTTTACACATGATGCAGTTGCTATGTCTTTAAACTTAGGCTATCACCCAGGTTAACTCAAGGCTCAGTTTTCCATGCAAAAAACTGTTCTTTAAGGCTGAGGTCTGGTTAGTGTGTCTGCATTCTATCCTCTCCATTCATTATACCAACTAGAAACAAATTATCAAAAGTTCTGTTGCAGTTATTTTTCTTTTCCCAAGTAACTTCCACAGTGCAGTTTTTCAACATCAGCAGTCATGTAAAACCTCAGACAAAAACATCATGCACTTAATAAATGCAGCTGATTCATAAGCAAATCTTTATTCATAGTGAAGCTAATTTGATTTCGAAAGCAGGTGGTCGTCAATTTGTTTTTGTTCTCCTACTAGGCTGGAAAGATATATGAACAGAAAATAAGTCAATACACCACAACAGACTGGCCTTGAGGGATGAATCCCTGGCATAATAAAGAATTATTGAGGAGCTGACATGCTTTTAATTTCATCAGTTACTATTTGTCTTACTTTGATGTACGAACATGTCATTTTCGAGAAGAACAAAACGAGGTAGAAGCCAAGTGAAAAAGAAAAACACAAATCTAAACTTTGACAACTCAAGCGAAACAGTGCATGAAAAAAACAAGAAGCTTGGGAATCAATTTAACCAAGAGCTTGTTCTCAGAAACTTTGAAGTGCCTGGTACATTTTCATATTTTAAAGCAATCGCACGCAAATCATGGTCAGAGTTCTCAGTATCTTCATGTACTTTGGCTTTGTATATGCCAGTCATCTTTGCTTGTAGATTTTTATCATTTGCCTTAATATGCTGTTCCCAAAGTCACTTCCATTGTTGCTCACTTCAATATATTTTGGCTTGCAGAATTTTATTATTATTTTTTAAATGTGCCTTGCTGTTAAAAATGACATATAAACATATCTGTTTAAATGGACCCATGTCTGCTCTTATAAAAAGTCTGATTCTCTAATGTGAATGATTTTTTTGGAAAGTGCAAGATCAGATCATACAATTGCTTGTTCAGGAAAAAAAAACAATCAAAAGGCTATTTTAAGAACATAAACACTCAATAGTGTCTTTTCAGGAAAGCAAAGGTATACTTTCTATCACCATAGAGAACTAAATGAAAAAAAAAAATGAAAGGAAGTGATAGTAATGATATTACCTAGCAAACAGCTCTAAATGATTCATCTTAATTTTCCAGTTTTGTCTTCACTGGCAATCATTACTACTAATAATAATATACATATGGGATGCCCTGATGTGCTTTTAAGCCACTACACCACTCTACTGCCTGCCTAACTTACCAACAACTGAAGTACCTAAGAAAACCATGGTTAAGGTTGCGATCAAAAAGCACGTTAATGACTGTCTGCAGTCGGCCAGAATCCCCAGTGCCTGATCAACCGGGCTCATTAGTCCCTGCTTATCACACCACAAGGGGGTTTGGTGACAGACCCCACTGTTTGGAAACACACATATACGCCCCAACACAGCCGGCTGTGTGACAGAGCCAAAGAGAGGTGGGGGGTGGTGCCAAATCTGGGGGGGTGGGAGGGGGGTGTGGTGTCACCGCCGACAGACACACTTCCCCTGGCATTAATCTGCCTGCACTTTTACAGTTCAGTGGACAAACTGACTCCCTCCTTCCCTCCCGCCTACACAATGTTTGTGGCCAGGTCCTCGAGTGCGTTTTGAAGTGGTGACTCAATGTACCAATTATTTGTGCGGAAAGTCTGATGCAAAACTTTAAAGGGATGTGCTGGTTCCTATGCCATCCCAATTCTTTTAATAATGGTTGCCACCAAGTCTTAAATCAACGCAAATAAAATGAAGACACGCTAACTTACTTAAGTTAGCATGTAAGTACTTTACTTTAAGAGGTGGCACAGTAATGTGTTAACTTACATTACTGTGCCACCTCTATACCTTTTACAGTGTGAATCACAGTGTGAAACCTTCTACATATTTTCCTTCTCCAATGTTCTTGCATTGTAATGTCCCTGGTCCACATTTAAAATGCCACCCTAGATCTGGTCCATACAGTGCTGGTTTGTCCCCTTTCCTGGTGCTCCAGCCAATCCAGATTTCTTGAGCTGGGGACAATACGCACCGTTGCCTTGTGATCTCCACTCCAAACGCTAATGCCATTATATAACCCCAGAAGAGCAATATTGACTGCATAATACTGTGTGTGTTATAATGCAGTCCTGTCAGGTCTCATTACGCCAGGGCTTTGACAGGTTACGTCTGAGTGACTTCATGTAGAACACAGAGAACTAGAGCAAATCAGCCCGGGGAACCAAGACATCAAGGTAACTCATAAAGAACACACTTTCTGAATTCTTAAAAACATGATTATAACATATTGATGGTACTAAAGCCCAAAATCAGTGAATCTGCACTATTGTTTTAAAACCCAAATCCCTGGAAATGGGAATATTAACACAGACAAACAGTGAAATTCATTCACTGTGACATTGGCAGTGTGTGTTTGAAACCAGCAAGGCTTACATATCTATTCAGTCATCTAAACATTTTTTTCCAAAAGAAAAATATATATGAGCTTTGTCAAAAGCTCAAAACAATGTTTAAACACATTTGAAAAATTACAAAAGAAGGAACATCTGCCTCCCATACATGTTTAAGAATTCTTTACTTGCAGTGACCTGAACACAATTAATGTTGGTTAAAACCTTTTAAAAAAACAGGTACTTCTAGAATACGCAATGAAGCCAATGATATTAATGCTAAACCCACAGGAATAAAACACTATTAAAAGATTAAAAGTAGAAGAAAACATAACATCCATACCACGTAAATGTTTAGAGCATCGTGCCGACATATAGGATGTTGCATTCAAAATGCTGCAAATGGGGTTACTGAAGTGGAGCCAAGTGGAGCAAATGCCAGCAGTTTTTTTTGCAATTGTGTAACATCATAATGGAACAGCGAACCCATTACCCATGGTTCCTTGGTGTTACCTAACCAGATAAGAACATATCTTTACCAGCTCTAAAAGACGAGTCCCATCTCAAAGCCATGCTTGCATTGAGGGTAATCGGTCTGGCACACACATGCAGGTTTACGGCACACACAAGCCGGAACAAGTGATGAGATGCCATACTCGTTAACATGTCAGCATCATTTTAGTCCGTCATTCCTTTCATTTTTATCGCTGTAGTGCCAATGTAGCAGGTGTCTTCTATGGACTCCACAGCACTGTCTGAGGTTCCACTTCAGCTCTAAGCCATCTGAGTTCATCCTAACATTGACAGTAACATTTAAAGAGACGTATCTTTTTTGGGGTGATGGTATGACCCCATAAGGCTCAGTATGCATAGGACGAGGGCTTAATTCTAAATAAATGTACCAAGACCTTGCTGTTGAGCCATATTGTATTTAGGTAAATGGGACGACGGAACATGAAGCTATGACTTTGAAGAAGTATCAATATAAAAAGCTCCATTAATCCCTTCCATTAAAGTCCATCAGCTAGACAGAGCTAACATATATCTGGAGGGCCTGGCAAAAAGACTGTAATGACTATGAACCATAAATCAAGGGCAGCTAAATGGTGCTCCATCGAGAATGTGAATTACAACGAGCCTGACATTGTCTGCAAACAACTAAATGCAGAGTGATCCACCCCCAAACAGAAATGATTCACAGACAGGGTTCTTATTTAATCATGGATTTTTAGTAATGTTTATGAACAAGGTGATTTTTTTGGGGGATTTTCAGTGCACAATTCCATATGGATAGAGTTTCATTTACACAGTAAAGTTCAATTCATTGCATAATATATTAATACTACTACTACTACTACTACTAACAATAATAATCATAATAATAACAATAATAATAATAATAATGTATTGTGTCAAGGGAGTTGTCTATTGGTGATTAATACTATTGAGCTGGAACCTAGCTGAGATACTGGCCAACTAACAATCTAGTTGTAAGTGGGGTTAGCAAACTGCCTATGTTGTTTCTGTCTATGCCAAAAAATAAAATAAGGAAATGATCAAAGGGCCAGGGAGAGAAAAGTGGAACAGAACAGTGGAAAGGACCTTGGTGGGCTAGAGAAAGTTATCAGTTTCCAATCAGACATTTTTTCAGAAGCACGCTAATATGCATGATGTATCATCATGAAAGAGAACACATTTTTCAAAGATCAAAAAGCAGTTACTTAATGGATATTTTAATAACAACAATTTTTAAATGGTCATCGAATAAATATTTATTAGAATTCATCTGGAAAACCAATTTTTAATCAGCACAATTCTCCAAATCCCTCACTCCCAGGAGGGCATGGAATCATGCCATTGAGTGTATTGGGTCTCATGTGAGCTTAACATTATCAAATTACTGAATTAGAATGCCGGTCAACTCAGCCCATTAAACTTGTAAAACACATGACCTCCATGCAAGCTGAAAAAGCAAACTGCCTTCCCTCAAGCACTTAGGCTATAAGTTTCAATGATACAGCATCTAAATGCTATCTCCATCATCAGGACAGAGGGCTGCATTTTTTCCAAAAGGATTAGGCCTTTCATCTCTGATCCCGACTTCAGCACAGAGATGTCTTTGAGGCCAGATCCTCCTTGTTGTTAGATCAATGCGCTGTGGAATCACAAGGGTATTTGTGGTTATCTCCGCCATCTAAACTGCCCCCAAAAAAAATCATTTTGTGTTACATAATTGATTGTTTCATAACACAAATTCAGACTGTTGAGCAAAAGTATTTTGCATTTTTATACTATATGAATACAGAAATTAAAACTTTTGGTTGGCTTTTTGAACAGAGGTTTTATTGTTATTATTATTATTATTACTAGCCATCTTTTAGGTCTTGATTTAAAAATTGACCTTTGTATTGTGGATGAACAGATGACACTGTTCTTTCTGCCTGCTATGCTGTCAATTTAATACTTACATTATTTTACAGCTTTTTTGGAATTTTAAAGTCCTGTGTTTGTCAATTACAGTTGTTACAATGTTTAGTTGTATTCGGTGATTATACATTGAATATGACACTAAGACAAGCAAGTGATGCACATCTTTTCACTCACACCAGGGTCACACCTCTATTCACAGCAAACATTCAAGCAAGTGTATGGCCCATGCAGGATGGCTGGTACAGGATCTGTATTGTGCACAGCCCAGTAAGGGGCGATTACAGACTTGGGTCTTCTGACACAGCTGCAATTCAGAGAGGGCATGTGACCTCTGTCCCAGTCTGTCACGCTATTTAATGCCCAAAAGCATCCATATGTCCCTCACGAAAGCACACCTGCACCTCTCCGCTGTGCTGCAAGGCTTGGGAGAAGAACAGAACAGAGAAGAACACTGGGCCCTTAAAATACCAGGCAATATTGTAAAATACAGTATTAAGTTTCTTTTAGCAATAAAAAAATAATAAAGCAGTTGAAAAGACTAGTGAACATGGTGCTGAAGCTGCTTTTTTACTGCGGTTTTCAAAAAACATATAAAAAAGAACAACCTACATGTGGAAGTAGACCACCATTTGTCCCAAAACTGCAATGTATTTTAACTCAGTCTACAGTTAGACACAACACTCATTATAAAAGTCAATGTTATATTACACAGCACATTTACACATTAACATTTACATCTTTTTCAGCAAATGGTGAGTAATGATAAAGAGAGTTCATTGATGGCCCCCATTGAATTGGGACAAAATATTATTATTTACATTATAAAGCTATTTTATTTTATTTTCACAAACATACTATTATTTTATCTTAGCAGCATAAGAGACCAACCCAAAGCAGAGACCCCATTTGTTCAGTAGCGTAGCGTAAGGCATCTTGCCACAGGGCACAACAGCAGTGTCCCACCCAGAGTTTGAACACAAGACCCTCTGGTCTCAAGCATTGCATCCTAAACAGTATTCCCTGCTGACACCCTGCTTGAATGACCCCCTGATAGGGACTGACTCCCAGAGAAGGGAGGAAGTAGGTGGGTGGGTGTGTGTGTGTGTGTGTGTGTGTGTGTGTGTGTGTGCGTGTGTGTGTGTGTGCGTGTGTGTGCACGTCTGTGTGCATGTGTGTGTTGTGGGTGGGGGCCAGGGGTATAAGACGACCAAATCCCCCACCCCCCTGCGTTTACACAGCAGATGCTCCAGACAGCTGAGGAGAAAGGGCCGGGGAAGAGCCATGAGTTTAGACTGAGCTCCTATGCATTTTCATGAAACGATCCTCTCAGTGACCGGGTGATAGCAGCCCAAACATCTTCATCATGCCACTTGCCTTTTGTAATGTTTTCCATTCAGCCACCTCTTTTTCATTGTAGCCATTGCTCTTTCATCTTTCAATAGTCAACTATTCACTATTCACTTTCTTCATGTTTCGTACTCTACTAATTCCAGTGATTAATGCAAAAAATGAATAAATAAACAGCATAAGACCACAGTTACTTACTAGAAAATAGGTCTCCTCAATACCATCCTCCCATCTCACATACCATTTTATATACATGGCCACAGATAATCTTCTTTTCAAATGCATCCTATCTCCAGAATATTCTTTAAGTGCTTTGGTCCTTCAGTGCTGCAATACAATGTATTTCTGAAAGTATAGCTGTGGGACATAGACAGCACAATGTATGTGACAAGGGTCAACAGGGCAGCAAATAAGACCGTTAAGGAAGTAAATGTGCAGACCCCCCCCCCCCCCCCCCCCCCCCACCTTCTCAGCATTTTCTGGGATCTTTCATTGTACATTAACCTTGTCTCTCAGCAACATTGTCTGTAACTGCACAGGAGCAGTGAAGCAAGACGGATGTAATCCTCCATTACACTCCCAAGCAAACTACAGCTATTTTTCACATTACAAGTTGCAAAGTGAAGCGGGTGACTGATTGGAGGATAGGGGTATCTCTAGTGATGTCATTCAAGCAACTCGCGGACACCTTATGAGCTGATAGCTGCCATTCTAAAGCAGCAGGACAAGGGTACCATGGCAAACAAAACCCGCCAACCCCCACAGAGTTAAGCAAATCATGTTTTGTTATTCATTATACATTTCCAGTCACTGTCGACAAATAATTAAGCTCACACCTGAACCAGCTTTGCCACTCAGGAGCCTCCATGCGCTCCCATGTCTTACAGGCAACACAAAGAAAGGGTCAGAACTTGCTCATATAAAATTAAGTAAACAACAGCACATGCACTTGAAATGTGGAATGGAAATTAACGTTCCTGAGTGCTGAATGCTGAGGTATCCCCACATGTGCCTGTTTTTTTTTTTCTGTGAGGTTGACAAATGGATGTTTGGGACAATCTGTCACTGCCAACTCATGAACCATGCGACCCCATGACAGAGAGAGAGCATGAGGTAGCTGTGGTTGCCACACCACTGATATGACCTTCTGGGACATCTGTTCCAATGCAGGCACTGTTTGGCCACCTCTATGAGTTTCAGGTACAGGCATTATGGTTTACGTTCTGGTGTTTTCTTTGTGGCTTCTGCTTTGCATTTCAAAGCCTTTCGTGGGAGCGTTGTGCATATCTAAACGTATTTAATTTGATTAATGCATTCTAAATGGCTTCACAGATGCTTTTGAGCCAGCACTAGTGTTTTTGTAATGGTATCATTTTGTAGTTAATCTTTTAAGGTTAAAACCATCCATGTACATTTTGAATTTTGTACATAATACATTATGCCAGATATTGGTCTCATTTTTTGTTGCTATGAGGCATTTGGCATCAAATAAATATTGGCTGACTGTGAAGTTTGATATGGCTAATTTTGTCATGCAGGTCAAAAGCATGACTTTTTATTAGTAGCAGAAGTAGTAGTAGTAAGTAGTAGTAGTATTGTCGTTGTTATATGTCCATATGTTATAATTTCTCTCATGATTGTTTATAGGCAAAAGTTTTAGGCTGACACTCAGTCTAAATCATTGTGACCCGTCTGGAAATTTCAGTTTAAATTTCAGAACTTAAGTGTTCCTTTTTTAAGTGTTCCACAGCATAATGGGTGTAGTGGCTGATTAAATTAAGAAAATGCACTGTATACAAAAAAAAATTGTTAAGGTTAGACCAATGAATGTAGCTGCGATATTGAATTGGTGCCTCCACGTAAACATGCTGAGTCTCTACTCCCTAACTTTACTTGTCAGTGAAGATTTATAATGACTGAGACCAAGCGTGGCTAATAGTAAGTATTGTGGAGCTGCAATTGGCAGTGATTTATGTAGCATCCAAATTCTAAATGAATTACAATTATGGCTAGATTTGTTCAAATGACCCAAACAAATCTACCTTTCACATATACCATTATCTGAACGAGCAGTAAGGAGGCCTTGTGATACTAAGAAAAGACAAGTCTGTTCTTCTTCTCTTCAGATGCTCTTATCCATTAACAAGTGGTTTCTAAAACCTCCTGACTCACTGTATTTATTCTCCTCTGTGTCAGTACCATTTTTTTCAGTTGCCTTTTAAAAGTACCCATGTTGTGTCTAACAAACAGACAATGGGTACACATTTCAATCCAAACACATGTCATTCTAGTGTCCTTATTTAGGATTTAAGAACAGGGAGTAGGTCTTTCATAATGATATATAATGATTGCATATAAGCTCCAACAGTCAAAACACAACTCCCAGCCATGATATTTGAATGTAAGCAAATAATAATTTTTACACCTGTAGTGACTTGATGTCACTCATTAGCCCAATGACACTCCGCAAACACAGAGACACCCATGTGTACAATCAATGATGAATTTGTATTTGTTTTCATTCATGAATCTCTGCATGAAATTACAAATCCATCAAAAGTTGCTGCCTTTGTCCCCACCTCATCGAAGCATGCAGAGTTCAGAATAAAAAAAAAGTCTTTTTTTCTTTTTTTGGACAACTGAACAAAAATTTTGAAAAAATGAAAACATTTCAGGACATTCAAACATACAGGAAAGTAAGAGAAACAGGAGCCATGCAGGGAGCTCTGTCTTATTATGGAACTATGAGTCTTATAAATTGTTTTTTCAAGAATATCCCTATTCAAATTCACATTTTCTCGTTAATGAATTGACAATTCATTGCTCTTTCACCAAACACCAGGTTAGCTGATGGATGCAGGCTGCTGTTAGGGTTGCTGTCGTGGACCCAATAAAGACGCAGAAAACCAACCCCGCACTGTGGCAAGGTCAGGCTGGGTGTGAAAGAGGAAAGGGCTTTTCCATGGGAGGGAAGGATAAAGACAATCATTCTCCCGCATGTCACTTCCTAGTTCCCAACCGGTTGGACGGGTCGCCTCCCTCCCTCCTTTTGACCGTCATCTCCCAGGACCCCTGCTCACCGAGGGGGAAAATTAGCCATGGGCAGGGGACCCAAACTCCATTGACATGTAAACTCAAGACACAATGGAGCAAAGTTTAAAAATCGCCTAACTTCTCTCAACTGCATGGCACTCTATCGGGCTGCCGTCGGCCAAGGTCATGACTCTCTCACCGGGATCAGCTCTTCTCCCTACTTTGGCATTGTTTCCATTTAATCCTCTCAGAAGATGTCCATGAGAAAACCCCCCTGTCCCCCAATCTGCTGGATGTCTTTCAGCGGGTTGGCCTTTATTTTGCGTCTTTCAACCAAACTGCACAAACAAATGTTTCAAGATATGACCTGACCTGATTTGTTTCCACTGAGCTATCTCAGTTAGCAACACACCCCCGCCCCCCCAGTGTGGTCAGATATTGCATTATAGTTTCTACTTGCCTTCTCACATTTTGCCGTTCCTCTTCCAGCTGTTTGAGCAGCTCCTCAATACATTTGTTTGAATCCATGTATTCCTGCAGAGGGAAGACCACAGTACATTATCATTAGTATGAACAAAGGCCACCTGCAAATAACAATTACATGCAAAAACAGGGACATATCCTTCAGATAGTCCTGTCCTCTACCCTACAAAAACTACTATCTTAGGAAAGTACATAGGCTATAATTCAATTAAAATTCACATTTATAGCTGTGATTCAATGAAACTGCACTTTTTTCTTATATTCACAAAATTTGAGGTATTTATATATTCTGTTACTTGCAATGTAACCATCGCGACCACTAAAACCATAATATATAAGCACACAAAAAGTAAGTCTTACTTAATTTCATTTGGGTTAGGAAGTGCATTACTATTAGAACTGAATCCCAGCCCTGGAACTAAATTCACATTGAGTCTCTGCTCCAAGTATACTCTACAATGAAGATTTACGATGATCGACAACAAGTGTGGCCAACATGGGTCTCGCAGTGCCTGGTGATTTATGCAGTTTCCCAGTGCTCAATTCAGTACAATTATGGCTGGGTTTTCTTAAATGATCCAACAGGTCAAGGATATTTCACTAATAATTTACAGATTTATAGAAAGTTCAAAAATACGCAGGGTTGTAGCCATAGGAACGGGACTGACAGCTATGCCAAGCATGAAAATAAACATAGTAAATCATCTTAAATCACAGGCACATTGTGAATTTCCTCATTGGTTGCACTATTTCTATGCATGAGTCTATTAAGTGTGTAGGATGACCATGCCTGGACATGTCTGTCAAAAACACAAGACTAACTGGCTGAGAGTTTTCTTCTTTCTTTTGGAGGAGGGGAAATGAGTCAGATAGCGCCGAAGTTCAGCCAGCTGTCCAAAGTCAAGGGAGAACATACATCCCGCACCCCACCCCCACCACCACATTCTACTGACCACCTGAATTCACAAAACAGAGAAGGGCTGTGAACAATGTGGTAAAAATGGTTTGGTTTTTCTTCTTATTGAAAATATTCCAGTTAATTTTGTGTTTACATGACATATTGGGAATCCAATTTCTTCCTATTTTTTAATGGGATCTCTGAGCCCATACAGTATGTGAGCAATTTACACAGTTGTCACAAAGAAATTAATTTGGGGTGCATTCTTAATAGGAAAAAAGCAGCTTTCAACTTGACACAACCACAGCAAAACGTAATATATTATTATATGAGTTCATGAGTACATTTCAGAATAAACACTTGAGCATTAGAATATGAAGGTTTGTCTACAATATTCATCACATAAATTTAAGGGTACATCTTCAAGAAAAAAAAAATCTATGGTTGTCAAGTCTAGCTATGTTTTATCTGACAAATAGAATTGCTGAAAATGGAACTCCCTTGACATAGAAAAGTACAAAACTGCACACAGAACATCAAGCAGCTTTGAGAAGAATAGCAAAATCCGGTAGGATACATCATCACATTTATTCATGAGTACAGGCATGACAGGCAGTTTGGAAATCTATCTGGAATACTTGCATTAAATAAACTAAAACAGCCTGAAAGAACGAAAGGAAGGAAGAAAGAAAGAAACTGACTCCTCTGTTCTCTGCAATGTTATGTGGTCAAGCTCGAGAGGTTAAGGCTGTTTTCACACTTGGACCGTTTTGCTGGTCCGAACTCGAGTGCGATTATTCCCCCCTCCCCCTGCCCCCACTTGTCTTCTTTCACGTTACATTTTTTGGTTGCTAACCCTGGTCCGTTTACGACATCAACACGTAAGGAACGTGCAGCTTTTATTTACTTCCATTTACATTTACCTCCTCCATTTACTTCCTGGTTTTAGATCGGATAGCTTTCACACCAAATGCGAACTGCACTGGAGTTCAGGTGAACCGTACCCCAGAGCCCCGTTTTCTGGAGGACTCGGGTAAGGTCGCTTGGTGCACACCCGAGTTCGAGAAACAACTTTCACATCAACAAAACAAACCAAACTAATGGCTCAAGCAGACTCGGGTCTGCACCAAAAGCCCAGGCGTGAAAGCATCCTAAGTCCGCTAGGGTCGCTCAAATCAAAAGAGCTTTGCATTAGCTTATATGCATCACATCATATAGAAGGAAAGAGCTGTCTGGCAGATATGCTTTAGAGCAGTGCTTCTCGACCTTTCTCAAACCAGAAAATGGCGTAGTATTGCCTAAATTCTTTGAGGGCCACCAATGCATATAGTGAAAAAAAAAAATCTCCTCTTATAGATGTAAGCCTGTCTGTTTCTGTTCCTGCGGGTCTCTCCTGTGAATCAACGCACCCAGAAAACATTTAATTGCATATCTCTGATTACAACAGTAATATTTTTCTTGGAAGTGTACTTCCACATGCAATGCTAGACCTAAAGTGTATCTTGCTGTGGATATAGATCAAATACAACCATAAATGGAAGTCACTTCTGTATATGTCAGACACTAAAATGGCCATACAGCTTTAGCTAAGGTTACATGTCCTAAGTTAGCAACTGGTCAGTCCCACAGCCCAGCACTGGTGTGCAGACCAGGAATTGAGAAACATGACTTTACAGAAACACCACCTTAGAAAATCCCAAGTAGGTGGGTTCAATCCAGCAACAAACCATGTCTCAATGAGAATGGACAAAGCTATTGTGACATATACAGTCATTACTGTTCTTAGTGACAAACACTGTAAAAGCTATACTTATTAATTACAAATGCTGTGCACATTGACCAATACAAGGTAAGCTTAAAATGAAATATGGTATGAATGAACACATGATTCTACCTTATCTGTTGATTTCTAGTAGTTTTTTTTTCTTTTACCATACATGAGGTAGAAACAGTGTTTCCCTGGAATAGGGAGAATCAAAACATTTTTCAGATTTCAGAATCAAAAAGTACTCATCATTTGTAAGATGATTTTATTTGTTAGTTTGGACTTCAGAACATATCCTGCAGTGTTCCCCCTGTTGCTGGCTTTATACAAATTCTTTCTATCGGAAAACCAGTGAGCTTTGAACCACACAAAGGGCAATATTACAGAAAAATACCAAGACAAAGAGCACCATCAGATGTGGGAATGCTCACTCTCTTTCTCTGTCTTGTCTCCTTTCCATTCCAGCACTTACAGATCACATTAACCCTTCTCCTCTTCACAGGGGATCACACCCCACCGCTGACACCACAGTAATTAAGCCATTCACCCTCTGCTCTGTGGAGACCCACCCCATGTACTCAGTGTGTCCAGAGGTGCCCAAGTGCCATCTGAGCATGTCGAGAAGCCAGAGGTCCTGTGGAGATGCCAGGCAAGGGCACACCAGGTGACCATTAGGGGTGAGAAGAGCTGCCAAACCTCCATTTATCAAACCACACATCTGTCAATATTTCATCCAACAAATAAAAGAAAACCCTTGCATTCATGTCGTATATCTAAACCTAGACATCTAACCAGCCCATTTCCTACCATTTGTTGTTTGAGTACGCAAAATTATTTGTACCCTTCCCTCACTATGTCTGTAAAACCTTGACTGCAAAGAAGTATAATGCACTTGTGTCTCTACCAGCTAGCTTGTACTTTGTCTGGCCAGCTATTGAAAATTGGTCATGCAGCACTTCTAATATTGTGACTTTTGCTTTTGTTGTACTCGGCCTCACTTGTAAGTCACTTTGGATAAAAGCATCTGCCAAATTAATAAATGTAAAAATTTTAATGTAAAAGGAATCAAACGTGATAAAGGAGAGTGCCCTCTTTCTTCAACTCTCAGCACATGATGAAATGAACTAAGAAAAAATAAAATAAACCAATGATCACCGTACATCTTGTGAAAGACAATTTCACTTTCTTAGATCATAACTCATTTTAGGAGCCATTCGTTTTAAGCAGATTTACAAGAAATTCACCAATACCATCGAAAGAGTGGAGAGGGGAGGTGGGTTGCCATGCGATCCAGCTGTGACACCCATCTAAATGACACACTTGGTGACCATTAAGGCCAAGGAAAGTTGCCAAAACTCTGTATACCGCACGTGAAACCAACCGCAATCAATATGTCAAAAGGTGAAAAAAAAGAGAACATGCTTCATTACTTCTGACTGAGGGGCAGTTTAGAGAAAACACTGTTCAGAGCCAAGTTTCTGTCTTTGTTCCCAAATCCCTTGATGCAGGTCCACAAACAAAGGAAAAACAGGCTGGAAAACTGCCTGTCTCGTGGCTTAAGGGCCCACTCTCTTGCTCCAGAATCCACAGCTGAACATGGCTGTACAGGAAATTTGTTCATTCAATGCAGTGCCTCTGCAGTGCCTCTGCTTTGGTGCACTGATGGACTCTGAGACAAGGTGGCACATGCTCATCGACTCCAAACACTTCCCACGTGTAAACGTCAGAGGCCTCCGCCCTCTCTGTCTCTGAAAAAGCCATCAAGGGTGTCAAAAAATTAGGACCTTACAAATGGGGTGCTTTCGTAGTTGATGAGAGGGTGCAGCCCCCTTTTGGATTCCATTAGTTGACTTCCCCAGTTGTCTTCACCTAGCTCTTTAAATTATGTTCTATCCATGATATTGGCTGTATAAAACGAACTACATATCCTTTTTTTAATTATCCGTGGAACAGATTCCTTAATCCGGGATGAAGCAGCTACTTGGCTCAGTTTTCTTGGCTCAAATTTTCACATATATTATCCATTCATACATTATTGGAACACTTGTGAAATTAATTCAGGGTGTGTATATTGCTAAAATGTACAATATCAGTGTCTGGGTCAGGACTCAAACTTGCAACCTTCTGGTTAGTAGTCCAGCTCCCTCACAATCATGCCACACTAGAAGCAGACCCCACGTCAACATTACATTACATTATTGGCATTTAGCAGACACTCTTACCGAGAGTGACTTACTTCAGTTATAATGTTATCCATTTATACAGCTGGATATTTACTGAAGCAATTGGGGGATAAGGACCTTGCCCAAGGGTACAACAGCAGTGCCCCAGCGGGGAATTGACCCAGCAACCTTTTGGTCACAAATCATGCGCCTTAACCACTATGCTACACTGCCACCCCAACTTCACACTTGATAGCAGTTTGGCTAAATAATTCCTCAAGATCATTACCGTGTCTTGGCAGATTAGTAATCAGTATGTTTCCAGGGTTCTTGAAAATTTAATACCCCTCCACAGTAGCTTTCATTTATATTCTTCATCATAAATATCATTAAGACTAAACTGTGGAAGCATCTATGATACATATTTTAGCATCCCAACCCATCTGAATATATGTATAAATGTGACAGGTTGTAAAATGTGCAAAAATTATGCAAAGACACAAGTACTGAAACAAATATGGATAAAACAACTTCAAACAGGAATAGCTGGTGCACTGATTGTAGATGGAGAATCTCTTGGTGTTCATGTGTCTGCATTTGTGTGTGTTTGCATGTGCATATCTGTGTGTGTGTGTGTGTGCGCATGTTTGTGTGCGCACTGTGGACACTGACTGAGTGCTTTTGGGCATATTTCCACCTCACTTGAGTATGGCTGATATGGCAAACATGCCCCAGTTCCCCTATCGGTCCCAGCACTGGTTCACACACACAGTGTGGTCTCTGGGTCTTTATTAAATTTTAAAGTGGACTGTCAACCCCTGCTGCTGCATCCCCTGCAGTGGCTGGCAACCCCCCCATACCCCCCACCTCCAACACACACACACACACACACACACACATCTGTTCAAGAGTTTGTGTGAAGAACATTAAACAATTAAAATACATTTTTTCTCTCATTCATTCGGATGTGCGTTCCACGCTGTAACCCAATACATTTTTATGGTTCTTAAACCACTATCAAATCCGAGACTTAGGAAACCTCCCTAGTTTTGGCAGCCAGGGTCATAAAAAGCTGTTTTCTCAAATTTGGAGTTTAAGAGTAGAACTTTGGAAGCACATGGCTCTGTTCTTTGAAAAAAAAGTCCTTGTAATATATCTCCCAAAGGTCATTTAACAAAAATGTATGTTGAATTAGAGATTGCAACTAATTTTACCTACAGTATATCAGGAAAAAGTCAAGAAATGTAAAATAGTGTTTTTGGAGGCACCTAGAACTGCATCAGGTCATTGACAGTAGTCAATGAAGTCATTGACAGTCACTGATGTTCTGACCGAGTGCATTTATTGACATGAGCGAGCTGCAGCAGGTCAAGAGAGTCTGTGGCTGTGATGCAGAGCTGGAAATCCGGCTGTTTCTGTGATTCTGTGCTCCTTCTACAAGATGCAGGCAAAGACTGACATGGGACAGAGGTCATCTGCAGAATCCCTTTGAATTCTGGAAGTAAGGACTCACAGACAAGGTCATGACCCCTCCACCCCCCCAGGACACTGTGTCTGCGTGGCAGGCTGAGCTTGATGGCTTGTCAGAGCGAGCAGGGACAAAGCTGAACTACCATAAAGGCTTAACTATAGGCAACGTGCAGAGAATTTCAGGGCAGAGAGCCACTTTACCCTAATGGGTTAAACCAGTCAAAGGTCATGCCAAAGGACAACCAGTCTTTCGTCTCCAGGAATTGTTAATGCTAGCAGAGAATACATTTCCATAGTGAATTTCCCTGCAGGTTCCATGTATAGAATAGAAGATCATTGATGGAAGATGTTTTTTTTTTCAGCATTCACGTCTCCATCCTGCATCAGCGTACGTATGTGTGTGTGTGTGTGTGTGTGTGTGTGTGTGTGTGTGTGTGTGTGCGGCGTGGTGTTTGGGTTTACTTGTGTGTGTCTGTGCTTGAAGTCTGTCACTGCATGGCTGACATGACTGTAACCATCACTATGTTGGTCAGAGGTCAGAGGTCAGATGTCTCCACCCTCCACTTTACACATGTCTACACCTTCATCCAAGTGCATTTGCTTTCTATACGGGTTCACACGCTACAGGGCAGTCCTATGTTGTTCCCACGAAACATATTTCCCTATATTAGTGCATCCCATCTACCTCCTTCCCATCTGTGGTCCCAGGCAATAAACCTGCCCCATTTAACGAGAAGATTTATTCTTGTATCTGAGATCAGAGTGGCATTCTCATAATGAGTCGTGGAGTAGCAGACTACCTGTGACCCATCAGATTGGTGCATCACACTTACTGCAGGCTCACTGTAGACAAGTTTGCAAGTCAATACATAGCATAAAGAGCTCTCAATGAAAAACTCCAAAAACATGAATTTATTGTTCCATCTGAATAATAGTTGATTATTGCTGTCATCTTTTGAATTACAGTGACCTTTGAAAGGAAGCACGTTCAAAACAATGGCAAAGTCAATGAGAGAACAGTGTTTAGCATATAGTTTTATTCATGTCCCCGTTATCGGATAGGTTAGCAGGTATGCATAATGAAAAGCAAGCAACAGGTTTCTCAGAGGAACACACCGTTTCTTCCTGCAAGTTTGAAAAGCATAAGCACAGGTATTTTCCCTGATACATTACTTCTCAGGCAAAATATTTTTTGTCATAATTTCATTTTGTGATCTCATTGATCTTTCCCATCATTAACGCCCAGGAAACTGGAGCTGAAGGAAGATTCCGGTTGAGGTTGTAAAGGCCACTTCTTGCCCAGTTAGGATCATTAGTTGACTGCCGCTGGACCAGGCGTGTTTCGTTTACATCTGGTGGGGAAGCGGAAAACTAAAACAGGCAAAAATAGACACAGAAATCCCACAAACTAGAATAATGCTCCATTCAAAATCCAAGAAAAAGAGCTAGATAGCGAGTGAGAGGGAAAGAAAAACAATCTGGGTGGAATGAAAGAGGTGGAAGTTCTCTGGAGAGCACAGATGCTAAAGAAGCCCATTCGGAGGAATCTGACTTTCTGGTGTAAAAGCTTTGATGGACAGGAACCATCCTTTATGTGGTCACATGGTTTGAGGTTGAAAAATATTAATAATCGGAGCCATAATCTGGTGGACTTCCTCTGCTGTTCCCTTGAAAAATGGGGACATTCACTTCAGAGAATCTCTGCAAGTGATTTAAAACAGAAGGCTGTGGTTCTATCTACAGAACCATTTCTTATCTGATTCCAGTTTATTTTCTGTGTGTTCCAAACTAGGTGACTGTGTGCACCTGCATAATGTCAACAGGGCATTTCTTTAAGTTAGGGTTCATATGTCAGCTGAATTATTCTGGCTGTGTACCAGTGTCATGTGGCTGTTTTGCTGCGGGGGATGGCTTACTGAGATATTTATGTTCCCACCCAAAACCGCATTCCCCACAAGTCACATTGTATTAAAGTGAAATATTTTACTACAGCAGCGCCATGCCAGACGTAAAAAAAAACATTACCGTCCAATCGAATTTGAGAATTTTTCTATCACTTCTGGCAGTATGAGGAAGACACATGGCATGAAGAAGAGGAAAAGTACGGTTTCAGCTCATGCGATCAGGGCAGATATATGCATATTTTTAGATATGATATATAGATTTTCCAACATTTCTGTATGTAGTCAGCTCAGCTTCAGGTTTATTACAACTTTTCATTGTTTAATCTGATTTATTGGTTTAACAGTCTCTTCGTTGACTCATATGTAGAGCAGATGTGGGGCAGACAAGCCTTCCTCAGAATAGTCAGGTTCAACATGATTTTGAGTTCGCTGAAGGGCAGTGTCCTAAAACCCAGGGCATATGGGATGCAAATCCATGAAAGCACGATAAAAAAGCAATGGGCAGGTAGTAACTGGAGGGTATTTGTTTGCTCTTGCGTCAGTTATGTACGCATTGAATGCACAACTCCATATATAACCACAACGAAATGTCATATGCCCATGCCTTGTTAGAGATATTGCTTTTGGCACCTGACCTTTGACCTTCCTCCTAGACAGTCTCTTAAGACTACAGTCCTACAGTCTATGTCATCAGTCTCAAGAAAATTTAAGTACAGGTGATATGAAAAGAAATCATACCATTTTAATATTCCATCCACATTCTACAAATGCTTCTTTGCACTGCATTGGTGCACTTCAGTTATCTAAACCTGGCATTTTTGCAAATCCTAATCCTATGTTTGATGATCTACCATTCTGTATGTTTATGGAATAAATATATCTGTATTTCAATAACATGATTGTTGGCCCAAATATGACGATTGTGTTTTAAGTTTATGCAGTCACTGAGGATATGGGGATAAGCTTGCATATTCAAGGCTTATATATTGTGTAAATACCAACCAAAAAGTTCTATAATCCTGCTACAGACCATTTTCCTCAGTGATAAATAAATAAATACTTATTCTAACTACATATGGAAGTTTACAGGGGGTTCTATAGGCCTAATCTGCGAATAGTGTGCCTGGCTTCTGAAAGAGAGGCAGGGAGGTAATGTCAAATAACAAAATAGCCCTGTTCTCAGACACAATACAGCAAAATATCATAATTACCCATCACCACTGAATTCATCTTAGGCTAAAAACCTGGATAATGCTTTTTCCACCATAGCTCATTTTCACTGTGTGTGCATTTCCAGACCACACCACATATGGATGTGACATCACCTCCTAAGTTATACTGTGAGCTTTAGTCTACTGGCAGTTTTTTTTTCTTTTTTAAGCAATGCATAATTATTTTTTTTTTTTATGATTGGCCAAGGCATTTCATATGCCTATTTTTTGTCATTATGACAGATATAATGACATCACTTCATGTGTACACAGGCAAGCAAACCATTACTGAAACCATTATGTCAGCACACAATATTGTGGCTGATATTTGATTGTATGTTGAATGTTAAAATCGAAATGCCAGGCAAGACCCATTCAGCTATTAAATGTAAATGACATCATTGTTTTCAGTTGCATGATTATATCTGTAAATAAATCAAGATGCATTTTCTGCATTTGTGACTGGAATTAAACTGCACAGTGGAATATAGCTCATACGAGCATTAACAGTAGTATTAACATCTACAAATGTTTACGTAAAAATGTTTACTTTATCTATAACACATCCATTTGAAAACACTCTACAACTGAATTAAAACAGCTGTGTGCTGCAAAAATAGTAATTTTGCAAATAAGGCATTATGGTTATCCTTTCAGTTTAAAGAGAGAGTCACTGAACTCACCTCTTAAGAACCATGTTGCCCATATCATGTGATTTTTAAAAGCAGCTGACTCTTTCTGTATAAGGAGCAGATCCTGTCTAGACCAGCATTTTATCTGGATTGCACAGATTTGTCCCAAAGGTTTTAATCATCCTTAGTGACTCCTTTGTCTGTGAATACAGCCCAGAGCACTGTATTCCCAATGTGACAGTGGGCAGGTTAAATGCTTAAAATCATAAACACACCTTTGATTCCTGCAATGGCAAGCTTAAGACAAGGCCACTTGTCCACAGTGCCTTAAAGCTTTCATTCCAGCAATGTACTTAACCATGTCATTTAACCAATAATTTTCCTAATTAAACAAATCCTGCTTCCTCCTCTTTAGAGTCTTCTTCAAGTTCAGCTTCCCTCAGAAGAGTTCTCAGTGAGGTGAGAGGTGAAGATCTGCTGGTGGCCACGGTTCTGGGCGATGGCTTACTTACATTACATTTCATTACTATCATTTAGCATATACTCTCATCTAGAGCAACTCACACAGGTTACTGTGTTTTTATTTTATGTTTTTATTTTTACAGTTTTTTTATATGTTATTGATTTGTACAGCTGGATATTTACCGAGGCAACTGTGGGTAAGTACCTTGCCCAAGGGTACAACGGCAGTGCCCCAGCAGGAATTGGATCAGCAACCTTTCGGTTACAAGCCCCGCTCCTTACCGCTAAGCTACACTGCCGCCCTATCGTTGTGTTTTACAGGAACAAACACTGGTCTGCTTCAGGCAAGGAAATACCTGAATATTAGGCTTATAGCTGCCAAGAATCCACACATTTTTCAGTAAACCATACTTACATGTTTACAGCAGAATGACAGAAAACCATATGGAACAAAAACTGAGGCAAGTCAAGGTCTGAAGCAAAACCTGCACAAAGGTCACAGCTAGCAAAGTATGCTATCCCATTGCAATCAACTACAACGTTTGGCGTTGGTTTAAATCAAAAGCTTGGCACAGGTATAGTTAATAAAATTGTGTTAAACCCTGAAGCAAGCATTAGCACTGTTCTTTAAAATGATTAAACTTGATAAAAACTAAAGTCAGCTTGGTTAAATTTGTTTAAAATTGTCAGTAACAAAGAAAAGCATTCAGTACTGTAATGAAAAAGGAAACCATCTCTTTGAACAGTGTGGGCTGGTTTTGAAATTACTGTGTATAAATCTTCCATCTCTTTTCTAGCTGAGCTTATAAAATTAAACCCACCTGAATATAATTATTTTACATGAGGTAAAATGCATTGTTTAAGATGCATTACTTTTGGCCACAATGCTATTCCTATGATGCAATCAAATACAAACAGAAATTTCATTTTGTGCTATCAATAAGAATCAATCAGAAGTGTTAACGCTATATGAGGCAATTCATCAAGGAACACCCCCCCCCCCCCCATGGGGGGTCATTTCACAGAGATATCTACTCAGTGCTTATCTTCACTTTTGATGGATTTTCTTTTAATACAAGTTCGAGTTTGAGATAGGTCAGATGGCAGCCCTTTAAGATAGGTCCTTTTTATGGCAACTTAAAATTATAACTCTCCATAACTTCCAGATGTTCAGTGTTACAAATTAGACATCACCCTGAACTCTGATTAAGAACCAGACGTGATGACATCAACAGGTCTGTATGAAAACATTCTTATCCTGTGCTGGCAGCCTCCTGCTTTTAACACCCTCCTTATTATGGTCTCAAACAGCTAAACTCAGCAAATCTGGTGTAAGCCACAACCTATCATGATAAATGAGCCACAAAGCATTAAACTTTTGGCATTTGATAAAAAAAGGGAAATGATTTAACTTGTTACAAATGACTGTATTATTTCTTAGGCCTCAGACAATATCCTCCTTATCCACAAATTTAGCTTTTACTTCATGCACAATAAATAAAACATAAAAATCTACAAAAAGAATCATAATGTAACCAATGAACAAATGTTTCTGAGAAGTGTTTGTTTAGGGACTCAAAGGGTGAAGCTGCATCATCAGTTCCATTATTTGCTAACAGAACAGATCTCATTGATAATACCCCTGGACTCCAGATGTGAGGTGGGTTCTAATCTCACTTTGAACATGCTGCTGTTGTACCCTTGCACAAGATATTTTGCCTTAGCCAATGAATTAAAAAATCTGGCTGTATTAACTGATTTCAGAATGTGTCTGCTTGTACACGTGTAAGCTGTACACCTAATACTAAACAGCAAACTCTGTTTATAAGAATCCCATCCATCTAAGACTAACAATTTGTCATCCTTTGATGCTAATAAGAGGCTGGTTCTTAAACGTGGAGTTCCAAACGGAGCAGTCAAATGCCCTTCTTTACACTCCCCCTGTCTTACAACTGGACTTTGGAATTGCCAGTCTTACACACCTCAGAATGCGGTGTCCTGCAGAATGTGCAGGAGCACTGAAGCGTGACAAGCGAAATACTCTGATACACTTGCAGGAAGCTGATGGCTATTGTTCGTACTACAAATCCCACAATGCATCACAGCAGTTAATGGAGGGCAGGCACAACTGACAACTCACTGATATCATCTGAAGAATTCACAGGCGTCTCACGAGTTCTTAGAAGGTGCTATCGAACGGTACTTACTCCCAGTCATGTTAGGGAATGATATGGTCCAGACTCAAACTTGTAATGCCCTGGGCTGTTGAATTCAGCATAAGAGCACTGCGCATTTGCTATTTTGCAACTGGGCAAGGCTTTAAGTAGTGTAAGGGATCAGGAAAATTGGGTAGCAAGCCATGGACCAATTGCTCCCTGCTGTCTATTTCAACTGGCATCATGAAATCCAAAATATAAGGAATATGACATTTTTCATGACTACACATACATTAGTCGGTTCCACTTTCATTTAACTGAGATCATGCGTGTATTTTAGAATATGATTCTAAAACATTAGAATCTGATAACATTCTTCCATATACTTTACATAGAACAAGTAAGTACTTGATATTTAGTTCAATATGTATATATATATATATCAAAATATGTTCTTTTCATTTTGTAATAAAGATTCAAATATCTTTCTCATATGGGTGCACACTAAGCTGTGTCCTGACCTCTTGTCTGTGCCTGGAGTCTTTTTCAGCTACTGCAACACTGCCCCGATTTCCACAGCACCATCTTTTTTAATGCAATCAGTGCACGCTGAAATCAATGCTAAAGCATTGCCATTAAAAGCCTCACGCTCTTGACATTTTGAAAACACATCTGTCACACGCACGGGGGCTTGATTCATCACACTGATGTATTGTGTCCAACCACTTATGTGTAATGTGTTAGGGCGCGCAACAGCAATGCATTCTGGGTGACGGGAAGGGGGGGGGGGGGGGGACACCAATAAGCCAGCTTTCATCATCGTTCCCATTCACACTGTCAATGCTCGGACCACTGCAACGACATGCGCCTTCCCCAGCATTGATCCTCAATATCCTGTAATCGCCGCGTCAGTCATTTACCTTCCGACGCTGGAGTTACGGCTAAGGACTCTGCTTCGATGGGGCACACAGCACGCTGACAACATTATATTACATGATTACTTATCTACTTAGCAGGAGGGGCTCATCCAGGGCATTTTACAGATTATATTTTCGATGTTATCCATTTATTCTGCTGGATATTTACTGAGACAGTTCATATTAAGTACCTTGCTGGAAGGTACAACAGCAGTGTTTGACCTAGGATGTGAACCTGCAATGTTACACCACACTTCACTGCAGCTCGCAACAAACAGAAAACTCCACACTCACGAGCCTGTGGCGACTGAGCCGTTTTATTTTTAGCAATGCTGAAATGAACTTCTGCAGGGGATGGCTCTGCTGCAAAAAGAGCAATAACAAAAACTAACCCCAAGTGGACAGCCGACGAGAGAGCCGCTCGGGGACGGAGCGAGTACCGCAAATGAGTGAAAAAAAAGTCCACTCTGCAAGCGATGTCTTCTGACAGACCCCGCCCCAGGAAGAGATAGCACTCTTCATCGGCTTTTTGATTTTCCAGCTCGCCACAGGACCATGGCAACAAATTAGCCTTTGAATTCAAAGTACGCAGGGAAATGAACAATCAAACACTTCTCAGGCCTCTGACTGACATGGAGAACGGGCTGACAGGACAGCTGGCTAAGTCTTCATCCAGGGAAAAAAAAAACTTTTCTCATTTACAGACAAGTCCTGTTCTACACATCTTCCATTCCACCCATTGCCTGGTCAACATTCGCATGCCTTAATGCGTTCAAATGGGCTCCCTTCATTTCTAACCATTTTAAAGTGTTGTGCTTTACTCTGTAACTCATTTTCTTAGGGAGAAAAGGAATAACACTCTTGTTCATAATAGTAGGGGCCTCCAGTTGCACAGAAAACAGGCCAGTTACCTGGAGGATAGCTACTGCCTTTAACTAGTGCCAATTAACTCCAACAAGGTAAGTGCCCCTCAATCCCATGCCAACAGAAATGGCCAAAATCTCAAAATATGCATCTCAAATTACCCAGTAAGAATGTAAGGGTACCACCTATCTGTCTATCTGCAACCATGGTATAGTGTTCTGTGGTGTAGATTAATTCAGCCCAACCTCACTGATCCAGGATCAGTATCCACTTTACACACAAAACAGCTTGGGTCAGTAGTGTGCAGATGCAAACTCATGGATATTATGCTGAGGGTAGACAGTACCCCAAGTCACATGTCTGAAGCATTGCTCCATATGTTTGCATATTTACAGTACATGCCTGCCTTCTACAGCCACACAATACTCCTGTGTTTCATTTTAATGCTCTCCAGTGAACATTTAATTTACACCAGGATCTTTAAGTCAAGTGACTTCCTGTTCCACTAATAGCTTTGATTTAGCAATTAAGAACTGAGGCAGAGCAAAGACAGAAGACACAGAGTTTAGCCCTTGCTTTTAAAATGCTTTTATTTATTTATTTTATTAATGTTACGTGAATATTGATTAGGGATTAGGGAAACTGGTATTTCAGCACTTCGACTGCTACAACATGAAACAAAACTATAGTTGCAGTGCAGTGGAGAGCAAGGTTTGTGACCTCCAGGTCATCCTCTGACCAGCTTTCCCTTGGGGCTGTCCTTCCCAGAATGCCCTCCCCTCACTCTGTTGACCAGCTGCTGAGGCAGATGAGAGTTAGGACACAGCATGTTAGCCTGATGGCTCTACCGTGCAAGCCGATGGCCATCAGTGACCGCCGCAATCAAACGCAAAACCCCTGACATCAGAAACAATGACCAGGGGGTCAAAAGGCTACCCGCCTCTCACTTATAATTCAAGCGGTTGACTAGCATGGAGGCTATTGACATGTGGTGAAAAAAAACGTGCTCATCTCACTTATGTCGACTGTGAAGAGTTTCAGAAAATCATTGAGTGCCATAAGCCTATCACTATAAATGTGATTTATCTACTGATGAATCCCAAATAGGTAATGCATTACTGTTTTAGACACAGACTTTTAATAGAGCTTTGCATTGTAACTCAATAGCCTTAATAGGTAAATGAATAATAGGACAAAGAGCAAAGTCAGGGACATTGTGGAGACTTTATATATAGGACAACGATCGGAGGGGCAACCAGTCATTTACAGTCATTTCCATGCTGACACTTGTTAGTAATGATGTCGTCATCTTCTGGATGGTTTCCAACATGAAGCATAATTACCATGTTGTCCTTTACTCTCCATAACTGCATGTCTCAGTACAGGTATATTAAAGAATAACAGCCTAATTTGTACTTCAAATAACAAATACCGGCGGCAGTGTAGCATAATGGTAAGAAGCAGGGCTTGTAACCGAAAGGTTGTTGGTTTAATTCCCTGCCGGGGCACTGCTGCTGTACCCTCGGATAAGGTACTTAACCCAGCATTGCCTCAACAACATGTAAAATTGTAATGTAAATCGCTCTGGATGAGAGCTTTTGCTAAATGACAACAATGTAATGTAATGTAATGTAATGTAATTCAGGGCACATATGAAGGAGATAAATGGAAAGAAATATGAAAGAATGTGAATTTTGATGTAGGCGGCATTAACGCCATGGTGCTGGACAGCATATGCCCAGTTTGATACTCCAGGTTGTGTGAAGGATGAGCTGTGCAATCAAACTGAAATCGGATCTACAAGAGGAAAAAATTCTCTCGTAAAGACAATGTTTCACCAAACATGGATGATGCTGACAAAATGGCTCACCACTGCGTTTGCTGATGCCACCCATGGAGAATCGCGGATGAAATTTAAAGGTCAGCGCATCCTCATGGTATATCTCTTACGTAAATATGCCAGGGGCCTGCCAGACTGAGTGCTCCATTACCCGTATCTTGGCAGGGGAAAAAAAAAAAAACAAGGTTCGGCTCAACTGCAAACGCTTCTGACAGGACGTGTTAACGATGTCGGGGGGAGAAGAAAGCATTCTACTGGAACTGAGCATGATATTTAAATACAGCTCACCTCTAACACTGAGGCACATCAGATACTAAGGACATTTATCTATGTGATCTTTTCACCCTATGATACAGCATGGGGTGAAAAGAATAGAAAAATTAGAATGCTGATATTAAATTAATTTCTGAGGGACAACCAAGTATACAACTGTGAATAATCAATGACCAAATCAATCACCAATTTCTACTGAATGAAACAGAATAATGTCCAGTATTCACAAAGCCATAGCCTAAAATGCTCACATTTTGCCCATAATTTAATTACAAATTACATTTGTAATGCACCTACAGCCATCTGTGAGATCAGACAGCACCAGCTGATGATCAGGGCACAAAAGCAAAGAAGCCAGAAGTCCTCTGACACAAGGGATAAAACACACACACACACACACACACACACACACACACACACACAACCCCTCAGCATTGTACAGAGATGTAAAAATGGCTAGGCTGGTCTGGAATCATTATTTGACATAATCACAGCTTGCGATACACAAGTTACAGGCTCCTGCAGGGCTCAGGCCATCCCCTTAAGCTAAAGAGCATGAAGGCAGGTGATCTTTTGTCTCGGGACGAGAGCACGCTCCAGGCTAAAAGCTTTCCCCAGGGCATAAACAAGGGTTTTATTGTACTCCTCACTGCCAATGGGCTCTGACACGGAGACAGAGTGGATTTGGTCCATTTAAGGAAAGCTCTCCAAATAACAGGCCATCATAGATGTAAAACCACAGAGGAAAGAGAAGCTGGAATTCCATTTTAACACCCTAGCATAACCACATATCGCCACTTACCTGCCCGGCCCTGTGTATGACTGTTTTATTTCAGAATGACATTGCTTTCTGTACAGCCTCAAGAAGGTTTGGATTACTGTTTGCAAATCAGCGGAATCAGTCGGTCACCACAGCAGTTAGTGGAATTATTTGCTTTTATTCATGCATTCATTAATATGTCTTTATAATGAAATAATAAGCCAACCATTGCTATTCAAAATGAGTAAAACATGTAAACAAATTTTCAGCTGGTAATTATCTGGGAAAAAAACATTTATATATATATATATATATATATATATGTCATACTGTGTACCATTTTTAATGTAACAAAATTTACTATTAATTGTTTAGAGTCTGAAGAACATGAAGGAATACTTGATTTTGGGGGGCAGGAGCACGGCACTTCTAGAATACATCCCTGTTTGGGGACTTCCTGCGGCATTCCAGAGAAAGAGGTCTATACATTTGTTCCAGAGTAGGCTGTACTGTATAAATGTGCTAGAGAACATGTAACAATTAGTGTCAGCACCCTTACCTTGAATAAGGGTGTCTGCTGTGCAAATGCATAACTATAATGATTTTTGTACACATAATTTCTGAAAATTTGGTGCTCGTGCTTCTCACATGATTCTGATGCCTCTGCACTTTCAGTGTTCACAGGGTGTATCTTTTGGTACAAGAACCTTAGAAAGGTTAGTTCTCAAAAACAGAAAACGTCACACACTGGTAGATTGCTTTTACACACCGGCAGAGACATCAGAATTTAGAGAACAGGTTCCTTGATAGCCACCTTTGCCTGTACATGAAAAACTCACTGGCACCCAAACGGTTATTTATGTAAATGTATTACTGCTACTCCTGTAGGCCGGTGGCCTCTCTTTACAGACTGGGTGTGGTACTGAGTAATTAGGGAGTGCTGGACTTTTGAGATCCCCAGGTATGCAAATAGGTTCTGCCTTATGTTCAAAATTTAAAGCCTCTGTTAAAAATGTGCTTTGTCCTGTGTATAATCAAGCATTTAGCAAAATGTTTTGAAGTATCTGAAGTATACATTTTTGCATATTTTCAATACTCTGTCTTCACTATTCGTTGTTCACTTGATTATAATATAAAACCAGCTACCACATTGCTGTTTTAAATGTTACATGTTCAATCTAAAAGAATATATTTGGATTAAGACCACAGGGTAAACTGACTGATTTAGAACTTAAATCATTTTCGGTTCATCTATGGTCTCAACATTCTGTGCAGCAGTCAGGCAGGGAGATGCTCTATATTGTTATATTGTGCTATAAGTGTATTTTGGCAGCCACCTTTTTAAAAAAAATAAGTGATCTGTCTCCAGTAAGCAGCTTGCTCATGGGATTTCTGTAACTCTGGGTGGTGTATTTGTATATTAGGAACCATGGTTCAATATGGACACTGCATGAAATGCCAACGGCAATAAATACATAGGATTCAACCAATGTGAAACCCCCACAAAATTCCTCACACCTTTTTTTCACATATAAGTGATGCATCAAATCCATGGAATCGATTTTTCACAATTTCTCGTGTGAAAGGACTAAAAATACACAGCAGAGAAGCAGAAAAGCAGTTTGTCATTTTGTGTCATTTCCCTCATCCTGGCCTAAGCTCATCTCCTTTCAAAACCTGTCCCTCTACAATCAGAAATGGGAGAATGGAGACTACATACATAGGCACTACCCACCACACAAGATGGCAATTTAAACATTACATCAATTTAAACATTACATCAAGTACACAAAAATGTAAAATGATCCACTCCCTTAAAAATATGAAATCCAACAATGATCCCAATGATCCTGGATCTGGGATTTGACTGGATACAAAGAACCTGAGAGTGACCATTCCCAGTGTCTCTTTTGCCTGTATGTCAGAATCATGCATGCAAAGACCCAATCACCTCCCTATCCTCATCCCCATCCAGGAAATAGTCCTTCCCTTATTACACTTAAAATGAAGCCATGTCTCTCTTATTATGGATGGGAATGATTTCATTTCCTTCTAAACCATATGGAAGCTACTGCTGATCCTCATTTGACTAACTGTGAAGCATGAAATACTGCCGAACAGTACTACAGAAAAACAAGGCATCATACCCAATTCAAAATCCATTTTCATTAAGTTGGAAATGATAGGCACATTACTGTGCAGCAAATGGTCCAGGGGCTTATTTTCTGTCTCAGAGATACAAGTATTTAGAGCATGCATGATCTTCTCACTAATCCATGGCGGTTGTCAGGTCAATGACCTACTTAAGGACGGAATCACAGATTCACAGGAATCCTATGTTCTCCAATGCAACGTGACAGATTTTTTAGCGCCCCTCTCCACCTGGGGTGATGGGCTCCCGAGTGTCGCACAGCGGAGTGAATTCACCAGGGGCACGGGACATGCCTTGGACAGATGTCACTGCCACACTCACACACTCACCGCCAGCAGCTGGAGAAGCGGAACGTGGCACACTCTCCCGCACAGCGACACCACGGCGTGATCTCCGAAGCGGCTCATCGCGGCTGTGTTTTCTCTCCTCGGTTCCCGTTCCCGTGGCTGCACGAGCAGGAAGTGGCTGGGCTGGAGCCGTATCCCTCGCTCCGACTTTCGCCTACTCTGTCCACTCCTCCTCAATATTTAACCAGTTTGTCCTGTTGGATCAAATCACCTGTTCGGGATCCCCTTAGCCAGGGAGAGCAGCGAGTCCGGGCGGGAAACGATAACGTGGTGTGGCGCCCAGGCCCCTCCCCCTTCAAAACCCTCCTCCAGTCTCCTGCTGCCGCTTGAGCTTCACGATCTCGTCCGCCCGTATGACTGTGATCGTTTTCCCCTGCGCCGTAATGGGAAATGTCAAGACAGGGCCAAGCGCTGCGTGGATTTGAAGCTAGAGCAGGAATTGAGCTGTGAGACAGAGAGACAGCCAGGGAGTCACACAGGGAGGGAAGCAGAGAGAGAGAGAGAGAGAGAGACGGCAAAGCATCTCAGCCACATTCGCCTCCGGTGCGTTTTTGCTGCGGCGTTCGAGCCATGACGACGGAACGGACATGCGACACAAAATGCACAAATGCAAATCAGCACACGCTCTTTGAGCTTCGCGATGAGATGTGTCAGACCAAAGCGGAAGTAGCGTTCTAATGACAGCATTTGATTCGCGTAGGGAACAGTGTTCTCAGTCATCCTTCACTTTGCCCGCTGTTAAGGAGAATCATAATAGACTTAATAACGCAGCACATTTTAAAACAATGAGATTTCTTGCAGAGCTATTTCATAAACCGTTATCTGCGACTGATGATCACCACAACAATTCACCTCAAAAACAGACAAGAGTCCAGGACCAACTGCTACGACTCAAACCCCGGTCTTCATTCGGTTGAGTTGTTTTTTTCATAGTGTATATTGTACATGTATCAAAAGATGATGCACTACACTTCACACTAAAAAAAATATCACCAAGTGTACTGTACATATTGACTATTGGTGATATGACACTATACCACATTGGGGAAAAGCAATCATGTAAATGATCAATCTGCTCCTTTCCTCTGAATTTACACTTCAATTTTTCACATGCTAAATGTCTTTGTCATGATTCATGGGATATCACTGCATATCTTTGTGGCTGCACAGCAGTTTTTTTAGTTAGTGGTGTGGATAGCGGTTAGCGGCACATCTCTTTTTTTCTTTTCCGTTTTCCCCTTTACACAATGCTATATTGTAATCTTTTGCATATACAAAGCTGGTCTCACCACAACAACCTGGATGGGAAACAAATGCAATCCCGTGATACACATAGACAACGGCCACTTTAGGAACTGGAAGACACAGGTTCCACTAAGGTGGAGCGGACGCTAACTGAAGGATAGGGGCCACTCCGCTGACATCATCTGACTAAATGAAAGGTGTCTGACGAGTCACAGCGTGCCTCAGAGTAGTGAGACCAGCACGCTCTGGCCAACCTACCCACCCCTGTCACTGGCAGAATAGCGGCAATTTGTTTTGCTGCTGTAAGATCCTGTTCATTGTCAGTAAATGACAAGGCTGGTTTTTAATCCAGGCCGTAGGACTCAGCCTTCACTCACAACCACTGCCTCACGAGCTGAGCCACTCAGGACCATGAAAAAATGTTTGACTCAGATAGTGTCACAGTATACCCTACGACAATTTTTTGGCAGAAGTGTTTGTAAATATATGCTTACTAAGGTGTCTTCTGTTTGTAGGACCTTTCATAGGAAATGTAAATCAATATTCACTTTTATCATTCCAGTCACCTGGTTTGTGGTTTCTCAGTTCCAGGTGTGTTTGTACAGCCCAGCATGTGTGAGTGCCATCCTCAACACCATACAACCTTCACATCCCATCACTGCACCCACCCTACACCAGGTCTGACTCATGATTCATTCAGCCAGAAATATCCCAGCAGCTGTGACCCCTGCATGAGTAACATACACCTATGAAAAGAAATGTATGGCAGTACAGGGTTAAACAAGTGAAACGGCTGAAACCCACACACTCATTCAATTTAGCAGGAAATGTTTTGTGCTGGTATGCTTGCTCCAACTGTAAAATGTTGATAAACCACTAATGATTGTGCAATGGTTGCAATTTGTCATTTGCTGGTGGTTCAATGTTTGTGTAGCTGTAACTGCTCAGACATCTGATAATGGGTTTTGTCGACATTTGAGAAAAAAATCTATTGTTCAATAAACTGTGGATATACTGCCAGAAATTATTTTCCCACTTTAAGATTATTTGTCTGATAAAGAGTAAATGTGATTTTTTTAAAAAACAGAAAAATGTTCTTGATTGACTTCTATTTCCCTGAAAAATAGATTCTTCTTTTTAATGTGAAAAGTTTTAATGAGAAAAATATGTGGCTAAGAAAAAAAGCTGGAGCCATGGTGGTAGGTTCCAGGCTTCTACATTTAAAATGAGAACACATATATTTTAAGATAATTTTTGCAGTGCATCCAGCAGCAGCTGGCAAGCCGGAGATTCCATTAGTGGGAAAGGCAGGAGAAGGAGAGGTGAACTCGTCTTTGAAATGAGTTCTATTCTAAGACTTCTATTTGTCCCATTTGGAGTTACAGTGAATAGAACACATGTACTCAAGAGTATTTTATGCTACTAGCAACTGATCCAGGATCAGTTTACTCACCCATAATCATAAACTCGAGAATTTGGTGTAAAACTGGACACTGATCCAAGATCAGTATGTTTGGCTGCCAACACTGTTTCCATTTTAGGTACACCACTGATTCAATGGGCCAGGGAACATTGTACAGCCAAGGCCTTTGATCTTTAACATGACAGTGAGAAAAAGTTCTAACTGAGGCTCTTGACTCTGGGGACACAAAAGAACATCTACTGGACTGGAAATTGCCTCAGCTGCCATGTATGAAACAGGGTCATGACAATGTGACTTAAATGGTATATCTCACTTTAACACAGATAAAAATGAACTCTCTAAATATCTAACTGACTGTTTTTATGCCACTGCTTTGATAAAATTGGAGAAATCTTTTTTTCTTACACTATTTTAATTTTTTGAAGCTATGCTCTCTCTCAAATTAGAGTTTTTTTCAGGTATTTCTATGTACATGTATAACAGAATGAAGTCTAAAACCATAAATAAGTAGTTCTGCCTATGGCATTCAACACAACTCTTTTTTTTTTCAGCCTCATTACTGTAACGCCTAAAAACAACTGACAACTGAAACGGGTCACAGACTTCTGTGTGAACTGGAATATTGCCCTAAATATTTTCAACAAGAAGAAGGGGGCAGATATTTCTCCTGCCAAAATCTGAAGTAAACAGGTCAACTGTAAAGCCTGGCACATACACCAACAGAAGGAATCTAATGACATCATTATATTTTACAGGCATGTTTTAATGCAGAAATCTGAGAGATTTCTCAAAAAAGTATTCAGTGCAGAATAACATAATGAGATCCTTCAAGATATACCAAGCTCAAGATGAAAGTTTTGTTCAAATATCATGGCATCATGATAGTTTTTCCAGCATGACCCTTGTGGTAAATTCAAATATGAATGGAGATGGAAAACACAGATATGTCACCAATGCCAAACAGTTAATTTCACACTCACACAGTTCCATTCCCTACCCATCTATCTAGCATGTGAGCAACAAGAGGAAAGGTATTTTGGTTATTAAACCCAAGTCACTTGACTGAGCCAAGGTCTTAAAGGCCTGTTTACGGTTAATGGGAACAGGGGGGCTTTAATGGTGAATGCTGAACAGTTCTCCGCCAAGCTCTTTTTTTCCCCCCACATGTGACGGCGTGACCCTGAGGATTCCGGCTTGCTGTGTTCCCACAGTCCGGTGACCCACGGCAAGCCACAAGGCTGTGGCAGGTATGTCTGGCATGTCACCTGCCACTCAGAGGGCTTTCAGACTGACTGAGGGGCCTGGCGCCCCTGGGGAGAACTTTATTTAAACACGCCGGCTCGAAATACTTGGGCACTGGGAGCAAGTTACGGTCCGGCTCTTCCCACGATTATTCCCATCCTCCTGTTTAAAACACCACCCATACTTATAACCTGCTATTTTCACGAAATGATAATGACAGATGTACCTATTATGTGTTTTACCTCCCAAATACCCAGCCCTGGCAAACAGCATTTAAGTTCAATCGTGCAAATAGATCTTAATTTTCACCCGTGCGCCAGCTTTTAACGAGTTGCCAACCCCCACCTCTACACTATAAACACCTGTGTCAAACAACTCCAGGTACAATAGCTGGATGAGCCAACATTTCAAATAAGTCACTGTCAAACAGCATTTCTGTGATAGCCAAGGCTAATTTGATGGGAGCCTAGAAGGGACAGTTATGACCGATATTACAGAAGACAGTAAAAAAAAACAACAAAAATAAACTTATACAAACATGTCAATACACAACAAATGAATAACTATTGAAAGCATGTTATCCTTACAGTGTACCAGAAATCAGTCTTTCAAGTACTGAGAACTAGTGAATACTCTCTTACTTGCATTACTGTTATAAATGGAATACAATGTATGAAAGCAACAATGTGTGAATGGAGTTTAGAGGTCAAGGTAGCAAACGATTGTTGATGTACACATTCTAAAGGCGGGAAAGCGAAATAACAAATCTCATCTTCTCTCTGTCTGTATATCATTACATGCATTTTACAGTAATTTGTGGATGGAGTACCTTCGAATCAATGTTTCACTTCTTTTCTACACAAAACATTTGATCATCAAACAGGAAAAACGAGAGACAAAAAGCCTTTTGTGATGACACTGACAATGAGTCTGGCTTGACAGCAAATTAGAGTTTGGCAGTGTGCTGTGCCACAGATCAATGCCCAAGACATAACTGTGTGTTTTACTGTGTCTCTTTATTATTGTTCTTCGTTCCCCTTTTTGTCATAACATACAGAAATGCATCTTAATCAGCCTTTATTTTTCCAGGTCTGTTCCTTCATGTACTGCAAGATCCCATACTCACGGACTGATGAATTTTAAACGTAAGGTGGCTGCAAAAGTAGAAAATGATTAAAATAGGAATTATGACTCCCTTGGTTCGGTAGCCTTTCCAGACGTCTTTAACCAAGGAAACGCACTGGTACAGTGGATCAGCATTTTAGACAGCTGGGTTCTCACGGGGTAATAGACGTGAGGCACTTCATTAAAGGAACCAACAGCGGTGTCCCATTCAGGATACAAAACTTCTGGCTCACGGCCTGAGGGACAAACCTCTCCACTGTGCCCGCAGCCCATTTCGAGAAGCTTATAGGCTATTAGTTAAACTCGGTTTTTCACAGTTCCTCGCACCACTGGCTCGGGCAGTCACAGTCCTCTCAAATTTGCATTTGTTCATTGCAGGCGATGGCTGGGCACTCGTACCCCCGTCAAGCCTGCAGATATTGCTCCCCTGCTGGGTTTAAATGTTCCCAGTTGGCTCTGGCACTCCTGACTGTGCTCAGACCAGAGGAAAAAACATGCCTGCTCTACACACCTCATGCCAGGGTATCTTCCAACTCATTTGCACTTAAATTTAGCGTGGATTAAACTAGTTTGGCGTCTTTGCTGCGTTTCCCTTTTCAGAGCATTTAACTGCCTTTCCAGCATAGACCGGTTGGCTTTCAAAGGCCAGTAAAGAAAAGTGTAGACGGAGGCCCATAAAAGGAAAAAAAAAAAACACACAAAAACAAAACATACAATGATAAGGGAGGCCTCCTGAAGCTGTGGAGTCAAATGCTTTAGACAAGAAGAATGCTCTCCAATATGCTGTGTATATTATATGGCTCAGAGTTGGCAAATGCTGGAGCATTCAGTTATTAACCTCCCCGGCTGAGTGTTTTCAATTTGTTCTAATCGGTTATCACTGTCCATAATTGCACCGCTGCACGAATAACAGTGTTGGCATGTACTGCTGTATGACCAAAACAATTTGCTTGGCTGAGTCACATCAGAGTCCACACTTGTGTCGAGCGTTTGCATTCGTACGTGGCAGTGAACCTGAGATTTAGGTAAGGACTGGAGACAACACTGACAAACAACTCAATTAATATCAACGGCTAAAGGCTGTATCCACTCATGGTTTTAAAGAAACAAACAATAAAAATGATGTTGAAAATCAACATGATTCAGCGCTACAGAACGTCATGACCGAAGCACAATTGAAGCTAACATTCTACGTGATCATAAACACCAACTCAAACCGCTATTGCCATAATTTGCATTCGTAGGCAAAGATCAACCCAATCAAAGCCATTCAGAAAGAGAATGGGCAAATCGCAAGCATGTGCTACGGCTAGGCATGGCACGTGACAGAGGCCTCTTCCCTGACCTACTTTGGGCTCCGCTTGCCGCTGGCCATCTAGGGGAAGTGCGTCCCGCTACAATAAACTGCATGGCTGAGGGACTCTGTTGCAGAAGACTCAGCAGATAAAAATAAACGCGTGCTCTTACATCCCATGCGCAGCCCTTACGTAAGACGCGCAGAATCGCCGTGCCCCACTTGCGCCCATCTCCCCCCTCTGGCCAGACCGTTTCGCATGTCATCAAGCAGTTAAACGGCAGCCCCGTGCCAACACCCCTCAGCGCTATTCAGTATCGGGCCACACCTTTGAAATCAAGTTATTATTATGCTTTTGCAATGATTTCCAATGTTTACTTTTTAGGACTGACATGATGAATGTGCTGTTTAATTACATGGCACCACGGCAAGACAGAGATCAAAATGTGTCATCTGCTCATATTTGTAGTATCCCAACAGAAATGAGCAAAAGAATTGTAAATTACATTGTGATAAGCATTTTAAATAATGTACCGTAAACATTCAGTAATATTTGGAATTATTTATCATATAACTAGTTGGACTTTTGGATCAAAATCCTGTATACTGCACAAGGCAAGATGACTGCTATGGAGACATTTTGAGCTCATAATCCCCTAGAAATGTAAAGTAAGTATTACTGTGTCAGACGAGGTGAGTACATCATGCAAAAGTAACTCAAAACACTGAACCATATGTTGACGATTGATGTTTAATCACCAAAGATTATTTTCTGTAAATGCTGTAAAAAAAAAACAGCCATTAGCAAATGTCAAACAAAAAATCATTTCAAACAAAACATATCGTACTATTGTATTTGACAGTCATTTTTTCATAGTTACATGTGTAATGAAATTTTGTCATAGTAACATATTATCACAAACTACCATTTAAATTTTCACTTTTTTTGTGTTGTGATCACCAATAGTGTTGCAGTGCATCCTCACCTGGGCAAAGTTATTGGCAGGGATAAAAAATAATTGCAAGCACATGTTAAATTGATTTAGCAATCTGCATGTGTAGTGATAAGTATTTTAACTTTGTTCTAACATGAGGTGGTTGTATTCAGAAAACTGAGGTCTTCTGGTGAGAAATTTTCAAGTCAGTTTGGCTACCAGGGAGAATATTTCAAGTCAGTTTGGCTATTTGAGTTTTGTACATTGAAACTCTGTTGTGAGAAGTGAGTCAAAACAATAGAAAAAAACTGTAAAGTCAAATCTGCCATGTCATCCACAGGGACTTATTTGTACATTTGTACTGGCAATGATGACTGCATTATAAAATTAGCAATAACCGTTGTCCAATATGTATGGAGGTAAGCGATGAAAAATGCACTAGTCCAGTTTCTGGACCAGTGCTGTTTTATGCAGAGAATGGTGGCAAAATTCATCCATTAAACACATGAAAGAAGAGCTTAGTTCAGCAACTCCCACTAGTGAAAAGTTAGAAGTGTTGTTGTAAGTGTTAGAGTTAAGT
Source organism: Megalops cyprinoides (assembly GCF_013368585.1). Lineage (NCBI taxonomy): Eukaryota > Metazoa > Chordata > Actinopteri > Elopiformes > Megalopidae > Megalops > Megalops cyprinoides. The sequence goes on from NC_050596.1 coordinate 27,191,066, forward strand.
GTTACCTGCCTGAAGACTAATAAGCAAAAATCTGAAACATTCTTCAGTAAGAAAAAAAAAAACCCATAAAATTTTAATATAGGAAATGAAGAGACACCTCTCCAGGCAGCTCGGTGGAGAGCTGGTTCTGCCTGCTGCTGGTAGCCGTTACTATCTTTGTGTCTATCTGTGCAGCATTTCAAAGTTAAAGCTATCACCATATGGGATCTGCAGGGACAACTGCAAGCGGCAAGAGCAAATATTTACATTTCTAATTCTGAAGAGGCCAACGCGTCATCTCTAGCGGTCTACTGAGAAATCATAATCAGGATCCTGTGCCTCCATCCACAGGTGATCATCTTTCAGATATTTCTTTCAGACAGTGCCAAAATCACTAAGCTGTTAAGTTGTAAATAAGCATAGTACATTGAGTGCATTTTAACTAGGAGTTCAGTGTTTACTGGGCACATCAGGTCACTTATATGGAGTCATTGCGTGAGATTTGGCTTGGAGTTCTGGAGCAGAAAAAAAAAACAATTGTGTGCCCTGGTGGTATCCATTGCTGGTTCTGACTCTCAGCTCTGAAGTTTTCAAAGCCACCTCTCAAAGAGCAGCAAACTGACTAATGGATAGTTCAACATGTTATACACGATTTCTCACAGGTGGTGCTTTGGGATGTAAAGTATGGCTCTAGTTTTAAAAGTACTCCAGCATTACCTCCGATAGTGGACTTCACTTCCACTCTGCACCAAAGCAAAATCTTGTATCATTGAAGACATCATAAAATTAAAGCTTCCATATGACCAGAGGTTCCAACAGATTAATAAATGCCTGACAAATTGGTAAGAATTCTAGATTTTTTTGGACATTCTTTCATATAAACCTTAACTACATATTCAGACTTCAAAGTAAATCCTCAACCAGAACTTCTCGGAGAAGTCTTCACCTTTAGTATCCATTGCTTGAGCAGATTTTACGTTCAATTTTTACCCGAATTTTCCTGCTACAGGAAAACATTCTCACAGAAGGTACATCTGAACCCTTATTTTTACACACCTACGCTGCTCACTGTTGCGGTCTGCTGATAAGTGACAGGCGTCAGCTTTGCGCAGTCGCCTCCGCCTGCCACGCCGGCCGACAGCTCCTCGCCAAACAAACACAGATGAGAATATGTGTGAAACACAACATCACAGAGCAACAAAGAAAGAAAGCCTCTCCCTGTCACAGACAAGGCGATATCAAAAGCCTGTTTTCGTTTCACCCGGTGTCATGGGAAGCGCCTCATTCTCTCCCCTAAAGGCCAGACATCCTTTTATGATGCTTCATTTAGCATCATACAATTTCCCCATCCACAGAAAAAAAAAACATTCAGAGGGCTTTGTTCACTTTGAAATAGCTCTCAAATATAAAATTCACAGAGGGTCATATCGGCCTAAATTCCCTGCACCAACTTTTACTTCAGAAGTTCATGTGAGACAGCTATAGCAGACAAAGCAGACAAAAGTCCTGTGGGCAAATCACAGTTTCGCTGCTTTCACGTTCTGCAACCCTGAGGCAATGATTGTGGAATGTCTTCATTCAAACTCAAATTCAATTTCCAAAAATATAAAATTATTACTAAGAAAACATACAAGCTCTTTGTTTAATCTCCACGTCAGATAAGGAGACTGTGGGTAGGATGGAAATGGTGTAAGATTTGTATTTAGGATAGGGCCTGGAGTCACTGCACTCTGTCACCTCAGATAATTGGAGCTAATCATACACGACCTGCTCATGCATGACCTGCTCAAGGTTTATGGTTCTAATAATAGTCATGGTCCATGACAGAGTATATCACTCAAATATAGGCCATGTTCTAGATCCCATCAGGATAATGCATAGTCAATAAAGTTATGGACACCGATATTTTCCATGGAATGATGTGCAATTAAGTTGTGTGCTGTGACAAAGTTATGATTTTATATAAGAGCATTCTGTGCTTTGAGGTTTTATTAGCAGATAACTGATCATACACCAGCTAACAAATTTAAAAGGCAATAAGATACCTTTACAGCACTTCCAAACTTTACAAGACAGTTGCCCCTCTAAAATATGATCAAACGGCAAATTCCTGTTTGATTCACCAGATGTGTTCCTCCGGGTCTTGAAAAACATTCGAGCCACACCATAACCAACAAAGAAACACCTCAAAATGTCAATCAAATTCACAATACTATCATGCATTTCTTTGCCTGTACTATGATGTCTCTTTGTTTTGTTTTGGCTTTGTTTTTCCAGAATAAAAACCTAGCAGCTGAAAATCAATGAATGTCATGAGCTAAATCTCCAATGAGGTCTGGTCCTTATATCCCAGAATACAGACACCTAATCAGCCACACACTCAAACTATAACACAAACACAAGAGATATGCAAACATATCGCTGACAAGTCACTCCTTGTATGTTGTCATCCATCTGAATTCCTCAAACATCAGCAAGCTCATAAATCTTGAGGAAGGAGAGAAGCATTCTCTTACCACAAGGCCAGCATCCAGGGAATGCCTCCTCTCCTCCAGGTGCCCATTCCCTGTAGTGGTACACATGTCCCTCAGTCACCCTTAGCAATTACAGGAACCACTGTAGGTTGAGAAACAAGAAAGGCCACCATGTTATTTGTGTGACTTTTAGCCCTATCTCTAACTAGTCAGCTGAGAGAAAAAACTCATGTCCCCCACCTCATGGCTAACCATGATATGACCAAAAGGGAGGCAGTATTCTCCTCAGAGCTGACCACCAGGTTTTGACAGTTCTGCTCTGAGTGTTCTCAGATCATGGTCAGAGGAATTGGGTATTGCATATACTAGACATGACGATCATTTTGCTGTTGATAACTATTTATTCTTGAGCCCACCTTACAATGCCAGCCATTGTTTTCCAACCATTTCAAAACACAGCAGGAAACCAAAGAGAACTGACCAATGGGAGACACTGAGAGAAAAAAACAAACCCTTCATTCTACTCACACCATCCCTTTATAGGCCATAACCTTGGCGCTCGCTGGACTTTCCTAGCCATCCTCAGAAGGAGAGCCAAGAAGTGAAGGCCAGAGAGTTTCAGATCCACTGTCACTGCTGGGGAGTGTACATGCTTTTAGTGCAGTGAGGAAAACTATATACTTTGCACTCAGAAATAAGGACTTTATAATCTTTTCCCCTTTTAAAACAAGGCATCAACTTATGTATGTGCCAGCAGAACAAGCTAGAGACGCTCAATGAATTTTCCTCCATTTCAAGACGTCACTGTCGCAATGTCAAAATCAGTGCTGCTTTCCCACATAATACACATAAAAGCACACACAGTCCTCCTCTTTCAAAGACTGGAAAGTGCTTCATAGAGTTATAGACAGGACACACAGACAGGGGCCTAAAAGGTACAGCCCCAGTATCCTGTAAATCACAGTGAGACCACATAACCCCCTGCCATGATCCCCAGCATCTCAACCACAGCTTGACTAGAATGCATCCTACTCCAGCAGCTCCTTTCCTACCACCTCGCTCTCCATCCCAGAGGCTCTAACGGCTTGATAAGAGGTGAATGGCATCAAAGTGACACCCTCGCCACACTGGTGATCGCTGATGCATACAGACCATAATGCTTTTCCCCGGAGTGAATACCCCGCAGGTTGGGGAGTTAAGTCTGCTTATGTAACCACCGCGTCACACGGCTCCTCTTTATGAGCTTCGGTGCTTACGTGCAGCGCGCATCCAGCCAGATGTGACCCTCGATTCATGCAGCAACTGCACTGCGATTAAGTTACAATCTTTCCTCCGAGAGAAATCAGGGCAAAAATAAAACCTCTGCTTCCTGATGACCGAGGGGTGGGGGTGGGGGGCTGGTTACAGGAAGTAGAAGGAAAATGATTAATATGGGTTGCATTTCACTGTGATTACTGAAGACTGAGAGAACCTTGAAACAACACACATTTCACAATTAAAATTTAAGACTAAAAACATACACAAATGAAATTTCCAATCAGACTCACAGACCTTTAACGGAGACTCTGACAGATATACAGCATGATATAAAATATCAGATAAATTTTATCAGATAAATATAAAATATCAGACTAATAAATGAGAAAAGCTTACTTATCATGGACAGCTGCGAACAAAATCCCATGCCACTACTAGATATATCACTATATAACTGTGTCAGCACCTCAGCTTTTTGGTCCAATCACAAGTGTGAATTTAAAATCACGATAAAGGACCCAGTGTCAAAAAGAGAAGAAAAAATCATGTTAAATACTACATTCACAGGGACATCAGTGCTCTGCATGGTCAAAAGCCACCATCATGTATCATTGTTTTCCCATAGAATCATATTGGCATTTGGTCTGTTGTATAAACAATATGAAATGTCATGAGGGATGGCGGTCAGGGAACTAGGCTTGTAACCAGAGGACCACAGGGTCAGATCTCAAATGGGGCACTGCTGTTGTAACCAAGAGCGAGGTATTTAACCAGAACTACTTAAACAACTATCCAGCTGTGTAAATATGTAAATATGCAAGCTCTGTAAGTCAGTAAATAATGTAATGTAATGTAATGTAATAAGCCTCAGGAGATGTCTGACGTTTCCTCTCTACATTAAATCAGTCAGCCTCAGTTGGCATCACACAGGAAGTCACAGCAGCCTCCCAGGAAAATACCCACCCCCAATATTTACAAATTATTATTCTTCCTTTTACAGACTGACATGTACAAAATGTTCAATCCTTTTCATAAATGAGAGAAAATAAAATTGCATATGAAGCATTCATGACTAGCAATACAGGAAGCAGATATTGTGTGTTGGTGGAATATTACACCAGTGGTACTCAATGGACTGCAATGGTGTACAACTGATGAAAAAAAATATTCAAATAGTGTATGCGTATGTTTTATTTTGTGTTCTTCGGTACAGCACTGAACGCATAAAATATTTTGCAAAAAAACTTCATACATTTTTAATTTATTAATACCTAGATGGAAATGACATGGCAGTATTAAGAGAGATGTCTCTACCCATGAAAACGCTGCCTTCTTGAGCCTTAAGACAAGTAAAAGAACCACAGCTGAGAAATTTGACATTCCAGATTCTACCCTGCCTAGGATTCTATGGAGAATTAAGGAGAGGTCACTCTGTGAAAATAGGCAAGGCACCACAGCACAAAGTTTGATGGAGACTCCAACAAATAATTACCATGAGTCAATCATTTTCCACTATGCTTTAGGACATTGACTGGGCTATGATATTGTAGCTGGAACAGCACCAGCTATTACCATGGTGACATGCAAATAATTAATGTGAGTCATATATTATTTTTTATCTTACTTAATTAAAGAATTGTATAAAAAATATTGATCTATTGAAATATGTTCCATATAATATATACCATATGAAATATGTTTGTTCCATGTCTGAAGAACTTAGCTGAGGACAACATTTCTTGATTAAATGAGAAGAATGTTGTTAAAAACATAAACATCCATTTTACCCTTTCATTTGGAACCAGTTATCAGAATCAGATTGTCCTGGATAGATATGATTCCTGCGAGCAGAAAATATTGTAATACATAATCATTTATGTACGCGAGTGTGACACACTGCAGTTGAATTTAACACTCATTCAAAGCCATTTAAAATTAAAAGCATCCTCCATGAATGGGTTCCAGAATTTGTAAAAACTCAATCTGTAAACTGTGAGAACTGTAAATCCTAATCCAGGACATCCACAAAGCAAATAAACAACAAAATAACAAAATTACAGCACCAGATTTTTTTGGCAAACATCTGCCTCCCTCAAAATCAGTCCTGCATCTGTTCATCGGTGCACCCTATCATGCTCTTAGACCATGATCCACCTCCTTGCTCCATCCACTAGCAAACAATACAGTACACCACGGTCCCAAATAATTACATTAAGACCCTCCCCGAGACAGGAGTCAACACCCTTTCCCAGTCTGGCCTGAGCGAGAAAGTCAAGTAGACTGGGAGCAATCAGAGGGCATAGACAATTATGACATCTGTGAATCCTTTGTACTGCTGCTAATTAGACGCCTGGCAGCTTTACTTGGGGGTGGGGCCTGCCAACATCTGCTCTGAGAACAGGGGGAGGGTCACAGAGGACAGCACAGCCAAAGAGGGCTAAATCCCAATGAAAAAGTCATTTATGTCAATATATAGTAAAAATATGGGGACAGGGAAACAAAAGACAAATTTTCATTACAAAAAAGTAAAACATCTCATTACACATGTAACTCTTATCCAGCATTTTGCAAAGTCTGTTTTTATGATGCTAGAATCAGCTTTGTGACCCACAGTAATTCTTAAAACAGTTTTGGTCTTTACATTAAAGTTCCTATAGGGAATTAATTGATGAAAATAGATGGTATCCATATTTACAGGAACATCTTGTTAAATGTGTTTAAAAACACATTGTATGTACTTTGCAAGACAATATAAATTATTATTATTTTTACACTGGGGAATGCTATAATCATATATCATCATATAAACATAATCATTGCCGTTTCATTGTAAATGTGTAATTTATTATGTATTTTCTAATTCATGAAGACGGTTGTTTGATAACATCTTTGAACAGTACACAATCTTCACATAATATTCTCCCTACAGTCTGTCTGCCTTTTGGTTAATGTAGGAATGACCTCAAGTGAATCTGCATCCTTCCAAATATTCTGCTAAATGACTGACTCTGAGCTGTGAGAGAATTATTCTATTTCCCTGGTGCAATGCTTCTCTACAGACAGGGGAACCAAACTGAAACCGAATTCCTGAGTATTCACTTAATACATTTATGAATTCGCCTTAATTCAACTCAACTGTCAGGCAGAGGAGGGTAGTTGAGCTGCTCACTGGAATGGAAGCGATCGATACCATCCAAAAAAATGCAGTCAGATAGCCAGGAAGTGCCGAGCGGCCAGAGAGGATGGAGAAATTGACTGGTGCACCCCGGCGCCCCCCAGACTAATTTCGCATTGTATGTGTGCGCCGTGCCTTGAATGAGAAGACAGAAAGAGGGTCAGCCCTGAACAGCCCTCCAGCGGAGACCTAGTTTTGTGAATGACTCATTTTGGATCGCTCAGGGAGAACGAAGCAACAGTGAAAGATGATCAGCCCATCTGGACAAATTGGAGGCGATTTCTGAACACAAGAGACCTATTTTAATTTCAATGGCTTCTACATTAATTATGCCGCCATGCTGAAAGGTGCAATATCATGTTTTTTTATTTCAATGTATTTTTTTATTCTAGAATCAGTTATATTTAGATTCAGTGATAATTTCTTAATGCTATATCACAGACCATCATGCATTGTAAATCGCCTTGAATATTATTATTATTATTATTATTATTATTATAGTAATAATAACAATAAAATCATTATTATTATGACCATCAGCATTGATACCATTATTAAAAACATGTGACGGATAATCTGTCATGCACGATGCTGGCAAGTGAGGATATCTGTGTCCCTCTACTGGCAGAACAAATCACTTCTTCCACAAGCAAAACACTCCCTCAGTAGTAGTTGTACAACGTTGCATGCTGGTCTTCACTGAAACGCAATATTATGTCCACAAAAATGCAGAACCTTATCAACTAATTAGACTTCAAAAGAGGTTTCTTCCAGAAATTTTCTTAACACAAGACCCCCATAGACAGCTACAGACGCCACATAAATGACTGGCTATCTATTGGTAAATTCCAGACTCGCGTTTTGCTTCTCAGCCCTGGTACTTTCACATTCCAGCACATGAGATGAGCCAGTGTCCCTCTTGTAGAGTCAGTTTTACTTGCTGTTTAGCTGCTCACTCACACATGTTCTATCTTCATATTCATTTTTTTTTTTTTTTACGAAGCTAAGGGGTGAGGTTATACCTGTGGCATACATTTACTGAGCACAGAAATACAAAGTTTGGTGCATTGTAATGCTCCGTGCAGCCATCACACACAGAAAACTATCTGGCCTCTTCAGTTGTCCAGTGCTGTGACACTGCCATGGAATTGCTTCTCCCGATGGGGTCCCCACAATGATCTGGTGCAATAACAGTCTATAAAGTGTCCTTCTCGGCTATATCAACCCTACTCCCCCAGCCTCCTGATTATTACTTGCAGCATGCAGTTAGAAAGGGGTCTAGTATGAAACCTGGCCATACATCATCATTTCCAATGTCCAAAGTAATTGCTGATGCTGAATTTTAAATACTTTTGATAACGTGGGGAAAAAGACATTGATGGTATAAATGTTGCCTTCTGTAGACTTATTATTTCACAGTTGATTTCCACATGTGTACAGTACAGTAAAAGGACTACCAAATAAGTGATTGCTTTAAAGTGCCTTCCACCGAGTAATTCTACATCTCTACACTTCAGCCCTACTCTAGGTGCAATCACCTCTTATTGATGTCCATATGTGCATCTTTTTTCATTCACCACCTTCTGTCTCCCTCACACAGAACAGCAAAGTGTCGGCAGCAACACACAAAGCCTCACCAGCAAATGAACAAGCCCTCAGTAATGACGCTCAATTTGAGGTTCCATTGTGTGAATTAAGTAGAGAAATTATCCAATGTGTGCAGCATCTATGAAAGGTTGCCTGGGCCTCACCAGGTGCGAACAAATGACTGTAATTTTGCATTTGGAGTTTAGGAAAAATAAGCATTTCCCTGTGGATGAGGTTAATACACGTCAGTGCTTATTAGAATGGGACCCTAGGTCAACAGGGGCCCCATGCCAGTGCCAGCCCTTGAGGTTCTCAAAAGGGAACCGAAACCCAGAACACTGCTTTGTGCCATAGTGCATGTCTATGTGTCAAGGTGGTTTTTTTTAGCTTTTAGGCATCTAATTTTGTCTTAAGTAGCAACATTCCTGTTTTGCAGCAGTGTAGCACAGTGGTTAAGGAGCAGGACTCATGACTGAAAGGTTGCTGGTTTGATTCCCCACTGGGGTACTGCTGCTGCACCCTTGGGCAAGGTACTTAACCCTGAATTGTCTCAGTAAAATACCCAGCTGTATAAATGGATAACATTGTAAGTTGCTCTGGATAAGAGCGTCTGCTAAATGCCAATAATGTAATAATAATGCTTTATTCATTCAGACTTATTATTTGGGTAGATTATACTTTACAACCATTCTTAGGCAGCATAAATGTTGCAGTCTTAAAATGGGATAAAGCCAAACAGGCTTCATATTCATAGATATGGAAATTATTCACTACATTCTTATGTCTCACAATGAATTCCATTGGGTCAACAAATACACTAATATACCAACTAGATATCCAGTTACCCAAAAGTGATGTAGATAATTCAAAGAAAAAAATCCCAATAAAATGTGTTGTTTCTACCTCAGACACTTTATTTTTACAAACAATTCATTAGAATTTGTCAGTTCATTCACTGGGCAGGTGGTGGAAGCAATGGCAAAAATGTCACTTCATAAGACCACAGTTTGGTGCCCTTTTCAAGCGGTTGGTTTCTAGTGGAACCTGACTGTGTTCTCATCTTTCACACTCCATGACATACTGTGTTCATACAATGGAAAGGCCACCAGTGGAAAAGCAAACAGCACTGTTCTCTCTGAATTATGGCAGCGTGCACAGAAGCTCACCAGAGAGCTGTGTGGATAACAATCAAGTTGGCTGAAATACAAGGAAGAGACAGAGCCATTATGGATCAAGTGGAGGAAATTAAATACAGGAGGAAAGGTCTTCATCAGCCTATATTGAAGAGAACCTACATCAATCAACTTTTCTCACAGCAGTGCTGGATGGTGTTTGCAATAAATACAACAAAACAAGCTATTTTATTTGGGCTGGATTATGTGGAGCAGCAGGAATTTGCTGAATTTCATGCTGCCTTGTGTCAACTATGGACCAATTCTTCTCATCCTTAAAAAGCTTCTTATTATTCTGCCTACCGTATTTGTACAGGACAATATATTAGACTGATTTTACTCTCACATACAGGGCACAAAGAGCGAGGGGATCACATGTATATAGCAAAATGTTAGGCCTTATTCAATGTTGAGTCCTGGCACTGTATCAATAAGAATTTAAATCTACTTTCACTACTAGGAAAAAAAACACCAATGACATCATCTAATCCTTACAGGAAAAGTTCATTTCCTAAACTGATCCCACCCCAAACAGTGCAGGCTTGGAAGCTTTGCCGTATCCTGGCCAGACCAAAGGGTTTTCCTCCACTGGGACACAGTCACTGTGTAGCATGTTTTGTCAGCAGTGCATCTTTCATCTGAGCCCTTTCAAACTGACAGCCTCTTGAAGAAACATTGAAAAAGACTATGAAAGTAACACATTTCAAAAACCCACAAGAGAGGGCTGGGTAATCTGTTGTTATTATTATTATTAGTAGTAGTAGTAGTAGTACTGCTAGTAGTAGTAAATTGATTAAAGTGGATAAGTGTTCACAATTTGCAAAAACATACTGAATATGGCAGCATAACTTTTTGTTTGTTTGCTTCTGCAAGACATTTTGTCACAGTTTCAGTGTGGCACGCGCACAACACCACCTCATCTCTGGGCATGACAGAATCACAGCAGTTATGCAAACGCATGCAACACCCAGGAATATAAGCAGCAAGAAATAACAGCATCTTAGCCCGAACCCCATTCAAAAATGCAAGCAAATAATATGAAAACCATCAGAGCCTAAATAACTTTTATAATTCCCACACATCACTATATGCATTACAGGGAAAAAAAGAATCGTGCATGTCCGTTATCAATTCATTTTTACCATGAAATTTTCAACCTGTCACCAAAATACACATACCAGATGCTAGTCTCAGACTCCGCAGATCCGCACTACTCTGAAGGTGACGGGCTACAGAAAAGTGCGTGCTAAATTCCGTCTGAGAGCGGAAACCGCGCGTTAGCAGGTCAGGTGGCCAGACTGGTAGTGGTCTATAACTGTATAGTATAAAACTAGGGAGAAGTTCTACACTACATCGTTACCTCAGACGAAGCCTTTGGTCATCGGTGGTTATTTACTAGTTGCTTGCAGAGTCCAGCGACCGTCTTGCGCCACTCCCTTAGCCCTTTACGCACAGCTCACAATCCCAAGAAAAGTTAGCTTTACCTTCACGTATAGTGTCTGTGTTGTCCTTATCGCAGGTCTACGAGTGAATTACGTTAACCTCAGCGGGAAACACTGGTGCCCTGGTGTTTGGCTTCCTAAGACATCAGCAGCCGACGCACTGAGGAACAACACGAAACATTCCCAAAGTTTTTTTGCGCTCCGTTCTGCCCCAGCGGCGATGCAGAATGAAAACATTTTTTAAAGGGATCCATGTGACTTGCAACCTTGTTGCCAGCAAGCTTTCTCCGAGTGATGACTGAATACCGTTAGCTTGCTCAACACTTGCAAGGAGACTGAGTTCTTTCAGCAAGACGTTTCCCAACTCATGCGCCCTTAATAACTCACTTACAGGGTAGCATTCGACAGCAACTGATTAGTAAAGTAAATTTTTTGTTGTGGTATTGTTTCCGATATGGAGAAGAGGAAGAATATATGGATTTGGAAATAAACACATTATCACAGACGCCATGCCTAACCAGAACCAAACCTGTAAATTACACACGTAGAACACACCTGATTCTACTCAGACATGTGGGTTAATAGTGAGATGTTGCGCATGTCTGATTTGAGCTGTAAGCAATTTGACTGAGTTCGGTGTGTCAGACTGTGATACTTTATCTCAACATCTTTATCAAGAATCAATCAATCATCTGTTTCATTGAGCCAAATAACAGTATGCCCTGGATCAGGTGTCTGCAAATTAATGATTTAATAAATGTACTGTTTGTGTTTTTGTTTATTTGTTTGATACAGAAAATTAAGTGATAACTGATCTGTATCTTTGTATTGTTTGTGATATAAACAAATTTGCTACCTAATCTACTTTTTTTTCATTTATCGGAAGCAGGCTGGGAACTGCTGTGCTTGGTGAATGCAGACCTTCATTAGGTGACTGGACAGCATGAGAATGTGACTGACTGCTGACTCATGCGTGGGTGGCCACTTAAACGATTATGTACCTGGAACGAGCTTTGGCTAACTGAATTCAATGTAAGTAACATATTTGGTCAGCTACATTTACTATCTTGAAGCAGAATACAACTTTATATACATGGTTATGAAAAAATAAATCACTCTGGTCATAACTCCACTGAAAATACAACCAAGCTGACAGAGATCCAGGTTTTCTCCCTGAAAGGAAAAGGGTGGACACTGTGGACCCTTCTAGAAATTGCTAGATCTGTGAACTGTCAATAAAGATTGAAACACTGGCAACAACATTCATATTTTTTTTGGAAACTGTTATAAAGCAGACCTTGTCAGCTGAAAAGGCAGAGACGTATAGGCAGAGTATAAGGAATTGTTACAGCATAACTGTGAGAACAGTTATGTAATAGATCCAAAAGAGCATTTCATTTTAATGCAATGTATAACTGAGGTGACATTATGAATTAACAATGAGCTACGTTCTTCACTCATTCATATTTGGAAGCTGTACATTTGTGTTTTGTTAGCTCAGACAGTTTCCTCCATATTGAGAGAATCATCATCATCTATTTGGGGGCAAGAGCTCAAACTACTTTAAAGTTTCTGCACAAACCCTTTGGGAAGAGTGAGGAAATGAGAACTGATGCTGGGGAAACAATATTTCAGATGTGGACAAGAGGAGGAAACTCTGCATCCAATACAGCAGTCCAGAGGCCATGAAGTACTCTGAGCATTGATGGAAGACCTGAGAAGCACTCTGGCCCAGCACCGCTAACATTTGTTAAAAAAAAGAATTACCATGGGTTCAAACTGTTGTTTTACACTGTTTATATCACTGTCTTCACAACAATAATTTTTTCTGCATGCTTTTTTTCAAATTAGATATGTAAAAACAGACCGTGCTGGGCAAAAATGTTTGAAAGAGCTTTCATAAGCAACCCCCCCCCCAAACACACACACACACCCCTCACAAATGAAAGGCCCTGGGGGCTGAACTGCTTTGCTTCAGCGAAGAGTGCATAAAAACTGTTTTGTCAGAAGGTTAAAATCAGGAGCTCTCTTGACATTCTAAACTCATTACACGTGGAACAGTGGTCCTCTGGCTTCAGCCCTAACACTTTACAGCCACTGTGCTGTGCAGTTAGAGGTGGCCTTAAGAGCAGAGATCATGCTGAGTACCTGAAACTGAAATACCACATACATTTTTTTAATCAGTTATTGAATTCAGCTGCATTTGTAACTGTTTGCCTAGTATTGTATATGCATGTGTATTAAGGCATATTAAGTTAATGTAAATTGCATTTTTTTGGGAGCATGCTAATCTATGCTGGAATATAAGATATATACGTTTACTGGCTTTTTATAAAAGTTAATATTTACAAGAGGTGCCTTGATTTGCTTTGCTTTTGAGGTATAGTCTGGGGTCCTCGTTGACCAATCAACTTCAGATGTATTAAGTAATACATTTTTCAGTTGATGAATGATGATTTTTATGAATACCCGGTAACATTTTTTAATGATTTTTAAGCATGGAGATATTTACAACAACATTTTAGTTAACATTTCAACATTTTTCACATTTTTTTTCACAGCTTCACCATATTGCAAGATGGTGGTTCAATTTTTTTGCCCAATGACTATGAAATCTGCATGGAATATGGTGAAGAGATCACAGAAAACCAGTTGGAAGTGTTATGTCAAAAGAGTCTTCTGTGCCTGTTTTTTTTTGTGATGGATGGTATCCTTGAGCCACAGACCAACACAGGACATCAGTATTTCTTGCAAAAAATAATTTATAAATATCCACCAGCATAACACAATCCATAGATAAACATTTTGAGTATGGTAGTATGGGCCATGTGAATGTTTTGGTCATTGACTCTTAAGAATTCTTCCTCTGGAATTTGTTAGAGAGGGAGACAAGTTGGAGGATGCACCATCTCCAGTTCATTGCAAGAATGGCTTATTGTAGCAGAATAACATGTCAAGAGAAGAGAAGCAGTTGTTTTCAATAATTGTTCTCATTTACCAAGAGTGACCGCACTAAGATGTTATATAAGAAGTTAATGCAAACCAGTTAGAAGTGTTATGTTGTCCATCATGTGATTGCAAATTCCATGCACCATTCTGTCAGCAATCCCATGAGCTTTGCTGGGTAATCTGTGTAGAGCTAAATTTCCAAAAGCTGACATATATCAGTGAGGTTTTTGTTTTCACATTAAATCACATTAAAACATTTTCAAACAGAATAAATGTTCTAGAACTTCCCACTAGCACTGCGTCATACATTTCACCACGGAAATCAAGTAGTTTCACAACATGTAGTTTCACAGTTTAGTTATGCCTGCATTCTATCCCAACCACCCCAGACAGACAAAATCTATGGGGATCTCCCTCTAATGGCTTAAGTACAGCCCAGAAGGCCACACCCTGGGAGGAACAACTACATTACATCCTATAAAGTAGTGTCCTCACACTGGCTATGATTCTGAACTACAGTATGCATTCTTTAGAGGAAATACATACTTTTACTGATAAAAAGATATTCTTGGTCATGACTGTTTATTGGACACATCAACATGAGGTACTGCCATGGACAACTTGCTCGGGTGCATTTTGGTGATAAAGGGGCTCCTGAGTTGGGACGCTGGGTGACTTGGTACAGTAGGTTAAGGTGTTCCATGCACAAGCTAGGCTGTGTAACTGGCTGACAAAAACCAAGAGTCCACGGCAGCTGAACATACCTGCCCTACCTACCAGGGGTAGACTGGGTTACATCAGCCCAGGTCCCCTCATCATGCTGCTCATTAGCACCTTCTAATGAGCTGCTTCAATGACATGAGAGAGAGATGCACCCATCTTTAGAATTCACTCTCCTGTAGGGCACTGTGTGGGCGTATCACAAGGTTTCATTTGTGCTGTTTTGTTGTGAAGCACAACTGACATGTACAGAGGTTACAAATGTGGAAAAAGTAGAGGAAAAGAAGAAGAAAAAATATGACTTGCATGCGATAACCTCCCCCTCCCTCCCTAACGGATCTCTACCGTTTCTAAAAATCGTGCCTCATTTAATCTCTTGGACAAGACTTCAAGCAGTGCCCAGCTGCGGTCACAATGTGCAATGATTACAAGTGTAATCAGCTGTTTTCAGCTGCAGCCTGGGGACCTCAGAGTCAGCTTCACATTTCTGCCCTTGCAGATTGGGAATGGACAAGAAGGAGAGGGGGAACAAGATTATAAGAAAGCATCTCCCTGCCATCAGGGTTCAAAGGCTTCTGTGTTTAAACCTTTAAATAAGCCAGTCATTTCACTTAATATCTATATCAACTAAATGAGTCCCTCATATTTGATGTGGAGTGAAAGCCAAAACTATTAGGAAACCAGAACTCCCTTAATTTGGTGCCTTTCGGGGTGGACGTCCTTACCACAAAGATGGATAAATTGATAAACAAACAAAGCTTACTGTAGTAGGGAAAGTGCTGCATTCCGCTAAAATGCACATTTATGTGTTACCAGGAAGAATTGATTGTCCCCTTATTCACCCTTTTGAAATAGTTCAATGCATGTATTAGTAACAAGACTCTAGAGGAATAAGAGACCCTTCATTGCTGTCAGAAACTTACCAAGACAGACTCTGAGGAGAATGAAATCTAAATACCAAGTGTCCCATTGTCCCTAAATCCAAGGTAATCATTTATTAACCAAGTATTTTATTTTTTATTCCTACACAGTATTTTGCATTAATTGAACTTGAGATGAGTATATAACTATAGGAAAAAACGTAATGCTTGGCTAAGTTCCTTGCTTAAACTGCTGTTGCACACTGAGCCTTTATTACTTTAGGAAATATCCAGGTGTATAAATGGGTTATATCTGAAATGTAAGCTATGTAATGTGTTTAATGTGTGAACTTTGTAAAACATGTAAGCGAATGAATTCATTTCAACCTACAGTCATCTTGGTGTGTCCTGCCAATTCTGTGCAATTCACAATCTACTCAAGAGTCCTCGCGTGCTTAGGAAATGAGACTCACATGTCTTACATTCAGAAGCAGTATTGAATACCCTGCTAAAAATACCCCCTCTATTCCAGATAGCAAGTGCCAAAAGACTAAAAAAAAAGTTCTCCACCCCCTCAAAAAATCCCCCTTGAACTCATTCCTGTTTCAAAGACGGCACAAAAGAAGCCTAGCCGCGCTGGCACGAGGGCCCTAGAAAAGCCAAGCAAAGAGGGTGTGGACCATTTCGGCCTGAAAGAAGGGGGTCGTGGCTGGGGTCTGCTGCCATGTTCTACTCTGCCATGAAACGTGCTGCCCCTACCAGCTGGGACAAGGAAGATGAATCTTTAATGGGGAGGTTGCACACGAAACTGTTCTGTTGTCATTTACATGTGAAGGACGGCAACCTGGGACAGCTGGACAGGCAGTAGAGCCTCTGATTACCTCTGCGCCAGACGTGTTGGGACTCCCCCCTCAAGGCCTCATGGGAGCTCCATTCAGCCCTGACCAGCATGGTACCCTTTAGAAAACAGTGAATGTGAGGTTAGCAGCCTGGGTGTTTTGGGCAGAAATGATGGACTGATTGGAAGGCCGATAATCTGCCTCTTTGCATTGATGTATGAGGCAAAGCAGAAGGATTCAATAAAGGGATGTCGTATGTGGATGCTGAAAACATTTGTCTTTTGTCTGTGTTGCAATGATGAACCTGAAGTCAGTCATAATTACCCAAATGGTGGAGATGATGTGTGAATACACAAAATAACCCAGTGATGTTGCATCTCTGAGTGTGGAAATAAGCACCATGGAACAAGTTTTAGGGACTGCCTGGTCCCCAGTTTTAAAATACATAAAATGTTTTCAGTGAGACCTAAGGCTTTTATGTGGGTTTTGAACCTGGAGAGGCTTTTTTGAACAATTGTACTGTACGGGATTCAGTAAAAATATACAGTTGTAAGTGGGGTATAGGTCAAATGTAAGTAATATGCTATCTTGGATAGGAGAGTCTACTAAGCAAGTAGTTAATTAATGTAATATGACTTCAGAATCTGTGTTACTGAAATACTGAGAGTTCATATATCAGAGAAGTTTGTTTGATTACTGAAAATATGACAGAAAGAATGATGAAGAGGCAAAAAAAGATATGAACATTGGTTGGCTGCTATCACATTACCATGATTAAGGTCCTGTGTCAGGACGTGTCCTAATTTGGCAGACCCGTCTGTTGTCAGTATATCTCTTCCAACCTCCACTCTGATTTCACCAGATGTGAAATGATAATGAAAGTTCAGCAGATTAATAGGTCTGTCCAGCCAGAGCTCACCTGTCCTCTGTATCCATGGGAAACCATGATCAGGCTCTCCAATTCCCTCTTTTCTCCATACCCAGTGTTTTGTGTCACCTCTCCGATGTCCAGAAATCCCAAAATCCTCTCTCCTGAGGTGCTGTGAAGCCCATGGAGGGACCTTGTGGTGTCTCTCACAGCAGGAAGAGCTGGGGAGAGATGGGGAATGCCGTAAGTGGACAGCACTGTGTGAAACAAGATTCCCTCAGATGGAGCCTTCAAAGACATACCTGGCCGTCTAACTCTGCAGTCACCCGCCCCTCACAGGACATGTCTGTTGTCACATGGATGGAGATTAAGGGGAATGGCTCTGCACATCTCACTGCAGTGATTCCCAGCCCTGTCCCTGAAGACCGGCTGAATGGTGCTTTTGTTCTAATCAACCACATTTGTTTTGGCCTCAACTTTCAGTTTTGTCAGTTTGTCAGTTTTGCCTTTCTTCATCTGACATCATCACCGTCAGTATCATCCATTTTTGGGAGAATTCCATTGTGCCACAGTGCAACTGTAAATACACTTCTAAAGGTACTGTGGTATTATTATATGAAGTATTATTATTTGCTCACAAACCTTTCAATATATAACTAATATTGTCATTGTGATATAGTTTTTCTGTGTTTTATTTATTCATTTTATAACATTGATCGTCATTATCAAGCCAAGTAATACAAAACAAATTAAACCAATACAGACTGATGTCTTCTTGAAGTAGTTTTTTGGACTCTTTATGCCAAAAGGCCCTGATTGTTCAGCAGATTACTGGTGTTTATGCGCCCCCATGTGGGGGTGAAGAGGTATTGATCCGTAACCCTGTCCCATTCGATGAAGTTAGTTAAATTGTAAACCACTGCATTTATTAGTTAGGTCCTCAATATCGTATATTTTTCCAACAACCATAATGCATATAACTGCTGTTATCTCTTATGTTCAGTTTTATACTCAGGGTGGGCTCCAAAATTGTTCTTGTTGTCTTTTTTAAGTGAAGCATTAAACATCCAGTGCAATTTTGGCCTCTCCCATACCTATTTGACTAGTTGCATATTATTGGGTAGTTCTGATTATTTTACCTTTAAACACAATCACCTCAGTAAAATGAAATAGGAAACACAGCATTATCTGCATTATCTGAGTATCTAAGATGAGTATTAAAGTGTAAAATCCACCTTAATTCATAACTTGGAATATGTGAAACGCAGCATATCAATGCTGTAAATTCATAACTTGGAATATGTTAAATGCAATATATCATTGCTGTACTGAAAGACCGACATGCTTATTGTTGGAACTTAATAACACACCAATAAATTACCATAATTGATACTGTATATATAATTTTACTTTAATCAACAGTTTACTAAAAGAATCACAGAAAACTAGAGACAGTGCAGGAAAATGTCTACTACTTCTATTATATGAAAAAATGCCAATGGCCCTATAGCTAAACATATTTCTTATGATATACTGTTGACATTTGTATCACTATAGTTATGATTCAACAATATTTTTACCCAAACAAAAAATGTGGATCCCAATATATCCTATAAATCCAACATATGCCATGTTTGGAATTATCAAATCCTATCAATGATAATTAAATGTTACGTAGCAAACACTATTGATAGTTCATATGGTTCCTGCTGTGAGGTGGCAATGCGATTTTTGTTTATAATTCCCAAATGATAAGGAATTTACTTTGAAAGAGCTTTTATTGCTTATTACGGTTATATTGCGAGCACCAGCATCATTATTGAGCTTAATTATCTAGCTAGTTAGCTCGCAAGCATGCCTAAGATGGTGGCCACCTATTTTCTGCTATGGGATAGACGTGGCTATAGCCTGAGTAAGGATACCAGAGCCTTTGCAATGCTGTAACGTTGGGGGGATTCAGATATAAAAGAATGTTACACAAAAGACAATATTACACAATAAGACCTAAAAATATACGCATTGTCTTAGTTTGGACATTAATATGTGACATTAATATCTGTGATATGTCTATATGTTTCCTAATTCTGTGTGTTTAAATGAGGTAACATGAATTCCCAGTGTCACTGTAGTTATTGTAGTGGCCAAACTCGCCTTACTGCCAAACTGCCTTTAGCAGATGACATTGTCACTCTAAAGCCAACAGCAATTTATCTGATAGCAATTAAAGGGTGCGGCTGGACATTCCCCAACCAGCTCCTCCCAAGGGTGCTTTAGAATCAGAGGGATGACGGGATGATAACTGGATGGTTGCTAAGGAAGTGACGTTGAATGGCAGTACACCGGAGCTGAAATGAATGACCGAGTATTTATGCTTAACGACAGCGTTAAATTACATCGAGGCGGACAGTGCTGTTTTTCTCCACTCTGTGGATAGCTAGCTAGCTATGAATGTGACAGCCATCAGTTGTGCTGGAGTGGCAACCGAATCTCCTGTATCGACGTCGCGGGTTTGCCGGCATTTTCTGGTCACGTATGATGGCGACGAGGCTGAGCTGCTGGTGGAAACTGTTCGGATCATTCAGCCGGATTTGCACCTTTTCTCTCCTGGTCCTGTTTGTTCACGGTCACACTTGTAAACACAGAGTACCGTCTCCGTCGGAGGTAACGTTGGCTAGTTAGCAGCGCGCTGTTGATCATTAGAAAAAAAAATATTGTATTAGCTAGCAGACCGGCTGTGCTGTCAGGTGGCTAGCTAACGTAAGCTTGTTACTTTAGAAAGGAGTTGCTAGGCTGCTTGCAATCGTTAGGTAACATTAAACATTAGCCAGTTATGGTGATACTACGCTGCTGGTTAGTTAGCTAACTGTTGGGGGTACAATTTTTTCCTAAGGTGTTAGTCTAGGTCTTGCCATGGAGAATGTGTTTGGATGGAGAGCTAGCGCAAACTTAGCGTGAGCTTAGCTAACGTTAGCCGTGTCAAACTGCTCCGTCCACCCCTCTCCACATCATTTCACGTCCTTTCACATCGTGGGTTAGCGAACTGTCAGATTGGGTAAGGTTAAATTAACTGACTTGATAGCCAAGATATCTTTGTTCTTTGAGTTTATTTCAAGAAATATGTACTTTCAGTGCATATCAAATTATTCATACGCATAAATCATAATTACCACGTCAGTGCGTAAACATTTTAAACAACGGTTATGCTATTCTAAGTGTTCATAACTCAGTTTTACAGCTCGCAATGTATGCCAAATTATCTGAGAAATTTCAAAACCTATTATACCCATTTTTTCCCTTTATTCTCAACTGTTTCTCCTGCTACCTCGTGAGTGCACTGACTAGTTTGTTGTCTATGATCGACAAAAAATAAGGCAAATAACCTATAGTAAGTAATGCATTTGTAAGAATTCACTTTCTTGTGTGTGTTCCAGGTTGTTCATAAAGTTTACTTGAAGTCTGAAAGAATAGCTAAAAGAAGTGTTGATCAACAATTGAAAATAAAAATAATCTATGATTCAAGCTTGGAAAGGTAAGTAGCTAACAGTCAGTCTTTCTGGCACTTACTGTTTGTTAAATTAATTTAAATGTCAATTGTGTAGCTATATTAACTCTTCTAATTTGCTGTCCTAGGTTGGATCCAGACAAAAGAAGACTTGTGAAGGTAGGAAAATTGATGTTAAAGAATACATACTTTGTTAGTTCATAACGCTTAATAACTAACCCCAGTCTGGAAAGTTACGTTTTTAAACACACGTGTGTTCTTTTAAACTCTTAACCACTCATCCGTTCATGTTGTTCTCTGAAGATGTGCCTCGGAAAGGACAGCAGGAAAACCATTTTTGAAGGAACTGAACTGTTTTGATATTTGAATCCTGTAAGATTCGTGTGAATTGTAATGAAATGACTGCTTTGAAACTGAACATAGTGTGTGCCTAAATTATGGGGCACTTATCATTTTAAGGCCAAGGTGGAATTCAATCACTTTGTTTGGCCTGAAGCCAGAACCCAGGAAATGCATTTTCATTTTTGTCTTTTTTTCATGTTTCATCTGTGTCTTTGTTTTGAAGGATAAGCTCTTTCCACAAGCTATCGATTACCTGCAGAGGACATTCCGAGTTCGAAGGCAAAGTGGCCCAGTGCTTCTCAGCAGGTAGCATTCCCTGCAATGTGTAACAAGTTTAAACTGTTAATATTAAACTGTACATTAGTCTGCATTTGTGCTTCACTTGCTCATGTATAATTGGGTGGGGTGTGATTCGGTATAGACTGATACAACAAATCAAGCATAAAATGCAGGCAGTTAATAAAACATTTAAAACAATATTAGATATTTTAATTAGTACAGATATTACTTTTCACATTGATTAAGTGTGTTCATGAATTGTTATTATGCTACATGCGTTATTAACTACATGTTAATGTAGTCCTAGGGCATATTCTGTTTAACCATCATGGTATTTTGTCTTTAAGTTTCAGTAATGACTTAAAGAAGAAAAGGGGAATCCAACATTCTCATGATTTTGATGGTGACTGAAATTAAAGGAGAAAATTTTATATGGATTTTAAAAAGTAAACCTTGCTTGAATTTGTCTCTCTTTCACAGTTAAGGACAAAGCACAGCAGCACTTACAGTGAATAGCCGATCATATTTTCTTGCACTGTTTACAAAATATTAATGTGTATGTTATTTCAGCCAAAGTGGATTTAATGTCTAACCTCTTGTGACTGCATTGGATGTGCACACACAGCAGAAATGAAAGCACTTTTAAAACACTACCCAGCAATCCTCTATAGGGGTCTTCTAATCCTATCAGTGGTCAGATATAGGTGCATGTATAATTGTAATCTGATTTGTATAAGTCTTGCTCATGGCGTCATTCTTTTGTTAAGGCAATGTGCCACCAACCAGTACCTGCGGAAGAAAGATGACCCACACCGTTATTGTCAGGGAGCGTGCGCAGAGGTCACGAAATGTGGGCCTGTCGTTGTACCTGAGCACCACTTGCAGGTCAGTCTGAAGCCTCTTGTGTAGCATGCTGACAGCCTCAACAAGTCGGTGCCCTGACACTGTATTTTTTTTATTGGGAAAGCCCACTGGTGCCAGTTTCATGGATTTTTTTTTCTCTGCAATTAATTGGATCAGCCATTAGGATTGAGGGGATAACTTGGATAAGTGAGAAACACCATATGCTCAAGGTTGTGTGTGTGTGTGTGTGTGTAAATATTTGATTATTTATATATGTGAAGAGAGCTCTTTTCACTAAAGGACCTTATCACAGGACTTTAGCGTAAGTTATACTTTTTGTCTGTAAAAGCAACGGAGATTTTTATGCTCAGAATTGTTACTGGTCTAACCCCGCCAGCATATAATGTTTTCTCAACACAGAGTGAAGTTGCTGCAGTGTTGCAGAAATATAAGGGTGTCAGTCACACTTAGCGCAGTAGTAAGGTTTGTGTGACTGAAATTGGGCAGGGGGGCAAGACGGTTACCGGGCATGTTCTTCTCAGCAATGCAAGGTGTGCAGCGAATCGGGGAGGTCGTGTGGCCCAGCAGGACCCCCGAGCGGGGAGGGGGTGGAGGGGGCCGACTTCGTGCTATACGTGAGCGGGGTGACCACGGAGCGCTGCGGGCAGGAGAACATTGTGGCCTACGCTGCTTACTGCCAGCTGGAGTCCGAGCTGGACAGGTAACTGCGGGAGCTTAACCCCTCACTGTGCTTCGACCCTGTTACAGAGCCATACATTGGACGTGCCTGAAAAGAAACACTTTTGACCACGCTAAGCCGAAGCACATACTCAAACAACTGAGAACATATGAAAATAAATTTATCCCTGTATCCATGTATGTTGGGAAAACAAATACACAGATTTTTTTTACTTCATTGTTTGAAAGTGATACAGCAGTGTTTTGACATTACCTTTTAATCAAAAATTCAGTCGCAGGAATTAAAGGGGAGACCGTAAATGGCTTTATTGTCAAGGAGTATTGTGGTTAAGAGAAAAGACTCATCTTTAAATCTCAGAAAGCATTTCAAGCCAACCAATTACATTTGCCAGGACCAAGTCTGGCAATTTTCTCACTGCTGTTCCTCAAAAATTTGATTTGTGTGGATGTGGAAGGGAAATGGACTGACGGTAAGGGGGAGATGAGAAGAACAAAACGGGAATGTGAGTGAGTCAGCTAGCGTCGTCATTAATCGGTCATAAAGCATTTAACACTGCGAACAGTAAATCTGTTCTGTCGTCATTTATGACTTCATGTATGATTTGATGACATTATTACAGTTAGACCTGATATTGTTGCCAGCTCATTCCCAGATGGTAGCAAAGGTTTGTGCTTGCTGCTGTTTGTAAGCTCGAAGGTTATCAGTGTGGTAAATTCAGGTCATCATGAACGTCTTTTAATCTTTATAATCCGCCCTTCAATAGTTCATTCCTTATGTTAGCTAAAACCTGCGTGCGTATAACTAGATGCACCTGTGTGAATTTGAATGTTGCGTAACTACATCATTTCCTTTGTCTGAGAGGTCAATGGGCGCAGGAGATTAGGTGATTTAACCTGTTCAATGTCAAACTCAAAATCAGAATATATATATAGGAGCCAGTGTGCCCTGCTTGTCAAATACCATTATGCACCGAAGTATTGGAAGTACGTAACTTTGTACCTCCCATTTTGAGACATGCATGACTAAGTTAAAATTGAATACCAGAAACTTAAATCTTTGTTGTGAGGTACACAGAACACCCCCTAAATGCTTCAAAGTCTAAATGAACCCCTATGTGTATGCGTGCATTTATGTCAGCATCAAGAATAATGTTTGGTTGTAGAAAGCAGTTCTCAATTAGATTTGCATGGATTGAGTGCTTGACATATGATGGATGATGCACTGTGTAGTAGGTGATACATAATTAGATGAGGCCAGTAGATATGAATCTGATTTCTCTGTATTCTGTTCCTGTGTAGGCCTATTGCTGGCTATGCAAACCTGTGCCCAAGTATGATCTCAATCCAACCTCAGGAGTTTGCAGGCATGCTTTCCACTGTCAAACACGAGATCATTCATGCCCTGGTAGGACAACTTTTAGCTTTATTTTGTTGTTGTTGCCATTTGCTGTGTTAAGCATCTTATTAGAATAATTCAAACTCATTTTTGTCTGTCAAATAGGGCTTTTCTGCAGGGCTCTTTGCATTTTATCATGATGACAATGGGAAGCCCCTGACACAAAGATACGCAAGTGGATTGCCTCCGTTCAATGAGAGGTATGTGATATGATATTTTTCATGGTGCCACTGTAAATTGGTATGATTTTTGTGTTGGCATTGGTGAAACTAATGTGGGTATTATGGGGATAAGTGTGATGCCTGGAACATGTGGTTGTCATGTTGAGACATTTCATTATATTTAATGCTTTTACTAAAACAAAGGTCATATTGTGATCATTTTGATGATTGATATATAAAAATTCAAAGACGTATTGTATTTTATATTTTGGGTGGAATGGCTATTACCTCCCTTTTTAGGCTCCATTTCAGTCTGATTTTGATTGTTGACACCTGTTTAATAAGCTTCTGACACAAATTTCAGTGGTGTTTTAAAGTAATAATTTAGATTTAAAAAATCGTCTGTATGAGATTGTAGTGTAAAATGTTTGGTCTCCTCACAGTTTGGGCCTGTACCAGTGGAGTGATAAAGTCATAAGGAAAGCATCAAGACTGTGGGACATTAGTGGAAACCGGATGCTTCGTCATGAAGTTCACCTTTTAGTAACGCCTCGAGTGGTGGTGAGAGTTTGATGTCTCCGTTCATGGCTTACGGCTTGGAAAATTCCACACACCCCTTTCAACACTGCGGAGCTGCCTACTAACTGTCCTGTACCACTGACCCACCATTTTACAGTAATCATGAAGAATGCTTTTAATGCTTTGCAGAATCTATTCTGCAGACCATTAACAGTATACCTCTGAGATTAGCCATTGTACTCAGTGGGATCTGCATTTACCGTTGACTCATGCCGTGATATTTCTGCGGAATAGTTTTTCTGACTCTCCCGGCGCTTTCAAACAGAGGTGTTCAATGTGTCCCCAGGAGGAGGCCCGGAGACACTTTGACTGTCCCATTCTGGAGGGCATGGAGCTGGAGAACCAGGGGGGTCTTGGCACTGAGCTCAACCACTGGGAGAAGAGGCTGCTGGAGGTAGGTGGTGGGTGCTATGTGGGTCTCAAGGTTATGTCACTGAGTCACTGTGTTTAAACTTTTACTTTCCTTTTAAGGGTCACATACAAAAGGATTTTGAGTGTTTTGATTGAAATTACTTTTATAGACAATAATAAAGTATTTTCTAGGACGGTGCTAAAAGAAGCGCTGAGCTTGAGCTCAGCAGATACATTCAAAAACTCAGTATGCTGTAAAATATCCAGAGGGATTACCTTTTGTTTATTTTCATCAGTCTTTGCTACTTTCACTTGTAAAGGGTATGTAAGCATTAAGCCCTGTAGCAGCTAGGCACTTAACTATCCCATTCAACGAATCAGTGACTTGAGATGTTTTAGTGCTATTCTAGCATGGCATGGGCTTTTATGTTGGAAACAAACAAAGCAGTAACTGTTGCTGCTTACGGTATTTAAGTGGATTTTCACTTTGCTTCACTTGCTGTTTGTATTCCAGAATGAGGCAATGACAGGATCTCATACACAAAACAGAGTGTTTTCCAGAATCACATTGGCTATAATGGAAGACACAGGGTAAGAGTTTAGCTTTTCATAGGAGGGTAGGGTGTGTGTGTGCGCGCGCGTGTGTGTGTGTGTGTGTGTGTGTGTGTCTCTGTGTTTGTGTTAGATGATTGTAGTCAAATGGAGATGCAATTTTGATCTTGGTATAGTCAGAATCAGGTAGTCTTAGTGTCACTTGTGTGTCTGCCAGCAATATCAGTAATGGAATTTATTAATAATAGAAAGCACATATTTAGATGCATACATAAGTTGCGTGGAGCTGTAGGCAGAAGACCGAGAGACCCACCCAGTTAATGGTTGTATACAGTATACGGAAAGCTGAACTGGCATCAGTTTTCTGTAATTATTGACCCTGCCCTGTGCAGTGGGTAATTGTGATGAACTGGTAGATCAACTGGTAAATGTGTCCTTAGGGAAGCAGGCTAACAATACCTCATATAAGCTCAGTGTTCATAACAGGATTTGAAATATGAGGACATAATAGCTTCAGCAGAGAGGCAGGCACGCAACGCAGTCAAAACTTCCCTCCAACAAACATTTCCTGACATGCTAGATGTTCTGAATGTTGTAAGCTCATTTTAAAGAGCTTTGGGGAGTCGTACAATGGCAAAGAAATGTAGTGTGACTTTAGCGGATATGGGGTTAGCAGTGTGGCTCAGAGGTCATAAATGTAGTCTTGTATCCAGAGAGCTGCAGGTTCACATCCTGGACAGGCCACTGCTGTTCTGCACAATAAGAGTTACTCTGAGTACGTATTGAGCTGTAGAAGTGGGTTGTGCGTAAAATATATGTTCTGCAACATGTCTAACGCGTTGCTGTGTGGAAACAGGTGGTACAGAGCCAACTACAGCCTTGCAGAGCGGCTGGACTGGGGGCGGGGCATGGGCTGTGACTTTGTGATGAAAAGCTGCAAGTTCTGGATCGACCAGCAGCGTCAGAAGTAAGTGGCTGCCAAAGGGTGTTTCGGTTGTGGAGTGTTTCTCGTGTGAATGAATGAATGAATGAATGAATAGAAATTTACTGTCCAAACGATGTGGAGCATTGCCTTTTGCTTCACTTGATATAGGTAGGTAAACACATCAGGAGCAAAGCAAAAAGGCATGCTTCAGCATGCTGATATACCAGAGTAATTATGTCTGTCTTTGCATTACAAAATTCTTGGACCAAATTGGGAGTTGTGCATGTGCGTGTGTGTGTGCATGTGTGTGTTCTCCCCCTTTGGTGTCATGGCTGACCCGTGTGTTCATGTGGCCAGGAGGCAGGTGGTGACCCCATATTGTGACACAGTGAGAAGCTCACCCCTCCAGCTCACCTGCAGGCAGGACCAGCTGGCAGTGGCCGTGTGCAACCTGCAGAAATACCCCGAGGAACTGCCCCTGGAGTACCAGGTGGGGTGTGTCCTAAGGAGAGCAAGCCACAGTGTTAAACAGGCTACACTTACCCTGAATCCTGATTGATACCACATATTGTGTGAATAACATTTTTAAGATTGATGTTTTGACATCCTTTTTTCATTTCGAAGTTTATTTTGAATCTATTACATTATTTGGAAATGTTATTAATATCTATATATCACATTTTACTTTCTTTTTAAGGGGCCATTGATGAATCGATTTTTTTTTTTTCTTCAGTGTTAGGTGTAATTTTGTGTCAATTAAATGTGTATCTCAAACACATTCTCAATTAATTATCACATTCAGTCAGTCTGTCTGCCCTGAGTGTATTCAATTAAGATGATTTAATGTTTACTGTAACAATGCATTGTAAACTCCTCTGAAAACACCTGTGTGTGTGACGCCCCTCCCTCTGCAGTACTTTGATGACATTGTTGGCATCCCACGGGCGGAGCTGTCCCTCTATGGAGGCGCAGTGGAGATCGCCGATTACTGCCCCTTCAGCCAGGAGTTCAGCTGGCACCTGAGCGGAGAGTACCACCGCAGCTCCAACTGCAGAGTCCTGGAGAACCAGCCTGGTGAGACACCACAAGCCTGTTAGCGTTTTAAACTGCAGTTTTAGTTAGGCCACCCAATGTTCATGTTTAATGTAACTGGCATGGCTTATTGTCCTGGTCTGAACAGTTCATAGCTAGATTATGTTACAGGAGCATTTCATTTTAATAGCAGGTCTTCCAGTTGTCCCGCATCAAAAGCATCATTCCGTACTGCTACGCTAGGCATATACATGAAGTATAGCTGATTTTTTTCTGTAACCAAGGGAGCCTCTCACTATTTCTTTCCTTTGCTGGTGAGGTTATTTTTGGTACTGTGGTAGCACTGACTGACATGTGTCGCTCCTGCAGATGCGTGGAGGAACTACGGGGCGGAGGAGTACGGGCCGGATTCTGTGTGTCTGTATCAGAAGTCTGCCTTCATCATGGAGCAGTGCGCCAAGCGCATGACCTACCCTGACTGGGGAAGTGGCTGCTACAGGGTAAGAGCAGGTGGACCGCTGTTGTGTAAGCCGTGAGCACGGACTGCTCATTTCAGAATCATTGTGATTCATCTCTCTGGCCGTTCGGATTTTTTTCACTTCAGTCATACCTTTGGAATTTCTCAGTGCCAGTCTTAACGTTTGCCACTTTGTGTTCGAACCAATATATAGACCCAGAGCAGTCAGTTTGTTTCTCTATTCTTCATTCGTGTCATGCTGGAAATAATACAAGCAAAAAACCAAGATTGTTGTCACTTTTAGCACATGTTCATATTGTACATTTTTCATTACAATGTAGTTATTATATTGAATATTATAGTCATTACCTTACATTATTTTCAGTTACCAGACACTCCTAACTAGAGAGATTTACATAGTTTACAGTTGTTACGTTATCCATTTATACAGCTGTATATTTGTTGAGGCAAATATACAGCTATTTGTTGAGCTGTATATTTGTTGAGGCAATTCTCATCCAAGGGTACCACAGCAGTGTCCCAGCAGAGAATCGAACCGGCAGTCTTCTGGTTACAAGCCCTCCTCCTTACCTCTATGCTACACCATGTCTGTCAGCATTGGCAATCACAGTGCTTGACTTAAGCAGACACTACACATTACCCTAGCCAGGCTCTGACACAAGGACTACACTTAAACTAGTCCTCTTTTTTATTTTTTTTTTTTTTATTCAAACCTGAAGATACAGTCAGTCAAGCTTGGATTTTTTATTATTGTTCCCATCGAGGTAATCTTTTGGTTATGAACCTGGCAACACTGTGCTACACTCCTCAGGTACATTGAATCACCAACAACCACCAACAGTTTTGAACTAAAATACTTTTTACTAGTAACTACTGTGATGCCAGATCGTTATACACGGACCACTGCCAGCCAAGACTAAAATGCAAATTGAAGGGGTTCTGACTGTAGATGAGCGGGTGTGTCCCTGTCCCCCCAGACATCGTGCTCTGTGCAGGGGCTGACAGTGTGGGTCCAGGACGTCCCCTTCCACTGCGCTCATGCGGGGCAGCTCCTAAACGTCAACGTACGCATCAGCGACTGGGTCTACAGCGGAACGCTCGTCTGCCCCGCCTGCTCAGACTTCTGCAGCTCCTGCCCCCTCCCCCACCAGCTCCCGCCCATGAACGCCTCCAGGAGAGCCCGAATAGGTGAGTCTCCAACGGCACCACCCACCCAGAGCTGCTGTGCCACACCCCTTGGGATACGCATCACGTTACATTACATTACTAATGTTCAGACACTCTTCTAGAGCTAGATCTAGAGCAACTTACATAGGTTACTATTTCTACAGCTTGAGTATTTACGGAGGCAGTTCTGGGTTAAGTACCCTGCCGAAGGGTACAGCAGCAGTGCCCCAGTGGGAAACTGAACTGGCAACCTTTCAAAACCTGCTCCTTACCACTATGCTACATTGCCATCGAATACACCATATATCTCGGTGTCATTAGCTTACACACAATTAGATGAACACTCTTACTTGTGTTTGGGGCCACACCCAGACTGGTATGCAGCCACAAGGCGCAGTGTACATTTCAGAGCAAATAATGCACAAATACCACATTGTATGTGTCACAATATTGTAAAGTTGTATAGTTTCTGCTCTTGATGTATAAAGTAGCTGGTATAAGCTGGTATCATTTTTCACACTGATCATGATTTTACGATTTATAGTTGATGTTGATTATAACCCCCCGTCATTTCCAGACCCTTGCTCAAGCTCTTCCAGCTTAGTGGTGACGCTGTGGCTGCTCCTGGTCAACCTGCTTCCGCTGTCGGTTGGCTTCATCCTGTGTGCGTGGAACTGAACCGCGCGTTGCTGGAAGTCTTTTGGAAAGAAGGCTGGAGCCGCTAGGATCACACAACTGCCATAGGCTTCTCACTGTTGAAGTTGGCAAGCTCATGGGGAGAGGTCAGGAGAAGATGTTTACTGTGTGTCCGTCAGCACCCGAAAAGGCTCTAGGTTTCTGCCTGCGCAGTCTGCTGTTTGAGGGAACAAAAAGCCATCACACTCCTTTTATATTGAGCTAACAAGTGCCAGTTAGTATGCTGTCAACAAAACGAGAAGCCATACCTCAAGAGACGGAGGGCAGCTGAGGATGGTCAGGTGTGGGTGGTCTGCATGGCCCTACACTGGTGGAAATGTGCAGTTCCGGTTTTTATTACTATTATTTTTTTAAAGGCAGCTGGTGTGGGTTTGCCTGGCAAAATGATTGTTTTGAACGATGAAGTGGCTACAGCAGTTGACATCATGTTGTCTGGATTGACGGTGGCATTAGTTTTGTGCCCAGAGTGGATTGACAGTGGGCAAACGTGTTGTTTTACGGTGTGTGATGTAGTATAGTGTATGGTTGAAATATAAACGTGGCTAAAATCTCAGATATGTACACATTCTCAGGCTCATGGCATTACATTTTAACTGGTGGTGAATGGAAGTAGTGATTGAATGTTACTGTACCGTTTTGTTAATGTAGGGCATGTAATGTAAAAAGTTTGATGTACTGTAAATTACATAGGCTAATGATTTTAATTTATTAAAGCAGGACTAATATATGTATTTAAAGAAGAATTTTATAGCTCAGAGTATAACACTTTTTCAACTTTTTGATGAACCTCTTTTAAGAGTGAATTGACATCATATGATAATATTATTATTATAGAGGCTTTCTTCATAAACGTCCTTCCTTCTAACAAATCAGAGAAGTTTCACAACTTTCATTCCAGTCCTGAAAAGGAATTTTGTTTTGTAGATGTTGTGACAAATTCTTTTTTGAGAGTAGATTGAAAAATGGCAACCTTGTCCTGACAGCTGCCGTTGTAATCTTAAATTATTTGCAAAACCTGTCATATTTCAGATGGGAACACATCTCATCATAGACTGGCATTTTTTTTCTTACATTCAGGAAAAACACTGGAGCAATTGATAATGCAGGGAATAATCTGGAACACTGGAGAGATGTGGGGAAAGGTGATTTAAATATCTGCAGAAAATGGCTCCCCCAGACCATTTATTTGGCCCTTAGTAACCCATCTTTTATTGCTTCCCTAAACCGGGGTCTTGCTCAAGGGGCAGTCCTTCTTCCTGCGGTGACCTTTGATGCAGTCTGTTAAGGGCAAAATGAGGAGTGCTAGAGTTGGGGGATATCTGGAATCAACCGGTTAACTGGAATAAATATTGAAGTATGGTAGATTGTGTTGAAAAGTATGAACAGTGATTTTTGTGGAAGAGGATCTGCGTGTTTACAGGGATTGAAAGCTCTCTTTTATTATTCTGACAGTGTCGGAGAGCCCTAAACTGGTTCATAAACTCCTGGCATAGTGCTATGATAACACTTGCTTTGGTAATAGTAGTGCTATTTCTGAAAAGTTCAGATTTAACATACAAAGTTTGTCTTGATACCAAAGCTATATTGTTTTCACTCCAAACTAACCATGAAAAACAAATATAAACGACTTGTTTGTATGGTACTGTTCAGATTTCTGTGTTGCTCACCCCAGAGTAAATGTGTTTTATAAAGAAATGTCATTAATCACAGTTGGCATATGTACTAAATAGTCGCATCATATATTTCGGTCTAATAGTATCTAATATTTGCACAACTGTTCAGATTTTTAATACTTTAATGCTGTATTTATGTAATGTTTGTGTAGTTTTTACGTATATTGTAAATTAACATTTATATTTAAGCAATCTCATACACAAAAAGAATTTGGTCACATTCTGCATTATTACTTGAAGGTTTCAGTTCTGGGCACACACTAACCCCTTGCATAGTTGACCACCGTGCTACTGCAGGAAGAGGTGGACTAACAAAAGTAAAGCTCAGTTTTGCTAACACGTTGCTGCTTTGCACCATAGAGATTTATACAGTGATGACTATTACTTCATAGAATGTTTATGTAGAAGAATGTGTATTTATGAGGAATATTACATTTTTTTTTAACAGGCTACCTCGCTGCATGTGAGGTATTTAGGACTCAGAACACGAGAAGGAAAAAACATGAACCTCTTTGACAGTTGCTTGGCTAGCTCTAATAAAAAATCAGGTGGTTACTTGATAAGAAAGTGGTATATTTTAAATGACCAAACAAGCCCTGCTTTTCCTAACAAGTGAAATGTGTGCTTGCTAAATAAATGAAAGAATGCCCATCTAAAAAGTCTTGCTATAAAGGATTTTAGAAGTGTAATGTCTCCGTAAAATATGTGGCATGCTGAAGGTTTTAAAGTGTTTTCCCCTGGCATTTAGTCAAGAAGGACATATGGCTTAGATCCATGTGTGGGGAATATGTGAATCCATATTGTAGTGCATAATGGCATTCTTGTTTTTGTTGTTTGTTTTTTCAACACTGCTCTCATCTACAGCGGCACCTCAAACCCAGACAAGAGAACAGCAGCAGTACTATGCTGCTGGCAGGCATCAGTGTAGCCCAGAACTATGGTCCATTGAAAGGCAACAATTGGAACATAATTAACAGTGAATTCAGGCAGCTAGTGTATTGTTTTGTGTAAATAAATTAGATATTTAATGTTTGGATGTCACTGTGTGTAGTGCATTCACTGCTCCGTTCCAGTAGGAGAATAGAACTGAAGAAGTTCAAGCGTTTGTTTGTGAAAGACTAAATAAATCCTCTCAAGGTTATTCCTGTATTTACTTTTTTACAGATAAATGTAATGACAGCTACATTAAGATCATTGTTGTGCGTCCTAGGATGCAAAAATAGTTAAATGAAAAAAGGAAATTATCATGTTTTTATAGGATATCCTCTCTAATGTAAACCCACCGTTATACTGTAACAGTGAGAGAATATTCTTTGCTGCATGCTGGAAGCCAGAACTGGAATATTTTAAGGTTTTGTACATATATCAGCGTTGTGTAAGGGTCTTGGTCCTTGGATGGTCCTTGATCTCTAAATGCACTAAAAGCTATCATCAGTAAGCCTTAATATCCTGAGAGACTAGTCTTAAAGGAGTCTGAGCGGCAGTTATGGCTGGAGTATCAACACTGCACCGCGGTGCCTACCTATCGATCATTTCCAATGTAATTCTGTAGGGTAGCCCAATCAGCAAGCATATTACAGGGGAAGCATTCATGACGCCAGCCTTCTGGGATAACTGCCTCCTTTTCTGACGCATACAATAAGGAGGCATTGGAAAATGGTACAGGCAACTGCTATGCCATGACTAATTCCATAGTCTGTTTTCATGTGCAAGCTTGAATAACTAACTGTATTTTCTTGTCTTGTAGTCAATTCTGCGTTTTGTATTATTAGTTGTAGAGGGGTGGCTGCAAAAGAATTGAGTCTTTTATTTATTTTATTGAAGTAACACAACTGGTGTGTTGTATTCCTGAGAAGTGAAATACTTTATGCCTGAATGGTGATTATGCAGAAAAGGCAGCCAGAAATGAGTATCTTTGAAAGCTTGATGGTTAATTCTTGTCATTTTCTGCCAATAATCCATGTTGCGGATTATGAGATATAGTTACTGTATTGCAGTGAGGATACGGTTTACGTTTTAGAAACGTCTGTGTTTTACTTTTGTTTTACGATTTTTGTCATAGCTTTATTGTCAGTATTTTTGAGTTGTATGTAATGTGAAGGTTTTGTATGTGTTGTTCATATTTTGAAGGAAACTCATTAGCACATCATTTGTCCTGTATTAGGATGTTTTTGCTGCATTAATCCTGCATTAATGCTGCAGTCATTCCTGTTTGCAGATGCTTTTATTATTTCTTGTTACCTGTTTAGTGTGCACATTTGTTTGTTATGGTTCTGATTTTTGTCAAACTAAAATCTGTTGTCTTAGGTGGTGGCTGTTTTTTTAGAACACCAAGAAAAGTTCTACATTATTTTTTTAGTTCACCTACCCTCGACAATGATAGACACAGCCATCAATATCATAGAACTCGACTACGAAATTAAATTTTAAAAATGGACAGATGAAACATGCTCTAGAGTGAAATCTGTGCGTTTCATGGTCTGTTCATAGTAACTGTCAAAATAAGCAAATGGAAATGACTTTGCACATGAGGGAACATTTCAGAGGCTGAATCGTCTTGTAGGCTCCATGGCATGCATCAAGGAAGAATAATATGGTGATGTCGTTATCTGCTCAAATTGCAAGATGATGCCATAAGAATGTTTGCCAGTGATTTGTCGAGAGTGGCATGGAACCTCAAGCTCGCCTGAAATCACAATCTACCCTTCTGTACAGATGTACAGAGACCAAAGACATTTCTATGCAGAAATTGGGGAATCCTCTTTGTACATTTTTTTGAAATGGACATTTCCCCTTACAGCATCCTAGATTGCATGTGGTAATAGAACATTTTGTTCTGTGTAATACAAAGACACGTGACATTTGGTAGATTGTACATTAAGCCCCTGTCTACCACTACAAATAGCTGGCAGTCATAGACACGTAATGGCTTCATTAATCATCATCATAACTAACAGCTCCAGTGCTGACTTAGGGCACTCCTGATCCATTGTTAATTCTGTTGTCTGCTTTAGAGATGTTCGCATTTGGTCTGTTTATCTAAAAAGGGCTGCAGTATTCAGTGCAATGTAAATGTTTTTAAAAAAAAAAAAAAAAAAAAAACCCCAGAGATGAAATAAACATGAATTCAACTTGAATTAATGTCTTTATTCTTTGTGGACAAGCATCTACATTTTGTGCATGTCATGACGAAAGAGCTTCACACTTAGTGTCAAAATACATTTTTGTATTCTGGAACATATTATTTTCATTGATATAGTACAACCACAAAACAGTACACCACAGTCAATTTTATTAACACGTGAGATATTAGCTGACAAGGCACATCAAGATCCTCAAACTGAAGGAAGCTTGAGTCAACTTCTCCCTTACTCAGCAGCTAAAGGCTGCTTTTAAGTGCGCTGTTACAAAACAAACAAATTACACAAGATTCTCTCAGAATACGTCAATGTCTATAGTAGATTTTGTGCGTATGTTTAAATTGGGAAGGCTTGGTTACAGCCCGCAGCCCCTGGTTGGTTAATACGAAGGCCTGGGGCGGGGATTCATCCAATCACATGTGCTCCGGATGATGCTGCAGGCAGGTAATGAACTCGTTCACGGCTCGGCCTGCGAAGCAGATCTGGTAGACGGCCACGAACAGCGGAAACCTGTTTAGGAAGTTCAGAATACGATCAGCTTCCATCACTGCCAAATCTTCCACAGACTCCTGCTGAGCTGTTCTCTTTCGTTTCACATTAAAGAGGCAACTTGTAAATACTCCTTCCGCCTGCATCCAAGACGGACAAAGCCAGCTGTATGATATTTCAACTTGAGGAAACATTGTTAGCTTAAGTTGTGGGTGCCAGCAGCATCACACAGCTGACACCACGAAGCTTACAAACAAACTAGGTACAGCAAAGCTGTAGGAGTAAGAGAAGGGTAATTGTTACATGACTAATACTGAAAAGGAAGGGCTTCACCCACTTCTCAACCATATTCCTCTTCTGAAGGATCTTGAAAACCTCTGCCGAGGTCTGCGGACCTTGCAACTTCTGCCCGTTCAGCATCTCGGCTTCCAGCTCTTCAATAGACTGGGGAAGGTACACAAACATGACTGGGACATGCTTCGGGTAAAACAGCCACAGCCTCAGAAACGCAACATGAAAAGACCCTTGTTACAGAGTTTTGGGCATGTGTTTTTTTTTTTTTTTTGCCTGTTGGCATTTATCAGCAGAAGTCTTCTATCCCTACATTATACTTTACTGAGGAAATTAAAAACAATTTCCTGAAGGGGAAAAAACAACATTCAAAAGACTACACCTAATTCAAACTGTAAGTGACATACTGTAAGTGACAAACACATACTGCTTGCACAACAGTTTGGAAACTGATTCATACGGCGCTGTGCAAAGTGTCTTACAGACTTTTACAGTCCTATAAAGATAAGATAAACAGATGAAAGATATATAGATAGATACACAGATATAAAAACTGCTCCAGAGTTGTACTGCTGCATAAAGAAGGGAAAACTAGTGAAACCTTGCATTTGAGTGAAATGTTGCTTTTTACCTACCAGTTATTTTTGAACAAAACCATCATTTTCTTTCCTATTCCAGGCACCTTCTCAAATTCCTAACAATTAAAATCATCGATAATCCCACTTCTAGCTATCCATTAGCTACATAGCGGTATTACTTCTATTCAATACTAAGTATCATGCATAAAAGATATTGTGGCAACTTTTATTACTTCTGGATCATTTACCATTCGCTAACAATGCAGTTTTAGTTTCCTCATGCATCACAGTAATGTAACATTGAGATATCTCTGTAGCACTGTAGTTATCTCATGGACTACTGACTTAGAAGAGTCTTGGGGTACCCCCGTTTCTGAAGTGCAACGGGGTGATTTTGTCACACCTCAGCAATAAACAGAGTTCTTAAATCACTAATTGCATAGAAAGACACATCAAATGGCTTGAATTGTAAACCAGCAGCTGACTGAAAGACAGTCAGCGTCTGATTTACACACCTGGAACAAAAGAGTCTCTGTTCTTAATGATTTGAATTCATTACATTACATTATTGGTATGTAGCAGATGCTCGTATCCGAAGCGACTTACATCGGTTACAGTTTTTTTTTTTATGGTGTTATCCACTTATACAGCTGGATTGAACCGACAACCTTTTGGTTACCAATCCTGCTCCTTAACCACTATGCTACACTGCCACTCACACTGTGTGAGCACAAGCAAATTCACTGTGGCACAAGAAAAACCAGCTGACCTCTGCTGCCCTCCAGGTACACCGGGTCCCTAACCCTAATGCAGAATAATAAACACACCGCACAGCTCACCTTGGAGCTCTTGGCAAAGGCCTCGGCCACACGCCGGTTGCGCCCCCCGTAGCAGGTGGTGATGAGGTCGGCCACGCCGCAGCTTTCCAGGAAGGTGGCGGAGCTCACGTCCCCTCGGCAGAACATTCGGGCGAAGGCCACCATCTCCATCAGCCCCAGGCGGATCACCGCCGCCTTGGTGTTGTCCCCAAAGCCCAGGCCATCGCAGAACCCCGCCCCAACAGCCACGATGTTCTTCCAGGAGAGAGGAGTGTTTAGCCGTAGGGCTTGGGATGCTTCTTCTTGCTCAGCTCGTTTAGCAACAATGTGGTAAAGCAAGGGGCACTGCCAAGAACTCTAAGATCTGCACTTAACATCCACCCTCTAGCTTATTTTTTAAAGCAATATCAAAAATAAGGACCCATATGTCAGCTGATCTCTATCATGCTAAATTTGTATAGCACATATTAAATACGGTATCTTTTACAGTAGTTTATAGTTGAGTGTAACACTTATGTTTTGTTATGGACATGACAAAGTGTCCTCTTATGTTTACTGCTTTTGGTTTGCTTTAGTTTAATAGCACATGGCACATATTGAAATTGCAGCTACCAAGCTAACTGCTAATGCTCCAGTCATCGGTTTAGTACCTTTTCTAGTGTCCACTAATATTTTTACATGCAGTAAAACAGTGCATACAATCTCTCCATATACAGTTCTATATTGGGAGAATATTAATCCATGTCTGTACCTTCAGAGCTCCACAGAGTTCGACTGTATCGCTTTCCTTCACCACAGTGATTCTAAAATTTGGGGTCTGCAGCAGCTCTTTGAAGATCAAGCCATTCTCGTGGTTTTTGGCCCCTGGAGATTAAACACAATATTGTGGCCATGTCATACAAAAGGGACACACGATTTCATGAAACATTTCGCTATCCTACAGGGTGTCCTATAATAAACATTTATTTTACATAATCCTACAGAGTGTCCTATAATATCCATTTATCTCCTTGGTGTTAATACTGAGAAACAGAAACAAAAAAATCTAAATACTATGTTTATGTTATGTTTCTTAGTAATCATCATGCGTATCAGTAACATCATTCTTATCCTTTACATAATTCTTTGTGCAGAAAATAAAGATGCATAAACCATTATCTCATGGTATGGCATTACTGACTGACCACTCTGGGGAGGGTGCTACAAACACCTCCATTCAGTTGCTACGTTTCATATTTTCAAGTCTTACTTCAGAGACCTTTTATCAAATTCCCAAAGGCACCTAGTTACAAGCACTGGTCCAACATGGATCATAAGCAGTATGTACCAATGGTGGTTTCACAGAACTTCTCATCAGCCACCTCATTGGCAATGTTGGCACCCATCAGCACACTGACATCAATCCCCATCTTTTCTCGGATGATGTCAGAGATGAGCTTCAGACCTTCCGGGCCTTCATCAATACCCTGCATACAGATCACAGGAGACATACAGCTTCCTGTTTGTGCCATCTAACCAATACCAGTGGTTGGGAGGGAAATTCTGTTGAGATCCAATACAGGGCAAGCAGAAGTGGCCAAATTGCTAAGATATGACACAAATACTCTACATTACATATAAGGTACTGTTATCATGATGATTATGTCTGTGTGTAAAATACTGAACCTATTACAGATACAACATTAGAAATTACATGAGAAAAGTGTTTCGGGTTGGTACTATCATCTAGTGCAAGTTCACATCTAATTCAATATGTCATACATCATCTTTTCTCGAGTTGGATCATACACACATGTAAAAGAAATCCCCAACATCCAAGAATTATGTCCAAACCACTGGCTGTAAAATCCATGCAGAATGCACAGGCATAGCAAAACGTCAATGTTCCTCAATATCACTCAAAAACTTTTCCTTTGGGGGGCTTGTTTCCACCTTTGTACAAATATGCCCACATAAACCGAACGCAGGGAGGAAAAGGGTCACACATCTCACTTTAATGAGGGAGATCCCAATGGCGCCTGCCTTGACATTAGGCTTCATCTGATCACACAGCTTTCCAATAAATTGGTGGGGAATGACAAAGACCAAGATGTCTGCCCCCATCGCAGCCTCAACAATTTCTGGCACTGCAACCTTCAAAAAAGAAAAGACAACATTGCTGCTGTTTATTTCACAGAAAAATCTTGCAGTGTGATATTTCCAGCATTCACAGAGACCTCTTTGGCTCTATCTACACTTATGACACACTATATCACTCCTTGTATAAAACATGTTCTTTTTGATGTATTATCATTACAACTATGTAGGCCCTCAGGGTTTGATGAAATCACAGACAAATTGTATGTGATTTATATGTCCATGGCACTCATTCAAGTAGGCAATGCCATTCTATTCTGAGCTGCAATGAGTTATCAACACTTAGTTTTGTATGGTTAGACTATGAGGCACCATGTGGTGCATAATTCACACTTTACCTTTCACACACTAATATGACATTTGAACACACATAAAAACATTCTCCTATTCATGGGAAGCATACAGTCTTCTGAAACCCTTGTAAACTCATATGAAATGCTCACTCTCTATTACACATAACCTATTTCTCCAGTTACCAGCTTCAATTACTTCTGAGTATTTTTTTTTGCATTTAGCCCATTGTGCTGACTATATCACTATTTCATTTGACCTGTTGTTTTAGCAAGCTCTTTACTGCACAAGTAAATCTAATAAAGAGGATGCTGTCTTTCTTTTAGACATGATTTGTTGTGTCAAAAACATTCAGACAAATGGAAAAGACAATAGTAATCTGGTGAGCCTTTATAGGGATCTTTATAAACATGCATGGACAGTCTCTGCTTTGCTCTCCTGTCGCAATCTACTAACAGAAATGCATGGAATTTCTGAAACAACGTATATTAATTATAGATTATAAATGAAACGACCAGTCCAGCAACACCCTGCCCTGAAATCAATTTCAACCAGTGCTCCATGTCGGCCTTAACATGACATTTGTTTTGACCAAATGAGTGAGCGTGTTTCTCCTGGCGTCAGTTGGCAGAGAATTTTTAGGTGCTTTAGCACTGAACACAACAGTGTACAGACACAGGGTCCACCTGAAAGTTAAGTTGCAGGCCTTTACAGCAATTTGCCATAATGACTTACACAGTGGTCACGGACACTTCAGGAAACACAACCCAGAACTGATGGGGCATATGTTCTTGAGTCTGTGCCTGTAGACGCTTATTGTAGCGTTCCACTGTTTATGATTCCCAGTGCTGCAGGGGGAGTTAAAGGACAGTCGTCTTGCCAAAAAGTTCCACCCTGACCCCACCCCTTGTATCAAACCGGTAAGTGCAGCAAGTAGATTTCAGTTTATCAGGAAGGAATTTCACTTGCAAAATATGTCTCTTGGGCATACACATGAAATGTCCTGTACATGCATACAAAAAAAACCACGCACCTACTCATATGAAATGCTCCGAAACACACACACACACTTGAACCATCACATTTGTGTATGTATTTTATATATGAATGTAAGTGTTCTACAGGTCTGTGTCAACACATGACTATACATTCAACTCTTACATGCTTGTGTGTGAGTGTTTCATATGTGCGTGAACAAAGTTTTAATTACACACCTATTCATATGAAATGCTCATACATATGAATCTAAAAAAAAACATATTTCATATTTTGCACGTGAACATTTTATACAGGCCAGGCTGCATTTGTGCCAATCGTCAACAGTATGGGGATGCGTGCAACGTTTCATCTGACGGTGTGCGAGGGTACCATGTGTGTGTGCGGGCAAAGTTTGAATTATGCATCACACGGCGCCTCCTGTCACAGACATATGTTATCATATTTAGCCATGTTTTCGTTGAAGCGTCTGAACTAACATACCATGTGATTCTGTGTGGAACACCACTTCCACAATTTAAAACGTCCCTCTCCTTGCACAATGTTTCGAAAGGAACTGTGGCAAAAGAGACGCTGACAAATCAAAAC
The DNA here is from genome assembly GCF_013368585.1 of Megalops cyprinoides. Lineage (NCBI taxonomy): Eukaryota > Metazoa > Chordata > Actinopteri > Elopiformes > Megalopidae > Megalops > Megalops cyprinoides. The sequence continues at coordinate 27,232,390 of NC_050596.1, forward strand.
TATAAGCATAGTCTACATACCACGTTTTTTGGAATCTTGTGTCCTGGAAGATATTTGACATTTTCGTGCTCTGTATTAATGATTTCAGTCAGCTTTTTGCCATTAATCATCTCCTCATATACCCACATGTTCACTATGGGGTCAAATCTGTTGGACCCCTTTGCATTGTGGCCAATAATTTTAGCAATCGCCGAGCCCCTGAAAAAAGGGAAATAACAATTCTGTTACAGTTTATATTAAAAAGAGTTAATTCAAACGACTGATTCTACAACATGATGCCTAGCACGACATTTTCATCCAACCAGCTAATAGCATGCAAACAGCAGTACTTCGGCTAACTATATTTATCTCAGTGAGAATCACATCCGTTTAACATAAAAACTGAAATTTCGGTCAATCCCATTATCGATTTTGTCCAAGTAAACGGGACCTGTATAGGCTGCTAAATTAATACCACGACTCACGTTCTTTGCTAAACTCCTTAAGCATCAGACTACATAGCTTCGTGGAACAACACATTGAGAAAGTACTACGCAACTCAACGTCGTACTAATTAACCTTAAAACATCTTGCATACAAACTCAGTGGATTTACCAGTTCCCGGATCCGACGATGCACACTTTCTTTCCTGGCATTGTAGCGAGGTAATGAGTACGCTCTCCTTAGCTTTGCACTTAAAAGACGGTAACAACTGACCGAATGTCGGCTCAAACGACGTTCTTGTTTACGTTTGAGCTCTCAACTTCCTGACACGCCTGTTTAAAGAAAAGACCATTTCGCTATGTTAACGATGGAAGTCGAGTGAGCCGAGCCGAGCCGAGCCTTATGCGAGTGCGCCTCCCTTTACCTGTTGCACTCTATACAGCATTGTTCCCTTCGAGCAATGTTCGGCATGACCCGCATGTTAAGTCTTGCCTCAACCACATCCAATAGAAATACGAGATTCATCTTTATGGCTAACACCGCCCCTGCCTAGCTGGCACGAAGTGAAAGGCAGCGGGCAGATTTTAGCGAGTTTAGGCTACAGCCTGCCCGTACGTGTTAGAAAAAAAAGAAAGTTGCCCTGTACTTCTCAGAATCTGAAAAACGTCGTGTTTCAACCCGTGAGCACTTCTCTGAGCCTCTGTCAAATTACTCCTCATCCAAACAAAGGGTGTGAGTTAACACAGTTAGACTCTGTATCAATGCATAAGTAGGTGAGTTAGAGGGTCAGTTAGTTCCATGAAAGCTTACACTGAATCAGGGTAGCTGTCTTCCTCCGCCTATGCTCAGAATATATAAAAAAAGATCTCATTCAATCAGATCCTCATTTAAAACATTCAAGTCAAGGACACTGGCCATTTTAGCCATGAAGTTTCTATAATGTTGGCATTTGACATTATAAATGTAAAAGCTGGTAAATGTATGTTATGTTGTGTTTTTGTTAAGGTTGTTGGGTCTTGTTATCTTTGTGAGTGCTGGAAAGAGGGCCAGAGAAAATATATACAAACAGCTCTAACAGGAAGTATACTACCAGTCGTGATATCCGTTCCATCAACAAGGCAGGCAATACTTCATGTGCTACAGCGCTAATCTTCTTTCTGATATCACGTGTGAGGTATTTCACACTTATTCAGTCTGGAGAATGTCAAAGCTTGCAACTCTAAAGTTAAGGCTGTGTCAGCTCTGAAAATCACCACCAATGTTGTTTCTGATCTCACCAGGTCACTTGTTACCTGGTTTTACAGCAGCAACAGCACAGCTCATGAAATGGTTGTGTTAACCTACTGTCCTAGAGAACAATGAACACGTGCATGTTGGCGCACTACCTTTTTCATCACTGCAGTCCCTGAAGATGCTTCTAAACTTAAACTTACCTTGCTTTATATTCAGGTGCATTTAAATGTGAAATACTCAACTAGATATACATGTAAGAACACTTGCTAAGATGAAATGAAGTACTATTTGTGTGCGTGTGTGTGTGTGTGTGTGCGTGCGTGCGTACATGCATGTGTGTGTGTGTTGCCAATTATTGAACATACTCCTATAGGCCGAAAACCAAGCTTCCCTAAATTATCATATAATTTACATTCAAGTGCTGAAAGTGATGCTACTGTGGCTACCCGAAGGAAAACTTCATTACAGACTGGCAACGTTTGCTCTCTCCAGACCGCCAAAGACATCTGTCCCTGTGAAACATTATCAGTGTGTATTTGTTAGAGTAATTTGTAATGCCAGCCCTAATATAATATTAACATTTCTTCTCAGGTCATTGCTTACATAGTAATAGCAGTGAATCCAGGAAGATGTTGCCCAAATTTGGAGGGAGAGTGGGGCAGTGGATGGGGGTGGACAGTGAAGTGAGTGACATGGAAATGTTTGTTCAGGTGAAGTCAGTGCTCTTTTAGGGACAATCCTGATAGAGACAGAGGGAGTGAGGGTGAGAGAAAGGTGGTACAACAACAAAGTGGATTCATATCGGTAGTTTGGCCTGTCTGTTGCTGGTTCACCCTGTAGTCCTCACACCTCAGTATGCTGAAGTTTCTGCTGACTCTCTGCCTGTTCCTGCAGACTGCAATAACCAGAAGCACCGATGACCTGTAAGTGGATTGTTTGTAATAGCCAGTACTGTTGGCTTTTTCATAAGGAATGTAACTTTTTGACCGGAGCATGTCAGTATGTATCAGGTTGTAGCATAGTGTGAATTTTAAAATGAACATCAGATGTGATCATTTTTCATTACAATTGATGGACAGTTTTCTGCAAAACTTTTATTGTTAGATATTCAAAATGGCTTCAACGTTTAGGCTTAGACTTAAAGTTGTTACTTGAGTTGCTGTCTGTTCTTTTAAAATTGTTCTTTTAAAAAACTGTTTCTCATTCTCTCCATAAGTGTGTACCAATTCCTCAGTGCAGTTACTGTAGTTCTTCCAGAACTTTTTTTATGTACATTATTTTTTCCACACATTTCCAGACATTTTTGGTTATTTGTGAAATAAATACTTCATGATACCTTTCCACTTTTAATATTCTTTAAAGAATTTACCTGGTGACAGTAACATCCCAAACAGTAGGAGGCAGCAAGGAGACACTATGTGCCCAGATTCATCATGCAAAGGAGCCAGTTTCCTTTGTGGTAACCCTGGAAATGGAAGATGGAGGCAACACCACTCTGCTGGAGGAGCTGGCTGTGGCACAGTTCTACCGCTGTGTGCAGTTCCGGGTTTGTTGGACAAGCTTTGTTGTATCTTTTAGTTTCATGCATCACAAAGGAAAGGACATTTATGGGGTGGCAACATAGCCTAGTGGTACTGGGGATGTAGAGTTGGGCTGCAGGTTCAGTTCTATAGAAAGCCTTGGGGCAAGAGACTCAGTCAAATTGCTCCAAGTAAAAATTCAGGCATTTGAATTAATGTGTAATAATGCTACTAAAGGTAATGAAGGATGGGATTATTATGTGACATCACCAACTGTTGTTTTATTAGAAAAAAGAAGAAATGTGAAATGCTTTTATTGTTTTATTTATTTTATGTGGTTTTGTTGTTTGTTTGCCCCTGAATTGCATTGCCATTGTATGTTCAACATTTGCCACCCCAGGTAGTTGTTTTTTGTATGTGCATTTCAAGTTAAAATAATAAAAAAAATATATGGTCATAAAAAAGTTAATGAAAAGCTGAAAAATAATATTAATGAATTATGATAATTATTAGTAGTAATACATTCCTCTTCCCTCTAATGCTAGGTTCCGTTGGTAATTATTGATACTGTTGCCAGAATTCGTGCTACTGTACAAGTTGGGGAGACATCTTTGAACAAGACAACCAAAATCCTTATCCAACGAAGACCCTTAATCAGTGTCATACAGACAGACAAGCCCATTTACAAACCAGGACAGACCGGTAATTTTAAATTGTCAGATTGTCAGAATTACACTCTTGATATGTGTTGTGAAAATGCAACGGTCATTCATAAGCAATAGTCGAGGTGTCCATTAAAATATTCAGATGGTGTCTGTATAAAGGATGACAAACAATGCAGAAGATATTATTGCCATAATAAATACAATAAATAAGTGCCTTAAAGCATGTAACAGTAAAAAATAACTCCACCTGAAGTAAGCCTGAAGAATTGCATATCATGTTTTAAGTGACTTGTAGTATGTGTTTGTGTTATACATTGTTTTGCTCTTCCTTGGTAAAAATTATAGTGAAATTTTCCTTGCCAGTAAAACTTTCTCTCTTTCTGTCTTATTCCAGTGAAGTTCCGCATTGTCTCTATGGATTCCAATTTTTTGCCTGCCAACGAAGTGGTAAGACATTTTGTGTGAGAATACATGGAAAAGGCAGAGAAGCAATGTCAGCATGCAGCAGTGAAGAACAGAACATTAATGACAGTCATTTAGGGACATTTATCTCAGCTCTAAAGATGGTCAAGATCGTACTTTAAATGTGTGCCTCAGAAATGGCCTGTTTAGTAATAATGGAGAGAGTTGGTGAACTGAGATGGTTAGGGAGGGGGTAGAGTGTTTGAGAAAAGGCAACATTCATTTGGTCAGAGTTCAATCAGACAAGTTTTTGTTTGAACAGAACCTCTAAATAAATAAATGTCTGAGGCCTGTGTGCCAAGGGTCAGGAACAAACTGGTAGAAATTCATTTGGGTGATGAAGCAAAGTTGGAGTAACAGGAAATGTTGATGCACACGAGTGGGCTAAATGGTATCATTTACCCTCTGCTTTTCTTTTGCAGTTTCAGACTGTGGAATTGTTGGTGAGGCATCCTCAACAGCTGTTGCCGTTTACCTTAACCCCACCCCTACCACCACTTTTATGAAGTTAATGCTTGAAGAAAACTAAGTTTCCTCAGATATAATATGCTTCTCTTTGTGCTGATGTATCTTTGTTTCTTCATGTTCATGTCTGTTAGACTCCCTGTTTAATTGTGTATATGTCTGTACACCCCCTGGGCTTCTCTGTCTATGTCCCAACGGTTGCTGAGTGGAAGGGTGAGAGCAGGTACCACAATTAAGGGTGGAAAGAACGTCATAGCAAGAAAAGTTGGGGCACTAGGGGACACAAATGTACTGTACTAAATGTGACATGTAAATTAGTTTCTCTCTTGTATTACAATTAAGTTTTCCCCCTAAGCAGGAGGGTGGTGGAGTATCACTTAAACAGTTCCTGTAATTACTGACATCACACGTGAATTTTTGCAGAATGAAGCCGCTGTAAAAGAGTGTCCTTCGGACTTTTGATATGCTATCTATAGAGGGACTGTGTACTGAATTATTTATCTAAGCTGTCTAGTTTAGTGGGACAAGAGGCGCTTCCTGGCTGGGAAGCCAGGCACATACTCAGTGCAGACACTCCCAGGGAGGCATTGCCAGTCTGTCTGCAGACTACTTTCACAGAAGAATACACTTTCGAGCACCACCTCTCTTAGTTTTAACTGGAAATGACTGTGTCTCCTTTCATTTACATTTACATTGTTTTCATTTAGCAGATGTTCTAACACAGTGTGATTTACATGTTAGTGCACATAAAAAGGCTGGATGGTAGCATAGCCACAAAAGTTATCCATGAGACAACAGGAAGAGCAGCATTGTATAAAAAAGCCAACATTATGCCACATGTGGGGGGACAATGTGAAAGGAGTCAAAAGTTATAGTGCTAGGGTCCCGAGTGGTTCAGTTAGTAAGGTGTTCTTTCTGAGTGTAGACTGAGCCCTATGGCTCAGTTTTGATCTCGCTGTTCTCAGACACTTTGCAATTCATCAGGTATGTTACACACGTAACAAGGTACCTGTGAGTTGCTTGGATGACTGTGAGTGAGGCTCCTATCCTCCAACTGAAGCCCAGTTCACTCTGGTGTGCTGTGTGACCTGTAGTGAGAGAATTAGCTGTCATATCAGAAGAATGCATCAGTCTGACTTCAGCTCTCTTGCAAAAGTGCACACAAACAAGCTCAATGTATAGTTAATGATTCCAAAACATGAAATGGGAAATAGCATTAAAAATAAAAAAATAAATAAAAACGCTATAGGCACTGGTGTGTGATGTATGACAGCGTTTCTCAGACCTCTCCTGGAGGACCCCTTGTCCTACATGTTTTAGATCTCTCCAAAGCTGATTCAAATGATCAACTCGTTATGAACTCCTGAAGCTGCTTAATAACAAACTGATCATTTGAATCGGCTGTGTTGGAGCAGGGAGAGACAAAAAACATGCAGGACAAGATGTCCTCCAGGAGAGGTTTGAGAAACACTGATGTATGACAATGATGTCCAATTTGGTGGAACTTACAAGAATTAGCGTATGGCACTGAGGTGAGAGAGAGGGGGGTGGAACAGAGGAAGGCCGTGAGTAGATATGACTAAACTGCTGCCACCTTCCCAAGCCAAAGGCAGGGAGGAGTACTGTAGCAGACAGAGGAGAAGGTGTCTGTCACTGGTTTCATGTCTTTCTCTTCCTTTCCCTTTCATAGGACCCTGTCTTCAACCGTATTGCCCAGTGGTTGAACCAGTCTACTGCCAGCGGCATATTGGATCTGTCTCACCCCACAACCCCCGAAACCAGTCAGGGTGCCTACCACATCGCCGCTCGGAACAGGGAGGGCGCCCGTGTCACTCAATCCTTTGAAATCAAGGAATATGGTCAGGAGACATTTCTGTGTCACATCCTAAAATGTTCAATCCGTTTTCGTGCTCTCACTGATTTGTAGTAGCTTAGATAGATGTTTAGATATCACACGGTCCTGCATTTTTATATATATATATGTGTGTGTGTGTGTGTGTGTGTGTGTGTTTGTAATGGCAATCATTAAGATGCTTCAGGGTGATGAATCTCGCTCTTGTGTGTTTCATATGTGCTTAAATATCTACCTTTCCCCTGACAACAGGGGAACAACCAATACCTGTATTTCCATATTCTGTTTTTTCAGTTCTGCCCAACTTTGAGGTGAAAATCCACATCCCAGATGTTATAAGCTTTGCAGACAGAGAAGTGCAATATAAGATTTGTGGGAGGTATGTGACCTTTGCGGCCATTGTTGTAGCTGTTGGCTGCTGTTGCTTTTGCCATGTAGGCTGACTGCTGTTAGCTGGTTCACTTACTGCTGTAGTGGTACATGCATGCTTTTGTGCTTGCTTTTTTTTTTTACACTGAACACAATGTAATGTAATGTACTTTGGATTAGCGTAGTTTATGTCTATAATCTACAGAATGGTAGGATGTATTTGCCCTTGAAGTAGTATTTTTCTCAACATTTACTGAACATAGAGAGATATTTTTTCTAAGTTAAGCAGGAGTAATGGGGTGGGCAGATAACTAGCTGAAGGGAGGCTTCATGAGTTTTCTCTCTCAGGGCACAAAAAGCCAGCACAGTTACCAAGTGCTACCTCTGTTTAAGGATAGCACAAGGCATGAAGAATGACAGCAGTGCTAATATTGATATTCTCCCCTGTTTTTGAGACAAGAGTGATTGATTTTAGGGGTATGGAGTGTCACAAACACAGTGGCACATGCACAGTGGTCTAAAAAGTCTGCTCATGGATTCTTTTCCTGCTCATAGTTTTTCAGTTGCAATGGGACTTTGGTGTTTCTAATACTTGTATTTATAAGAAGCATTTCCAAAAAAAAACAAAACACAAAAACGATTTCATCGGGGGAGGATAGCATTTGTAGATACTGCGCAGCCCGTGAGATTTTTTACATTTTTGTTTGTGACCTTTAAATATTTTCTGTCAAATACAGAGTGACCCAAAGGTACTTGGATAATATGGTTGAAGGAGGCCTGGGGCTGATTTACAGATAATTATATAATTTAATATGTATATATCTACTTGGAATTCATTGGTATGTTTTAAATTATGTTTTTCATGATGTATATGAAAATTTATCCCAATGGAATGTGCTTAGTTGCATATAAAAATCACAGAGCAGGTCAGTATATCTTTCAGGATGGATTTGTAAGAAGTTCCTATAGGCTTTTCAAGTGAACACTCTCACTGGGCATTATTTCTTCAGAGAGCTACATTTGATCTTTTTTAACATGGTGTTTCAGTGATATGAGTTGCATGGCCAGTGATTCTCTCAAGGTAAGTGTTGTGTGTTTGTTTTCAGGTACACCTATGGGAAGCCTGTCCAGGGAACCGTGACCGTGCAGCTCAACCAAAGGAACATTGTGTATTTCTTCTTCCGTTCCTCAGGGCTGATTCGATACTTTCAGGAGATGGTTAGGAGACAATATGGCCTCATAAACTCAGTTGTAAAATACATATTTCATTTCATGAATGGTAAAAGAGTTTATGCATGCACAACATCTAGTACAAGGAAATTTATATAAGCAAGAATGAATTTAATGTCTGTGGATGTGGCATGCTACTAATAACTCCTCAGTTTAAGTCTCAATCTGCTGTAATTTCTGAAAAATCTTTTGTCCAGGAAAGAAAACAAGTTATGATACAATCATTAGTAATGTGCCTATTTGATGTTGTGAAGTCTGCAGGAGCTGTGAGTCACCCTCTCAGTTCGGACAGCTGACAGATCTGACAACACTTTAGCTGTAGGTCCATCTCTGCTATCATCTGAGTAATGATGATACACTATTAGAGGATCTGACTGTAGGAGTAGTCTAAATGATTCTGTCCAGCACAAATGGACAGGTTACAGACACACAGGTCTGATTCCATCTTGACCAAAGTAATCTCATCCATGGGTAACTCTCTTTCTGGCCAGTACCCCAAACCACACCCTAACCCCAACCTTTACTGAATTTGTAGATCATAACTTTTAAATACATAAGCCATCGTGCCCCCAACTCTGTTTTACGTCTGTGTCTGAAATAACTGCCGGGAACCATCCTTAACAGTTTTGACACTGCTTCTTTTATAATAGTTTACCACACAGAAGTGCAGATACCTAAAATGGACCTTTTGGCCAGATTGCCAAGGTGGAGCTCAGGGTTCGAATTACGGGAGTTGGATCGGGGATGTATGACCCCCCCTAATTAAGACTTGAACCCGCCCCAAAAGAGGTAAAAACAACAGTTCGGGGGGGGGGGGGGGGGGGGGGGGGGGGGGGGGGGGGGGGGGGGTCGAAACATTTATAAATCCTTCTTACCTGTAATTGTAAATATTACAAAGTATGGCCCACTTTAGGGGTGTCTGAAATCGTATTACAATATTCTTCCAGGCATGAATATGGGAAATATATTGTAATATTTACAATTACAGGTAATTACAGGTAACATTTACAAATGTTTCAACCCCCCCAAACTGTTGTTTTTACCTCTTTTGGTGGGGTTCAAGTCTTAATTAGGGGGGTCAGACCCCCCCCATTCCCCCTGTAATTCAAAACCTGGTGGAGCTGCTGTCCTGGGAGTATCTGGCTCTTGTGTCTGCAATGATGTTTTGATCCAGATACTCCCTATTCTTACATTGCAGTTTCAGCAGGACTGTGTGCATTTCCTGTCAGCATTTCTTGTCAGCACCTTGGGAAAGTCTTTGTACAGATCCAGATTAGCTCCGGTGTTCAAACATGACCTGTATTGCAGGCTTCATCTTTCCACACTTATCTGACCCCTGTCGATATGCGATTGTTTCATCTAGATCAAAACTGATGAGACTGGATGTGCCACACATACTATCAAGCTGGAACAATTTGGATTGGGTTATAGCTACAGCTTGGAGGTGGAGAGTGAGATGGTGGAACATGGAACAGGTAAGGATTGCTATGATATCTCCTATAGCTCTGAATTAAAGTCAAAATAACAAAGTAAGTAAAAACCCAAAAATCTTTGTCAGATATTGTTCAAACTTATCTGGGTATTGCTCTGAGTTCAGATAGTACATTACATTACATTATTGTCATTTAGCAGACACTCTTATCCAGAGCGACTTCCATATTGACTGTTCTCAGTTGATGTACTCCCAGTGAGCATATCACACTAAACAGCCAGTTAAACTCTCTTCAGCACTAAGTCCTCCAAGTGAGAGGCAGGTATTGTAGTTTGGCAGGTTTAATGTAGAAAACTGTGAAACTATGAAATACAGCAATGGAATGTACCAATAATCAGTAAATAAAGTTCACATTGATTTGCAACATAATGCATTTCCCCTTACAAGTAAAAAAGTAAATATTATATAGTTATAACTCATAGCTATTCTTTATTAGGGAACAGGATATGTTTAATATGAAGTAGCTATGCTAACAAATAATGAAGCAACAGCAATTAAAGGTGCTATTGGCTAATAGATAATATGTAAACAAACATGTGTGGTAGATGTTTCACTTACTGATAATGCCACTTCGAGGGTTATAAGGAAAGGATTGTTTGAGATTGCTGTCTAAACATGTGAATTAAGTGTACACTTGTAGTGTACACTTGAATGCAGTAACATAACACTGGAAATACTTCCTGAATGAACTGACAAAGGATGTTGGTTAATCCTTCATTACAGAGGTCACTAATTGAACTTGAGCTCCAAAACACATATGTTACAATTTTACATGCTATCCATTTATACAGCTGAATATTTGCTGATGCAATTGTGGGTTAAGTACCTTGCCCAAGGGTACAGCAGCAGTGCCCCAGCAGGGAATCAAACCTTTTGATTACAAGCCCTGCTCCTTACCACTATGCTACACTGTAAAATAACATAAGGTTATTTTATGTCAGATACCAGAAAACAACTGCATGCTAAATACATATAAAGTGGATTTGACAATGGCGGTTATTTTAAGAGAAACGGTAGTACGTTTTTTAAGACTGTCCAAAAAAAGAATGAATCAAAGCGGAGTAATTATTCATCATATCTAGTGTCAAGGCAAGCTGATGACAGATTGCAGTATGAACATGGTGACTTTCTTTTTCAGGTGTTATTGTGAAAGCTGAAAGAAAAGTGCTGGTCAAAACTGATAAGCTTTTGTTTGAGTTTCAAGATGCCCCCATAAACTTCAAGCGTGGAATAGAGTATGAGGGAAAGGTAACCCCATATGCCATTCTCATGTACTCCATTGTGAAATAATGTTTCTCTTTGAGAGTGCATCAGACATTTACTAGCCATGGGAGGCTTTAAAACAATGACAATGATTGATGCCTTTTTGATTTAAAATTATTTCATCTGTTTTTTCAATCCATATTAAAAGGGAACACCCACTACATTACATTATTTTCATTTAGCAGGCACTCTTATCTAGAGCAAAATACATAGGTTATAGTTTTATCCATTTACACAGACTGATATTTACTGAGACAACTGTGGGTAAATTTCTGCCTAAGGGTGCCACAGCAGTGCCGCGGCAGGGAACTGAACCAGCAGCCTTTTGGTTACAAGCCCTGCTCCTTACCAGTATGCCTCACTACTGCCCCAATAGCATAAATTGATTTATTGTTGGTAGGGAACCTGGTAATTGGGAACCAGAGTATATGCTCTGTGTCGGCTTGAGGTCAATCAGAGCAGCAAACACAGGCCATCCACACATTGTTAAGATCCCTTTATCTGCACAGCCTTGTGATTCTGAACCACAATACTGGGTTCTACTACATATGTAATATTAAGTGATGATGTGTCTGTCCTGGTCACAGCTCAGAGGGGTTGTAGTAATTTACAGAAATATGGATTTTGACTGGGTTTCTGTAAGAAAACAATGGCTATGGTGTTTTTTCATGTTTTTTTTTTTTTTTTTTTTTTTTTATGAAGTATGAAGTCAGATCTGCGAAAGAGCCAAAGTCTGTGTTTAAATAATAAGTCTGACTGCATATCACATCTGCCATTTGTTTTCAGGTCATTGTGAAAAATGTACCCTCCTTCCCTGTGTCCAACAAGACCATCTCCCTCTCTGCCGCATACGGATACACAGGCAAGACTGAAACCTGGACACTGACAACTGACATTGAGGGAGTGGCTCGCTTCTCATTGGACACCTCTCTTTGGGAAGACTTTGTCACATTACAGGTCAGGCCCCTTCTTTCTCTCTGTCTTTGACTTTTCCGTGCTTCATGAGAAAAGAGGGAATCTGCAGAAACAGATGTGTGTGGTCATACAAGCTGATACGTATTCACTGGCTTCACGTCATCACAGTATGATGATGGATGGCTGCATTTTGTTGTTTCACGACAGGGGGAAGGACTGTCCTGATCAGATGTTGAGCACCAGACTTGTGAATGAATTTGTTTTATTTCTGTGCCCTAAATACAGGCATATGACCACATGGAAACCTCATCAACAGGCTATGCACGTACAGACTATGAAAAAGCTGTCCATCATGTCCATGAATTTTATTCAAAGAGTCAGAGCTTCATGACAATCAAACAGGCCGAAGGACCACTTTCTTGCGATCAAGACAGTCAGGTCCTGGTGCGCTACTTCCTCAAGGGAGAGGAGCTTAAGGGTCATGAGGTCATGGACTTTTTCTACCTGGTGAGTTCTCATCTTCAAACAAGCAGGTTTTCGTCATGCTCATACACCTTTTAGATTGGGAGAGAATGTGCTCTTTTAGGGGGAACAAGTTTACCTGGGAAAGTTCCAGAACAGCAGGAAGGCGGAAGTAACCACAAATATCACAATACCAGTGCGGAAGAGTGGAGCCAGTGTTTGGTTGTTGTTGTTCTTTTTTTTCCATGGTTAGTTTCGTGAACACATTTTAACCACAAGTCTAATCAGCTGGTAGTTTAGGCTTCCCCTTCTCAGCTAGCTGCTCAGCCACTCATTAACTGAGCAGCGCATTTATTGGGTGTGTCTGCACTGAAGCGCCAGTGGAATCGGCAGCCTTGTCTCAAACTCGTCACGCAAAGACGTGGTCGTACAAAGACAAAGGAGTCTATCTACAGCATCCCATTAGGGGAGGTCACTGGGGGATGCCCTGCTTCATCACAATCCTATAGTGTAGTTATTAATTATCTATGTGCATCTAATCCCATGCATTATACACTGCCTGGCCAAAAAAAAAGTTGCTGTTTGGATTTAAATAAGCAAATGATCTGGGGTTGCTTCAATTGGTCAGGTCTAGGCTCAGCAACATTATGTGGCAATAAAATGAAGTTAGCTGAGTACCTGAATGTACTGACCAAGTTATCCCATCAATGGATTTTTTTCTTCCCTGATGGCACGGGCATATTCCAAGACAACAATGCCAAGATTCATTGGGCTCAAATTGTGAAAGAGTGGCTCAGGGAGAATGAGGAATCATTTTCACACATGAATTGGCCGCCACAGAGCCCTGACCTTAACCCCATTGAAAGTCTTCGGGATGCGCTGGAGAACACTTTACGGAGTGGTTCGACTCTCCCGTCATCAATACAAGCTCTTGGCCAAAAAGTAATGCAACTCTGGAAATAAATGTTGTGACGTTGCATAAGGTTGTCAAAACAATGCCACGGCAAATGCGCACCATAATCAAAGCTAAAGGCGGTCCAACAAAATATTAAAGTGTGCTACTTTTTTTTTGGCCAGGCAGCATATGTGGATATGTGTATTTTATGCTTTAGAGTATGTGTTGCAATGGTACAATCCCTCTTTCGGGTATATTGTGTGGCACTTGCGGGTTGGGCCAGAGATATACTTGTGATCTCAGCCCCATGTTTGGCACAGGCTTTTGTTTGTGTGTGGATGGTGTCCTTGTTTGTGAAAGAGTGTGTAGTGGATGTCAAAAATGTGAGCAAATTTATATCAAATATAATGTATATATATCTAATATAATATATAATAATATAATACAATATATCTTGTATGTTGCTCTGGATAAGAACATCTGCTAAGTGAAAAAATGTAAATATAAGTTGTCATGACTGAACTGTACAGGAGTTTTTAATTCCTTCAATTACATTGGATTCCACTTGCATCGCAGGTGTTCCAGAGTAACTTACATAGCTCGTGATTTTTTATGCATTTCCATTTTCAGAGGACATTTCGTAGGAGATTTACTCATGTAGTTTGTTACCTTTGTCCAAGGGTGCAATACTAGTGGCCCACCTGTGTATGAATCTGGCAACCTTTGGGTTACAAGCCCTGCTCCTTACCATTATATCACACTGCTGCATACTGCATTTCCCTCTGACCTCTACAGACAGCAGGTGCTGTGTCTCCATGCTGCCTGTGTCTAAATCTTGTGCCGTCACAGTTTGGCTAAACACGACACCCCTATGTGTTACCTAGGTCATGTCGAGAGGGAGCATTGTGCAGCACGGGCGTACTCGTGTGGCGGTGGGCAGTGGATCAGGTGACGGAACATGGAAAATACATCCTCCTGTCAGCTTCACCGAGTTTCTGAGGAGCACAAAACGGTTTTCCCTTATACATGCAAATCATGAAACATGTATTGTGTGGCTCCTTGCCGGAGCCAAATGACTTGCAATGAAACGTTGTTTTTTTTTTTTTTTTTGTAACTGTGGCTATTTGGTGTTGTTCCAGAAAAGACAGGGCAGTTGTCCGTCCCCTTGCGGCAGATGGCAGATCTGACCCCTTATGCCCAGGTGATGGTTTACACAGTGTTGCCTAATAGAGAGGTTGTGGCAGACAGCTCTGACTTCCCCATCCAGCGGTGCTTCAAGAACCGGGTAAGCAGTACCTACTGTCTAGAGAGAGTGGCAAGGTTGAATTGAATTTTGCAGGGGAACCCATTAAAATGTCACTGCAACTATATACTATATATATATTACTATGTTATATATATATATATATATATATATATAGTTTTCAAAAAAAGTATTAAAGAAAAAAAAACTTGGTATGTCTTGGTTGCATATGTCTGCACAATGTGTATATCTGTGTACATCTGTGTACTTTTTTTTCAGGTGTCTGTCCAGTTCTCTTCCCCCCAGGAGCTTCCTGGGGAGAGGACAAGCCTGGAGTTGCGGGCCCAGCCGGGGTCACTGTGTTCCCTTCGGGCCGTTGATCAGTCTGTCTTTCTCATGAGCCCAGAGCGGGACCTTGCACGGACAGTAAAATATCACTGTTCCTCCAGAACATAATAAAACACTTCACATATGCTCTTTTACTTTGTAGTCCATAATAATTAGTGTAAGCCATGTTATTTTTATTTTATTTAACGAGGGATTCTATAAAAATTCTGGGCACGTACATTTTGCCCTTTTTGTGAAATATTCTCTTTCCATCTCCTTGCTCACTCTGTTTATAAGGTTTTTGATCGGCTGCCAGTTTCAAAGCTGTCCTCGTATCCATACAATGTTGAGGACTATGAGCCTGCTCCTTGCATTTCCAGGAAACAGCGTTCTCTCAATGAATTTAAGAAATCTGATACCTACCTGCTCTTTCAGGTAATGTTCTTGGCAGTGTGACACAGTGGTAAAGAAATGGCTTAGAAAAAAAGGTTTGCATGTTTGAATCATGGTTGGGCGCAGTAGCAAAATAAATTGGAGGAATATTTGCTCATTTTTCTGTTAACCCAAATACATTTTCAACACTACTTTTTCTTCATAAAGTGGATCAGTAACTATGAAGAGATAGTAAGACTAAATCAAGGGTAAGCAGACAGCTTAGTCAGATTTGATCAGTTGAGCGCCTGGTCGTGTCAGTGTTGGCATACC
Source organism: Megalops cyprinoides (assembly GCF_013368585.1). Taxonomy (NCBI): domain Eukaryota; kingdom Metazoa; phylum Chordata; class Actinopteri; order Elopiformes; family Megalopidae; genus Megalops; species Megalops cyprinoides. The sequence goes on from NC_050596.1 coordinate 27,247,911, forward strand.
AACCATATAAGAGTGGCATACATGTCAGGAGACCACTTTCCTAGTTTAGGGAAGCAATTGTACTTTTCTTCTGGGTATAGGAAGTGACATCGCCTGTCCTGTAGTGTATACTTACAGGTATACACACCTTACTGAGCTTCACAACATTATTGAAAAGCTTTACCAAACAAAAAAAGAGATGAACAGGAAGCATTTAATTAAAATATGTTGATAGATATCTTCCCACAAACTTCAAGAGTCTTTTTTTCCCTTGCATTTCAGGGAGTTGGCATTAAGGCCCTTACCAACTTAAACATGAAAAAACCTGTCGAGTGTCATCCGGGTGGTATATCAGGAATTGTACCTTTATTTTCTCTTTCTCCAACCATTAATGTTCTCCAGCTATGCATTTTGGATGAGCTTATTTGTTGCCAAAAGTGTCTCAGATGTTTTCTTGCTCTCTTTTTTGACTGTTGGATGGTTTTGTTCACCATTAGGCTCTTTTGGTCCTGGTGGTTCGAGAATGCAGATGTCATTGCCAGACACTATTCGCTCCTACTTCCCTGAGACATGGATCTGGGAACTGGTGCCAGTTGGGTGTGTATCATAAAGCTTGCGTCTCAAAGGGCAGGTACTCCCTGACCTCGGAGACAAATCTGGACAGCTCATTAGGCTCAGCACCCTCCTCCTGCTGACTCTGCAGCCTGAATGCAGTGCCTTGCTGGCTACTCCTTCTCCTTCCTCTTCCACACAGGGAATCGGGTTCAGTGAAACTGGAACGCACTGTCCCTGACACAATCACCAAATGGGTGGCGGATGCGTTCTGCACTTCTTCGGCCGGATTCGGCCTGGCCACCAACAGCAGCCTCACCGTCTTCCAGCCCGTCTTCGTGAGCCTGACACTGCCGCACTCTGTCATCCGCGGGGAGGAGCTCACACTGAGGGCCATGGTCTTCAACTACCTCTCCAAGTGCATCATGGTAGGCACTGCCCAGTTCCAGCTCTAAGAAATACCTTGACAGCACCTATCATTTTGCCCTTTTTTCCCTGTGCTTCCCTAAACCTTCTCTTGTCCCTTTTCCATTGAAATCTAACCTTTACCAAATGTCATGTTTTGATCACTGTTCCCATATCATTGTGAGCATCACCTATAATTAGCGCCTGGAGTTTTAATCCACTGCACGACCTGCAAGGCTTTCAACCTGTATTTCAATCATAATCCTCCAGACATCCCTGTAGGCACTCCGATCTCAGCAATCAGCACAGGCATGTGAATAATTATACAATATTCACTTGCATAACTGTAACTATAAAGACTTCACTGGTGGAAAAATACAAAAGTTTTGTACAGGTAACAGAGGGGGAAATGACACATACATGCATGAGCAGTTTAAAGAGGCATTTTGAGTAAATGAGTGCAACAAAATTTGCCTCGTACACCGCACACCAGTGGATGCAACTTATTTTGCACAACAGCAAATATGTCATTAAACCAAACAAAAAAGATAATGCAGCAAAATTAAATATCACATAAACACTAAAAGATCACCCAGGATTAACACAGGGGAGGGGGAATTCTCTGTCAAAACAAATAGGGGGAAAAAGAAGGGTGTCTTTCATGATTTCACATGCATTCATCTGTGCAAATATTCCCCTTGAAAAAGTGAATCGGTCCAAATTACATGCATTTTTAGTCAAGCGTGTAATAAACAGAAGTCAGAGCCCTGGACTTTGCTTCACGAAACTGTCTTATGTGACATTTATGTTCCTTTTCTATTTATTTATTTTGTGAGCTCCTGTTTCAAACAATTTGTCCATTTTTCCTTTTTTGCTTTTCTTTGCACTACTTTTGCTTTGAATATTTTAAATTACTGATGCTTTATCTTCACCGTTGCTGAAAAATACAACAGTGGATGTAAACATAGCTGTCAATCTTCATGCTTTTGAAGCTGAATTTATCATAATTAAATGAATAATTGAGGTAATTGCAGTACTGCAATAGGATAACTGTTTAACAAGTGGCTTGAACCTGAGGGGATATCGACCTCTTGCTGCTGGAGGACTGATATGCATGCAAAAAAAAAAACAACTGTAGCTGTAAGTGTAACTCCAGGCCCTGCGTATAATGACAGCTCTTTCTGGCAGCCAAGTCAAGTCTGTCTCTGGTAGCTATTGATGTGGGCTCAAACAGTGATTGGAATTCATCAGTATGTGTGTTTCCTTTGTCTTCAGGTGCACGTCACCCTGGAGAACTCTACTAATTTTAAATCTGAGCCCTGCAAAGGCTGTGTGTACAGGAAGTGTCTCTGTGGGGAGAAGCCAGAGGTCTTCAGCTGGCTGCTTACCCCTACTTCTCTAGGTGGGTCACAGTGCTCCTCCCAAAGCAAAGCACATTGATGGTGTACAACCTCTGCGACAGCATGGTCATTCTTCTGGTTGTTTGACAAGCACTGCCCCTCTAATCAGCCGAACCTTGGATTTGTTGGAGAGTAGATTCCAATATTTAATCTTCATTTGCCGCAGTTAGCTTGATGTATGTAGCAGTCCAAGGCGTGCCTTTACCAGTTAGACAGTTCCACTCTCTGCCTTAAGAACGGAACAGACACTAACCACCGAAGCTATAAGTCAGCCAGAGGGAACGTATATTTCTAAGGCAAACTTTGCCTGCTTTCTCCCAGGTGAGGTGAGCATTAAAGTAAGTGCCGAGGCCCTGAGCACGGAAGACCTGTGTGGCAACGAGGTGGCCACTGTACCTGAGAAGGGAGGCATCGACACTGTCATCCGTACACTGCGGGTGGAGGTGAGAGGCCACTCTGATGCCTTGCATGGCCCTCCATCTGCTCATGAGATGAGGACAGTAGGGTGGTGCAGTGGTTAAGGAATCTGACTCCTCGCCAGAAGGTTGCAGGGCCAAAAAAAATTACATCATTTCCAAAAAGATGCCAGCACTGGGTGATTCTTTGTGAAATGGGACTGGCTTACAGCCCTCTCAGGGTTTGTTGCAAGTTAGCGCATGCATTTGTTTTATGGATGTAGTCCAATTTTCAAATTCATGTCAGAATTCATAACGTCTGAGATGCAGTAAATGGAGGTTGTTGTTTTTTGTCCTTTTAAATGATACATAATAAATGTTTGATGGTTTCAAATTCAAGAATAAGAAAGTTCAAAACATAGCATTGATTTTTGTAAAGTATTTGGTCTAATTTAGGTATGATATGATATTTACCATGTACTCGCATGTATGATTCTGTTGAGAATTTTAGGTATGATAGGTTGTTCATATAAAATAGACTGGTGCTTCTAATGACCTGATTCTTCTGTTCTCTCTCAGCCTGAGGGAGTAAGACAGACAATAACCCACAATGCACTGCTCTGTCCTCAAGGTAACTGCTCTTTACTGTCCCTTACAAAGAAGGGCTTCACTCATAACAGATAACACAGTCAGCACTTTCCATGAAGGGTCTGACACAGAAACTTTTTCATGCCCTTATGAACACGACATACACATTCGTAATCATTTCTGTAAAAATACACATCATAGGCGACTCAGCTATAGAATACTGGCTTAGTGTGTTATGGTACAGTCACTTGGGATACAGATCATGACAGTCTATGGCAGCTGCCACAGGTTTTAAGTAGTGATTAAGTAGCTCTTATGCATGAGCTTAAGAAAGCATTACCAAAAAAAGTAACACATGCAAACATGTAAAATCCCAGAAACAATCCCAACACCTTCAGCTGTGTTTCCATATACAGTATATAAATTATATCACACATGTTAGAAATATATTGGTAAGTGACATGTCCGTGGCCTCTGTGCATTTGTAGAGTCTAGCGCAGCAAAATGCAACTCACAACATGAGTGAGTTTTGCGTGTAAAACAATGCACAGTGCAGTATTGGCAGTGAGCAGGGTGTTACCCAATGCTTTACCTCCGCGACTGCGGTCACCGTGTTACAGGTGGCACCGTGAAGAAGACCATTTCCCTGGAGCTGCCTGAGGACATAGTGGAAGGCTCTGCCAAGGCATCGCTCTCAGTACTGGGTGAGCAGGTTTTCTTGTCCATCACGGTGTTTGAATTCGAGGTCTGTGCTCCTGGAGGTACAGAACCAAATCTGTTTACATTACACTCATTCATTTAGCAGATGCTCTCTTATCCAGAGCAACTTGGCAGGGGGAAAAATTCAGCTTGTAATAAAAGGCATGTGCTTCAGTTCTGCATAAAATAAATCCTACTAAGCATGTATAAATGAGATCTAAAAGGGAATTTTCTAGGTGTGTATCCAGCAAAACACTTTCAAATGCACAAAACTGTCACTTTTTCTCCCAAAAGATAAAGGTCCAGTGTTCGTTGTGTCCCCTGAAGACCTTGTAGCATTTACTTAGCTGTCTGACCTCTCTCAACAGGAGACCTAATTGGGAGCTTCATGAGGAATGTGGATGGCTTGTTGGCCATGCCGTATGGCTGCGGAGAGCAAAACATGCTCCTCTTTGCCCCCAACATCTACATTCTCAGGTACCTGGACAGGACACGACAGCTGACCCCGCAGATCAAGGCCAAGACCGTCAAATACCTGGAGAATGGTGAGTGTTGGGGGTGGGGCCAGAGAACAGGTATCTTATGTGCCATTGTAAGGGAAGAATCACCAGTGTTACTGAAGTTGCTTGATTGTATTTTTTTTTTTCCGTAATCGAAACAAAAAGGCACTACAAAATGTCTACTAAAGGGGAAAATCTTACTCTAGAACTTTCATAAATTATAGATCACAGCATAGTTTAAGTGTTAAGGTGCATATTTGTACATTTGTTATTATGTTAATGAATTGATTAATTCATTGATTTCATTTTTTTTTCATCTGTAGTGTATCGAGGTATGTACCAAACCATGACATGAAATGCCAAGGTATGTACTGCTCTGAACTTCGTAGTCCATAAAACTCACACAAAATAGGTTTCCAAGGACTGGTTTTCCTTACTGTGTTGCCAAGTCTAGCCAAGCTGTGGGTTCGTTTCTCAGGTGAGGCACATTTGTTGCAATCTGGAGTTAACTTTACCAAAATCGCTTCAGTAAGAGTGCAGCAGCATAAATGGGCAATATATAATACATAAGATGTGAACACCACCTTGGCCAAAGATGTTGAGTAACTTCATAATATAATTAACACTTAAATGCTTTTATCCTGTAGGTTATCAACAGCAACTGAACTACAAGCATGAGGATGGTTCCTACAGTGCCTTTGGAAAGAAAGATCTCTCAGGAAACACATGGTCAGTCTTGGGCCTAGTGCCCCCATGCCCCACCCACTCTCACCCTTTGACACAGACAAAGAATCTGTTCACTGCTCTAAATTAACAGGGAAGATTGCTCGTAATCTTCTACTGTGATACCTATCTTGTATATTATCCGCCAATCAGCCAAAGCTCCCAGCGCATCAATGGGATTTTGTTAAGATTAGTTCAGATCTCTAGTGTCAGTTTCTTTGTGTCCAGGCTGACCGCGTTGGTCATGCAGTCTTTTGGGAGTGCAAGGCCATACATCTTTATAGATCCGGAGCACATCAAGAAAGCCAAGAAGTGGTTAGTCCGTCAGCAACAAGCTAACGGTTGCTTTAAGTCAGTGGGGAAACTCTTCAACAACGAAATAAAGGTGAGAGGAAATAGATAAGTAAAACAACTCAAACACACATTTAAAATAATTCTCTGCCGCTGAGCCGTCCTCGCTTAGTAATTAACCTCCTTTGTGTTCACAACAGAACTTTTTCTAGGGTTTTTAAATTATGTGAACACTAAAAACTAGAGGTCTCTGGAGTACAGGAGGAGAGGTGATCATCAAAAAAAGGAAATTCATGAAGTTGCTCACTGGATACATGGCATATCAGAAAAAAAGATAAAAAGTTTGCTTTTAGAAATTCAACTTCCCATTCCACAAAAATGCAATGCAGTTTTTTGGCTAGGATGCAATTTCACTGGTAAATGTTAAGATACAATACAGAAACACAAAGAGGTTTGATCACAAGCATATCCCTGTCTCCATATACGTATAGACCTAGGTCTCCAGTTCTTTAAAAAAATGGGTCAATTGGCTCATTTCAGCATAGAAAAGTAAATTGATTTGGTAAATTAACAAAGAGAATGTGGTAGGTGAAAATGAGAATTAGATCACTCATCGACTTTGTTTTCGGCCTGTTTTTGAACTGAGAATGATTTAAAGCTCACACCAATAATCTGTATGACAACACATTAAAATACTTAACTACTGATAATTTTTTTTTTTTCAGAAAAATGATCTTGGTGGATTTAAGATCTCACGCGAATATAAAGTTGAATATCGTTACTCATTACTTAAATATGATTTTTGGTGAGCCTGTTAATCAGTGTGGGACAGGGCTGAAGGAAGGGTTGGCATGGTAACTGCAGAGGTGGTTGTGTCCACAGGGGGCAGACAGCAATGAGGTGGTGCTGACCGCCTATGTCACGGCAGCTCTCCTGAAACTGAACGGCAACATCACTGTGAGTACACACTGGCGCCATTTAACCCAGAACCTGTAGACACAGCAAGCCCTGTTCACAGGGAGTGTCTCTAATGTCCTCAGCTCTGACCTGGACCATATAGAGTCCCTCTTAACAGCCACACAGGAGACATGCTAGTATTTGCAGGTCATTCACAGATCAAGTATTATGATATTTATGGACAGCAATACACTGTTTACTCAACTCCTATGGAACGGCGGACCAATAAGATACTCTCATAATACCACAAAGTTCTTTGTCATTTTTTAAGGTAAATATTTTTCCCTTTTCAAAATGTTACTGTATATCTGGTACTGTTCAGACTGACCAACCAGGCTATATAAGCAAGGCATAGGGTTTGTGTTATTCACAACATCACAATAACATTTGAATCTCCCTGCATTCTGTACTTACCACTGGCATGTACATTCTAAATGTAATATATTGTAAAATATATTTGCATTACTGATTCATGTGGGGTTCCTCTGTTTTGTGTGTCAGAATCTCGTGGTGCAGAGGGGTCTGTCCTGTCTGAAGGAGGCCTCTGATCAGCTCAACAGCACCTACACTACTGCCCTGCTCTCTTACACCTTCACCCTGGCCAAAGAACATGATTTGAGGACCCGTCTGATTGGTCAGCTGGATAAAGAGGCTAAGACTTCAGGTAGCCTCCACTCCGATAATTAAGCCGTGCAACATTCTAGTCATCATCAGTACTTGCCTTTAAGATGCTCTTGCTTTCTACCATGACAATGTTCAATTTCACTGTTGGAGGTGGAAACATTGGAAACCTTATAACTAATATCAGAAGTGTTCTGTATTGCTGGTCCCAATAAGTGTTTCATATGCCACCGATATGACCTATTTTGGATGATCTTCAGTTAGTCTTACAGCAGGCATAAAGTGGCTAAAGCATTCTTTGTGCAAACACAAATTTTCCAGTATTTTCAGACCAAAATTCAATCAAGAGACTGACCTATTTAACGATCATTAATAAATAATCAAAAATAAACTGGCTCAATTATCCATTAAGGGAAGAAAAATATGATCAAAAATAAACATAGAAAACCGCTAGCCCTTCTGAATCTTTCCCTGATCTATCCTATGGTCTGATCCATACCGCAATGATATTGACATCATTTGATTTGACCAAAAAATCAAGTCAAAGACGCTGAGTATGTGCCTTGAAAAATTACACTAAGAAGGGTTTCATTAAAAGTCAGTGCTTTCTTTTACTGTATCGCAGTACAACTCAAAGTATCTCAGACTGACAGAGATCTCAATGAATAGATGACTAGTATAGGAAACACCAGTGAAGATCATATGCTCTGTGGTAACAGGTGAATATGCACCAGTATGTTTGCATGTACATGCACACGCATAAGGGTGAAAGCATGTTGGCAGAGGAGATGGTTGTGGTCTCACCTGTGCCTACCATGTCAGGAGGTGTTCGTCACTGGGAGCGCGCCGGGGCGTCTGCAGTAGACTCCCTGGACGTGGAGATGACAGCGTACGTGCTTTTAGCCCTCCTCTCTGGGCCTTCTCTTCCTGGCTTTGGCCTGGGCTACTCTGCCACCATCGTCCGATGGCTCACCCAGCAGCAGAACTCCCACGGAGGCTTCTTCTCCACACAGGTCCTCAGCCTTTTTCTCTTAGCTTTCATGCACGTCACTTGCTCTCCCCCTCTCTTTCTTCTCAGCCTCACTTCTTCTCACATAACGCGCTCACATAATTTACCATGTTTCATTTTTGATCAGTTGCTCATTAAATTCTCCTTCGGCTGTATCTGTTTGCATCAGTTTAACGTGTTTGTGGCTCCCTCTGCAGTTCGGTTCGGTGACTGCACAGTAGTCCTATGCTGTTATGAGCGCTTGCCCTTTCTCTCACTCTCCTTCTCTTCTGTCCCCCCCCCCCCCCCCGCCACTCTTTCCCTCTCCAGGATACGGCAGTGGCTCTGCAGGCTCTGACGCTGTTTGGTGCTGCCACCTTCAGTCCGGAGGGCGCCAGCACCTTGACAGTTGCCTCTTCAAATGGCTCTAACAGGCAGTTCAGCATTGATCAGCACAATCGGCTTCTCTACCAGGAGGAGCGGTTGCAGGAGGTGCCTGGGAACTACAACATCGAGGCAGAGGGTACAGCGTGTGTTTTCGCCCAGGTCAGCACCAGGCTGTGCGGTGGTGCTCCCGCATGCTAGGCCTGCTCCTTTATCTTTTTTCCCATGGTCAGATTTATTAGCTGGCCGCAAACCTACTCATGAGATGTGTACAGCTACCTACTATATTAGAGAGTGCATTCTATTGTGTAGGAAACTGTAAATATTGTTTTTTACAAAACCTCAAAACCCTCACTGCAGACCTTATCACTTGTTCCAAAAACCACTACTACTTTTACTCTGCTGAATTAGCCAGGATAATTTCAGTAGGCCACTAATAGTGGCCACCAGCTGTGACATGCAAGTTTATCTTGTGGCCTAGGCTTCCTGCAACTGCTCTGACAAAAATGTCGTCGCATTGGTCTCAGTGTCCTCAGACGTCTGTCTTTCTGTCAGATTGCTCTGCACTACAACATCCCAGTGCCTCCAGAATTCTCTGCTTTTAATATGACAACCCTGGTGACAGGGAATTGTAGAGGCTCAGAGAGGCGGTCCCTGACGGTGTCTGTGGATGTGAGGTTGGTCTCGGTTCCTTTTGCTGTGACACAACAAATATTTTCTCTGATCATCTTCTCTCAAATGCAGTGAATTTATACCACAACTACCAATATTCTGTTGGAACCCGTGGAACTTAGTGGGATCCAATCTCATTGCAGCGCTCTACCATGAGGCCTATCAGGGCCATACTGCAGAGTTGGGTGTGAATCATGGGTGTTTATACGCCTGCCAGTTTTGAGAAGTTTTTTTTAATAAACATTCAAGGAGTCCAAGGGAGAAAAGTAGAAGACAAAGAATAGTACGTACAAAAACAGCAGTATGCCTTCAGTGCTTGGGCCCCTGATATTAATCTTACACAGAGTGAAAAACAAAATAGAGAGATGCAGAGATATTACAAGAGAATACAACAGAACTAACGTTGTGTGGCAGGTACACTGGAACAAGGATGAAAACAAACATGGTGATCGTCAGCATGCGACTCCTGTCCGGATTCCTACCAGAAGAAAACTCCCTCACAGTGGTGAGTCACCTTTTATGTTCCCTAATAATTATTCCTTCCTTTATTTGTTCATTTCTGTACAGTTCATTCCCATCAGCAATACCCTGCTAATCTGGACAGGGTACTGCCACCCTGGTGTATGGATTTTCTAATACTGTACATGGCATTATTAATGGATTACATTTGAAAATATATCAGATATTGCCTGAATGCATTGTGATAAAAGTCACTATATACAGTACTGTGCAAAAGTATTAGGCACGTAAGATTTTTCACAAAACATTTGTCTTAAAACAGTTCTTTTCTATCTTCTCCATTATTGTGTCAATAACAAATATCATATTTTAGATTTCTGAACATTTCTTTTGAACATAGTGAAATGTGCCACTAAGACTAAATAAAGAAAGAAAGTGGCAAACTAACACAAAACCTTCCAGACCCTCCAAACCTTTTTGTAGGCATATACTCCAATGCATGATAAAACAACTATACCAAACAACTAAACAAAACAGGTGGTAATCATTAGCAACATAAGCAGGTTTAACCACAATTATTAACTGAAACAGAAACTCTGTGTAAAGGGAATAAAACTTGGTGAAATTCAGCCATACTGAAAAGGTGAGGTTGCAGAACAGATTGCTAATTTTACACCATGACGAGGGTGAGCATAGAGATGCAACACAAGGGGGTCATCCTGCATTAGCAAGGTCTATCACAGGCAGAAATTTTGAGTGAGACAGGTGTTTCCAGATGTGCTATCCAAGCTCTTCTGAAGAAGCACAAAGAAACGGGCAAGGTTGAGGACCAGAAACGCAGTGGTCGGCCAAGGAAACTTAGTTCAGCAGAAGAAAGACACATCCAGTTGACGTCCCTCCACAATCGGAAGCTGTCAAGCAGTGCCATCAGCTCAGAGCTGGCAGCAACCACAGGGACGCTGGTACACCCATCTACAGTCTGGAGAAGTCTGGTCACAAGTGCTCTCAAGGGAAGACTTGCAGCCAAAAAGACATTCCTCAGATGTGGAAACAAAGCCAAATGACTCATCTATGCATGAAAACACAAGACCTGGGATGCAGCACAATGGCATCAGGTGCTCTGGACCGATGAGGCCAAATTTGAAATATTTGGCTCTAGAAGAAGGCAGTTCGTTCTTTGAAGGGCTGGAGGACGCTACAAGGATGAGTGTCTGCGGGCAACAGTAAAGCATGGTGGAGGTTCCTTGCAGGTTTGGGGCTGCATTGCTGCAAATGGAGTTGGGGATTTGGTCAGAATTAGTAGCCTCCTCAATGCTGAGAAATACAAGCAGATTCTTATCCATCATGCAATACCATCAGGGAGGCATCTGATTGGTCCTAAATTCATTCTGCAGCATGACAATGACCCCAAACATACAGCCAGAGTGATAAAAACTGTCTTCACCAAAAAGAGGAACAAGGGGTACTGCAACAGATGGTGTGGCCCCCACAAAGCCCTGATCTCAACATCATCGAGTCAGTCTGGGATTACGTGAAGAGACAGAAAGAATTGAAACAGCCAAAACCCATAGAGGAACTGTGGCAAGTTCTCCAAGGTGCTTGGAAAAACCTACCTGCCGAGTACCTTACAAAACTGTGCACAAGTATACCTAAGCGAATCGGTGATGTTTTGAAAGCCAGGGGTGGTCATACTAAATATTGATTTAACTATTGATTTTTCTGTTTCGTGCACTTTGTATGTTGTTAATACATACATTAAAAGCTATTCATTTCATTATTTTGAAAGCATTCTGAATTTACATCACTTTTTCACAAGTGCCTAAAACTTTGCACAGTACTGTATGTAACTGAAGTAGGAGGCAGGTGATGTTATTATTATTATGCTTGCCTGCAGATGAAAGCTGATCCCGCTGTGAAACGTATTGAAGAGGAAGATGGTCACATAATCATCTATCTGGATGAGGTAAAACCATAATAACAAAGTTACTTACTAGCTCAAAGATTAGATAATATAATATAATTCAGTAGTTGTGGCATCTGTCAGCTATAAATACCAATAATATGTGTATAATATTGCAAAAGTGATACCCTGGGACCATATTTAATGGAATATGGTATATTTATGTTTCTACTGATGTGCATATTCATATATCTAACTTTGACAATAGGGTTTGGAATACCTCGAGAACAGGATTTATGACATAAATGATGTAATGTTTACATTTCAAGTGTTTGCCTTCCTTGTAGCTGATGAATATGAGGCCCAAAAGGTATATTCTGACCATATTTGAGGATGTACCAGTAAGGAACCTGAAGCCTGCCATTTTGAAGGTCTACGACTACTACAAGACAAGTATGACATTGTCACGTTTCAATCCTAATCTTAACCCTCCACCAACTGCAACAGAAATTGCGCAAATATGTCTAAAAGGAATGCAGTCACACACGCTGGTTGACTGAGTTTTGTTGTATTTGACTGATAACATTTTTGTGTTATGTTGAAATAAGACATTTTCCTTTTGCCTTGGTGCCTCAGGTGACAAGGCTGTGAGTAGGTACAGCTCCCCCTGTGTAGAGGGTAAGTATTGCATGGCAGTTGGCTGGCCTTATGATCCACTCATGTCCATGAATAGAGTAACTTTTTTTAGTTGGGTCTGTTTTGAAGCAACAAAAGCATCAGCATTGACATTTGGTAGCTGCAACTTCAAATCAGTCCAAATCTATCCAAATCAAATCAAAACAATCCAAGCCACTGATGTTATATCCCTGAGTACAGGCTTGTAGCTGCTAGTTCAATATGGAGCATATTCACTGCTGTCTTTGGGTGGGAAAATGACATCTGTTACTGGCAGGTCTATATTTGGTTGGGATGGTTGTGTAGCAGTTGAAGAAGTCCACTTGTAAGTAGAAGATGGTATGTTTAAAATCCCTGGTGCTGCAGTTGTATCTTAAACAAATGCATCAGTGAGTATTCATGGTGTAATTGTCATCTTCACTCTAATGAGCTCTATGCTGCCTGTGTGAGAGTTGCTTTTTCCTGTTTTAGATTAGCACTTCCCCTTAAAATGACACCAAGACACATGGTCGAGGGTGTCCCAATAAGGAAAAGGAATTTTAAACACTACACTTGAATATTAGGGTGATTATATTGTGTTGCTCATGTCAATGATAGCCCTTAGTGTCCTGGGCAAGTGTCCCAATTTAATGGGTTGCGTACTGTAAATTCCTGTCTCTTCACCCTATCTTACAGGACCTTACAGGATCCTCTGGAAAATCTTGATTTTACATCTCAATGTGATACTTCTAAAGTGATTCTCCACTTCATTGCCATGGCTTGATCATGTGTCTTGTTACAGGTGGTGCTTAGACCTACTGTGAGAGGCCAGACTGGACCAGCCCCATCAATGGCTGTTCACATAACCAGAGATGTAGACTCGTGCGCTCAAAATCAATAGTTCCCAACTGTTTTTGTTGTTTTTTTCTTTCACACTTGTACATTTTTAATGGATCAATATGTGACACTGCACTGCAAATAAAACTTAAATATAAATGCATTTTATCAGTGCTTATCTTATGATCACCTTTTATTAAAAAGGCAGGAAAAGCATGCACATCCTTTTTTATGTCACGTGTTTGGCCTGAGAATGCCCATTTCATGTCTAATGTAAATGGTCTGCATTATGCCCACTAATGTCTGAGCACAAATAACGAATCTTGTTGGGAATTTAGTACTATGCCATGTTACACATATGTGTATGCCATGCATATACCAATCAGTAATAGATCTGGTAAACTCCACATTGTACATGAAGGAGATATGTGAAGCCTGCCATGTCATGCCTGGGGTACTGTTGCTTTGTCTAAGGTAAACAGGGAGGGTTAAGCTGCTCCAATGACACAAAGAATGAAGACACGCTCTGAATTATGTGCTTAGTAAAGTACAGAGGTGCACAAAAGTATTAAAGTGCGGAAAAAAGAGAATGTATTCATGTATCCATGCATATCATTTGCCATTGATGGTGGCAGTGTAGCACAGTGGAAAGGAGCAGGGCTTGTACCCGAAAGGTTGTTCAGTTGGGGCAGGGTCCTGAACCCAGAATTACCTCAGTAAATGTCCAGCTGTATAAATGGATAACATGCAAAAACGGTAACGTATGGAAGCGGCTCTGGATAAGAGCATCTGTTAAAGGACAATAATGCAATGTAATGTAGGGGAAACAAAGCTAATAACCAGTATATTGTGTCTTCCTGATTTAGTCTTCAGATTTCCACATATGTTCTATATGTTCCATGCCTAAAGCAATAGATGGCTAACCGCTTGTTTTGCAACGGAACATGATTTGTTTCTCTGCTAAGTGAGGAAAGTAAACTGTTGCCAACAGAGGAGACATTTCCATCTCTCTCAGTTTCAAATAGAAAATCACAGAACACATTTTGTACTGCATGAAAAAAATAAGATGTGTATTGTTTAATTTTTTATGATTGTGGCATTCGGCTTTATTGTTAAATTTAGTCCTGGATGTTGTCTGAATGTATAGTCGTGAATTACATAAAATTTTGTAAAAGTGATGCGTTTTAGTTCCTCAAACATACCATTATGTCCAGACAGGCGCCATGACCTTACTATCGTGCGTAAAATAAGTTTTTCATCAATCCCGATTTTTGATTAACACCTTAAAAGTACGAGCACAACTGAAGCACAGTTTCCTTGAGATTCGAAGAAACACTTACATTTGGAATGAGGGAGCAATTGGCTATGCCCTTTCAAAAACTGCACATGTCGTTGTGCGACATTTACTGCCATTTCAATTAATATACTCTAGGATTGCTGTTATACTGCTGTCTGTTGTAATGTTTGCTGTGCTAACAATTTAAATGAGAAATACAAATACATACTGCAGAGGAGAGGGTATGTGTGTGCGCATGCGGGTGTCTCCTTTGCTAAGCAGTCAGCTGGCTTGAGTGAAAACAGAAAGTATGGCTGACTCCAGCACTGAGGAGGGACCGGTGATTGGAAAAACAGATGAAGCAGCTGTTGATGTGGAGAACAACACAACTAACACGGTAAAGTTCAAAAGCAGGAAAACTCGGCAAAATCCCTCTGGTGACTGGCGTTGAAATAATCGGCGCAGGCCCATGTTCAGTCGACGGTGTTAAGTCAAAATCGGAATGCTGGCTGGAATGCCAAAGTTGCTTGGATGGGCATATAGACTCTTATCTAAATTAGTTAGCCTGTTCTCTGACATTTCCTTTACTCTTTAGCAAAATGGCGATCGCAGAGAAATGCATAGTTTTGAAATATGTAACTACCACCCATATCGTTTAGCCACATCTTTAAACTGCAGATTAGGCAGGTAATGTTAGATACGTTGCTGACTACTTTTGAAACTTTTAACCTACGCGCTCTGACAACTTTGATGCATGTCTCTGTGTTTATTTTATGAGCTAGTAGGCTAATTACAATTAGCATGCTTAATGACACAAAGTAAAAAATATTAATGGAATGTTTACAACGCTACTTCTTTAGTTGCGCACTTGGCGAAGTTGTTCCGCACTTCGCTCGCATAGTGATTGCTGTCATTCTGTTGGGACGGTGTGGTTTTGAAGCTACGACACATGACATAATGTAGCTATCAAAAGCCATGGATAATTCCATTCGGAATGGGACCGACGTGATTTCACCCCCTCAGTCTATGTTGAAAGTTGGCACAAGTAGCCTAATTTAGTTGTCGAGATTGCAATATGGCTAACATTTCTAGTCAGTCTGTCTTAAAGCTATACATGACGAAGTGGTTATGTTCTGCTGTTTTAAAAAAAATATTATCGTTCTAACCTTTAAGATTAGGTTTTGATCTGCAGAAAATGCAGACACAGCCTTGGGGGTCATATCAAACATTTTTGGCTTTTGAGGTGTGCTGATAAAAAGAATATGTAAAACTTGATTATACTGTACCTGTGTTGGGGATCAAGGCTGCTCAGCAAATAGAATATTATTGCCAGTGCATCGTACTTTTACTTTATATTGAATCTCTGCTAACCACAGCGTGCTTGAAGTTTAAAAAAGACTGTGACTGCATCATGTGCAAAAACTGGCAATATCTTATATCTTATCTTATGAAGTTAGGAAGTGAAGGAGATGCTAAATGACTACTTCAAATGACTACTTCAAATGACTGCTTCAGATAACCACAACACAAATATTATTTATGATATCAGTTGTAAATGTTGCAGTTTTTGGACTTTTTTCATGACAGCGTGTATCAACTTTAAAGAACATTCCAAAGTTTGTATCCATGCGAAATTACCAATAACTGGAATAGTTAACTTTTTCTTGCATTACACTAGCTACACATGACTTTTTCTGCTTTACCATCCTGTAGATGGTGGAGGAAGGCATGAGGCTCTTGAACAAGATGGAGATCAGTGTCGCTGAGGCAGAAAAGAGGATGGGGAAGAACACAGTCAGCATGGCGGAGACTCACACTGTTTACCTTATAGAAACGCGGTAGGAGCCCCTGAGGCACTGAGACCTGCTGTGGCCAGCCCCAATCACTATTTCTCATTTGTTATTAGATTGTGCTGCTCTTTGCATTTGTAAAGCTTTACTTCATTTTAACTTAAACCCGTAAGTTCCTATCGCTGGATAGTTTACAAGATAAAGCAGTGATGCAGCTTTCAACAGCTAAAAAACATTGCACTATACGTATGTGTGTTTTGTAGATATGCATTTAGAAGTGTGTATTAACAAATGGTCAATTAAAAATCTGGTTTATTTTATTTCCTAACAATCAATTAAGCTTGAAACTTGAAAGCAAACTTGAAAAACTCACCTCTGTCACCTGTGCAATTGTAACACACCATGTGTGTCAGAATAGACTGCAGATGTCCAGCTATTTCATCTCCTCTGTCAGGCCTGTTGAGGTGGCAGCAGAATGTCAAAACACCCCTCCTGACTGCCTGTGGAGACGGTACAGTGAGTTTGAGCTTCTGAGGAACTATCTGTTAGTGACCTATCCATTTGTCGTGGTCCCCCCGTTGCCTGAGAAAAGGGTAAGTTCAGGTGAGGTCACCTTCTCTCCTTCAAATTGGTGTAGTTTAGCCTGTTGTTTTGGGGTGACAGCATCAGTACTCCTCAGCAGAAAGTGACCACAACACCAAGGAGGATTTTGTATGATAGTAAAACAATTTCACGAAGTTGCTGGGGTGTAATTATTTTGTGATGGTTTATTATAAGTAGTAATATTTCATGTATTTCCACTTATGCTAGTCAGCCCTAGCTCTCACAAGTTTAATTGTTGTGACTGCAGTTATGCAAGGAGTCTCTCCTGCAGTGTGCCTCTGATCTTATCTCTGATCATTGAAGACGTTTGATTGGTGCTTTGTTGGCCTATTATTCTTCATAAAGCAGTTGTGTAAAAAATTGATTAAGAGCCAAAACGATCAATGGCCTTGTCTTGAATTCAAAACAGCCTCTTTGGCTGCAGTCTGCTGCTCATGAAGACCGAAAATGAATGATTGGCTGCAGTCAATCACGAAGACTACAAACACAATAGCTGTAGAGCTGGAGGGTCTTATTAATCTTTTGTTATTCGCAGGCTGAATTTATGTGGCACAAGTTGTCATCAGATAACATGGACCCCGATTTTGTGGAGCGGCGGAGAGTTGGACTCGAGAACTTTCTGCTTCGTGTGGCCTCTCACCCGGTCCTCTCCAATGACAAGATCCTCTACAGCTTCCTTAAGCAGGTAGCCAATTTGCCATATGATGACATGGGTTCGCTGAAATTAACAGTCCCCTGATCATGATCGAGTTTTGGCTGAACAGCACTGAGCAGCATTATCAG
Organism: Megalops cyprinoides; assembly: GCF_013368585.1. Classification (NCBI taxonomy): domain Eukaryota; kingdom Metazoa; phylum Chordata; class Actinopteri; order Elopiformes; family Megalopidae; genus Megalops; species Megalops cyprinoides. The sequence continues at coordinate 27,265,367 of NC_050596.1, forward strand.
CCTGTCTGTCAGGTGCAGCTTCGCATTTAACTGTCAGGCATTCCTTGCTCTGTGACATGTAAAGTATTTGTCAATAATGCAGACTATACATTCCCATAGTGGGATTCTCCATGTTTAATGATTGAACTAAACTATACATCATCCTCTCCTTCCCCTCACAGGAAAATGGATGGAAAGAGATGGTACTTGAGACAGGATTTCAGGCAAAGGTATTCCATTAGTTTTTAATAGTTGTCGTCTTATAGCTTCTGTATTGCGCCTTGAAACTGGGGGCCTGGAAGTTGACGAAACCCTAAGACTGACTTCTGATGGTTGTCTGTAAACATATCAAAGTTTCAGTTTTAATTTACTCTTCCATTTCCAGCTAATTTTCACCTGTTTTCACATACCCTTTTTACCAGCATACACGCTGTTACTTTTCTCAGAGGGTGAGATGTCCCTGGGTGTTTTATGTCCCTGGAAATATTGTTTTTATATTTTAATACAGTTTCTTTCATGGAACCCCCTTGAATTATTTCATGGCATAGGTAATGTTTCTGCAGCATGTATGGGAGTCTTGGGCCAGGTTCATTTGGTTGTCTGTGTTTAAGTTATTTTGTTTCACTATGATCACTGTCAGTTGCATGTGATTTATCTTTTCTGGGCACAGACTGTGACACAAACTAACTGTCTGTCTGTTTTTGATAGATTGATTCAAGGCTGAAGACTCTGAATGCAACCTTCAGGGTGAAAAACCCAGACAAGTAGGTCTTCTTGGATTGTTCATTTTCATGATATAATTTAATGGGGGTAGTACAGGTATGACATTCAGTACAACCAACCACACATGACAAAGTGTTAAGTTTGTAATTTGTGCTCTTAGGGACTTTTTTAGTCAATTTAACACAAACTGTGCTTTGGTGTTATTTAAAGGCCAGTGTTTAATATAGCCTGCAGCATACATGCCTGGTTTTAAAGGAAAGAGAGAATAAATTATTTGAAACACTGTTGATATTTTACATAACTTATAGTTCAGCATATGAATGTAACTAGTGCTTAACTATTTTTAGTCTTTCTGGAAAAATGAAAGTTTTAGGTAGGCAAGCACATTCTAAAGAGAATGCAGTTTAGAGGTTGATGGGATATGTGTTTGGTAAAATACATACAATCAAACCAAACATCTTTGCTTTTTGTTCTGAAAATGGTGTAATTGAACAAAACTCAACGTAATGTGTTGATATTGAATTCAGATAATGTTTTATGACCATGTCTCTTTCCGATACACAGGCGCTTTTCAGACCTGAAGCATTACAGCGACGATCTGCAGTCTGTCACATCTCGGCTGCTCCGAGTGCGCGCTGTAAGCACGGTCTGGTGTCTATGTTATGACATGCTACCATTTGGAGTCATTGATTCAAGATATTAAAGTACGGGTTTGCAGGACTGATAACTGCTGGGATACTGTGTTTTGCACAGTTGTATTTCTGATGGAATCATATGATACGTACAATTTAAAGTAAAAACGATGTAGAGTTTATGTGGATTGTACATAAACTTGAATTGTAATACCAATTTCTTCTGAATAGCATCTGGTAAGGTAGCACCATGCATTAATGCTAGCCAATCAGCTTTGATATATTGATTAATAAACTGTTTTTCAAATTATAGTGACATGGAATGTACCATAACATTATTTACATTTCTAGAACAGAAGCGTAAGAAAGGTTTGTAATAGTAACTAACTGAATTCTACTCTGTTTTTTCCAGAGAGTTGCTGATCGACTGTATGGTGTCTACAAAGTGCATGGAAATTATGGAAGGGTTTTCAGGTAGGACTGGAAACACAGTGGGGCTGACTGTCAACTGAAGAGATTTTACACAGTGTCATTATCCATCTTCACTGTCCAGTGATGCTGGGGAGTTTTATCTGATATTTCTCTGGAGGGATAGAATTGTTATTGAGAACACTGTAACAAGTTCAGTTTTGGTCATTGAATTGTATGTGAATATAATGTCAAATGTCTCTTAGTAACTGTATTGCTAGCTGTTTACAAAAGTATTCAGAATGAAGTTCCTACGAATTAAAGATTTAATGTCCAAACACACGGTTGTTTTGGTCAAAGGATAGATGCTGAATGTAATCCACATATAGAAATTTTGGCCACATATACTGTAGTGATTGTGACATGTTGGAGTAACAGGTGTCTTTGCTGGGTAGTGAGTGGAGTGCTATAGAGAAGGAGATGGGAGACGGACTGCAGAGTGCTGGGCACCACATGGACGCGTGAGTGTTGGGTTACCTCACACACACACACACACACACAGACAGACACACACACCTCAATCATAGCCCCCCCACACATCACAATGATGTGCTCTCTTTCAGTACTCCTCTCTTGGTTCTGAGCCAGTTTCTAACATTCACCAGCCTGGTTTGAAATGTTTTGGATTTCAGTCAGTGTTGTGTAACAAGTAGCTCAGTGTCAGGAGCTTAGAGATGCTCAGTGTTTCACCTTACACATTCGAGCTGCTGGTGGCTCCTTAATAGCCATAAGCCAGCTGACATTTCATAACATTTCTACAATGTTTAATAAATGTTGTGAGAACATTATGAGTATCACTGAGCAGACTTAGCACGATAGGCTGCAGTGTGCCCCCTCTGCTAATGCCTTCCATTTTGCAAATACTTTTACAAAGACTGGTCCAACCAATATCCCAAGCTTGGAATCCTCCTCACCTCATAAATAACACCAACACAGAGAAAGAGAGACAAACATATTTTGAGAACAAAAATAAAAGATGTTTTTGTCGTTCGATCACAAATCCTTATGCCACATGGCTGCAGTATCCTCCACATAATTTCATGCAAACTTCATAAAATGTTGAAGAAAAGACTGTTAAGTAATTTACTCCTTCTTGCCACTACTCCATACAGATCAGCTTTAGGTAGAAGCCAGGTTTTGATGTATAATCACAGCCTACCATCTGATATACAGAGCATTGCGGGTCTTTCAAAGCCACTGTTGGGCTCACAGTGGTATCCATCATCAGTTTCCTGCTTGCCTGGCTTCTCAGTTTGAAAGGACAGCCTGGTCTGCATAAAGCTTTGTGTTTTTTTTACCATGCTAAATGAATACTTAGTGGCTTTTCTTGTAACATTCTTATTTGTCCTTCTCTACAATCATATCCCTGTTTTGTTTCAAAAGCTGCATGACTTAATGTATTACAAGTAATGTATTTGCAGTTTCAGTTGAAACTTAATGTCTGACTAAGGCAGCTTACAAAGACGAACACATTTGCATTGCAGTTGAACCGGTTTGATTACACACAGAGACTAATAACACAAACACGGTAACCTTTCACCTGAGCTGATTTGGGCTTGGCATTGTCAGTTGGCAGAGTATAGTTTATAAATATGATGTTGCATTTCATGATTATGAGCTTAGACAAAATGAGAGCTATGATCCCAGACGTCACAGTTATGTAAAGACCACACAGTAAAGTTAGCTCTCAGTAACTGCACTTGTCCTGGTTTTTTCTGTGATGTTAGGTATGCTTCCTCAATTGATGATATACTGGAGGAAGAGGAGCATTATGCAGACCAGTTGAAGGAATACATGTTTTATGCTGAAGCTTTAAGGTAAGACCCATCAGCTGTCAGTGTGTCTTACAACGCTGATTATGGTCAAATAAATATGGTCAATGGGTATTTCTGTGGTATCATATTTGTCTTGAGCAGAGTATGATGTTAGACCCTACGAGCTATACACTGATCACCTGGATACAAATGCCAACCAAATCTTGAAACATGGATAACATGTGACCTATACTGTAACCTACAATACACTAAATAAAATGCACTGTAAATGATATGCAACAAAATGAAATGCACTGAAATCGAAAACACTTTGTAATCCATCTAACAGGTTACATTTCCATCTTAAAGGGGATTGTATTACTAACTAAATGCTAGGAGAGTGTGCATGATCTGTCTCTGTAGGGCGGTGTGCAGGAAGCACGAGCTGCTGCAGTATGAGCTGGAGACGGCTGCCCAGGACCTGGCGTCCAGGAAGCAGCAGCACGAGGAGCCGGCTACTGGGGTGGGTCTGCATTTCAGCCTACAGACAGTCGACTCTGATGGCTCTTAATTATTTCAATAGAGCCGTTGATTGGATGGGGAAACTTGTGTGCTCTTGGGAAATTGTGTTGTACTGTAGGTTTTAAAGCAAGACCCAAAGTGACTGTTTTAGGCCCTCTGAACATTTGTGTTGGAAAAAATAAGTCCTCCTTGTTGTAGAGATTTTGACTAAATCTTTCTGTCCTGCTACAGACTGTACGAACCTTCTCCTTTAAAGAGATGACCACTAAGCTTTTTGGCCTGGAGACAGCAGAACAGAGGGAGGCCAAGCTCAAAGTGCTGGAAGAGCAGATTGCCGAGGGTGAGGAGCTGGTCAAAGAGAAGACCACTGAGTGCAAGTAAGAAATCAACATCATCACGCCTGATGGCTCACGTTTATTTTAATGTCTTTCTTAAGGATGCATATTATCACTTGTTTTATACAGTTATATTTTAGTTATCTGGGTGAGGATTTTAAGCATCTTGGGTCCTTTAGGAACACCATTTTAAAAAGTGTGCTTTAGATCCATGGATCCAAGTGGAAGGATGAGTGTGAGTACCCCCCCCGAGTACTATAATAATACCGCATAATGATTTATGACTGGATAAATCAATACTGTGGTTTGCCTTTGGTGAGGATGTCTGCTACATATTATGAGTATTATTATTAATATTAGTATTATTATAGCAGTCGTAATAATAACGGGAACAAACTTGAATGTCATTTGTTACAGTGAATTTGTGAAGAATGCCTGGGAGGACATTGAACATTTCAGGGAGCAGAAGGATCGGGATTTGAAGGAAGCTCTGATCAGTTACGCCGTCATGCAGATCAGTGTGTGTAGGAAGGTGGGTGACCTGCAGATTTGGTTGTTGTCACATTGTGATGAATGCCTGCTGCTAGGACAGCATTCCATGATCGTCTTAGGGTTATTGCACAAAAAGGAGACAGAACATGCAAAGCTGATCATTGTTTTCAGTTCTGTGCTCTGCAAGAGGCCAGTAATGGTCAGTTTCATACAATTGAGGATATCCCTCATTTGTGAAGGAAGAAGACAATTGTAGTTCTTGCAACATCATTGAAATTCCCATAATTTTTTTTACCATACCCAATAAATGCATTCAAATTGAAGCAGTGTCCTCTGAAAAAGAAACAACATGGGACTCAACTCCAAGCTGCTGCGCCTGCTTTCTTGGAAAGGCTCATTTCTAACTGTTTAGCATTGTGCTCAATATCACTATCACAAATGCTTAGTATTATGAAACCTACTTTTTATGAATGATTTGGATCAGCACATATAAATCATTGTGACTCTTAATTAGAGGAGTTTGGTTTCAGCTTTTCCTATTTGTACTGAAACCAAAAAAGGTTTAGGTTAACCGTAATCTCAGGTGCATTTAGCAATGATCTGGCTTTAAATGGTTTATGTGTTGTTGAAATAGAGGCTCCATATGTTCTCCTCTAATTGGTGTTGTATACGTTTTATCTTAAAGGGAATTCAAGTATGGTCCAATGCTAAAGAATGCTTCAACAAGATGTGAAGTTCTGGTTGCACCCTGGCCCACACTACCTATGCAAGTGCAGCAAAGTCCAGCATCAGAGCTGTGCTACAGTCATCATGGAAGTGCATTCCAAAAGACAGACTGTGGAAGCTCTTGAAGCATATTTGAGAACGCTTGTTTTTCACAGAAAAGAATGAATGAATGAACGAATGAATGTAAACTTTTTTCATGCACTAAATTAGCAAGGTGTTTCTGTGCTTCAGAAAACATTCCATATTCAGGTCTCATGATCAGATTATTATTTTTTAAATATAAATTGATTTTTCTGTGGTCAGGTGGGATAGAAAACATAATTCCTGGAAGACAAATCACCATAATACAACTAATGTATACTGAATTATATATAAAAGAGATTATATTCAGCTATTGAATGCTTTAAGATGTTTAGCGACAGGTATTGTACCGTTTATACTATTCTAACTGGTTGAAAAACTCAAGGAATGAATACCTTTTTTGCTTCAGTTCAGAAAATTATAATTCGTATGAAATGGCAAAATTATTTTCTAACACAAACATATTTCTTAACACATGATTATCTTAAATAATATAAGATTATTTTCTAAGAGAATAAGAGAATAAGATTTATTTTCTGAATTGCTGTCACAAAAGACAGTCTAATAAATGTCTTGTATTGCTACCACTTTCCTCACTAATTGGTTTTAATGGGGTTTTTGTTTGTTCTTTTGTGCTTATGAATGCATTTTTCCTAAAAGAAAGGTATTTTGTTAAATAAAGAATTGAATTTCAGTTACTTAAGAAAATGTGTGCTTCAAGAGAACATGTATTTTTTCTTCCAAGAATGTATCCCATTTAATATTCTTAATTGTAAAATAAGAAGATGCAAAACCTCAACATGACTTTGAGGTACGAAGGGCTTTTAATCAATTGCAGTATGTTGCTAATTTTGAGATAATTTTTTGTTGTTGTTTTCAGAGATAAAATAAGTTGTTTAAGATAGCGTGAAGTGGACACAAAAGACAAGGCTTTAAAATGCTACACAGAATAAAACACTATAGCTTTGACCTCACACCTAAGTATGAATATGAGATAGGGTCAAGGCAGAGGAAAGACTTTTTTTTTAACATTTATTACCTTTATACAGCTTTTTTCACATTAGGATCACTCTTAAATAATAGAGGATGGTTGAAGCAATATTACCGCAATCCTCTGACACTTGTCTGTCGTCAGCTAATAATTACCCAGATGCTGAACTCCTAATAACACTGCATTTGTATTGATTTTTTTTTTATTAAACTGGATCAAAGTCTTGCATTATTTCTTTCTGATCTGATGATTCTAACTGTATAAAAGATGAAACTGTTTGTTTACCTATACTGGGTCATGTGTCAACATGTTGTTACAAATAATTTAAGGTTCAGATTAAATACATGCACATACGCTCAGGTGTCCAGTCCAGACTCTGTGTCACGGATAGCAATGTAGGGATCAAGGGCGGTTCTGGTTGTTGGTGAAGTTGTCTGACTTGTTCCTGAAACGGCAGTTTACGTTTACTAGGCTCAAGCATGTGACTGAGGTATCGAGAGATACAGAATACAGCAGAGTCTCGCACAACCCACAATGCACCAGGGGGGAGTGTTGTTGCTGTCTCAGAGTGGTGCCTCCGCAGACAAACTTTTGCAGACAAACCATGACCACAAAGCGACCTCTATAATACCGAGAACCGGTGCGTAGCAATTCAGAATTCACTGCTTGTAAACTGTCTTGTTCCTTTCCGTTTTTTCCAATATAGAAAAGGGGCATCTAGCTGGTTAGATTTACTCTCGCGGTGGCTTTTTGTTTTGATCAGGCCTTTCGAAGAGCAGGTGTTTATCGAAATAAACAAGGAAGATACAGTTAGTTTGATCATTAGATTGTTGGATAAGTCAAAGGGAACACTTGCATGAATAAGAGGTAGCAAAGTTAACTAGCTAGCGAACCGCTAGTTAGATGGCGAAGCTGCTGAGCTAGCTTGCTACTTAGCTAGTGATCGAGCTAGACTAGCAAGCTAGTAAACTTCCTGGTGGGTGGGTGGTCGAAATGAGTTCGTTGGCTAAATTTACACAGCTACCTAGCTAGCTAATATGCCAGGGTTGTTTTTAAAGTTCAAGTGATATGAGTCTGTCACAATATTTGTTGGCAGCTAGCTGGGTAGCTGCATAAACTGGGCAATTTTTTTAGCTAGGAAACGTTAGATGACGTTAAGTAGCTAACTTTCGCAATCTACTAGCTCGCTTAGGTATTTATGGAAATCATATGGACTTTAACGTTCGCTAAGTTAGCTAGAAAGCAGGCTGTGGACGATGGGCTATAAAAACGTTAATAGGCCTGGACAGCTAAGAGAAAATGCAGACAAATCATTGACTGGGCCAATTAACACCTCCGGCGATAATGTGTCTTTCAATAGTGTGCAAAAAATCGTTGTTATCTTTGTTCAATACAACAAATTTAGCTAAGTTGCTCAGTAGTTAAGTGACCAGTAAACTAGACTGTATGTGATTTTTATGTGGCTTGATTTAGCTAGACGCCATGGTGGTTGGATTTTGTAAGCTCCATTTTATCTACCTAATCTATCTAATTTGTCAGCCAGAGGCAGGTAGGTAGCGTTAGCCAGTTAGCCCGTTGACGTACATCGAGGCGTATCTGACTTCATAGCTAATGCCAATAAGTGTCAGGATAGGCTGGTAACAGTCGCATTGAGGATATCATAAAGTTAATGTTATCCGTGTAACTTGGTAGCTAGTTCGCCTATGGAGATGTTATGTTAGTAAGTACAAGATAACATGTGACCTTAACAAACGGACACTCAGTGAAGCAAGTCAACGTTTCCGATTGTAGGTTCTGATGATGACAATTAGTAGTAGTATTGAGCTAGTACTAGAACTAGTATTGTACTTAGCGTACATAGTCTGAAATGACCCACTTTGGCGTGATCGTCTCCGATTTTCTTGGAAGTTTTGTCATACATTTGTGTTATGATTCGAACGTTCTGATCAATATTCTGCTTCTGTCTTAATGTGATTGCGGATTCCCTGCACATTAATTTTCCTTAATTGATTTCCAAAAAACCTTCACAAACATGACTGCCAAGAGGTAAAGCAAAGAAATAGTCTTTGTGAATGTAAGAAGATTTGTCACCACACACAGAATTCTTTTTTTTGTTCCAAACTGGCCAGTGCAATAGTTAATCAAAGTGTAACCAAACACCCCCTTCCCCCTAGTGTGCTGTGGTGTACCAAGGTGATTCCAAAGTGAGCAGAACTGGGAAAAGTCTTCATGTTTAGTACAACGTGTGTTTCATAGGACCTAGGATTTGGGAGCAGTTGCTACTTATGGAAATACTTGCGTAGAAAGATCATACATAGGCCTTATTGTCATTGTTCAGGACAAAGAAATTACAGTTGTATGCATCACATCAAAACCAACACTACACACTATACACTACAGAGAACCGGTGAAAAATATGTACATTTTGTATGTAAAAAATCCCTTCCTCGTTTAGTTTTATGTTGACTTCTGCGCGGTTGGTGTTCGTATGGAATGCTTGTTTTGTTTTTTGAAAAAAAAAAAAAACAGGTTGCACTAGCAAAGCTAAATGCATTACATTTTCCCATACAGCTGGATATGTTAAATGCTACTTAATTTCACAAAAACACCTTAATACACATTTAAGCAAACACATTTTTGCCTTCTAGATAACTATAACAATAGCAAATATGTAGTTGAATTTGGTTTGAGTTTGTCATCAGCTGCAAAAATTTCAGTATGCCTTCATTACATTATTGTCATTTAGCAGACACTCTTTATCCAGAGTTACATGTTACAACTTACACTTTCCACTGTATCTTTACTGAGGCAACTGTGGGTTAAGTACCTTGCCTAAGGGAAGAGCACCAGTGTCCCAGCAGGGAATCGAACTGGCAACCTTTTGATTACAAGCGCTGCACCTTACCACTGTGCTACACCTACATATCTAACCAAGAAAACTGAGCTGTGCTAAAGGTTGTATCCAATCTGCACCACCCTTCTCCTAGGTCCTGTGCTTCCCCTGTGAGGATGAACATGGATGAGAAGCAGGAGGGGATGCTGATGAAGTGTAGTGGGGCAGTGAACCTGGACCCCGCCTCCAGGGCTCTGGGGTGCCAGGGATTGGACAGGAGGCGGGGAGGAGGCGGGTTAGTGGAGCTGACGCTGGACGGGCGGTCTTTGGCCCACCACGCCCTGCTAGTAGGGGATGAGGATGAAGAGGAAGAGGAGGGCCTTGAGGAGCGGTCGGTCCTCCCGCACTGCCTTGCCCCTCTGGATGAGCTAATGCTGCATGAGGAGACGGTGAGGCATAATGCGGAGGAGGAAGTGGAGCTCCGTCCCCTGCTCCACCACAAGCTGCTGAACCCCCTTCATCTGCCAGTGAGTCCACAGAGACACAGCCTGTCGTATCTGTAGGCATGGCCCTGCTTATTCAAGACAGGCACATGAACTACAAGGAGGGAGAAGCTGCTTAATGCAGTTGATTCATATAAATATATCTATATATATATATATATATATATATCCTTGGAATTCACCTAAAGCGGAGATGCCCAGTCCTGTTTTTGGAGAACACCAGTTCAGGCCATTTCATTCCCACCCAAGTTCTAACCATTTGATTCAGAGAGTCACTTCTGTAAACAAACCAGTTTAACCTTTAATCCCAGTTTGTAGGTTGTTCATTATTCAAAGAGTATTTGCACTCCATGTTTATATGTGCACGTACAAATACACAAACTTACCTTTTTCGTACTTGTACCTTATAGTAGTTAATGTAGCTTACTTTGAAAGTTGTTATTTAAAAAAAATGTACTTCAGGTAGACTTACAATATTGTGCATCTTGAGTTTGGGTTCATGCCCTTAGTGCTGAGCTAAGCAGCTGGGGTGGTGACATTTGCTGTTTTTCATCCGTAACAGCAAATATTGAGCCAAAATATTGGGTTGAGGCAGCCATGTAGAAAAACCAACAGCTGGATCCATCCGGTTTTGGTGATTTGAGGAGCATCTCTACAATGTCTGCTCTGAATGATTTATTGTCCCATTTAGTTGAATTCATTTTAGTGAAAGCATGCGATTTAGCCTGGTACGAGTTTGCCTATTAACCGTACCATATGTGATTTATTATTCTGAGTAATATTCCATGACATTCAGTTGAGGTTCATCATCTTATGATGTGGAGATGACTAATTATTTTTAATGTGAGAATATTAATAATTCTCTCAGTGATTGTTGTTTATTTATTGTTTATAAGTATATGCAGATTTTATGCCTTCTGACTGATGTCAGAGTTGAATAACAAGCAAATGAATACATGTTCTGGATCGTAGCAGAGGGATCAGTACCAGCACAGCTTTCTGTTTCATAGTCCAGACAATGACTGATACCTTTGGGAGCCAAGGTCAGCAGATAGTGTTTTCTCTTGGGTTTTGCAGATGTATACAGTCCCATCATACTCCTGACTAAATTGCTGTTTACAGAAGTGCCAGTCCACATCATCCTTACCAAGTGGCGGTGTTTCCTAGGTTGGCATTAAACAAGAAATCAAGCAGTTTGATGCTGGGATGCAGATGAAGAAGGAGAGGAAACAGCCAAGGGAACTTACTGATTGTCCCAAGAAGAAAAAGAGAAAACAGAAGCCTCCTGCCAAGGTACAACAGTGTTCCCCACAAAGTGAATTCAAGGACAGCAATAAGTATCTGTTCTGCACTGCTGAGTTCAATTATCTCAATAATTAAAAGATTCTGAATAAAAGCGTTTGATAAATTGCAAAAATAATACTACAACTAATAAACGTTATTAATGTTATCATGACTGTCATTACCACAGAAAGTGTCTCTACTTAAATTGTGAATATGAATCGCAGTTGCCTGACATTATTGCAGCCCATACCCAGGCCCACTTGCAATACCCTAAAACCTACTTACCATACTTATGCAATTGTCTGTGTATTGGAGCAGTAGCTGAACTCCTCAAAGGAGTTCATGGCAGTTTCCTCATCTGGATTGAAATCAGCAACTCTCAGACACAGTGTCCACTCCAGTTCCCTAACTAGATACTGTTCTCCATTTAGGCATTCATTATGATATCACATGGATTCACTTTGATGCAACACGTAAGGATATGTAATGAGATGGGTCTGTCTTGCCATAGACTGTATGGGCAGCTGTGTGCTATGTGTTGTGCTGTATTTGCTCATTTGTATTTGCAGTCTGCACAATACTTTTGAATCCTCCACTTTTGCATTAAATAAATAATGATAAACTGTGTGACTAATGACACTACATTCAGTGATGTAGAGGTTGTAATATGTGTCACCTGTGTGTTAGATTCTTACAATTAATGAAGATGGGTCTCTGGGCCTTCAGAGTCCAAAGTCACATGTATGTGAACACTGCTCTGCTGCCTTCCGAACTAACTACCATCTGCAAAGGCACGCCTTCATTCACACAGGTAAGGGTCAGCTGTGCTCCCCAATATTAATGCTTTCTTCTCAAACATGCTGAAAGGGGGGCGGTCAGGGTCAAAAGTGATTGGTAGCAGGGTCTGATGATTTATCATCCGAAAGGCATGGGAACCTGTGGGAAACATGCAAACAAATGTTCTTACAGTAGAATTAAAGGGTTTGTCTTATTATACGGTAGGGGGGAGATTGTTGACATAGTCACCATAGTCTAAATAGTACATTCTTTGAGACCTAATTAGAAAGTAGGGTTAATTTTGTTCTCTTTCTGGTATTTTGTTGGTAGTGAAGAAAGTGGCGTGTCCCTACATGCCTGAGAAAATGTCTCCGCTCACTCATCTGTGTTTCAGGGGAGAAACCGTTTCAGTGCAGCCAGTGTGACATGCGCTTCATCCAAAAGTACCTACTTCAAAGGCATGAGAAGATCCATACAGGTAGAACCATCAATGAAGTCATGCAGGATACGGCACCAAATGAGCAAATCGATTTCATTTTCTGCTCTGCAGTGTTAGAACTGAAGATTTGTGTCCAAGCTGCCCTGAACATTAATGTTAAAGAGTGGAAACTGAGTATGGCTGAACATGACTACATACAGTGTAGTACAGTCATATGAAATACTGTAATGTTATATTTAAAATGCTGCACAGCAAATATTCTGACAATATTATAATGAATTGTGCCCCCCCCCCCCCTTGGTTGCTGTTATGAATGAACTACCCATAGCCATCCTATATTGTGTATTTACATGTGTAAAGTGAGTAGAGCCACACTGAGTCAGTCACAGATATGTTTTACAGATATGTATTAAGCATCATGATTGTGTGTTTGATACATTGTTGCTTCCTTGCATTTTGTAAGGCGAGAAACCGTTCCGCTGTGATGAGTGTGGGATGAAGTTTATTCAAAAATACCATATGGAGAGGCACAAGAGAACGCACAGTGGGGAGAAACCCTACCAGTGCAACTACTGCCAGCAGGTAGAAATACTTTATCCTTTGACTGTATGAATGTCCAGACTGAGGAGGGCTTAACAGGCATGACATACTGAAACTTAAAAAAGAAACTTTAAAAAAGAAATCTTATTGATTAGTTATTTATCTTATTCATGCTTGCAATAGAGTAGCGCTTTGCATTTGTGTATATTGTAGTTCATGTAGAAGACAGAAGCAGTCTGTGAAAGTATTTGTGTTGGAATTGCTTGGATTGCTTAATACTGAATTATTCTTGTCAAAAGAATTTTTCAGGGACTTTCTGGTTGATTGAGCATGGGGTATCCTGGTATTACATATTAATAGTAATTTGTAATAACAGTAATCGGTAATAATTTGTCCAGTTTTGGACCGCAATAATAATATTTACCATTAAGTGCTGCCGAGTGGTGTGTGTGCTTAGCCCATTTTCTTCTGTACAGTACTTTTCCAGGACCGATCGGGTTCTGAAGCACAAGCGGATGTGCCATGAAAACAGGAGCAGGAGAGCCAGCAAAGCTGCCGCTAAAGATGGACAGCCCGGCAGCGAGGACGACCTGGGCCTCTCTTTCCCCACCAGCGACAGCTCATTGCTGAAGAAAAAGAGGCAGAAGGCCGGTGAAAAGCACCGGGGTTCAGCCGGTCTTCCAGAGAAAAGTGGCGACAGCGAGGAGAAACAGGACCAGAGGCCGTCGCTCTACGGCCTTGCCTCGAAGGTGAAGCACGAGTATGTGGTTGCGGAGTATTCGGTAGAGCTTCCCGGTTCTCAGATTGACAGCAGCAGGGGGGGGGGGTTGTCCCTTTCCGAGAGCATCCAGCCCCCCAAACTTGTGCTGAAAAAGGTTGTGAACAAACAGAGCCAGAGGCAACCCGCGGAGCAGCCGGACGACCTGTCGCCCTTGTCCTCCTTTGAGGATGGGAAGGTCACCAGGTATACCTTTGAGCTTGTGGACAAGGAGAAACTCCTGGACACAGAGACCCACGCGGATATGGATGCTGTCGACACGATTCAGGGAGCCACAAGCAAGCCGGCGACAAGCAGCACCAACTACGATGATGCTGTGCAGTTCCTGAAAAAGAAGAGGTACCTGCAGGCGGCTGGCCCTAGCTCTGCCCGAGACTGCAGTTTGAATGTGGGGACAAGAACCTCGCAGACCACTGTCGCTCAGACTGCAGGGGCAAGCATCATGGATGATGGTGCCTCTGCCTCAATTTTGGACACCCAGGCCCTGAAGGCAGAGATCAAGACCAACCATGACAAGAACGTCCTACCTGATGAGGTGCTGCAGACCCTCCTGGACCACTACTCCAACAAGGCCAATGGCCAGTCGGAGATCTCTTTCAGCGTAGCCGACACGGAAGTGACCTCTTGCATATCCATCAACTCGTCCGATATGTCTGAGGTCAGCCAGACAGAGGCCCTGGGGATGAGCTCCCAGGCACCACCTGCTGAGAAGGCCAGCATGCTGCAGGAGTACTCCAAGTTCCTCCAGCAGGCGCTGGAGAGAACTAGCCAGAACGACACCTATTTGAACACACAGAGTCTCACGTTTGTTACCGAAAGTCAGCCCCTTTCAAGCCAGCCTTTGTTCTCTACCGTCGATAAACATTACACCTCCTCCAGCCGCTTACGGTTAGCGATGAACTCTCCTCTGAGGTCCTCCTCCGAGAAATCGCACTTCGGGCTTCTCGTCGGAGACTCCCAGCACTCCTTCTCATTTTCAGGGGATGAAACAAATCCCTCCTCGGTTTCCCCAGGCGATGACTTTCTCGAGCAGGTATCGTCTCCGAAAAAGCCCGATACTCATGCGGTCAACACAACTTTTCAGATGGGCACCTTTGAGCACAACTTTCGATCTCACTTTCAGAGCGCTCGGTCTGGAATTTCATCCCAGTCGAGCTTCTCCAATGGACCACTGCGCGGGCATGAGGGTGGTACAGATTTCCCAGAATTCCCTCTGGCTAATGTCACTGATAACAGAACTCGGCTGACATCATCCCCGGATTCTACGGGAAGCCAAACGTTTGGCTGAAAAAAAAAAAAAAAAAAAAAAAATTTTTTTTGGCTGTCATCTGAAAGGCACTTTATATCTCTTGTTTTTATGTATTGCCAATCTGAGCTCACCATAAACATTATAGTTTAAAGAGTCTATCTAGCACTTACTGAACAGTTCAAAATTATCATTGTTTGGATATTTTATTTACAATTGTATCATAAATTTTAATACAGTAACAGGACTCCAGGCAAAGGGAGATGGTGGAGAGACACATGTGACTCAAAAACTATTAAAGATATGGGACTTTATTTAAAGGAGAGTGGGGAAAAAATAATATTTACAACAAATGCCCTTTGTAGCTGAACCAAGGTGTTGAGGCCAGGACACCACCAGATGATTGCTAAGGTCAGGCTTGCTAGATTAATTTACCAAATATTAATATGCACTTTAATTATTAATAAATAGTATTTCAGTGTAAATGGTCATTAAGGTTGTTGCCAACAAGAAGGCTACTAGCTAGCAGGCCATGCTAATTTTGATAAATAAATTAAACTAACAGGTGTTAATTTTAGGTGTCCTTAGTAATAGTGAAAGTCAACAGTTGAAATTGAGCTGGCCAATGATGCAGTGGGCAGGGCAGTGCAGAAAGAAAAGGCCTTGGATAACCAAAATCATTTGCAAAACTCATTTATTCAGCAGTAATGTGAGTTTCATCTTACTGGACTAATTAAGTAGCTATTTTAGTAACTAACGTATACAGCATGAAATGCTAAATTGTAGAAAACCTAAGGCAAAGCTGTTGACTGCACAGCTGAAGAGCTTATCAGCTGGTGAGGCCAGCTAGCAGACTATGTGAAAAGCACAGAAAGGTGACGACATTGCCGTTTTGAAACGTAGAGCTATAGTGACAGTATGTACCACCGAGCTAAGATATGTTTTTTGATGCACAGCATCCTCTTTCTTCTTATTAAATGACATAATCTCTGTCTAGCAATATGATTTTGCTTGTGTAGTAAGTTACATTATGGCTTAATACATTGCTTTAGTGCATATAAAGCAGCAGTTGGTACCCTTCTCATATATGTTCAGAATCTTCCACCAACAGCCAAAATAATCATGTAAGTGAATAAAAGACTTACAATGAAGTCTTAAAAAAAGATAATTTCATAGTCTGTAACCCTAAGGAAAACATAGAGGATGTATAAACATTTTGCTGGATAGACACTTTCAGACACTTTAGGTTTGTCGAGCTCCATTGACCATGTTGTTACAGAGTATATGATATTGCTATGTTTAATGGATTTAAAGAGTGAAGTAGATACCTACAGCTCTCTGTTAATCAAATTTACTGCTTCTTAGAAACAAAAGTTTCACTGCCTTATCTCTTAACCGAGTTATTAAGCCCAATGGGAATGTTGTGGTAAACCCATGTAAGGTATAATTGTTCAGTTAACAGCTGAGATGCCAGGCATAACCACAGTTTGAGAAATTTTGAGCAAGTAGCAGCTTAATTGGTACACTATCATCTCTCTGACAGGTACAACAGAAAACACTGGATTTGTTAATTGTTTAGGAAGTGGAACAAAATTGTAGTTTTCTTCCAGTGGTAGTCCCAATATCTGAATCAAACTTTCTGGAAGTGCCCTAATGTCATCTATATGAAGTCACTTTCAACTGCGGTGTTAATGCAAGTGGGGTAAAAAGCATTCACTCATTATACTGTCGTTAGGTGGGGATGAAGTTTTTTTTTTTTTCAAAAACACATTCTCAGTGACTTTGAATAATAAGCTGTTTTGCACTGTTACTTCTCAAAGCTCTCGATCAGGTTGCATAACATACATCTCAGTATTTTTGATCATTTATTTAAATCATGTAATCATTTCTGCAGTTGCCTGTAGGACAATATGTTGGGGGGAGAGTATTCCATGGTGTCATTCATTTTTAAAATGTTCTTTTTTTGTTAAGACATATTTTGGTGAAAATCTCAGTTTAATAGGAGAACTACTAACAGTGAGTACTGTGTGAGTGAAACAATCAAACTGAACTGAAAATCTCAGAAACAAAAACTCAAAAAATGATAATCAGGTAATGTATACATACTATACTAATATATACATAATATATGAGTACTATAAGAGTATGCATGTATTATGTATCATATATGAGGAGAATTATGTATAATATATGAGTACGCTGAATTATTACATGTGTATTTATTCACGCAGATGCTTCATAATTTACTCAGAAACATACTGTGACTGGTACAGCCTAATACAAAGGTCTGAGAACCGATATGTTATTAAATAATTGATTCATATGATCACTGTGTTTTCAAATGACACCAAACACTCTGTGCGCTGTGGAATTATATTGATAACAAAATGCTTCACTGTTGTTCAACTCACTGAGTTGCTAACAGGTACAGTAAGCCATTATTTACTGTCACTATTTCCTATTTTACTCGGTTCGTTCTCGGATGCAAGAACACTGGCTATCTTTAAAGTGGGAATGACTTTTTAAACATTCTCTGAGTGTTTTCAAATTGGAATTTTAAAAAAATGTATCAAGTGATCTGCTATGAATATTAAAAATGGAAACTTAATATTTTAAAGGGTATTGTACATAGTCTTATAAACCATTTGCACTTTGATATGCCCAAGAAGGTAATGACTCAAAAGTAGTATTAATATTATGTTAAACATGCTTCATCTGTGGTATGGGCTTGGGATTCTGATGGTTAGATGAACTAAGTGATTGTACTCAACTACTCAGCTAAACCCCCCTCTCCCCCACCCCCCGCCTGTACTTCACTCATTGTATTATTTGTTGTATTACAAGTTTTCAGATCATTTTCACATCATATTCTGATTTGTAGTTGAACTCTCAATTACAGGCTTACCGGCCTTTTGTTCCCCAAGTAATAGGCAGTTCTCAAGATTTTCTTAATTAGACTGCCAAGATCTAATTAAGTGCCTTTATTTTCAAAAAGGATGCAGACATTGCACGTCCTTAAAAATATCAAACTGGACCTTCAGATGCTTTTTTTTTTTTTTACACGAGTAATATGGCATTGCACATTTAGTAAATTGTTTACGTGAGGGGTTTTATCCCTGTGCAAGGGCAGATTTTAGTTGGGTTATCTAAGCAGATTTATATTTCATTGGTTTTTCATAGAAAGGCTCATGTCAGAAATAAATGTAGAAAATTCCAAACTTAAATTTGTCCCCTGAAAACACAATATTCTAATACTTTCAATATGCTGATTACGTATTTGTTACCCCAAGGGTGCATTAATGTAGATTACGTAAAACAAATCATGGAGGGCAGAAAGCAATGAACAAATGGCTTGTTTACATTTCTTCCAGTGCAGTTGTAGTCATAATGTAAACTAAATTAGGCACATTTTTAAATATTGGATTGCGTGATGGATTACTCTTAGTAATCACTGTTTTAAACCTAACGTGTGTGTTAGGGCACACAAAGGGTTGGACAGACAATTGACTGCAGCCATATTTTATGTGCAAGTATTGCTTAAATCCTGTTGTGGCCTTCTAACAGTTTTTCCTCAATTTTCTTTAAATTTCTTGTCATTGTCAAAAAGCACAGTTATCATATGTTGTTGCTTTGCTCTGAAATGTTGTAAAAATGTCTTCCTTAAGATTTTATTTTCTTTTTTGCCTTTATTTTGAGGCATAAGTTGTATATAAGTACAGATGTGCCCTTTTAATTTGCATGCATTGTCAGAGTGGCAGGTAAAAATAATTCACTTTTAACAGAGTTAATAAAAGATGAACAGCTTTGAAGTACTTATTTTCATTTTCGTGTTTTGTGAAACACACACACTCACACACACACACACTGCGCTACAGCTCTTTACTCCATCTTGTGGAAGAGGGACACTTAAGTCTCGCAATGCTGCTGGAGTAGATCAATAATGCTCCAACAGTATGGCTTGCAGATTGAAGTGGCACATCTGTATACTCTCTTCATTTTCAAATAACTGCCTCATGCCAAGCAATGTTTGTACAACAATTGGGAGCGACTCACTCATTCATACTTCTGCTCTTTAAATCTCCTTTGACAATCAAAGATGAACAGTTCTCTCTTCAGCATCTCTTCCTTTCCCCTTCATACATTCCTTTTGATTCAGATTCTGTAAATAAGTTGTATATTTTGAGCTGTATTCATTCTATTGCTGTAAATGTTAACATACAGTTATGACATTTATTTTGTTGTTTCTTGGCAATAACGTATGAAATGTTAACCATCTGCCTGGTGGACTCTTGTCAGCAGTCAGTACACCTCCTAGTATTAATTTAACATTGCAATATTTTTGGATCTTTTCAGTTTGTAAAGGGTTTCCAAGGTAATGCCATTTCCAGTGAACTACATTATTTCAGTCTTTTCTTCATATTTAATTATATGACATTTTGTACAAGTGTAATATTTTTCTATGGGAGATTTTGGTGTAATTTGGTGAAATGAACAGAAAATAATAGCTAAGTATATATGGATACCAAATCTTTAAGTACCAGTTTGTGGAAAAGACATGAAATATTATACTTACTGGGAAGCTTGAGGTTACTTTTGATCAAGCTTAAAGAGGATTTGTGTCTCCTCCATTTTGTCTGTTTTGGTACACTGTATATTTTTTATATATAATGTAATCCTTTCATTACCTAATACATTTCTTATGAATACGGTTAATACTGTAACCATCTGTTTTGTCAAAAGCTACTGTTTGTGGATATTGTTTTTTGATTGTCTTATTTGGAAATATGTGTTAATTTTTAGTCCGATATAAGTGATTTACAATTGCAAATAGAATTAGTCTTGCTGATTTATGTGATTTATGTGAATGCATGCTCCTTTTTAACTAGCTGTTAGTCAGTGTCAGTTTTTGATAGATGTAGAGCTAAACATTTTTAATGAAATTTACATGTTAATGTAAAATTCTTTTATGCTAGTTATTTTGTCTTCTTGAAATGGAAACAGTAAACAGAAGATCTAAGTGGCAAAGACGAAACCTTGAATATAGTATAATATAATATAAGGACTATAAAGCACTTTTTAAACCACATCGCAAAGTGTAGTTTGTCAGATGCACTATTTTCATTTGCCCCTAGAGGGCAGTCTCCGGATAATTTCTGTATAATTTCCCTCTCAGTCAGGGTGGTTCCCAGAGTCGACTGCCTGAGATCAGGCGTTGTAACATAATTGTATACGCATCCAAATAATTTTATTTATTTTTATTTTTTTTCTGAAATTAGGTATTGATGGAATGCAGTACTTTGAATGGCCACGTAAAGGCAAGTATCCATACGGCATGAACTGCTGTCAGGTGGAAATTGTAAGTATTTCCATGTATTTGCTCTGCAACATTAACACACAGTACATGTTGCACGGTAGCCATATGCCGTAGGGGTACTGACTTGCCTTTTGTAAATATATCAGGTTGACAGATGAACAGTGCTGTTTTCCACAGCTCGTATTTACACAGACCAACATTCTCCTGTCACTAATCTGTCAACCACTCATCCATGATTTCAGATGATCTTACTCAGTATTTTTGTTATGGACTTGGAGCAGACGCACTTGTGCAGAGTGACTCAAACCGCATAATTTTGTTCCAGTATATACAAACAATATGCCGTAAACCAGTGAACAGACAGTCCGCTCATCACAGACATAAATCAACACAGAAGGGATAGTTAAAGGATTGCATCTGCTTCGATGTCTCTACGCGAGATGGGAAGGTTAATAAGAAATCAGGTGCTACTTGTCAGTAAGGGTAGCGAACTCGTTAGAGAACACCGTTTCAAACGCTGCTTAATTACACTCCGGTTCGGTTCGAAATTCTTCTGTCGTCCTGAAGGCCTAATCTACAAAATGGTTTTAATAGTATAAAACAGCAGGTTTTCACTGGGTTGCCCTCAAAATCTACGTTAGTCTGTCATCTCAGCAGTCTGATTTTTATGCTGCAGCCCAGTTTTACCAATGTCACAAACGCATGTCCACATAGTGTTTGATTGCGGTGACAAATTTGCATTGAACCATAACGTTAACGAGTACGTAACCATAACGAGTGTTTATGGAATGTTAAAGGGAGGTCTACTGTATTGTAAAACTTTATTTTGTTTTGCGGGCTGACCCCAAGCCCTGTGATTAGTCAAAATAAATACATTTAGGTGTATGTTAATGGGCACGACTTATTTTTGTTTGTTTTTTCATCAGCTTTGATCAAATATGATTTCTTATGGCTACATTAAAGTAGAAGGGACTTCAGTATGAACTCTATGGACTCTATGGGCGCTTTCAATGAAATGGGCAGGGGATTGCTGGCAACATCTTTTATTGGGAAAGTGGCCAAAACAAACAAATAAAGTTTGCCTGTAACATACTGAAACACACCTTAAAGGACATTGGCCGAAACAAACATTTACTTAATGACGTTTGACTGTAACACGTAGCATAAGGTATTAGTAGATGAGAGCTCGAGCATACGAATAACAAATTCTCCTAGCAAATTGGATTGTAATGATTATATCTATGTATAAACATTTGAAATAGGTATTCATATAAATGTAAGCTCAAAATTCTGTTCGTATGGCTTCTCTTTTATGGAAATAAGGTAAGTTCACTGTGTATATAGTCTTTTTGGTGAATAATGACACAGTATCATTTGCCTGCTGTGTTTGTGCATTAAAACCTGTATTGATGCGAATTACTCAGTATTCGTATAGATGTTAATATTCTATTCAGTTATTATTTATTGCCTTTTTTTACTTCAAGGACTTCACAAATGGTCCAGTGGAAAGGTATTTTAATTACCTTCTTGACCCCCACTTAGAATGGGAGGTCAGTGTTGCCTCACCTAACACCCCTAACAGCTTTGCATTGTATTTGAACCATACTGACAAACTGGACTATGGCTTGGATTATGAAAATACATGTGGCGGGATATTTTTCATGAGCATTTGAATGTGAGATCGTACTCAGCTTACATGTTTGTGATATTATTTTCAGACCAGAGTAAGTGGGTTGATAGCGTCTGTAGTGATTCTTTTCTTCATTTCATTCCTGATAAGTGCAGCACGTGTTCATTAGGGTAATCATTCCTGACATTGTTTGCGCCTGTCTGCATCCGGGTTATGTTGTTTAGTTCGGTAGTATTCTTCCATTTGTGTTCCTGCAAAGGTAAGAGCTTGCCTTTCACCGGTATTACAGTCTATCTTTTTACTTTGCCCTGTGCCAACAGATGCTCTGCGTCATTTCACCATTTATTTCTTAAATTGGTTTCTATCAACAAATCTGGTTATCATCAAATAAATATTACAGTATGAAGCAAAATTAAGAAATTGCGACCGGCAGTATATATGTTTGTAATGAGTTAACGCAGAGTGCGTCTTTGTTTCCATCTGTGATGGGTCTTTCTTTTGCATTAGGGAATTGTTTTATAATCGTGAAACCCAACGCATACTGTTTTTTTTTTCTTCGTTTACACCCATTAGGGGTCTTTGTGCGAAACTGGAGAATGGCATAAATTGTGTTGAGTCGCCTTAATGTCTGGTTCCGTTTTGAAAAAGATTGAAAAGTTGCCCTCGGCCAAGTTACATGAAGTAAGAAGTTGCATGAAATAACTCATAACAGCAGTATCCTATGTCCGAAGTTCTGTTCTAAAGCTGATCGGCGCTGCTCCCTTAATGGAAGAATTCTCAAATCAAGGGGACAGTTTCCAGTAATAATTTCAAAGGTGATTACGGGTAGACCAACGGATTGGATTCTCAAAGTACGACGGATGCACAATACACCGTTGAAATAATCACGATGACGTCAATTATTATTTTAGCTTATTTTAAAACATATATTTACTAAAATACAGTGCGCCAGGGCTCCCCAAACTCTTCAGGGTCATAGTTATTACTGATTAGAAAATAATTTGTCGTGGAATGGATTTCTACACAATGACTCACGACACTTGCCCTTCCCTTGAACTCCTAGTTTTCCAAAGGGAGGTGTTCCGTTTTGGTGATCAGCTGCCCACACTTTCACATTTAAGGACCTTCCTGTGATTCCTCCTGACTCTCAGCTGAGACAAACAATAAATCAACCAATCACATATAACCCCCTTTCTAAATATATTGCCACAGTGGGCATCACAGAACAGGCATGCTTCCCTGTGAACTGATCGTATTGACAAGAAAGTACCTTTCAACAAAAATCAGCTATTCAGTCCTAGAAATATCTTTTGGAGCTGGTGTTTTTCTACAGGGCAGACCATTGTTGTTAATACAGGCAAAGGATAACTTAAATCTTCTTTAATTCGGAAACTTAAATGAAAGCCAGGAAACACAGGGGCTATGGAACTTTGTGTGGGAAGGCCTGCACTGAGCTCTGAATGATTTAACTGTAATAAATAGCAATGTTGCAGCTGAGGATGTAAAATATGCATGTAACTGCAGGAACATTTTGACAATGCAATGTTCTTTAATCTGTCAGTGAACATAATTAAACTTACTCAGATAGCTGAGTGATCTTACCAGTTAAACCAAGAAAAAGCAGAAGTCTGATTCTGAAGAAAATGAACTGATCCAGTGGGCAGCAATGAAGCATGCTCATGAAGCAATGATCTCTGTTTCAGTGAGTGGGCATGCACGATACCCAGTGACACTACAGGCTTCCATGGAGACTCTGCCATCCAGCCGGACGCAGTCTAGCCAGTCGAGGCCAGAGGACGGCACCATGCTAATGTCCCTTGTCAGCAGCAGCAGGACTGGATATGTCCAGGAGCTTTTCCACGAGGATGCACAGGTTGGGTTTTGACTTTGTCGAGGTGTTACATCATGGGGTTGCCACTAGTGGTTGTGGAGGTCCAGTGTCCTGCGGTTTTGGAGTGTTCTTTTGACTGCCAACATTGACACTTAGACCATTTAGAACCTACTGCTTCCACTCAGACTCAATTCAATATTTAAGATCAGGGATATCTTTGGAAGGTACAATATGTCATATGACTGCACGATTGCTGTCTGACATTGAACAGACTATTCACTTAAAGGTGATTTTGTCATTAAAAAGCTATCTACATTTTATCATCTCTAAGTTGGCTGTTGTCTGCACTGCCTTAGCATGTAGGTACTCTATTTCTGGTCACCAGACAAGATTGGCAAATCTAGTCTGTCTACAGTCTAGTCTGAAGGAAATACATTGTGGAAAGACAGCAAAGCAAAATGATTATTAAACCTTGTGTCTGCAAATGCACCTCATAATACAACAAGCATTATTCATAACAGTCCACCGCCAAGGAAAAATGGGCTTTCATTGTGCAAATATTTGACATATTTAAATGTGATTGGCTCATAGGCAGCACATGGAGGATCTAAGCCTATCAGAGCTGTGTTACTGGAGTGGGTGCTGGTTAATTAAATGTCTCATGTCTCTTTTTAGGGGTCACAGAGCCACACCCAGCCTTGGTGGAAGGTGAAGCTGTTTGTCTGGGAGCCCGTGCTCTTTGGGACGTGGGATGGAGTCTTCACCACCTGCATGATCAACATTTTCGGCGTTGTCTTGTTTCTCCGCACTGGCTGGCTTGTGGTGGATTTCATTATGTTATTATATGGGGTTCAAATAGGGATAATTCATTATTCAGCAGTTCTTGAGGTCAGGTGAAGGGAAATGGAGGATTCAGCTGAGACAAAGACTATGCAGTCACATACTCCCTAAACGCTGAGAAATATAATAATGGGATAAAAAGACAAATGTGTCAGGAATGATATTAGATAGTGATTGTCAAGCTCAAGTCCAGGGGGGTCTATACTGTATGTTATGGGGGGGTCATGTTTTAGCCTTCTCTCTCAATTATTTAGTAAGCCCAAAATGCTTTGTATCTTTGAATGATATATCACAGGTTAGCACTGAACTGATGCAGTGCACCCACTTTGCATTTTATTTCAGGAAGCATTGTCAGATGTCTCCAATAAGCAGATTATTGGGCAGACCAAGTCACAGCATATACACCTCTGCACATAATGAGAATTACTACTGAGCTTGCCCTTGTACCTGAGCAATAGGCTCAGCTTTCAGAATAGAAAGACCAGAATGTAGAATTTAAGAAAATTTCTAAGAAAGCCTCCAGTCATTATGATACTGGAAAGCGTGTTTTCTTCTAAGTCCTCAAAGTAAAATGGTTCATATTTTTCTCTTTTCTCTGGTTTTGGCAGGGAAACACAGGAGTGTTGTTAGGCATGCTCCTGGTGTCGCTGGTTGTGCTGGTGGCCCTGGTGACGGTGATGTCGGGGATTGGGGTGTGTGAGCGCTGCTGCGTGGGCGGTGGTGGGGTGTACTCTATGATTTCAACAGTTCTGGGCGGACGGGTAGGAGGAACTGTCGGGCTCCTCTACGTTTTTGGGCAGGTAAGGAGGGCTTAGATTCTCATGTCATCTACAGCAGTTTCCAGTTGAGTTCAGTAACATTTTTCATGGAGACAAATTACTGGTAATGTGCTTGGGAAATGTTCCCTCAACTCAGTGTAGTACAAGGGGTATAAGTGAATTGGAATGAATCTCAATTTGCCTAAGTGCTTAAATCTGTGTGATGCCATTTGATTTTAAGTTGTAATTCATTAATCCTGCCACAGTGAGGCAGTATAATCTTAACATTGAACATAATTCAATACTTCCTGTTATCCTATGACGTCTTGCTGCCGAAATTCCAAAATGTGTAATTGGTGATATTTCCATTTCACTATTAATAATGATTGAAATATGTTGTTCTTGAAAATAGAAGTTATTCCAAATATTTGATGTGCTGTAAATTATTGTAATCATTGTTTCATACATTGTTATTGACAACTAGAAGTAAATGATGCATGTGCCTAGAGCCGTGTTTCCCAACCCTGCTCCTGGAGGCACACTGTCCTGCATATCTTCTATGTATCCTTCCTGCTTGACTAAATCAGGTGTGCTCAGCTAATCAAAAGTGCCACTGATGAGTTCAGTCAGGTAGGTAGAGCAGGGATAGATAGAAGATATGCAGGACGGTGTGCCTTCAGGAGCAGGGTTGGGAAACGCTGGCCTAGAGTACTGTTGCTTGTTTTTCTGGTTATTTTCCCATCCAAATCTATAATTGGATCATGCTAATGATTATGGAATATTTGCAAAAACATTTCAAGTGAATATGAGACAGTGTGTGAGGTATTGGATGATTTGAGATGGATAGGCCCTGTAGAAAGAAACTTGCCACTAGTTCAAACTGCACAAGTGTGGTACTCCAGGAATGGCTATTAGTTTTCATCTCACCAAGCTGTAGTTACTTAGGCTTGATTTAGCAGTTAATTGAAATCTGATTTGCATTGTACTGTCACTGATGATCCATGTTCCAAAATCTTAGTAATACTTACGATCAAACATGTTTTGTTCAGAATGAAGTATTGTGTGGGTCTTATTTTTAAATAATGCAACTAATTCTCTGTTAATTGCAGTTTAAGTCCTTTTCTCATCATGTATTATAAATTATAATGTTGATGGTGTATGACTTTCCACTTTTTAACAATCATTTTCATTTCCTTTAGAGCAAATCGTATAGATAATTCATATCTTATATATTAAAATGTTTCTGTAAGGCATACATTTAACCGAGTTGACTAAACTGATTTGACTGATTGATTACTAATATTAAGATATCTGCTTTGACAATTTTAATGCAGTTGTCTCATTGGATTTCATTTAGTTAGATGTTCTTTGCCTTAAAGCAGTCCATCAAGTAGCTGTTTAAATGCCAGAACTTTATTCCTGATTTGTTTGAGGCACCAAGTTAACTACAGTCATTTAAGAGTTTTGACAAATGTATTCAGTTAACATCATATTCAAACCTAGTGAACATCTGGTCAGAACTCAGCTAACAGTCAAAGTCAGTTGAAATGAATTCCCACAAAAGACAAATCCTGCAGCCTGCTAGGGCTGGAGCAGTGAACATGATGTGAATGCAGCGAGAACGCGTGACAAAATGTGACCCTAAAGACTGTGACACCGCTTTGTAAGAGAAAGCGGACAGATGACAAGCCGACGCTCGCCTGTGTCAGTGCGTTGCAGGAGCGATGTACATCACAGGCTTCGCCGAGTCCATTGCCGAGGTGCTGAACCTGACCGGCGTGTGGGTGGTGAGGGCCATCTCTGTGGCCGTGCTGCTAGGCCTGCTGGGAATAAATCTGGCAGGGGTCAAGTGGATCGTACGGCTACAGCTGCTGCTGCTCGGCCTTCTGGCCATTTCCACCCTGGACTTCGTCGTGGGTACCTTCTCCCACCTCGATCCAGGTACATTAACCACCTTCGGTTCATTTTTACAAATTCACTCAACATTTTACGTACGCATTAACCAATAACGTCTGGCTGCCAATGGGATAGTTGAAAATTCACCTTTTGCACCCTGCACTATTTTTGGGTGTTTTGGACCCCCCCACCCCAGTTTTAGGAAGATTGCTGTACTCAAAATCGGTAATAGCTGTCTAGACATACCACATATCATTTTGTTCAGAGCTAATTTTTCCATATCATCTCGAGCCCTGATCATGACAAGAGGATTTTGATATGCCGTGACATGAGGAGTTGTGCGTAATTATTGCTTCTTGAAAAAAATGTTTACTTGAATGCCTCTTCAAAAGCAAATGTCACCTCAGGTATCAGTTCAGTGACCATGTTGGTGGGACATTCCATTGCTTTATAGTGGCTTGTAGGGAGTTAATGCAAGATTAATTTAATACTGCTTCAAGCTGTAGGTACTTTCCAAAAATAATATTAAAAAAAAGTGGCTTGGTCACTAAGGTGCTTGCCTTGAGTGTAGACTGAGCCCTATGGCCCAAGTCTGAAACTGGCCATGTCATCCGCCATACGTGAACTGAAGCCCTGAGTGGCAGCAAAAATTGGTTTTGTTTTACTGTGGTTAGGGCTGGCTATATCAGCCAGGGTTTCCTGGTCTCACTGCTCTCAGCTGCCCTGCTATTCATCAGTTGCCTGCAAGTTGCTTCATTGTTGTTAGTGGGGTAGTGCCTGTCAGAGCCTACCTCATCTGTGGTGCGCTCTGTAACTTGTACTGCACAAAACACCCTTAGCTGTATGTGAGTGCATTGGAGGATTGAGTTCATCTTGCTTAAGTGCTCCTGCTCCAGGGTAGAGATTTTTGTGGTGAGAACACCCTAATGGCTGTACAAAATCAGGGTTGCATGAAAGGGAAGAAAGCATATAAAATGCATCAACATTAATATATACTCTGTAAGATTCAACTTTATCATTTTCTGCCACATATTCTGTCCATAGCACATGGCTTTGTTGGGTATTCAGAGGAGCTGCTGCAGCAGAATTCTCTGCCGGACTACACACCCGGAGAGACTTTCTTCACAGTGTTCGGAGTTTTCTTTCCTGCTGCCACAGGTAACTCCACCCCACACGTGACTCGGTCTGCATGTACAAGAGGTGCATGGTGTGTTTGAAAAGTGGGAAGTGTTTGAGCAGTTGTACCTGTGCTTCCTGTCCCTGCACTGCAGGTGTGATGGCAGGCTTCAACATGAGCTCAGACCTCCAGAGGCCAGAGCACAATATCCCTGTGGGAACACTGGCTGCTGTCTGTACATCGTAGGTGTCTCTCCCTTCCCAGCATAGATTCTTCTCTTAAACACCGACCCCGGATCAGATCTAGTTGTTTTTTTACATAATGCTTTTTGTTTGGATCAGTGTTGGGTAAGCTGATTGTGAATCAGTGGTGAGGGGCCGAACATACTCAGAGCTTTCTGACCCAGATGTTTTGACAGAAAAAATGGCTAATGATTTGGAAAATTGCTTTCATTTGTTATCAAATCACTGATCTTGATTTTTTTTATAGGTATAACTGTTGCAGTAATGTAGATGCATCCAGCTGATTTAGTTACCAGAGCTATTTGGCTGTTTGAAATTTGCTCGCAAGATTTTCATATAGCATTTGTTTTTATGACAGTTGCCCTTAGGTTGTCTTAAAGGATACATTTTCCATACACCTCTGTGGGTGTGTACCTATATTAATACCTATTTTAAATGTATGTTTTCTATGTGTATATATCAGTGTATGGAGATATATATGTAAGATGTATGTGTTGTATGTTCTAATGTTTGTGTTCTAAGAGAAAAATGTTCACTGCATTATATTTGATATGGTTTTCTCTAACATGTAGTTTTGCAGGTACTTAATTTTGTTATCTGAATGTACAGTATCAGTATTTCTCAGCCTCTGCAGAAAATACCTCATGTTAAATCTATAGTGATAGACTTCCCAACTTATAACATGTTTTTAATCCTGCCTGGAATGCCTGTTGTGGGGATTCACAGGTGGTTCCTGTATCTAGTCTTTGTATTTCTGCTGGGGGCCATTTGCACAAGAGAGGCTCTGCGCTATGACTTCTTAATAGCAGAAAAGGTAAATGCCGTGATTTCTCTTTTTTTCAAAGGTGACTTTAATGTGTCTTGTGTGTAATGTGTAATGGATTTTTATGGTTTTATGGTGCAAATACCAGGCACTTGTTTAAACAGTGTTTTGGAGGTATTCTGTCATAACCATAGAGTCATAATATTCTTGTACAACAGGTGGGTAACACTGTACCTTATTTAAGCTTAATTTAAAGTTTAAGTCAGATCAGCAGTGAATCTCTGTTTGAATTATTTGATTGTTTAATTGTATACCTAAATGCCAGACATGGGCCTCCAAATTTTCTCTCCTTCCCCCTGTCGCCAGGTCTCCTTGGTGGGGTTCCTGTTCCTCCTTGGCCTCTACATCTCCTCCCTGGCATCTTGCATGGGTGGTCTGTATGGTGCTCCCAGAATCCTCCAATGTATTGCCCAGGAGAAGGTCATCCCGGCGCTGGGCTTCCTTGGACATGGGGTATGTGGGAGGGCGGTTTTCTGAACCATTTTGGGTTTGCGTAAATGGAATGTACCAGATTTTAAATTCTCCGGACACTCTAAGAAATGGAACTGAAATTAATATTACAAAAAATAATCAGATTCCATATTTTATCTGTACTGCACCGATTATTCATTTTGCTATAGAGGTATTGCCATAGCTGATAGATCAAATTAATTTCAAACTGTAAAGTCTGATGACATTTTCTTGTAAACACCTCAGGACAATTCAGTGAATATAATACAGCCCCGGATAAAATGGTCTCCATACAAAAAGAAGACATACTGTATAGAGAGAGGTCCTCCTCAAATGTAGCAGACAACACTCCTTATTCCCACATTTTTTATGGTCTCCCTGTTTTTCAACAGAGGGGGCCCAACAAGACTCCGGTGGCAGCCATTTGTCTGACCAGCCTCGTGACCATGGCCTTCATCTTCATCGGCCAGGTCAACGTACTGGCCCCAATCGTCACCATCAACTTCATGCTGACCTACAGCATCATCGACTACTCCTACTTCTGTGTGGCCATGACCTACGACATTCAGGTGAAGGAGAGAAAGGCTCTAACCAGGGAGACCTCTGCCCGTGGCACCAGTAGGTCCCTCCTGGCCACCAACCACTCTGGGTACGGAACCGGTGGGATCGTCAAGAACCAGAGCAACGGGACGCTGCTGGAGTTCACCAGGGACATGGACCAGATATTGCAGCTGCCCAACCCTGTAAAAGAAGAGAGTGGGAGTAGCACCACTCTCAGCCACCGGAGCAGAAAGATGAGGCCCCCTCCCAAGCAGACACTGATGGACAGCTTTGGAATAGGTTTTGATGGGCATGCTGCCACACACAGAGAGAGTGTGGACCGCTCAGCTGCGCAGACGCCATCGCCAGACATTGGAGAAGGTCATCAGTCTCAAGAAGGGGACGAACCTCAAAGAGGTTCTCAGGAAGCTGAGGCAAAGGGCCTGAAAATGGGGACTGAAGGAGAGGAGAGATCTTCACCAAGTCCATTCTGTACAGAAGGAAACCATCAAGTTTCACCGAGTCCATCCTTCACCGAAGCGAATCATCCACCACTGTTTGACAGCGCAGGTGAGGACTGATGTGAACCATTCGTGTTTTCATTTTGCTTTACCATCTTTTAGAATAATGTTTTTTTTTTTTTTTAATTTAGTAAGATTGTCTCAAAAATAACTAAAGCAAATGGTTTATTTGGATAATAATCTAACAATACTTTTACCCAAAAATGTTTTCCAGCAGACTCGGTTCCCAAACCAAAACCTCAGGAATCTGAAATTCAGCCAATGCCCAAGTCATTTTACTCCAGGCTCTGCAATCACTGGATTGCATTAATTGGCGTAAGTTGGTGAGAATAAATTGGAAGAGGCATCTGTCCTGTCTTCCAGAAGGACTCCACATAGAAAATATTTCTTATCAGAAATTCTGAATTGTAATATTACTTGTTATGATCATTGATATTTATCTCATTTTCCAGGCATTGTGTTCCATCACGATCATGTTTGTCATAGAGTGGATCTATGCTTGCATCAATATTGCAGTTGCCATCATCCTCTTCCTCTACATTGGACAAGCAAACCCTGGTCTGCCAATAGGTAAGCAAAGACTGAATTGTACCATTTCATCCAACTATTTGAGTCAGATTTCTCACATAGTCTTATAAGGCAAATCAGAAAAAAACTGGGAAAAATTTCAGAAAAAAATTTTCTTCAGAAAAACTGAAAGTAATAATTAAACACAAACTTTAAATTGCATTTTTCCTGTTTAATGGGTTAGAAAGGGAAAGAGATTAAAGAAGGTCCGATATAAAAACAATGACTAAATTATGAAATTAAAGCGGACTAATGGTTTTAATGTTTTATCCTGTTTTACGGTAAAATGCTACATTGGTATTGATATGGTTTATTTGCTTTGCAGGCATTATGAATGCTTGATAAATGCATTAGAAATGCCTTGAATTAGAAAGACATGTAACGTCCAGCCAAACTCCTTCCATGGTTTAAAGTGTTTTCAGAGAACCTTAGGTGTCCTTTCAGTCTTCACTACATGGTTGTGTTCTTCATTGCTTTGTTCATAGGAGCAGCCGCACGCTTTAGCTTTTTCAGATGGGTGCGTTCGTGTCTGAAGAAACTGGGCAGGTATGTTAAAGGGATGCATGCAAATCACTGGTTTTCTGTATGCAGCCCTCCTGGCTTTTGACTTCACTGCCTTATTTGCTGACTCAGCAATAAAAACTGCATGGTAAAGGTGCCAGAAATGGTCCAGAATAGTGTCAAGTATAAAGATGTCTTTCATCTTAAAATTTTGTTCACCTTACAATTACAATATTGATTATTGGACTGACGTACAGATGCTTGGGTGATCCAGCCAAACACAGTTGATAGACAATTAAGAACCTGTGTGTGAGCCAACCCTTAGACTCACATACAGGTACTTAGTGCTAAGGGGAACTGAGGGAATAATTTATTAAAGACAAGACCAACAATACAAAGTTCCCTTAGTATCTTAACAGAAACTCCCCTTTGTAAAATTCCAGTCCATTCATATGGCTGCATGATAAGCATTTCGAATTTTTGATGGGTGATTTAAACTGATGGTGGCATGAACTCTTGCAAACCTGCACTTTTTAGGAGAGAAGTGGCTGTCCAGGACCAGATTGTGGTAACGCCCTCCTTTTTGGCCATTGGCATGGCAACCCAGCAGCTGACAGAGGAGAATGCTGACTTTGCGTCACGTGACCGGTACCACCACTCCTCTGTCATTAGTGCAGATGCACTTGCCAATAGACTCAAACAATAAATTTTGAATAGATTAATTTTTTTCAAATGGTTGATCCAGTGACCATGTAAAATTTATTGGAACTTTGAATAATATCAATCATAAACTTCAGAATGTTAATACAGTGGATTGTTTGTACGGTGGCAGTTACTATGATGCAATTGAATTATGAGGTAATATGATTAAAAAGCAACATCCTAATGTAATGGTAGAGTTGTGATAAGTGTAACAAAATATTCCATAAAATGGGGATGCAATACAAAAATTGTGAAAAGTTATTTATTTTTGGAAATAAAGTACATTTAATGAATGAATAGTACTTTCTTGTGCACGTCAGATATTTGGTTTGCAAGTCTTACCTATTTCCCCCTTCCTGTAATGAAAAGTTTACTGTTAACAATAGCAGAAATGGTATTAGCACAATATACTAAACAAGTGGTGTCAGTAATAGTAAGCACAAGAAGAGTGTGTTAAATATGAAGAATGTCGTAAGTACAGGAATTCATGCGAGCTGTTCCAAAAAGGATAGTAAAATTGATGGCACGTGTGCCCAATCTGAATGGGTGAAAAGCAACCCCGTTTTGAGTGGGAGGGATGGTGTCATGTACATTACCAGTCAAATGTTTAGACTCACCTACTCACTCGTAGAAGGGTTTTTCTTTATTTTTACTACTTTTCACATTTTAGAATAATAGTAAAGACAGTAAAGAATCTTCTATTTTCATTTGTTCATTTTAAAGTAGCAAAAAATATTTTTCAAACAATTTTTGGAATGAAATTCATAGCCTACATAGACAAATAAACAGTGAAGTTGATGCCTAAGAAACAAATTTCAAGCATTTAAGCATAAGTCTTTAGATCAAAATGTCTTTGAATGCATGTTTCTTCCTTAATCAGGTGTGTCCAAACTTTTGACTGACAGTGTACCTGCTGCAGTATCTAGGGCTGCCACTCATGACAAGCTTCCTTGAAATAACTCCACAAATAATAAAACAAACGGACAAGGGGTGAGCAGCACATGAGAAGCTTGTTTATTGATTAAAAACAACCATCACTATATAGCAACAGACACAAGTGCAAATAGGGTAACAAGCTGCCATCCCATCAGAGCTGAGGAGAGATGGGGGGGGTACCCTCGCCATCCCTATGGCAGAAAACTGCAGAAAAACAAAAGGAGCCAAGAGTGTGCTAGAGAGATCTCAGAGTATCAGCGCACTTTGCAGATGAGCTGTGCCTCATATGGGCCTAGCAGGGCGTCCAAATCAAAGAAACACACGTCTGGGTGCAGCGGTAATACAAGGTTCGTTTCTTTTGGACACAAGACACAGAGACAGAGTTGCCTACGTCTACGCCCTCAGAATTCAGGAGCTACCTGGGTGATGCTCATCACTGACTACCTAACCTGCATTGCTGAAGTCGGGCCACCTGGGGGAAGCGGGGTTGGTGGGGAGACAGGAAGTTCAGGGAGCCCGGCAAAGAGAAAGCCATACCTTCCTAGACTTCATCCTCTACCTCTTACATCAGTTTTCAGTTTCCAAATGCACACCTAAATTTCTCTTATTGACCACTCTGTCCTTATTTTAATGATATATTTTGATGAGAGCTGCTCTTAGCTATTTATTTGGGAAGTGAAGACTTGGCGTACGACACTCCTACAAAGCAGCACCCTGCCCTGCATGCATATCTCTGAGCAGGAGTAAAACCTACGCACTTTGCAACCACTCTACTTAAACTTCACAGTCGACACAATCAGATCAGAAGACAAAGGGCCCCCAACAAAGGGGGGGCAAATCTCTCATACAGACTCAAGGGCACGCCCTGTCTGCATACTGTGGCGTGCTGTCACCAGCTGGAGTTGCCACCTCAGTGCCCAGTGTACATTTTAACTGTAGAACAGGAGAGCGAGGGACACAAGGCCATGTCATTCTCACCGGGATCTTTGGTATCAACCTAACCACTCTGTGTGCTACAGCCAAACACCTGCACCTGGCTCTACAAACAGAACTGGGGGAGAGAGAGCAAAATCTAGACCAAGCAAAAGGCTGGCGGGGTACCTGTGTGCTGTGTGAACTACACCCCCCCCCCCCCCCCCCCCCCGTCCTACATAGGTGAAGTCATCACAAGCAGATTCATCATCAATCTGCCCAAACACTAAATGCGGCCATTCGTACCTTGCTTCAAAATAAAGATGGAAATACTTAAGGTTGACTTAAGGTGCCTTGGTGATCATAGGGTTTAGTGCCACTTTTATAAGGGTTAAAGCCCTTTCTCATGCGCTAATGACGGGGAGGGGAGGATTTTTTTCAACATGCTGACTGTCTGAAACAAAAGGATGCTGACTGCTGGCTAGGTCCTACCTCGAGTGCATTGTACAGCAGCAGTGTACACTGCACACCAGATAGTCAGCTCATAACGTCACACTGAAAATTATATCTCTGCCACTGTTGAAACTACAAGTGTTCTGATTTGTCGGATCATCATGAACACTGTTGAAGGGGTGTGGTCCAAAGCAGAACATCCACAGTCAGCACAAGAATGCAGACAGTAGAGGGATCTCCTGTTACCAACTGGGAGCTCCAAGATGGAGGGGGAATACTGGAGCTGAATATCTGGTGATAACAGAATCTCCATCCTAGAACTAACAAGGTGACTGTCTGCAAATAAAAGCGTGTTTGGGATGGTCTCAGAGGTGAACATCCTAAGTCAGCAAAGTTGCATGATAATTTTACACAAAGCAGACACTAGCAAACTGTCCTGACTTCCTCACTCCCAGGTTAACCTAACATATTACCTAACTTGCAAGGTTCTTGCCGGGTACAGTTTAACCAGGTTATCTAGCTAGCTAGGTAGCAACCTTTTTAATTTAGCGGAGATTAGCAATAATTTAAATGTTGTCTGAAATAAATAAATTACCCTAACACATACTGTACATTTGAATACTACCCAACCTAACAAACAACCTGGTTAATTACTCACTTTTGTACATGAATTCTCGGCTAGTCAGGTAGCAAAGTCATCTTTCACTTCCTGTCCTCTCCACCGAAAAAGAAATATTCCCTGCTCACCTCAGAAGGATACATTGTCTGTACCCTTTGAATTCCCTTTGACTAAGGCACCTCAAAAAGAAGCACTCCATGCAACCTGCCATTCAGGATATGACATTTTATATAGCAGATGCCTAAAATTCTGCCCCAGAAAGATGCACCCTTTCTGTTTGGGACACATGGCTAAAGCTATTATATATTACCAGGCAGCTGGTGCTAATGTACAGTACTCACCAATGAGATCACAGAATATTCAAAATTATATACTATGCTTTTCTGCATGTTTGCTGTAAGAAGGCCATGCCTGAATACAAAGCAGAGAGTTACAAAACGTGCCCTTACAAGAGAAAATTTACTGCAACATTAACAAACTTTATCTATTGTTTCACTTGTTACCTCTCTATGCCATCTATTATAAATCACAGCAAACCCTGTGAACTTTTTCAACCCTGGGTCTGGTAAAAACTTCGCATGCTAAATAAAAACTCCAGATCCTAACCTTTTTGCCATTCAGCACACTTAACACAACACAGGTTTTGGTCATATATGAACTACGGTTTATAAAAATGTAAACATGAGATATTCTTGGTTTGAATGTGGAAAGGTTTCCTTTTATATAGAACATCACAAAAGTGGTTATGAATCTCTTTCTTAATTGCCTGCATGTGAATACAAGGCTTGGATGGCAACTTATGTTGTGTTATATTTTAGACATTTGCATGTTGCTGTCTTTAATGAGATAAGGAAAAACCTTTTTCGAATGAGAATACTACAAAAATTGGAACTCTGGACACATTTGGGTGCACGTCTTCACGACAGAAACCCCATGAAAGCAACCTGATATGCAAGTGAGAACATATGCTATCAATCAACTGAGGCATACCTTTACCCCAATGCAGTCGCCCAAGATTTGCACAGCATAAAAAAGGCTGTCTTTTTAAGGCCATTTGATAGCACAGCACTTAAGACACAGAACACCAAAGCGGTTACTGGAGAAATCAGTCAAAGATGCAGGACAACTGATTTGCACAGTATGACTTCTGACCTCACCGTATGTTCTAACCTCTCTTTTTTTTTTTTCCTTTTTCCCTTTTTCATTGTGCCTGTTTACCGTTGTCTGCTCAAGCGCTTGTGTGCGTATGTTTTCAATGGACTGTCAGTGTGCGGTGAACGCCGCGAGAGACATCCAACTTCCCGGTTCCACCCACTCGACTTCAGCAAAGCTCAAACTTAAACTCAGCTCCTGACTGCTCCATGCCCGACTCTCAGCTAACTTCCCTAACACCCACCACCACTCAAGCCCTTGGGTCCCAATCATGACTACCGTTAAGCCAAAATCGGTAACTGCTTTGGGATGCTCCAGAAAGCACTTCATGCTAATGCTTTTTATTACTGTTAATTAATTAAGAGCGTTTGTTATCAGTGTCATTTCTACAGGGGGAACTACACACATCTACATGACCTCTTAAACACATTTATACTTGGAAGGATTGCAGGAAAACACAGAAGCCTTACAAACACTGGGAATTCCTGGAGGGGATACCACAAATGGTGACAGATATAAAGTGTATTGTAACGTCATCAATCAGATGCACGGTGTTTGATTTTCCTTATTTCTTCATTTCTGTTTTTTATGTATATTTTTTTTTTTTTCTTTTCTTTTCTTCTAAATTTATACACAAAACCAACCTAGTCTACTTGTGACTTGAATAGACACAGCTCTAGAACGTGATTTCAGCGTCCAACATCTGTCCCAAAGCTGAACACTCTCAAATGATATGCTTGATACTGTTAATGTGTTTTCTCAGATGACTGCAAGCCCTCAGATCCCCCAACATCTATTTTCAAATGGCACTGAAAGCAGAACTGCAGAGGCTGCCGAAAGCTAAAGGTATAAAGGGGAGAGTGGACTCTGTGAATTCAATGCCTTCAGAATCATTCAACGTCCATCTGCTCCTCATGCAGAAGGCTGAATCAACATCAGTGAATGAGGAAAGCCTATTGCTTTTAGTATATAGAACACTACTGTTAGGCTGACTAGTCTGCAAGTACTGTCCTTTCTTGATCGTGTTTCAGTGTTAAGACATTCAGTGTTAACAGCCCACATGAATCGCACAGCTTTATACCGAGAAAGCACAACCAGATCAAGCTGAAAAAGCCCACTGGTCTCTGTAAAAGAAATGCTCTGTAATATTAGTTTTCTGGCATCTCTGGCATCTGAGACAGGGCTGAAACGTGATCAGTGGGCAGTACCAGAGCAACATAAATACTAATATCTACAAAACATGAATTATTCATTTCATTCTCTGAATCAGGAAATAACTTACTAAAATCCTTTGTTCAAAATAGAAAATAACCTTTTTTTTGTACTAGAATTGATACATGCTTGTCATACCATATTCTGATTCTTGTAATATTAAAGGATGTGTTGTAGGGTGTTATTCCTCTTTTAACATATGACTTCAGAGATGATGCTGTAAAACAGCTTGGTATATTACACATACCTTTCTTTCTAATAGCATATATAATACATGTTGGTCTAGCATGACTTGGCTGGGAGGAGTGCTGATGAGTGATGCATATTTGTATCAGCTGTCCATGCACTGACAGAGCACAACAACATGTTCCGCATGGAGTGTCACTTCCTAGCTATCACAGAAAATGCTCTGGATAGATAGGGTCCCCAGGCACTGATCCAGGACCAGCTGACCCAGCGCTTCATGCTGACCTTAACCTTTATTTGTCCTGTTTTTTGTTTTTTAGAAAACAGCCAAAGCTTATCCCAGATCAGCACCAGGCAGCACTGTCTATCTAAACCATAGAAAACTCAAACAAAAAAAGAGAAACGCATCTTTCTGATGTAATCAGAACAAAAATGAAAGCTTTTTTTTTCCCTAGATACAGTCACTATAGTCCCAGGAGGATTTTACTTTTTATTTTATTTCTTAATGGGTCGAGTGGTGGGGCAGATGGAGGGTGGGTGGGGGGTTTTTGCGTGTAAGAGCTTGGCGCTCATAAGCCCTGCTTAGCCAGCGCAGCGGTGACGTCCTCAGCCAGGGTGGCCAGCTGCGGGGACTCCAGCAGGTTGATGCTGCCCGAGGAGG
Organism: Megalops cyprinoides; assembly: GCF_013368585.1. Lineage (NCBI taxonomy): Eukaryota > Metazoa > Chordata > Actinopteri > Elopiformes > Megalopidae > Megalops > Megalops cyprinoides. Next base: position 27,304,333 of record NC_050596.1, read on the forward strand.
ACATGTTGCTGAGGCGGTGGGGGGAGGCGCCGCCCGACATCCGGGGGGACTGGCTCACGATTTCGGCTCCATGGTCCACGCGCGCCTTCGCCGCGTCCCGGAACATCAGCTTGTGGCTCTCGATCTGAGGGGGCGGAGACAAAGGTGGGCTGGGCTTAATGACATTACATTATATTATTGGCATTTACCAGATGCACTTATCCAGAGCGACTTACATAGAGTCAGTTCTCGGTTAAGTACCTTGCCCATCGGTACAGCAGCAGTTCCCCAGTTGGGAATCGAACCAGCAAACTTTTGCACTGATTGTGTGCCACTATGCTACACTAAAGCCCACTTAATTACAGATGGGAGAGGATGCTGCTCTTCTTGCTTTTATTTTTAAAACCCCCTTAAGTGGGTGACCCAGAATCGACAATAGGAAGCTATCATTTCTTTCCTCCAACTGTTTAAAGGAAATGCACTGGACCATAAGAATTCTTCTATGGGAACACACACAGGTTTTTTTTTTTTTTTTTAGTAAGATTTGATATCTCTTCTGCTGTCCCACAGGACTTCAGACTCCATCATTATTCTATACTACAACATATGGTACGTCATTCACTAAACTTCATCCTGAAGTCTGGCCCTCTAATTTCAGCTGTCAGGGGTATGGACACGTACCACAACCTGGCCTCCCCCAGGGATGTGATGGGCGTTCTCCAGGGAGCCAACCTTGGCTTGGGCCTTTTCTCTGAAGTCTAGCTTCACGCTCTCAATTCGCACGTTGCCACCACCTGGGAGGAAGGATGGGGGGGGGAGAGAGAAAGTGAGGCAAACAGTGCATTTGTATTAGCAGTGCTCAGTGTTTAACCAATAAGTTGTGTTAGCAGTGCTCATTGTTTAACCAATCAGTTGTATTAGCAGTGCTCAAAGTTGACAAATCTGTTCTATTCATCAGGGGATGAAACAGAACTCCAGAATGTTTCCAGAGTTCCAGACCGATTCTCCATCTCAAAAGAGATGGGGACTGAAGGCATGCCCAGCAGATGGTGCTGTGAGCAATCATATTAGCCCCCAGCTACATAACATTTGGTCTCACTGTAGGAGGAGGTTTCCCTTGCACTCAGCAAATGTTTCACATTCTCAGTATGCTCCAGTATCATTGTGCCAGTTTTTATCTCTCCTCTGACACCACTCTGTGCTGTGTAGAACCACAGGATTCCCTACAAATGAAAAGCACTCAGAACCTGGTTTGACTGGGTACAGCAGGCGTGTTGGGCTACCTGGTCGATGACGGATGTTGTCCAAAGATCCACACTTGGAGGTCACGTGACTCAGGTCAATCTTCTTGGTCTGGATTTGCACCTGTGAGGAACACACACAGAAGCTGCCCCTTGTTCTCCTGCAGCACACACTTCCAACAGAGTACTACTACAAGGGAAATGCAGGAGTGCTGTTGGAAAACCACCTCATTTGATTTGTCCATATGAAACAATACAGAGCGCTGCCATACTGTTAGTGTTATAGGCTGACCTGTTCTAGGGTCAATAACACACCACTGGAGCACTCGTAAAATAATATTTGATGATGTGTTAATTACTATGCCCCTACTGCAAAAAAGAAAAACTGATGAGGTTATTTTTCCTGGTGCATTGAGAAAGATCACTGATCAAATAAGTATGTGAACTCCTGCATTTTGACAGCTTCAATATCTTTGCATCTTTGCAGGAACTAGAGCTGAACTTTCTGTATTAGGTTTCTTTTAATCCATGGATATTTTATGTATTGTCTGAATATATGAATAATTAAATATTCCAATTGCCACACAGCTCTACACAAGTCAGCCCTTAAACTGAAATAAATCTGGACTTGTTTCAATGGTTCAGTTGGGCAAACCTGTGAAGAAAAGGCCGTCAATTTAAAGAATACAGAGACAGTCACGAATGTGATGATTCACAGTCATGAAACATCACGAAGAACCATGACTGCAAATCATCAAAGCAAGGAACCACAGAAACAGACACACCAGATACACAGGTGGAAAAGCAAGCACTTAGAAGCATAAGCAGTAAGCAAGCTGATGATGGAATGAGAATGAAGATACAGATCAGTAAACCAGTGATTATATCGTACATGCTTCACTACTGTGTCAGTTTCCCTCTTTGCCATTTAACATGTCTTTTACTCAGAAATTTGTCTGTGTGGTACAGTTCTGACGTTGAAGGGCCATCCTTCTATATGTTAAATCAAGCCCTTATGACTGGACCATGCAGAGAGATGATCTTTATGGGAGTGAAGGTGCATAGAGAGTAAAGTGGCTGTGCTTTACGTTGGTAAAAACAAGGAGTATGCTGACTTTCCCATTATTCTCCAATGCATCATTAATTAAGATTCAGGTTGTTCAGACTATTAGTGTAACAGCCAGCTACCAGCGATTGTTTTCTCCCAAAACAAAACACAGCCTTGGAAAAGGTTCGAGTGCAATCCCATGAGTCTGTGTGGTCTTTGTACTGCACATCTCCACGTTGTCTCTGTGAGTGAGAGTGAAAGAGATGACAAAGATACAGATATGCAGAAGGACTCACGTTTCCACCAGCTGCAGCGTAGTGCCTTTTGTCCAGAGAGCCACATTTTGACTGAATGTGGCTAAAGTCCAGTTTTACACTGGGTATGAACACCTGGGGATGACAGGGCACGTAATCCAGACTCTGTCTAACAGTTTGGCGCTTCTCTCTGCTGTTGGACCTGCGGTGACCGACTGGCAACAAACCCACGGCTACTTACGAAATGTCTCATTTTCAAGTTTTCAGAATTCTACACTGCTTGCGTACCGCTGGGTACGCTGCTGTTCTGTTTCTACACCCTCTGTGTGTCCCTGGGTATAACCTATGACAGAGAGGCAGTCTTAAGCTGTGAGAGGACAACATCTTAATATCTGATGGTGATTCACGGTGATGTGGGTGGTATCTGTAAGAAAAGCAAAGCAGTTTTAATTGACATGCAGATGAGAGAGCAGCAATACTGGGACCTGGCATGAAACACATATTGATCCATCCCTGGAGCAGAGCATGAACAGTGTCTGAGAACATGAGAAAGGGACCCACATGTAGGAGAGGTCTGGGGAGGAGAGGGAGACTTCATATGACTGAAATTGCTGTTAAATCTTGACTTGACCCAGCTTCCCAACACAAGCAGCTGTAGCTGGACTCCATCTGAGTCTCACCTGTTTTGAAGCCAGAATTATGGCAATAACCAAGCCAGGCCATTCAAGCTCCCATTTACTACCACAGTCTCACAGCCAAAACAGACAGGTTCCCACCTAGCTAGCATGACATTCATAAAGCAGTTTATTCGTACAGACTTTGCAACCACCCGAGAGAAGAGCACAAGGATTAGTAGGTGCTAGTTAACATGGAAATCTCAGACTGTTACAGCCTATGGCCTCATTCTATTAGCCAAAAAACCTTGATTGCTCTCCTACTACTGTAGATTTTAATGACAGCTCAATGAAGCCTCACAGCAGGACTATCCAGCATCTGCGTGTAAACCTCTATCCTGAAGAGATGCACCCCAGCACGCCTTCACTCCTTTTGAACCATCAGTCGCCAGAACCCACGTGATAAGCAAAATTTGTTCTATCAACACAATGATTACTTAAATTAAGCGCTTGACATCCTTGTTTTCCAGCAGACTTGGTGCCCCCATGGAGTCAGGTCTCAGCTGTCCAGCCTTACATGTTCAGAGGTGATGCAAGACTTTGACTTCCCACATGATTAGGAATGATAAGATTCGATCACTGCATAATCAGGCGATGATGTCAATCTCATTTGTAAAATGGTAACATCAAAAACCACAGGTCCAACTTATGAAAAATAATCTAAGAAAGCTTTGGTAATATTAGTGTGAAGTACTGAATTAAACATAATTTATGAAAGTTAATGTGGCCCAATTCCCTAGTCTAACTTTGTCCTTATTTTGTTATCAATAATTTATTAGCAAACCCATTTTTCAAAGTGTTTTACTGACCCATGTTCTCATTATTCATTGTTGGTAAACTTACTCAATGTTCAGTCTTAATATTTAGCTACCTACCTCGTGAGATGGCAAGCTAGCAACAGAGCTAGCTGTGCCAGTCAAATATCAGCCTTGCTATAGCTAGGTTGGAAAGAAATCTGAATGGTTAGTCTCTAAGCTTTCGTTTAGGCTATCAATTAGGAAAGACTAATTGAGAAAAGTGTTATTAGGGGTACTGGAGGACTTTGCGTGTGGGTGCGTGTGTATGTGACAAAAGACAGGGTGACTATTTCTACAAATCATCATCATAATTAATACTTTTCATAAAAAAGACGTGACAAAAGAAACTGGGCTTAAATATGCACAGCACTGAACAGAAATATCAGTTCACAAATATAAGGTCTGTACATCTAGGGCCTAGGTGTTTGTCTCCAGTATGGTGGCTTCTAAGAGAGAAAGTGTTAATTTCTAGAGAGGAAGAGGGAAGGAGGGATGGGGAAGTACATACATTGCCTCCATGGGGAGAGTGCTTCAGATTATCCTTGGATCCACACTTTGACTGTACGTGACTGAAGTCCAGCTTCTCGTTTAAAATCTGAATCTAGAAAAAGAAATATGTGCCTCTTTACTGCGGATGGAAATGTATACTGACATCTACGAAATGAAAGCGTTGACAACTAATGCTCCCAAGCGCTGACCCTAGATCTGTGCTGAATTCTACACAAACTGTCTGGGGCGATGATGAAGGCTGGACTACCTGAGCCTGGATCAATACTTTGGCATACAATCTGTGCAATAAACGTGTGGGTATTGAATGAGTTCAAGATGTCTCACAAAAACATGTGAGCTGGTGTAGGAGAAGTACAACTCAAACCGTTCCAGAGAACTACATCTGCATGTATGTAAGGTTCAAAAACAGTGCAATGAACATATACTGTATATCGGCAGTTTACACCAAACTTCAGGTGAGAATGGTTCAGGTGAGAATAATAATAATAATCTCAGTTATTACATGGATCTTGGATCACTAGTGATAGAGTAAATCTGCTTAGAATCAGCTTCAATTGATAAAAAGGACCAACAGAATAAAAGTGTGAGAGGGAGGGTGGGCCAGTTCACCCCTGCCAAGGGGACTGCTGGCAGGGTGGTGGTGTGCAAGGCAGAATGTATTTTTGTTTGAGTATGTACTGTATGTTTGCATGTTAAGGGGACTGGGCAGAGGGGACTGTGGTGATGCAGTACCAGTGGATCTGCAGCTGATATTGGGCCCCATGTCACACAGAGTGCGTTGGACAAATATAAGGTGACAGAGACCAGCCGCAGGAGTGACCTCCAGATCCATGCTGGGGTGCGCAGTGAGAACATTTGGCTTCTGTGTTGCTAAAAAGCAAGCACAAGTTACGATTGGAGACGTCACTCAAAGACACCACGGTGTATTGGGGGGAGGGGGGGTGGTCACAGACTAACAGTCACAGAACACAGGGATGTTGAAGGGTGCTGGGCCATATGATTCTTGGGGGAGGTATTCGATCTGATGAGAGACTAACAATCCTCACACTAACACTCAGGGAGGGCTACTGCCCCCAGCCCCGCCCCCCAAAAAAAACATTAAAAAACTACCACAATTCCACAATTCCTACAGGTTTCAACACCACAGGACTCTAAGGGGTACTGACTTCAAAGAGAAGAACACAAACAAACCAGAACTTGTTCAAATTATATTAATCACAAAAACGGGTTCCTCAGGAAGTGAACTACCCACTGCTACCACATGTTAACCCATACACGATCTTGGTTAGAGCACAAAGTGATGTGACTTAGCCCTGTGACGTATTCTGCTTATGTTATTTTCCTGCCCACGAGGACAACGCAGATGGTCCTTTCCACCCTTCTGAGAGTCAGAACTTCGATTCTTGTGTGACATAAGGAATGTGCCTCTGAAATATTGTTCCTCTGTCACACTGGTAGTAATACCAGAGAATACAGTATTTTATTACTTTACATTATATTCATTTAGCAGAGCTGCTTATCCAGAGCGACTTCCACAGTACCAACTGAAGTTTTCAGTTTTAGCCAGTGGAACCCGCCTCCTTCAGGCACTGCGGCAGATATCAGATCTGCATGAACAGACAGCAGGGTAGTATGGAAAGATGCTGCTAGATGGACTGCTTCCAACAGATCCAAGTCTCCAAGGCACTGATCTACCATTCATTAGCAGGGGGGGAACGTCTATGGTTCTGAGATTAAATGGACCGCCATCTGGTATCACTGGGTGTCCAGAACTGTACACCTCTGTTCTTCAAGCTAATAAGAATTAACATGGCCGTTTGATCTCCCTTTTTCAGAAGACTCCAGAAGCTTCAGGGCGGATCATATTTTGCACCTGGATTGATAATGCACACCAGCAATGCAGTCCTTTGTGAGCAGAGTCAGAAGAATAACTGATGATACTGCAGAGCAGGGGGGATCCACAATGCTGTGATGAAGATATTTAGGCCACTTCATAGCTGTAGCTCCTTGGTTCTAACGGTTTGGGAGGATGAAACACCCAGCACTTCATGACTTCAAATACCTATACCTATGGCTTGTAGACCCAGTATGTTTTTAACGTTTTTAAACTGTTTTATTGTTTTAGTGTGTATTTTTTTCTTGTATGGTATGTATTGCATACATGGGCCTGTCTGCAAATCCGTTTTCCCTATGCAGTTTAATAAAAAAATAATTGATTGGTCGATCAAACTGGCTCAAACTGCTGCAATGAGGTAGTATAATTAGCCTGTGACAATCGTTCAGGAGAAATGGGCTACGAAACCGTGGGAAACCATTACAATGGAAGATTACAGAGGACAGCATCTGCATACGTAGTAAGTATGTCTGACTGAGAACAATAAAGACAACAAAATGGTAGCCGTAAGCAACGGGGGAAAAGCAGACCTATGAGTGATAGGAGAGGCTGCACTGCAGTCTCTGAGAGGACAGCCATGCGATTAACAGGCCTTCCATCAACATGCTCCTGACCTGGATTCTACTGTCAGCTCTCACACACACAGTGTGGCTTTCTGTAACCTGACTAAAAGAACGCTATTGCATTAGCATTCACACAACAGCAAGGCAATAATCTTAAACTTGTTTCTTAGCCTGACCTCAGCAAATGGAACTCAGTAACTTGCATATTTATACAGGTTATTATGGACTTATTTGTATGGATCAATATAAAAATGATCAATACTTAAATTAATGTATTTTATCTCATGAGATGAATGTCTGCGCAGAACTGCACATGATGTAGGACAAAGGCACAGCCTACGTCAACTACGTTTGACCTCCTCCTAGAAAGACCATCTGATGATACCTTTTGAGGCAGTTACCCTGTGCAGTGATTCCATCACTACACAATCATACCACAACAAAACTGGATCACAAGAATTATTATTATCACTTAATTATTATTTCCAAAGATTTTTTTGCTACACGTACATAAAGTCCTGAAACTACAGTGACAGAAAATCAGAAGAAGCATTTTTTTCACAGTCCTATAAACCCTCATTATTCTATTAGTAAGCAGATAAAATTAGTCCTTGTCTGCCTTCTGTATTTCCCAGCCAGTGAACCCTAAGTATGGAACTCAAGATGTCATTTCCTGTGAGGCCTGGCTGGAGATGATCAGCAAGAGACAACTGCAGTCATTTGTGCTGAAGATGCCAGGACACTCATCCTGGCAAGAAAGACTAGAAGACTAGAAGACTAGAAGAAAGCCCTACAGACTGGCAATGAGCCCAAACCAGCCTAAGTCAACACAACTGCTACTCAAGCATATGAGACAAGAGCACACTCCGAAGGCACCGTCAAGACAGCAGTTTGCCATAACCTGCAGATGTTCTGAGCTGTAGATATCCTGCTCTGTGTTGAGTAGCTGGGATTTTGTATTAGTAGTGAGGTGTCAGAGATAGGAAGGGAGGGAAGCAGAGAAGGAAAGATAGAGAGACTGAGTACAGAAATGAAGCTGTCTGAAAAGGACGAACTATCACGAGACAAAGATGGTTCTAACTGTTAGTGGTTGGTGGGGAGTACAGAAAGAGGGACTGAAATATAAGGAAGTGTAGGAAAGAGGGAAAGGGAGACATCAAAGAGGAGAGGGGGGAGAGAATGAACAACAGAAGGAATTCTACCCAGTCTCTTAGACAGAGAGACAGCTTCTCTCTAGGCAAGTACCTCTGGAAACTGCAAAAGCTCCTTCCCTGTTAGGCAACTCCTACCCTGTTAACAGATCTGTTTCCTGGAGATCTATTTCTCACACATACGTCTGACTTCACAGAACTGAATCAAAAGGCAAATAAAGTTTGGAAAACAAGTACATACAGCCCCCAGAGCATACAATTGTGCTGGATGAATCTTTATTATAGGAGAAGTTTGCCTTTGCATTCACCTTCACATTATGGCAGTCGAGGAGTGACTGGCTTGGTCATGGGTGTCCTGAGGCACATCATGATCTAAGGAAGGTTCAGGGCCAGGAGTGCTTAACACAGAACTGTTCCAGCCTGAAGATGCCCTGCAGCCTCTGTGATCACTGACAACCTCCTCCCCACCCTTCCCTGGATGACTTTAGCACCCCCTGTGTAGGAGGACCAGTACAGACTTTGTCTCTGGATTGAGGCGCAGAGCAACTGTCTGTTCAATCATGAGTGCCTAGACAGCTTCCACTCGATTAGCCTCTCCTTTCTGTGATAGAGAAAATTAAACAGAACAGCTCAATATCATTGTCTAAATAATACCAAAACGTACAATCCAGACATTCATGATCCAGCCAAAGACTCTGAGGGCAGCACAGGACTTGTTATGCAATTTTCCTGCTGCATGCTAACCACTCATTAGCTTTAAACTTGTAAAGGAAATGATGTGAGCCTGTTCACTTTCGCAGTAAATGAATGATGCTGAATTCTGAAAAGCTAAACCTTTCACGACACATCCCACAAAATTGTATGTTGTCACATACAATCTGTTGTGAAAGACGTAACAAGGCAAAGTGACAGGGAGGATTATATCATTTAAACCACTGATCGCTAACAACAAAAGTCTCAACAACTTGATTGGTTCAAAGCTTCAACAGAACTACTCTCCTATTTCATTCTTATTATGCTAAGCAGATATCCTCATCCACGTCAGCAGAGCTAGCACTGTTAAAGTCACATATTTTCCTTTGATACAACTGAATATTTACTGAAACTAATCCATTTACATGTCTCACCTAAAATACAAAGCTGCAACCTTGCAGTTGCCTGTTAACTTAACCAATACTGTCCTCACTATTGCTGTTTTTAGTTGTGAAGAACTGAGTGATGCTGATGTGAAAATCAAGTTGTCCGACTCAATACAGTCAACCAGTACTGGCAGAAGCAAACTCAGAATCTGTTCTCATAGGAGCTGACCAGACTCTTGCTCATGGACTATATTTACAAGTACATTCACACGCAGACCCACGAGGCCTTTCTTTCCAGGCCTGTCTCCTCTTCCACCCAACACCAAACAAAGAAAATGGATGCAGGTAGAGAGAGCTACTGCACCAGACGTGAGGGATGTGGGGGTGGTGTGGGTGCAGTGCAGAGGCGGGCACTGCACATCCAAAATGGGCAGGTGGAGACAGCAGCGGGAGCACTAAGAGCGGAAGTAGCTGATTGGCCACGCGCAGCGTCAGGGTTGAACGAGGGGTAGGGAGAGGCAACTGGCTGGGGGCTACACCCTTACCTGGCCCCCCCTAGGCTGGTACTTGATGTTTTCCGTGGAGCCGATCTTGGACTTGACATTCTTGAGATCGGGCATCGGCTGGTTGAGGAGACGGAGCTGCTTGGGTGTGGTGGCTGGAGACTTCGGCGGCGTGCGGATGATGGCTACTTTCTTCTCCTGAGACAGCAGACTGAGGGACTTGGGTGTGCCGGGTGTGCGGGGCGTACCCGGGGTGCGGCAGGAGTAGCTGGGTGGGGTGCCAGGGGTGACGGCGGTGGAGCCAGGGGTTCGGGGGGTGGAGGTGCCACTGCGTGCTGAACGCGAGTGTGCTGGCTCGGTCCCTGTGGAGGTCATAAAGGTCATGCAGCAGTCATTCAAAGGACATGCAGAGGTCAGACATATGCACTAAAAGCTGCTGCTTTGTGTGTAAAAGAGCAGTTCTGGAGCACTCCTGACTGTTTGCATTGGATTCAGTTCAGCTCTTCATGAGACAACACTTGTCTTATTAACCACTTTTACCTTCACTCAACTTGTCAATGACTACAACTGGCAATTGGGTTGCCTGTTTCTGTACAGCACCAAGAGTTAGTCCCTTTTTGGGGGGTTTCTTGCAAAAAGTAACCAGTGACCCATGGGTTTGATTCTTTGGAAATATTTAAGTATTTGAACAAAGTGATAAAGCCATATAAGACATGCAAGAACTTGAACAATTTCCAGTTGATTCCTTAGCTTCTCCTTGTTGGCCTTATTTTTCCAGCCATATTAGGTCATTGCAAATCTTTTTAAACCGCTAATTATGATTGTCACCATTAGTCTTTTCTTATATTCAGCCAGTCATTCATTGTGGCTGAATCAGAATTAAATAATAATTCAGTTACTTTCTGCCCTTACCAACAAAGGAAGGATAAAATTTCCCACCTCAAATGCGTTTTTTTTTTTTTTTTTGGCCATCACCCTGATAACCATACCAAAACTACCTCATATTGCCAGTGTATTCAAATAAACATAAAAGACCAACAAAAACACACTTTTACAATACCTTTGAGATTTAAAACTGCTTTGCATTATATATTGAATAATGTAAAAGCATCGAATGAAATAACATTTTATTTATCTTCCTTTAATGACTGACTATCACTTACACAAAAATTAACTATCTAACCGTAGGATAACTCTTTTGTTTTAATACATTAGCTTGGCTAACTATAATACAAACGGACCATTTATTCCTAAACTATTGTATGGCCATGATTAGTTCTGTGTAATTATTAGCTACATAGCTGACAGTTGTATTCATGTGCCCTTTTTTCCCGATTTGTATTTTTGTTGTGTTTCTATGCGCTAGCTAACTGGGTAGCTAAGTTAATATCAATTGTATTAACGTTAGCCGCCAAACTACTTGTAACGTTAAACTTAAGCTGTTAGCTACAAAACCTTGTCAAATGAACTTCATACTTAGCAAGCTAGCAAGCTTCATTATTATACCTGTAATTATTTACCCAAGTAAGTGAAGTGAGCCTTGGATTTGTTAAATTGCTATGTGCTGCAAATATGTTGTTAGGCAGATTGACTAATGTTTCCCCACGACAATAAATGAGCCAGCTAACGTTAACGTCTACTTTATAAAATTGTCATGAATCAAACCACCTCGCAAACCACCAAAATTATCATGAATAACACTTGTAAGTTACAAAGTGCCCAACTTGTCACAGAGCTAACCTTAGCTACCCAGGGTTAGCAGGTTAGCTAACATTGCAAATATTAGCTATCATTAATCAACAAAGTAACGTTAGCTATCCAGCCAACGTCGACAAGCCCTTGTGCATATGACAGAGATCGCCTCCAAAATGCCGCTAGCTAAATGATTTTCTGACAGATTTAACCGACATGGCCACAAACGCCTTTACCGGCTGAATACAACCTGACCACACATACATATTTCTAGCATTTTACGTCTCCAATCATGCATTGCCTCTATCCACTTCTCTGCGCGACACGTCTTTTCCCGACTTGTATGCGAGCAGAAACCACGCCCTTATCGGACCTGTGGCGTGACATCACGAATTTAATTACAGCCAGTTAGTTATTTTCGGCCATAATTAGTGGTATATGGAATTAAACACCAAGTTATATCTAAGGACCTAGGAAGCTGTCCGCACTGATAGGCTTACTGCTCCTGGAAATAATTAGAATGACCTGGGACAGAACTACTACACATCTAGCAGACAGTAAATTATGAGAATAATGACGTGGATGAAAAAACTTTTTTTTTTTTTTTTTTTTTTTTTTTAATAAGTGCATGTTCATGGTTAGCAGTTATTATGTTATTTAGTTCAAGCAAGGTTGGCCAAAGCTCATAAGTCTCAATTCATTTCGGACTACAGTTAGGTTTGGATGTGACATCACTGAGCCTGGTTTGAGACCGGCTAAAACTTCAAGCCCTTATTAACATTTTCGGTGTGAGTAAGTTGGACCGACTCACTCTACCTGCCATACTGGGGGCACGTCCGGTCCTGTGCTCTGCTCTGCCCTCTGTCTGGAATGCTACAGGAGAGGAGGATGAGGAAGGAGGAGGAAGAGGGGAGAGATGGAGAAAGGAGCAGGGGAGAGTAGGTGAGGATCACAGTCGTCAGTAGCTTCTACAAGCAGCTGAATTGGTAAGGAAATGTAAAAAGTGTAAAAACCTGCCACATAAAAGAAGGATACATGATGTAACACCACATCACACAACTCAATTGCAAGGAGTAATATTCTTAAATTAGTGGGTTAAGTATGTTAAATAGACTACTTCACAGCCCACTCATCTAAGCAGGCAAAGGGAAAGAGATCACTGTAGGTACATGGGGAAAATTTATGTGCGTGTGAAAATATCACACCCGCTGCAAAAGATGATTGGTTTTCAAACTAAAGGGCGCAAGCTAATATTTATTCAAATACAAGAAAATATTATATGCCGACAGGCTGAAACCACTTTTTATGAAATATAATGGAGGCACTTACTCTTATCGAAAACAACCCTTCCAAATGGTGGAGGTTTTAAAATGTTCATCTATTACAAAACCCAAGGAAGAGTGGAAAGCATTATAAGGTGTTGATAAGCAGCATGTGGCAGTGTGTGTGTTAGAATGGAGTGGGCGTGGTCCTTACAGGTGGGGCGGCGGGGTGTAGTGGAGTCTGAGCTGGTGATGGAGGTGGAGGTGTCTTGGTCTGTTGGCTGAGTTCGACGAGTCAGAATTGAGGCAGGGCGAGGCAGGGAGGACCTCTTCTCCGGGCTCCGTGAGCTGCCATCCTGGCACACAAACACACACACACACACACACACACACACACACACACACACACACACACACACACACACACACACACACACAGTCATCCAATTAGCACTACTTGTGTTCACATAACACTAGGCAACTTTGGGGTTTGGGGACATAATATCAGCAGTAATAACTGCAGTACATTAATCAGACATAATATAGACCGAGTCAAACACAGCATAGCAAAACTCAATTTTGAAAAGCTAACAGAGTTGACACGCTCATCTTATTTGCTAATAAACTTCAATTAAACCAATGACTACAAGAGCACAGAATAAAAAAAAAAAAAGAAAAAAAAAACTAGAAGGCAGTGCTAGCTGTCATTTTTTTTTTTTTTTTTTTATAGAGAACTGTAGAAAAAATGAGCCAACACAAATGACTCATGTAACAGCAGACGGACTCTCCAGTGGGTCTAGAGTAGGGTCGTGGATGACCTTGTTACCTTGCCTCTCAGCCTGTGCAGTGTGGGTGAGCTGCAGGGACCAGCAGAGGAGGGGCGGGGCCCAATGAGCTCCGCCCCGACAAGAGAGATCTTTTTAGAAGGGGAACAGGCGGAGCTGGGCCGAGGGGGCAGCAGGGCTGCCACCCGTGCTTTAGAGGTGGGGATCTTTGTTAGTTCATAGAGGGTGGGGCACTGGGCGTGAGTAAGACAGACAGACAGATGGGGTGGAGCACATAATGTTAGTAGGAGAAACAAAACCAGAGCAGCCACTGAGGATGCAACACAAAAGAAATGCATCATTACTCAAAACCAAAGAAAATCAAGCTGCTGCGTGCATTGGTAAAGGAAACACACCAAGAAAAAACACTTTATAATTGTGTCAGTTGCATTCTAATGTGGCATAAATGCAAAAGGAAATGGTGTCATATTTGTGTGTGTGTGTTTGTGTGTGTATAATGTTATCAGATTGTATGCTGTTGGAATAGGGATTGTAACAAGATTACAAAATGTTTTATCAAGACAGCTGTTTGTATCCATCCTCTTTTTAAAATACAAAATCACTACACAATTAACAGATTTAAGACACATTTAAATAATGGGAAACATGGCATTTAAAAAAACATTAAAAACCACCAACCACCAACAGTAGCTGGCTTTTGAAGGAATTACATGAATTACATACAGTGATTCTATGTGCAATAACTAGGGATTTTTAATCAAGGCTGTGTGGTAAGAACAAATGATTTATTATTTATATAAAGGAAGTGCTTCTTTTCAGATGTATGACAGAAACAATAGTAAATTGCATGCAACAAAAACAGGGAATGGTGATATATCCAACAATAAAAAATATAGAAAAAAAACATGTCAGCATTTTAAAGAATGTAAATAAATGCTTCAATGAAGGTCAGTGACAAAGACACATGAGTTAGTATTGATGGATCTGAAGGGAGAGAGACAGAGGGAAGTGGAGTCTGTGCATGCAAGTGTGTGTGTGTGTGTGTGTGTGTGTGTGCACTCACTGCGGTCCTGTCCCTGGACTTTTGGGCCACGCTGACGGGCTGCCGGCCTTCTGTCACTGCCATGGCTTGGGGGGACAGAGAGGGAGAAAGAGAGAGACTGGGTTTGTCAGAACCAGGCCAGCAGTGGATGACACCTTCAGGAAAAACAAAGCAGCGATGAATGCGGCGAGCAGCTAACGACAGACACAGGACAGACCTTACACACGCGCGCTTCTTAACACACACAGTCAGCATCTGGGGCTCAAGAGAAACGTCTCACTGCAGTCCGTAAACACACAACCTCCTAAACAGTCCTCACACCACGTCACTTTCACTTTCTGCACCACACTCTTTATCAAAATGTCTACTTAATTTACACCAAATTTCAGTTTGAGATATGCTTTGTTCTGCTGTTCCTTGGCAGGTAACCAAACAGATTCAAAGAATATTTCAGATCGTGTTAGCAATTTCTTGTAGCATTTAATGGAAGCAATGCAGCAAACACACTGGTTTCTGCCAACCTCAGAAATAAACATCATGGGGCAATTCCTTTGTCACTCAACAAACAGGCAATGCCCTGATTTGGGCAGCTAGGAGGTGAAAATTAAGTATCTATATCTCAGAGATCCTTATCCCTCTGTAGGCTAGAATATGGGCCTTGCTAACCACCAGTTGCCTGGTAACCACTGCAGTCATCAGGCAAAGCTGGAGGTGTTCTGCCTGTGATAAAAGTTCCACTGACAGTGTCATCCAACCACCGGGACACACTTGTGCAGTTTGTTCATACAGCGCACACCTCCGAACAGCACACCACCTCCACCAAACAGAAGAGAGAGAAAGAGGGAAAGAGAGAGAGAGTGAAAGAGCGAGAACGTCCAGACCAACATCCTGCCAATGCATGAGCATGGAGCAAGCAAAAATCCCCAGTAAAAAATCCAAAGCAAGGAAAAAGCATGGGTGCGCATGGCAGCTGTGCAAAATGATGCAGTCTCAAAATGAAAAGCAGGACAAGAAGGAAAAGCTGAAGAAAATAAAATGGCAAGAGCTGAAAGAAAATTAAAATTACCGCAGAGCATGTCTACAAAAATGCAGGTAATAATGCACAGCCAAAATATATTTTTTGTGTCAACCCTCCCACCCCCAAATGCAAAAATGATTCTGATGGCAAATTAAACATAATGACACCAAAAACAAAGGTCATTCGAACGATGAGGTACTAATGTCTATGTTTGCCAGCCACATTGCAGATAACCCAGCATGGAATCATCACCTGTGGGTTTCCGTTTAGTACTGACGTGGAGCTGGGCAGGCCTGGGCTGTCTGGCCGCAGGCTTATACACGCTTTTCCGGGTGGGAGAGCGCGTCTGACTGTCTGATTTTTTAGTAAGATCAGCCTTCTTAATCACAGCTGTCAGAGGGAGAGACAGAGTCAGGGAGAGCAGGGAAAGGGAGGGACACGCAGAGAGGGTATGGCATGACGTAAACACCCTCCCTGAATTCAGCACAATAAAGTAATGCAGCACAGTTATTCCAAATAAGAACATGTTATCCCTTCAGAAAAGGTAACGTGTCCATACATGTATGAAATATATAGAATACACTGCAAAATACAGCAACTGTCTATTCCATACATCTAATTATATACCTATGCTGCAAAATAAATGTTTCAATCCATGTATGCGTACATAAAATTTCATCTACGAAAGCTGTAAAAATGAAATCTTCTCTATTAAAATCAGTATGTTTATAATGTATGCAAATATTGCTCTTTAGAGAAATGGAGAATACACTATACAGTAGCTGTCATATCCTGCAGGTTGGCCATCTTAAATTTCCTCTTTAAAATTAAACCATAATTATTTTGAAAGTATTTGTGCTTGGAAGGGAGGGTGTGTTTACTCATGGCCAGTGGAAAGGGTAGATTTACCAAAAAAAAAGCTACCAAAGTAAAAACTAATGGTACAAAAAATCATCCTTTAAAGAATTACATGAAAATAATACTAGCAAGCACTGAACCTCTACTTAATTATGAGAGAAAAAGAAAAAAAAAATTACTTTCACAAACTATCACGTGTCATGTTTATGCTAGGAACCTTTTTTCTTCTTGACCTCATCCCTGGGGGTGGAGCTAGGCTCCTTTCGGACGGGCCTACGCTCAGGGGTGGAGACACGCCCCTTCACCCGGCCCATAGCCTTCCCCTTTGTGCGCTTTTCCTCAGATGGCTTCTTGACGGGACTCTGCGTTTTGGGGAGGGGTTCAATTTTTTCTGTCATGATGCTCCTGTCGTCATCTACAGCGCAGAGGGAGTGAAACAGCAGACTGACTCTTCAGGCCTTTGGCGTCCTCCATACAAGCGCATTGCACATGCGTACATGTGTATCGAGCATTCTGCCTACTGGTACCAAACTTTTTCCTGATGGGTATATTTATTTATGTAAAAACATACAATTAAAACAATTATTGCATGTATAATCTATACACTGCATATTTTAGAATATTTTCTGTAAGTATGCATACAATATTATGCATACATACATATTTTTAGTATAGATGCATATGAGCAACTGCATATTATGTAGTACAGAACTACATATCATATATACTTCTTATATTTTAAATTCAATATCATCTTATAGATAACTTTCGTATGTGGAATTTCATGCACTAAACATTCATAGTCTAAATCCTCATACATACATTTACCTTTGTATGAGCTTTAATCTTTCAAAGCTATGATGTAGAATACAAGAAATACAAACTAATGTAAAGTACCAGGTTTGCATACTAAAATGACTAATATAAAAAGGAAGCAGGCACATGCTTTTTGTCCTTACAAATAGAAAATGTAATATATAGCTATAATTCAATGAGGACAGCTATAATGAATTTTGAATTATATTTCTCAGCTTATCTAGTTAAAATGTAATGAATGGTAATGTAAAAAATTGCACCTTGAGTGTCCACCCAGGCGCTATCTGTGTCTAAGACGGAGTCGTCAATGGTTGTCTCATCTTTGTAGTCATCATAAGTCTCCGTTTGGAGCTCGCTCTCTGATGCTGCCTCCTTCACGGGAGAGGTGGGTGTCGCAGGGACCTCTGGAACATCTGAAACAACCTCCATACTGGCGGGCTCCATCACAACCTCCTGTGCCATCTCAATAGGCTCTACTTCCTCCTCTTCCTCCTCTTCTTCCTCTTCCCGAGGGACCTGTGGTTCATCTTCGGGTGGGGCGGAAAAGCGGACACTGTGGCCAGGTTGCTCTCCCTCGTCAATAGTCTGCACTACCGTGATGAAGTCGTCCTCCACGGTGACCACTGATTCAATGACGGCTCGAGGCTCCAGTGGCTCCTTGGCTGCAGCTTTTGCCCCTTCAACCACCTCCTCCTCTACAGGTTTTTCACGATCCTTCTCTTCTCCTAATAATTCTGGTGCTTTGACTTCTTCCATGACTTCATCAGGCTCCTCACCCAGTTCTATCTCATCATCCTCTTCCTCTTTCCTCTTCCCTTCTTCTTGGACAGTAGTGGTGACTGGAATAGGTTCCTCTGGCTTTGATGGGACTTCCTGTTCCTCTTTCTTCCTCTCTTCTTCTTGGACAGGAGTGGTGACTGGAATAGATTCCTCTGGTTTTGACGGGACTTGCTCTTCCTCCTTCTTCTCTTCTTGGACAGGAGTGGTGACTGGAATAGGTTCCTCTGGCTTTGATGGGACTTCCTGTTCCTCTTTCCTCTTCCCTTCTTCTTGGACAGTAGTGGTGACTGGAATAGGTTCCTCTGGCTTTGATGGGACTTCTTGTTCCTCTTTCTTCCTCTCTTCTTCTTGGACAGGAGTGGTGACTGGAATAGATTCCTCTGGTTTTGACGGGACTTGCTCTTCCTCCTTCTTCTCTTCTTGGACAGGAGTGGTGACTGGAATAGGTTCCTCTGGCTTTGATGGGACTTCCTGTTCCTCTTTCTTCCTCTCTTCTTCTTGGACAGGAGTAGTGACTGGAATAGGTTCTTCTGGCTTTGATGGGACTTCCTGTTCCTCTTTCCTCTTCCCTTCTTCTTGGACAGTAGTGGTGACTGGAATAGATTCCTCTGGTTTTGACGGGACTTGCTCTTCCTCCTTCTTCTCTTCTTGGACAGGAGTGGTGACTGGAATAGGTTCCTCTGGCTTTGATGGGACTTGCTGTTCCTCTTTCCTCTTCCCTTCTTCTTGGACAGTAGTGGTGACTGGAATAGGTTCCTCTGGTTTTGACGCGACTTGCTCTTCCTCCTTCTTCTCTTCTTCTTGGACAGGAGTGGTGACTGGAATATGTTCCTCTGGCTTTGATGGGACTTCCTGTTCCTCTTTCCTCTTCCCTTCTTCTTGGACAGGAGTGGTGACTGGAATAGGTTCTTCTGGTTTTGATGGGACTTGCTCTTCCTCCTTCTTCTCTTCTTCTTGGACAGGAGTGGTGACTGGAATAGGTTCCTCTGGCTTTGATGAGACTTCCTGTTCCTCTTTCCTCTTCCCTTGTTCTTGGACAGTAGTGGTGACTGGAATAGGTTCTTCTGGTTTTGATGGGACTTGCTCTTCCTCTTTCCTTCTCTCTTCTTCTTGGACAGGAGTGGTGACTGGAATAGGCTCTTCTGGCTTTGATGGGACTTCTGGGCCTTTTTCTTCTGCGGTCTCCTCTTTCATGAGGTCTGCTTTCAGAGAAACTGTCTCCTCTAGCTGCTTAAGCTTCTCTAGTTCACAAACATCAACTTTTTCCTCCTCTGTAGCACTCTCTACTGATGAGGCTGGCGATGGTCTTATGGGTTGTGCAATTCTGTCCTTTGCCACACCAGTAAGCTGGTAGACATCCTCTGCGTCAACCTCCTCATAGGCTTCCTGGTGCACCAAGTCCGGCTTATCCTTCACCTTCTCTCTCAGCTCCTGCAGTTCACGCTCCTCTTCCAAACTTAAAGGTCTGTCCTCCATTTCCAACTTACGTATCTTCCTTTCAGCATCAGCTATTTCAGCCTCTGCTGCTAGTTTGGCATCTCTGTCTAGCTCAGGCTTTGTTTCATCAAGAGTGATGGTTACCGAGGGCATCACGGCTGATTCAGCTGATATATCAGGTTGAACCTCCTCAGGTGCTATATCGAATCTGTCTGGTGGGATAGGAGAGGCCTCCCTTGATAGATCTTGCTCTTCCACTTCGGGAATGATTTGGTCTTTAATATCACTGGTCAGCCCAGTCTTCAGGCTTAAATCCTTTGGTTTTTCATCAAGTGGTTCTGTAGGTTTGCCCTTTTGTTCAGATTTGATATCTTCAACTTTAAGGCCTTCAGCAGAGACACATACTTTACCTTTGTCTTCAACTGGACGCTTTTGTTTAACCGCCTCCAGTTCTTTTTCTTTGGACGTTTCAGCTTCTTCTTGTGTCTTATCTTTGGGTTCTTCTCCTATGGCTTCTTTCTTACCTGGCACATCTTCAACTTTCCCTACTTCTGCTGCCATCACCCCTACACCCTTGTCCTCCTCGGACATCACTGTGGGGAACATCTGGGGAGGAGAGTCAGTGGGACTATGTACATCAGCAGGGGATGGCATGGGGCCAGAATACTCATTAAAAACACAGTATCCCAGTTCCTCCAGTTGGGGATCACTTCTTGCTGCCTTCTGATCTCCCAACACTAAATGAGCTAAAGAATCACCCATGAGGACATTAGCAGGTACAGATTTCCTCCTCATCATTTCTGGATCAGTGCTCTCAGATGTCAGTCTCGGTCTGGCACCAGCAAGGTCCAGCATTTCAGGAAGATCAGGGGCCATAACCGTGCCGTTCTTGTAGTATTTCATGGGGAAGGGTGATTCAGGAGACTCAGACCGAGGGCTTGTCTTTGCACTAGCTAATGCTGCAGGAGGTGAGGAGGGCGGAGTACTAACAGACGGTGCAGTCTCCAGAATCATGGGGGGGAAAACCGGTTTCTTCTCCACAGAAGGAGTGGTGACTGGAAGGTAGTCTGCGGACTCATCAAGGCTTCCGCTGGTATAGGACATGATATCTGTGGCTAATGGAGAGAAATTCCTTGGCCGTCCTTGCCCACCGCTTTGCTCCATGGAAGCAAGGGGGATGTTCAGAGAGTAACTCCTCTGCTCAAGTGACAGCTTCCCAGGTGAGAGCCTGCCCTCATCCTTCCTCTCTGTGGCTGGAATGGATCTCAACTCCTCCACAGGGCTCCTTCTGGCTTCTGTAGGCTGTGCCTGTACCAGTGTGGTATAGTCGACTTCAGCAGATGAAGCAGCCACGACTGTCTCAGAACGTTCCTTATCTCGTGCGTCACTCAGCTCATAGTAGCCTTCCTCTTGCCTGCTAACTTCCTCTTCCTTCTGGGCCGTAGTCTCAAAGTAGGCTGACATTCCAGATTTGTCCTTTTCGACATCCAAAGCATCTGAGCGATCAACGGTTTCTGCGTGAATCTTTGGTTCTTCCTTTTCACTCACAGACTTGCCTGGAGCAGGGGTCTCTACCTTTGTCTCGCTATCCAAGGAGACAGCCTGTGTTTTTGCCTCCTCCTTTTCAGCATCCCCACCAGGTTTTTTGAGAGCGGCTCCCTGAATTTCTTTACTCTCATCTACTTTTGTTATTTCCTTTTCTTTCTCCTCAGGTTTTACCTCCTTGTCTCCACTAATACCCTTTAGCTTATCATCCATTTTAATTTCTTTGTCATCCTGGCCATCCTGGGAGTGGACAGGTTTTGCCATGAGACTGCCTCCCTCATGCGCTTCCTCAGAAGCCTCTTTTTCAGCAGTGGTCTTAGGGCCAGGTTTACCCTCTGGTTCTGCAGCTGCTTTGGAGGGATCCGTCTTCTCCTCCCTCTTTTCTATGTCAACTGGCTGCTGAGATGCCTTGTCGGGCTGTGCAGTAGGAGGTTCACTGGTCTCCTTAGGGTGTTTCTGTCCATTCAAATGGGCAGGGGCGGGGCTCTCTGGGACGGCTTTCGAGGGGAGAGATTCTTCCTCTTTCTCGGAAGTGAGCGGCACAGGGCTGTGCAATACTGTGGGCTCCTCCGGACCTTTCTTTGCCTCTGTGAAGTCTGAGCTGACGGGCGCGGTCCGCCCACTGTCTGGCTTCCCTTCGTCCATCTTCAGGGCTGCAAGCAAATCTGAGGTAGTCTGGTTGTTCTGCGTTACATTCAGTTTGTTTTGCTTGCGTTCCCACAGGCCAGCACATGACAGACAGGCAAAGCTCTCTGCCAATGCATATCTCCTCACTAAGCACAATGCACGGCATTGATGGAGGGGTGTAGCGACAGCGTTTGAGCACACACTGATTCAGTGATGGTTGGGAAAATGCCATGGATCTTTCTGGGCCAGCATGCAGATCCACAATGTTGGATGAATGAAACAACAAAAGTCATGAACATGAAATGATTGTCCATATCCTCTTGATAAGGAAATCTGAATTGGATGGTTGAAATCATATACTTTCAGCTTATTTCCTTACTTGTTGGATTATGATGACCTTATGAAGCTCCTACTGACCATGGAGCAATTGTACTTATTAAAACAGTTTTTATTTATATTGGGGTAAAATAAATGAACAAATATAATTAAATGGATATTTAGTCCTACATCTTTTCTACTTTAAAAGGACTATTATCTTTATTACATCAAGATACTGAAATTTCTGAATATATCTAAAATGTGCATTAACACTGTATTTTAAGGGAATATCTTGCAACAGTATTTGATCACAGTCTTGCATTAAATATTCCAATATCACAAAATGTTCTTTCATAAATCAAATGAAAATGTAAATTATCAAGCCATGTATTAGAGCTGCAGACTTGCAAGGTATCAAAATCCAATCATTGCTTTACAAAATGAGCAGAGATGAAATGGTGGAACTATAAGACAGAAACAAACAAAATAAAAGGCTCATTCATTAATAAAAACAAGGCTTAAGAAAAGCTATGCAAAATACCATCATATCAGAGGATTTACACTGAATCCTGTACACAGAAAACAGGTGATTACGGTTTTGGATAAACTGTATCAGCAATGTAGCTGGCAAAAGGACAATAAGCAATGGATTCAAACCGATGAGACAGACTGGTCTGGAGGTAGCATTTACACACTGCATCAATGCAGAAAGCACAGCAGCAAGAGCATCAGCATTAGCATATGACAGTCGTGCCCATCGAACTGGTAGTCTCTGAAATAAACATACAGACAGGAGCAGAACAACAATAAAAGCAATAAAAACCAATGGCTCTCGGCAGTTTCGTAAGTCACAGCCTGAACTTGCAAGAGAAGCAGGGTTACCTTCAAGCCCGTGTTGCCTAGCAGCGTTAGCTAAAAGGCAGGGGGGGGAGCATTGCGCCATTCTTCCACATCCTCTACGCACTTGCTAAAGTGGCGTGGTACGGACAGGTACAAAGACATGCAAACGGGGGGGGGGGGGACGGAACACACCTTCCTGAAGAGACTTTTCCAACCCTGCCTCATCGCCACTCCCGTTCAGGGCTTCTGTGTGCACACTAGCTGCCTCGGCCTGCGGGCAGGGCCGCGCCTGGGCCTCGTCTAAGATCTCTGCCTGCTCTAAGTGCTCCGCCTCGGGCGCCTGCTCAGGCTTCTCTGGCCCCTGCTCAGGTTTCTCTGGCCCCTGCTCAGGTTTCTCTGGCCCTTGCTCAGGTTCCTCGGGCCCCTGGTCAGGTTCCTCCCCACTCTGCCGCTCTTGTTCCTCAAGAGCTGCTGCTGCAATCTCCTCTTCCTCCTCAGCTGCTGTGAGACCCTCTACGGGCTCTTCTTCTTTGAAGGGGGGAAGAAGTGGAAACAAAGACTACTGTATGTAATGACTTCACAGATAAAATCAGTGATACGCTTTCAGCTCTGCTGATAGTCTATTAGTAGCTTCAGTCCATCTACTGAGAGTGTTATCCAAAGTCTAAATGAACTCTTTCCTTGACCACATTCAATTTCTGTACTGAGTATTCCAAAGTGTGGGGACTGAATCAATCCAATACTTTAAGCATGTTTTCATTCAAACAGAAATTTATGTGCTGTATACTATATCCAGAGATACAAATATTTCAAATGGTACATCTATTTTGCAATTTGCACTGACTTATGATCTGAACAGATATTATGTGTTTTTGTAGTGTAGTGTATGAGGCAGAGTGATAATATGTAGAATAAATGTTGATAGAGAAGCCATGTAAATGTACACAGAGATGCATGGGACACAAAAATGGGACATGTAGTGACGGGATTGTACATCAGAAAAGATCCTCTGCTGACAGAATGATGATGCTGCAACCTAATCATACACAAGTGACAGTGCTTCATCCTCATGATTCTTTACAGTGTATGTGTTATATATATATATATATATATATATATATATATATATATGTGTAGTACTCTCCAGATGTCTGAACAAATGGAAAACTTACTTCACTCTGGCTAGACCTAGCTAGAAAAACTACCTCTTTTAGGGTCACTGAGTATTCCAGGGTATACAATATTTCACAAAGACAGAACACAAAGTTAAGGAGGGGGAGTCCTTCCAACTAGAACCAAATGTAATAAAATTGACCGGGCATAAAAGAGTATTTATCACCTTGAATACCATTTGTTGTTATCGGTTTTTATAGACCTCCTACTTTTACAAACAGCGACTTTTATTAGCAATTTACATTCAAATTTTAAATCAACGTGATCCAAGAAAAGAGTTCATTTTATGTGGGATATTAATTGATCAGAAAAGGCACACAAAAAGGAAACTTGGCAGCACCCTTCCCAAATGTAAGTCTATTCAGAAAAACTCTGAAACTGACAAAAAATTGCCTTGATGTTTAGTGACAGGCCATGATGAATAATAAAGACATACTAGTAAATTTGTAACTGGGCTTTCAGATCACACTAATCGCTGGGAAACTAGAAAAGGATATATTTAGTAATCCTGCAAAAAGGAGGCAACCAAGCATAGTATTTAAAAAAAAAGAAAAAGAAAAAGAAAAAGAAAGAATCACGCTGCAACAAATTAACGGGAGTGAGTTTGTCCAATAACCTTGAAAGTGGCAACCTAGAAGAATGGTGAAATATATTCTGAAAAAATACAAACAAATTTAATATTCCATTAAAATTTAAAACAAATTTAAAAACAAAACTGGGCTGCGATAGTTAAATGATTCACTGTGCCAACTGGTAAAGCCAAGGGATTTATCAACGAAGAAGTCATTTAAAACCAGACGGCCTGATATTATGGTTACATAAAAGCAAGGACATATCAAAGGAATAAAATAAGTGAAAGGCAAGAGGCAATGATAATACAAAAGGAAACTGCAGACTAATCTGGGGAAATACTGAAGATCTACCTAGTAATTATAAACACAAATGTGAGAAATAACGAAATTAAAGGCTACAGGGCCTGATAAGCAATAATTGATTCTGCCTAAAATGACTTCTTTATTGATTCAATGCAAACCAAGTCTTTTTATGAAAGAAATATGGAACTAACAGATCAATGATACTCTTCCTCTTGTTAATATTTCCACAAAAACACTTTCAGTGTACAAAACTTTCAAGTTACTCATATGTTGAAAAAGACATTCTCTTAATTCTCTAAAACTATAGGTCTATCATTAAAATGACTGAAGTCTCGTTTCACTGAGCAATTTGGCCCGTACTATTCTCACACAAACTGAACAACTGTTATTCCAGAACAATGCTAATTGATGTTCCTTTGCATTATTTGTAACTATATTGCATAATTTGCATAATGTCAGTTTTCTATGTAGATCATTTTTAGTTCAAGTATAGCTAGTATTAGACACAGCTGAGACTAGCATGCTGGCTAGGTTTTTGGTCAGCTCAAGACCCATTTTGAATGCAAGAATGCCTGGTAGATCTGCATCTGGGATGTGATGGCAATTATGAGACCTACATTGTAATTGTGAAACTATGATTTCAACATACTGTGAGATGTAATTCTTAAATTTTTAATTGATAGAGAATTATATTTTAGAAATGCATTTTTTGCTGGCAGCTGAGATTATATTGCTATATTCATACAACTTTCAGAGTTTTGTATATTAGGTAACTAGCTACCAAGATGCCTTGGTATCTGTGTTACAAAGCAGAAAAATACTTTCTAAAGGCCTTCCACTTGCTGAATCAGCATGACGTGTATATTCTTATTAGTTGTACCCTTGGAAATGTAATATGTATTAAACATCTGTAACTGAGGTAAGTCACACTGGACAAGAGTGTCTGCTAAATGCGAGTAATGTAATGTAATGTAATCTTCTCTTTAACATGTACTAGGCTACAACAAACAGACATAGGTACTGGCTGAATATGAGGAGAGACTAATGGTGAGAAGTTCTGGGGTAAAGACATATTTATGATGGTGCAAAAATGGCAGGAAAATTAGGACGGAGAAGCTGAAGATGAGGTAGAAAATTCAGATTGTACAAGTTTGGCTGTTTATTGTGTGCAAGAAGTAGTTTTTGCATTTTTCTTGGTCAAAATCAGTTTAGATAAAGTATGGGACTTAAGGGTCATTGTGGTTATTTCTGTAGGAACAAAGAAAAAGGGCCTAATTTTCATTGCTGAGTGGGTAGGGGCTTTGTTCTGCCAACTTGTAACTTACTGGATAATCAACTTTCCATCCCAATTGGTGGATAGCATACCT
Organism: Megalops cyprinoides; assembly: GCF_013368585.1. Lineage (NCBI taxonomy): Eukaryota > Metazoa > Chordata > Actinopteri > Elopiformes > Megalopidae > Megalops > Megalops cyprinoides. The sequence goes on from NC_050596.1 coordinate 27,330,461, forward strand.
GCCATTCCAACTGTGAAATCATAGGTATAAAAGTATAAAATCTTAGGTTCCAAGAATTACTTATGGGCTAAAGGTGTTCAAGTTCTAGATGGAACTCTTTTAAACACAAACTGTCAGGCATTTTTTGCAGATGATTGCATCATAAATTTGCTTTGCCCAACACTCCCTTGATAACACTAACTTGGTTGATTCATTGTGCAGACTTGTAGATAGCTCACAAGTTAGTTCTATTGTGCACCCACGTCTTGATGAAAGTGTGCAACACATGCCTGGCTAGATACTGTACCTTCAAAGTCAAACCTTTTCTACAGCCAGCGTTTTCTCTAAGAATTAAAACGTTATATTCTATCTAGCCATGCACTACTGATATGCAAAAATCTCTCTCATTGGTGCCTCAAGCAAAACAACCCCAAAACTTGAATATTTCTGCAACCCTGTGATAACAAGCATTCAAAAAGGTCTAAAAGGGGCTAGTTTATGTAAAAAGTGTTAGAGGTTAGAGGTTAAACATCAGCCAGATACATATTGTGGACAAAATTGCTTTAAACAAATATAGCTTGAAATGTTTTTCCCCTGCAGTAAATAGTTTTCAGTGATACCCAGAAGCAGAAATACCCTCAAAGAATAATATAGATGAATGGCTGGATGGACTGATAAAGAATAATTGGACAACATTATATATCAATGTCAGCAATACTCTCCCTTGTGCAGCAATGCTAAAATATATATACTTAGCTTATCTGCTGGCTGCATCTAATTGCCAAGCATATACTGAACAGCTCAATAACTCAATTTCTTTCTTGGATTTCGAGGCTCAGAGGTGCAAATGATCCCAAAAAAGGCGATCCAAATGGTAACACTCTCCTGGTCTAAGCTTTCCGTCCCCATACCCTATTTTGGAGGACACCCTAAACAGTGGAACAATATTTCAGAAATATTTTCCAATAAAGCCCCAATCAAAGTGACATACAAACATCTTGGGACCAATATGGGCCAATATGCTACGCCAATGACTACAGGAAATCAACAGACACTGCACAAATTGTGAGGAGTCTGAATTCTTCTTCTGCATGGCACAGGACAATGCACGTGTAAACATGTCTATCATATGCAGATTTAGTATATTTACATTATAATGCCTGCTGTATCATACAAGCGTAACGTGAGCAAAGGATGTTAAAGAGATCCTTAGCTAATACCCTCAGCCCCACCGCATGTCATAATTCAAAACTTTAAGCAATTATATTTGAAAGCTATACTTTTAGTGTTGCTCCTAATTTGTATGTGATTTTAGTACTGTATTGCAGTCATGAGGATAATGCCTTTAGCTGTGGAGACATAATAAGGCCCCTAAGCTGTCAGACCACAAGGTGCATCTGTAAAGACCCTAAATGAATGGAGAGCTGGTGCTCAACAGCCTACTCTGCAGATTAGACCACTGAGCTGTGCTGGATCTGGCTGTGCACAATACACAACATTACTGCACCACAAATTCCTGCACTGACAGAGTGGGATGCAGGGATAGATAGGGTTGGCCTCGATTCACTGAACAGCAAAATGTGGTCGTGCTGTGATCACGCTGGTATTACTACATGTGGACTGTGTTGACTGGAGGAATGTCTATTACAGGGGATTACAATAAGGTGTTGCCATTTGCCTGTGTATTTTGTGTGTGTGTGTGTGTGTGTCTGTGCACGCTGTTCTCCTGCGTTTGAGAGGGGCACAGGAAAGAGCACAAGGCCCTCCCATGACCTACAGCAGGTGCACATTGGCAGTGGGACGCATAATGGGAGAGATGGGAGATGGAATTGGGGGTGTGTGTGTGTGTGTGGGGGGGGGGGGGGGGTGAATAGTTTGAAATGGTGAATGGAAGGACACCACTGGGTCAGACGACAATGGTGGAAGAGAGAGAGTGCATGGATATTAAGAATCATGCACAGCACTGTTTTTAAAATTTTTTTTTTTTTTACAAATCTGGTCGGTCATTTGGAGTGCATCACCGGGACTGTGTGGCATACTTCTCTGCATGTCATTCCACTTTCAAAACTGCATATGTAAAAAACTATTTATGGCTGCATGTCTTGAGTGACATGCATGGGCTACCCATGTAGTAATATGCAGACCTGTGCATGCATGCTCTAATCTAGACGCACACATTTACTGCAAGCATACAAGTCTGCATGTGTATATAGTTGTGTGTGTTTGTGAGTCTTTATTTACTCTTCATTAATAGGTGAATGCATATGACAGCAGAACTGACAAAGTCATTACAATGTGATAGTTGTGTCCTGTCAGTTATGGTCATTCAATTGAACAGCTTGAAGTCACTAGAATGGTATCAGACGATCAATATATGTACATAAGAGATGCAGAGTTTGTATTTCATACAGAATTACCACTGTCTTGGTTGCACAGCGCTAAGTAATGGCCAAATGACCTGACCAAAATTTGGAAAAAAAAAAAAAAAAAAAAGAAAAGATTGACATAAATAATACACAAACGAACAAAACAAAAAATCAAAAAATGACAAACCAACAAACCAAAAAAAAAAAAAAAAGTCTCCAATTTTGAGCGTGCTCGACACAGAGAGACAGAGAGGGAGGAGGGAGGGCGCGGAGGAGCGGGTGGAAGAACAGAGGCGAGGAACCATGCGCGGTTCACCTTCGATCTGTCTAAAGGCGGCAGCCTGCCCCGAGGGGCGATAGCCATGCCGCGTCCACTCGGGGCTGAACAAGGGGTGCTCAAAGTACTCCTCGTCAGAGCGGGAGGGGTCATCGTCGGGCACAGACACCGAGATGGAGGGAGCGAGGAACTTGCACCTCTCCCGAGAATTTTGGAAGCGTTGGAGAGGGCGTGCCTCCTCCTCATCCCCTACGTTTACAAACAGACACAAGGGAGAGAACTGCAGGGAGATCCCGACAAGAGAGAGAGAGGGAGAGGGAGAGAGGGAGAGATCCCGACAGAGAGAGAGAAAGAGGGAGAGGGAGAGAGAGAGAGAGGGAGAGAGAGGGAGAGAGAGGGAGAGAGAGGGAGAGAGAGGGAGAGAGAGAGGGAGGGAGATCCTGACAGATAGAGAGAGTGAGAGAGGGAGAGGGAGAAGGAGAGAGATCCCGACAGAGAGAGAGAAAGAGTGAGAGGAAGAGAGAGGCAGAGAGAGACAGAGAGAGGCAGAGAGAGGCAGAGAGAGGCAGAGAGAGACAGAGAGAGGCAGAGAGAGGCAGAGAGAGGGAGAGAGAGGGAGAGAGAGGGAGAGAGAGGGAGAGAGAGGGAGTGAGAGGGAGTGAGAGGGAGTGAGAGGGAGTGAGAGGGAGTGAGAAAGGGAGGGAGGGAGAGAGGGAGGGAGAGGGAGAGGGCGAGAGAGACAGGAGAGACCCGAGTGCTCGGACGACCGGAAACAAAGACGGGAAAGACGCATGGAGACAAGCTCGGCGTCCAGAAACTCAAAGGCTGCAGAGGGCGGAGCCGGCCATGCTCAGAAATGGGATGATCGGTTACTCTGCTAAAACGCGGTATTCTCAAAACATGTTTGAAATGCTTAATCCAGCCTCACGCTTAACAGTAGCATCACAATAATGCTGATGGGGTACTTGACTTTTTAAGTTTAATGGCTATTTGGTTCCCCTCTAGTGTTAATAGAAAGGAAAACATCTAATTGACCATCCCTTAAAGGTAACAAAGCTGGGTTGGATCAAGCTTTGTTGAGGGGGAGTGTATGCTTCCACAAATGAGCTCACTACGGACTAAATGACAGTGTAGTCACTTCGAGTATGGCCATTAAGCGTAAGAAATACTTAAACCGATATATGTATTAAATGGACGTGCTGGCTATCCTTAATGTACTTAAATATCTTGTGCAATTCTAAATCAATTATTAGATTTAGCAGATGATGCAATTTATAGTATGTAATCCTATGCTTGAGAACATGGGAAAATCAAGCCTGAGCCAATCTGCCCAGTTCACTGTTAATAGTCACCATCCTGAAACGCTAGTGTTTGCACATGATGACAATTATAAAACAATAAGGTGACGACATTGACCAATCTGAGCATGACTTGTTCTGCCTACCAGCTGGTTCTGGAGCTCCAGTGACAATTGGACACAGATACAGGCTAGAACCGGTCAGACAGGGCCACAACAGAAATAACACCGACAAAACCACTACGAGACATGCAAAATAAAGACAGGAGAACAAAAATAACTACGTAAAGAAATAAAGCAGGCTGCTGACTGCTATGGTAGTAACCAGGCTAGGAGAGGGTGCAGTGAAGACATGGGAGCTGGGGGGGGGGGTCGGCAGGTGGACTCGGTGATACCATGCATGTGCTGGAGTCGAAACTCCGTGAGCTGTGACCTGGGCAGGTGTGTGAGAGGGGGTGGCACCCAGAGCTCTGTTAATGAACACACAGCTACTGCGTCTTGTTAATACTGGGAAGAGAAGCAGGAGGAAGAGGATGACCCCTGTTATGTTGGCAAATGAAAAGACAAGCCTGGATGTGTTTCTCCCTGTTTCGGCCTCTTGTCCCTGGAGCACCCAGCGTATCCCAGGATGCATCTGTGCCCAGCTCATCGCCAGAGCTCCTCTCTCCCTCCCGAGCAGCTCACTTTGATGAGGACAACAGAATCCAGGAACGAGATGGACAAGCAGCGCTGGCCCAGGCTACCCCAAGCACAACCGCGGAGTAGGCCCACTGGTCCACCACGCAAGCGGAAGCTGTGATCGAGGCCCTCGGGGGCCTCGCCTTTACGTTTCTCTCCCATACTCTTTCTTTTTGGGGTGGAGACAGGGAATGTGCAGCCTAAGGTCCCTACCTTGCTCCAGAGGTCCGAACTGCTCGGCAGATGGAGAGGGTGGAGGGGAGGGGGGCAAATTGGTGGAGTCTTCGACTGCGGAGGGAAAGAGATAAGACAGGACAGAGGTGGTGATGGAGGGGCATTAAACACAGAGATCCACGTGCTCCGAACGATGGCTGCCGGGACTGACAGATACTGCGCCGAGCATTAGAGTCCAGAGCAGCTCTGGAGTGTCTAATCCTCTGAGCTTCTGACTGTCTTATTAAACATCAGAAGCGGGATTCTAAAAACAGGGCATGTTTGCTGAATCATTCCACCATGGAAATTATAATTCTGTGATACAATCTCTGATAGAAAGAGACAGAAAAATTTGAATTTGGATGTACTTTGCATAGATTACACAAAGACTGGGGACTGACACTGTCTGGGGGGATATTAAACTTGTATAAATGACTTTGTTATATATTCTTGCACCCTTGTGCTCTATAACTACGTCTGAACTCAAGGGTCATCTATACAACTGTCACAAGCCTTGACATGAAAGACACATACTAGCTCATGCTGCTGGTTTCCGATCTAAACTGATATACCACCAGGAATAAGCCGACAGGTCCAACTAGTGCACAAATGTGTTTTTAATTACATTCTATCTGATTATTTGTCTTTAATTAAAAATGAATATCTACATGTGATAGGTTGAAATGTAACTACTTTCGGATCGTCTCTGTAAACGCAAGTCATATGCATTAAACCTTGCCTGTTCTAGTATTAACCTAGTTTTCTTTTTACCTCCTTGTGTAAGTGGTGACTGACATCGCTTCACATCTTTAGAGGTGACTGAATGTGTGCCCATGTGCGTTAACCACATCACTGCTGGTCCCGGGTTGGCTCATTCCTCCACAGAGACAAACCCTCTTCCCCTAGGGGGTGAGCTATTCTGGGAGAATTCACGCTGTGACCCTTTCGGCTAATGTCAGACTGTGGATATTAGGGGAATTAAGTGCAAAGGGACAGAGGTGCTGGCGTGAGGCAGCTGTCAGAGAGGATCTCCAGTGTAGTGACAGGCATGGAGCTGACCAAGGATAGCATTGGCTGGACAAACATTACCCAACGTTTCACAGCAGTGCTGAGGGGAAGTGATGTACAGAACATGTAGAAGTATATTTTTCATTTAAGAGCTTGCTTGCATGCATACCAGTAAGACTGCATATTACGACCTGTCCTTGGCATGAAAGCCATTGCAAAAGTATCAGTGTTTGATGATGTTTGATTCTGGCTGTGCTTCAAGCAACTGTGATATTCAATTCATTTCTTAAATCATTACGTGCTTGTAGCTTAAGGTACGATAACATACAATACTATCTACGTATCAATGTATCTATGGATCAACAAAACAGCAGATTAACATTTGCTCTTATGTCTGTAGACTTATGTCTTATCTTGACAAAAACCTGAGCCTGAAAAAGAGAGAAGTAAAGGTGAATGTATCTGAAAGCAACACACAAACATTTAAAAATGCTCAGGATTTAGTTTTACATTGCTTTAATATCCTCCAGATGTGAGACTGAACTGAGATCAGCTGTGAATGACTCCTCTGGAAGACAGCCAAACTACTCTCTGTGTTGTCTAGTCTTTATGAATGTACACAATAGATGTTCAATAACAGACCCTAAGACTGTACTCTCAAAAGCAGGGAAGTCCCAGTCCTGGAGATTCTCTGAGTGTGCCATTTTTCCCCTCATCCAAATGGTTAATTATTTAATGAGACCAATAATTATCATACAGTTACAAATATCCAAGTGCCTATATTAATTGTTGAATATTGTGCAAAATAACTGAAACTACACTAGCAAAGATCCTTGCATTTGCCCAAATTTTCTGGCATTAAACTTTGCAGATTGACACCGGCACATTGCTTTTATGGAAAATGTAATGGCAGCATTATGTTCTGCAGCCTTGGCCGTTTCCTGTTTTTGTAAGATCTCATATGTAACTCACCATCTACCATGAGGAGTGTAGACTAGCACCTCCTGCCTAGAATGCTTTTGCTGCATAATTAGTTTGCCAATCCACTTCTCAGAGAGAAGGGCAAAGTTTGAATGCCCCCATTTTGTTGGGGTTTCACTTCAGCACCAGTACCTGCATGGGTGTAAATGGAGGCCCGTTTGAATCCTGACAATATATACAAAATGACAAAATACTGTATCACCATAGACGCGAATGCTTGCAACACATCGGTAGATCACCATGGCAACAGGGTGATCACCATGCAACAGGGTGCACTCCCATCTCCCTCCATGACTGAGAGCAATTGCACAGTCTGCTACTCCTAATAAACAGCACCACTGCCCTTTAAGTTAATGGCTACTGTTTAATTAGGGCCTCATTTACATTTGCGGAGATGATGGGACTTCTCATCTGACTACTTCAGCTGAGTGCCAATTCCAGGAAACACATTCTAATTAGTAACAGTGATATTAACATTTCAGAAGCACCAACGGTCTGAGTAATCATCATGTCATATTTCGAGGTAGAATCTTGAAAAGACATGCGCACAAAGAGACTAATCTGAGACACATATCTGTGTGCTCTTTTGTAAAAAGCTAACCCTTCTCCACAGAATTCTGCACCAGCCTAGAACATGAAAGAGGTGGGAAACGAGAATGGTCTGATTCACTGATGCGTGTCAGTTTACTCGCACCAGGCCTGTAAGCCAGGTGAAGACAAGTAGCCGGCCTATTCGGGCAAATATTCTCCTCACACACGCAACCAGTGAACGAACATTCCCCTTGACACCACCTGTTCCTTTCAACACTGCACTGTGCTATTATCATTATGTTGTTCCATTATAGGGCCTTAATTGTGTGTGTCTCCGATCCTTCATGTCATTTGTCACACAGGGGAGAGGGACATGCTTGCCACCTCCCCCTCCCTCCCAGACTCAGTCGAGACTGTGCCGATGTGCTCTGTCTGCAAATAAACTCCCATCCCTGACAAACAAAACCTGCATCCATAAGCCATCAGCTGGAAAACAATGTAATTTGCCATGGAGAAGGGGGTCCAAGGACAGAGCAGTTTCATGCGATGCACTACAACCCGCCCCTCTCACCCTACATGGCCCACACATACACAGTTTTCTGCTATAAGTATACACACACACACACACACACACACACACACACACACACACACACACACACACACACACACACACACACACACACACCTCATTCTCTTACAGATACATAAAAAAAAACACTTCAAAACCAACAAACTATGAAACATACATGCACTACATATACTGTTATTCATACCCCCGTTACCAACACTTATACATGGACACACACAGGCAGACAGGGATAATGACAGTGAGAGAGAATGGGTGATTAAGGGGCATTGTTAGCAGTGGCTGATAAGAGGTAATGCCAAATGCCGAACCCCTGACAGAAGGCAGACAGAGAGGGAGAGAGCCGCGCCAGACACAAACAATACTAATCACTGCATTCGACACATCAAGTCAAACCGTGTAAGGAAACACTCTTTTTGATCTCCTCTGTTCAAGCCTGGGTTCTTTCCTGTAATACTGTGCTAGACATGAAACCCCAAGCCACAATAACAAGGGGTTTCACTCAACACCTGACATGACGTACCTGAATAAAAAAACAAAAACGTCATGCCTGTGCCCCCAGTGAACAGACAAAAATCCAAAAGAATCAGAGACATGAGGTTAATATGAATAATATGCCGTCATCTGCAATGCAGCAGGCAGGACTCAATCAGAACCACTCACCCCAGGCAGACAGCTTCCGAGACAGCAGCTCCCCAAAAACAGACCAAAATGTCTGCGCAGAAAACTACGGGATGCTGCAGCCAGACCGGTCGGGCAGAGGTGTGCAATTGTCCTGGTGGACGTTTTCACAAGAGCCTGAGCCAGAGAACACTGACACGCTCCGGCTCACGCAGACACACAGAGGGCGACTGGGCCGGCTGGAACCCCGTGCCAAGGCTTCTCTGTGCGGGAGCGGATCGGTTGCCCTGGCAACCCGATGCCCACACCCTCGTCACCCTCCTCTCCCCTTCTCAATCTGACACCAGCCTGCCTCATTTGCTGTGGAGGCAGACAGTCTGCCTCTCTCCACTTTTGTGCCACACCCAGTTTTGAAATCACCTTCCTCCGGTGTAAAATCATAAACAATCCAAAACAGCTACGGTTCTAACTCTCCTCGAATGACTGACAAAATGCGCAAAATATATATCTTCATCCAACCTCAACATTGCATCAACAATTTTCTTGACCTCCAATCAGAGTAGCAATTCAAACTGATTCACAGATTATGACATCTATACATCATGGTAAGGGTCCACAGTGCAATGCAGTACACATGAGAGAGACAGGAGTCAGAAATGACACCTAAAACACGCAGAGATAATGAAGACTTGACCTCCAATGACAATAGCCTATTGTTTAATTTTTTTCCCTTTTTTAAAAAGCCCATCACTACCATTGCCCCTTCTGAGCAGAGATTTAATTATTAACAGAACAGACGCTATGACATCATGGTGACATTCATCACCATCATGGTGAAGGTCCACAGTGCAAAACAGTACACATAAGAAAGGGATGTCATAAGTAGTCAGACATGACACCCGACACAAGCCGAGACAATAAAGCTTTTGTGTTTGGAGGCACTGCTGGTGAAGGCAATTTAGTTATAAGGGTATTGTGCATCATATTTTTATCTAGACTCATATGGTGTGAGAGTGGGTTCCATGTTAGATGGAGCTGTCTAGAGCGTTGATTTGTTGACATTTTGTGTGATGTGATTTTTGTGTTGGCATGCAATAAATGAGAAGCTGACAAGAGTGGCTGATAAAGACACATTTCTTGCAATTCTAGCTCTGTAATAGCAATTTCTGTCTAAAATCAGGGAGCTTCCAAGTAGTTTATTTTTGCAGGGTAGGAGATCTGATAACAGTAATGTAACAGGGACGTTGCGGACATCACATTGGAAATCTTTGATAAGAGTGTTTGGGAGTGTTGAGCTCATTTCAGTCAGAGTCTGCATACCGCTGCAAATCATAGCTGACATTTCTTGATCAACGCCTGTCCTGTCCTGTATTACAGAAACTGAAGCACAACTATTTGATTGGATTGAAGACTGAAGACTGCCAGTTGAGAACAATTATTTTGTGCTCAATTAACCATTTATTTGTATATTTGGATGAATTTTTTTGAATCACTGGTATGCTGTAATGTTCATTTTCAGGTCAGGTTGAGCTTCTTGGCAGAGGGAACCGAGTTTTTGGGTTGAAGATCATAACACCCTCTATCTAAAGTGCCGTTGCTACAATACCCCCCATATTAGTGAATTCCTTCTCAGCATAAGCTTCTTTTTAGACCAGAAATGAAGCAAAGACTCAATTTTGGCTCAATTTTAATTTCATTTGACCATGAGATATTCTTCTGACTGTTATTCAGATATAGTCTGGCAAATTCAAGTTGCCTCTTTTTGTGGCTTGCTTTCAAAAGAGGCTTCTTCTTTGCATCCCTGTCACGAAGGCAAATTTGATGCATGCAGCTTTGAATAGTTCTTTTTGATTCTTTGTAACTAGAAAATTTCCATTTGTTTAAAAGATTTCCAACTGTTGCACTTAGATTTACTGTCACCTCCTGAAACACTTTCCTCACAGCCTATAGTGGTATGTTAAGGTAGACATGGTCATTATCCTGGCAGGAATGCTACTGTGGAAGTAGCCATAAATTTGTTAGTAATGGACACTACAGAGGAAAGGGGTTGATTCAGCTTTTTGTGAATTGCTTGAATTGCCTTATAGCAGCAATCCAACTTGTGGAGGTCAACAACCATTCCTATAGATTTCAGAGAGCTCTTTGACCTCAATAATGCATGCTACTGAAGAATCTCCTCTGGGTGTTACCTCCTTTTATACCACAGAGAAACTGGTAACCTTCAGAGTTTTCTTTATAGTTCCAGAAGCTTCCATTGAAGTTCTGATAAGCAGAATGTTGGTGAAGATTTGTTTTGTCAGATAAAAGATTTCTTAAAAATGTGAATAAATATTTGTGAACAATCTGAATGTTGCTGTTTGCAATGCTATCAATATTTAAATATTTTTAAAGTGAAGCAGGGAAAAAATGATCCCATATATAGATTTTTTTCATTAATAGCATGTTTTTTGTTAGTGTTTACTTTGGGTATGAACAAATATGGAGGGAACTGTACATTTAAACACAAACTATGCTAATCCTGGTGACACTGCCATGTGAACATGCCCTAGGCAAAAGCACTAGGACATGAGACTCATTACTACAAAATCCCCAAATGGACCTCCAGTGCTGAGCTAAGGAACAAGGGGCTTTACCTCAAGTACTCTGGCCGGCTGTACAGAGTTATGGGCTGTGATAATGGAGATGTGTAAACAATGCACGTTTAATTGGATCGGGGCATCTCTTGCACATATAAACAGAACATAAGAGACAGTTTTACAGCGGATCGGGGGTCGTATCTCGTAAAAAATAGCACATTACAGCGGCTGAGAGAGGCGAAAACCTATGGATGCCAGCAGTGTAGACGAACCGGGAATGGCCGCAGCGGGACCCTGCTCATTGGCCTCTGTTTTCGTCCCCCGTCACTGTCTCTGGCACTGCCGCAAGTGATCTTTGCTCTGGACAGGGGAGCCGCAATATGGCAGGGGTCACACTCCAAATGACCGGAGGGACGGTGCTGATATAGTTATGGGGCTGCAGAGGCGAAACGCAGTGGAATGCTGATCCGCTGTTTGTGCAGCCTGCAGACTGTGGCGAGGGCCTGGGGGCTCCGCACACATACGGGAGACCTGGGGCTGAGCCCCGTGCCGTGAGCCGTCGCCGCGAGATGATTCATAGACTAGATGGAACACCAGAGAAAAAGAAATCAGATAAGACCCGTCAGTTGGTGTGCAGAGGCAGAGTGTGTGTGTGTGCGTGTGGGTGTGAGTGTGTGAGAGAGAGATAGAGGGAGAGAGGGAGAGAGTGAGATAGAGACAGAAAGAGAGAGATTAAAGAGTTAGAAATCAGAAATGTTCCAGAAAATTCTTAGTCTTTCACTCTAACTTGCTTCCTCCACAGTCCAGCACCTACAGTGCATTCCTGCACAATTTCCACAATTAAAACTCTGCTCAATCATCAGACTCTACTTGTCCTATTTTCACTCACTTTTTTCCCCCAAATAAAAGAGAAGTCATTACATTAATCCCTGATACCAACGCCATTAGAGGACTTCTGAATGTGACATAGCAGCTCACAAGGTTCACAATGGCAGAGAGTGTACCACCCTCTATCCTGGTTTTGGAAATATGCCTACAAGAGGAAAACATTCCGGAACTGGTATCTGAAAGGTGCCACAATGTGGGGGTGATGTTGAAAGGTTATATACCTTCACCATGTTATCAAGCATAATCTCAAGTCCTATGAAGCATTCAAGTTCTTATTACATTGGGCAAAACATAAACTTCAAATCTCTTTATTACTTTTTATTTTACAGTTAAGAACCATTCTTTTATTACAACTCAACATCTTGCAGAAGTAGAAGACTACAAATGGCTAATATTGTTCTCATCAAGTACTTGAACTCTATGAGCCCTCTGCAGTGAATGACAATGATGTAGCAGGTGGTGACGGGGCTAATGGCATTCTAACAGTGCAGCAGTGGAACCAGAAATGGCCGATTGCTGGAATGTTGGAAGAAAGGGTTCCGCACTCTAAATTCCGGAGGAGCGGTTGCCACAGCAACACCGCACCGAAGCCGTTGCTCCCTGTATCCCTTGTGGGGGGAGAGCGGGATTTCTGCCCTTAATTACCATGGTAATGATGCCGCAAAGCTCCCTCTCAGAAACCTCGGTTCTCTCCCACAGAGGCCTGGGGAGGCATCGCCCGAGGACGCACGCCGCGTTACTCACTCTGCTGTCTCATTCTCAACGTCGGAGAGACCGCAGGGAGACGGCGGAGGGAGCCGCACTGGCCTCGCTCGCTTCACAGAGTGAAAGCAAAGACAAAGCCAGGCAGGGGGGAGGAAGCTAGAACAGAGGGTCTCCAGCTTTATTTACATCTCTCTAATATGACACCAAGGACTCTTTAAAGATATATGGACTCATCATATCAGAAACCCATAGACTCTGACTGTCACAATGAGCACACTGGGTCATTAATGTGTGGAGGCCAGCAGGAACCTTCAATGCCAGAGCCCCACTGACTCTATCAGCTCATTGGTGTCTGTCTCTCTCCCTCCCTCTATCTCACTCTCTCTCTTTGTCTCCTTCACACACACACAAAGACAGGTCCTCTTCTGATTCTGGCTTTCACTCACTCCAGTATACCCACTGGAAAAACAGTAAACTGTCGCAATATCATTAGAGATATGCATGTGCCTCCATTATTAGGTCTTTTTTGCCTAAAAGCCTTGAAGCCAGCTGATGAAAAATGATCCCAATTTACCAAAGGGTTGTGAGGGGTCACTGTGCTTGTAGCCAATGCCAGACACTGCTGTTTTGTTTGGATGCACAGGCTGTCATTTTTATGCTCTTAAACAGCTGGATACTTGTGCTGTCACTGGCCTCAACGACCTCTGGATCCTCTATGTTGCATATTGTAAAGAACCTTTGTGCTACTATGAATAACAAGTTCTCCTTCACAGAGAGTGTTACTTCACTGACCTGGTCCTACACTAGAAAACTTTTCATGTTAGAAGACTCTGACCATTGCTCATAACCAGGAACTGAGTTCAAGAAGCTGCTAGTGTTCTAGGCAGTTAAGGGCACATATCCATACTACTTTTAATCCATCATCAGATGATCCAGCCCTGCGCAAACTCTCTGCTCAGCAGCCTCTGGTCATTTTGGCTGTTCCTCTCTACCATGCTCACATATCTTAAACTCCTCTTCATTAACTGGATACCAAGTGGTGGAATGAAATAAGTGAAGCCTTCAGGGCTGCTGAATCACCATCTTCTGATTCTGAATAAAATCACATCTGTTCAGACTTCACATTGGCTGCTAGAACTTTTATCTGCCCTACACCAATGGGAGATCCAGTTTCTGATCACTCCAAACCCCTAAGTGACATCCGACAATCTAATGTAGCTTTTACAGATCATTGTTTGACACTATAAGTCCAATATTAAGGTGCACGTTAAAGTTTATCTTGTAGATCATCGTTTCACACCATGTGAAACTCATCTGTTCAGGCTGTATTTGTAACCTACCTTCCCCCCAATGCATGTCTTTCCATCCTATCGATTGTTATGTTTGTTATATATTGTTATGTTTAAGTATTATGTTAAAAAAAAAACTCCACACTAGCTAAGCATTTTAACTTTGTATCTTATTGACCTCTTGTAATACCTTACGATGTCTACGTTTGGCATAGTGATGCACTTATTTGTAAGTCGCTCTGGGTAAGAGCGTCTGCTAAACGATGTAATGTAATGTAATGTAATGTAATGCGACTGCCATGATCTCAGGTAATGTTGCTCTCATAGATCATTAGGCTCTATATACTTGTTAGACTGATGTGTGCGTGTTGTTATAGAGAATAATTGGATGCGAAATATACGTGCACACTAATGTGGAAATAAAGGCTCTATCCCTGTGCTACAGACACAGCGAGCTAGGAGAGAAGTAGGAGCTGCCGTCACTTATACTGAGGGAAGCAGAAATGGATTATTTATATTAAGATGGTAAATCATTTTTATGAGGCACACACTCTGCTGTTAATGAACAAATAGCTAAAAGACATGGCTCCCTTCTGCACTGTTACAGCAGGGATTAATGGCACATTAATCTGACCGCAGAGGGAAGCTGGCCTGCAATATAAACCGGGTTCTGCTTACTGCTTTGTTACAATCCACTGACGACGGACTCGTAGCATGCAGTCATACATTTACGCAAACAGGAGACTGGGAAGATACAAAGAAGGACCGATTCATTGAAAAAGTGAAGGATTTTAAATATACACAGTTCAAGTGTTTCAGCATTGTTACTGAGTCTTTTCAGTCACGTCAAAATTTCTTTTTTTTCAAGAGAATAATTTAAACCAGCTGTATTGGGCACAACAGCTAATTTACTGAAATAATATACAGGTTTAAGTGGAAACAACAGGATTTCCTTTATGCTGCACCGTGAAAGATATTGTTTATTTCCCATGATGCTTCACTCTTACAGAGACTCTACTTTTTGTTGCAGCAATGTACACGACCGTACAACAGGGAATAGTAGGCACATGCAGGTCAGACGTAACTGATTAGAGGGGTGTGGTTCTTTGGTCTGGCACACAGCTCGGGGGTTCTGTCCTGAAAGTGCAGGGGAGGGGGTTCAGGTGTCCTTACCTGCTGTCACCACGTGCCCACCAGACAGGTCCCCGTTGAAGCCGTTCTCTTTAGCGGCAGGGTAGGACGCAGTGGCAGCGGCGTGGGCATCGCCCGGCTGGCAGGTTCTATAGGAGTAGCCGTTCTCGCTGTGGGCAGCAGGGGGCGCCTGCTCCTGGGCTCCTGGGGGGGCCCACTGCGGGGCGCTGTCCTGGGGCTGCCGGCCGTCTGCCATCACGCCTGGGGCAGGGGGTGGACTCTCCTTAATGCAGCGGGAGTGAGAAGAGTAGAGGGACTTAACTCCCATTACATTGCATTATTTTCATTTAGCAGATGGTCCATGAAGAGCGACTTGCATAAGTTACACTTTTATCCATTTATACAGCTGGACATTTACTGAGGAAATTTTGGTGTACAGTACCTTGCCTGAGGGTACAACAGCGGTGCTCCAGCAGGGACTTGAACCAGCAACGTTCTGTTTAGAAGCCCTACTCCTTACCACTACACCACACTGCCACCATTTTATGTATGAACTCTCACATGTTCATGAGTTCATATATAAAAATACTAGTTTAGTTGAAAGTTCTCTTTGATGTAGGTAGAAAAATCCTATCAAAAATGCAGGTAGACACCAAAGTAGTTTACTTGATATTTTAGAATAGCAGCCACTAATATTTCCAAGGAAGAATAACACCTGAATCAGAGAAGATTCTGATTTGCTCCATCCCAGTATGGTCAACAAACTCTTGTGTTCATCTGATTATTCTTTCTGCAGATACAATCTGCAGAGAACTGCATACTTGTCATTTATACTGTCAGAGCAAACAATCTGTATTCAAATACCTTTCAAAATCAAGGACCTCTCCCACACTGCACAATGTGACAATCACGTAGCATCCATGTTACCATGAGGCTACAGTTTCCAAGGAGCATCAATATCGTGTTGAATGTTTGCTGTTCCTTTTCAACAAACCCAGTTTAGAAGATAAATTTCCCAGAGTGCGTGCAGAAGCTTTACTTAACAAAAGCAATTTAAAAAAAAAAAACCCAAGTGATTTTATTTGATCACTCCTACATCAGTGCTGTGACAGAAGCCAGAGTCAGAGCCAGGGTGAGACTGCTCTTACAGGTAGCTAAGTGACTCACTGTGACATTCAGGGTACCGGGGGGGGGGCATCAAAGAGCAGACGCTACATTGCAGAAGGTGCGGTAGCTCACCTGTCCTGGCTGCAGAGGGAGAGAGAACAGATTGCGCGTGGAATGCCAATACCCGCGCGGGCACACTCGCGTTGTACTGGCACAAGGGGCGATAGCACTGTCATTACCAACTGCTCCCTAGCTGCATGTAATCATCAGATGTACAAGTATTATCCCAGCATGACAGGCAAACAGCGCTGGGGTCAGACATGAATTATTTACACATTTGATGGGTATGATTTCAAATGGCAATTTCATTTAATCTTTAATCAGCTAGCTGACTATATACTAAACATGGTTTTTCCCCCCACTGGGCACCCACTAAAATGATTTGAATATGCTTAAAACTGGAAATAAGATATGTTATTCAGAAAGCAGCAGTGCAATGACATATATTCAGTTGAGAAATTTGTTGGAAGCAATGGTGTCTACTTTATGCTCCATGACCACTGAAAGCCATGTATGTAGTATTGTTGTGGGAGAAATACTAAACTGTAAAAGAGAAATCAATTGGGATGAGGTGATGGTAACCTACAGAGATAACTTCAGCGCTATAAATATAAGGTAGCTTAGTGGTTAGAGAATTCAGCATGTGAATGGAAAGTCCCCTCAGGCTAGCTTCCCTCAGAATGCTTCAATAAATGTCCAGCTGTAAAAACAGATTATATGTGAAATGTATGTTAACTAAGTCACCGTGGATAAGAGCCTCTGCCAAGCAAGTGATTTTGGCTGTAAAAGCAATGGCGTTCTCTTAACGTTGCTGTTCAGCAATGCATTTGCATTGGGAGGATGTTACCTTTTGGCTGGGGGGTTTGTTGGGAGTTGGTCATGCTTTGTATTGCAGAGAACTCTCTTTTCTACTGGAACATACAGTACAGGAAGGAACATCAGGCTTCTGCCACTTCGCTTCCTACATCATGGGTTGTGTACCAATTTCTAGCATGTTGGGCAGTAAATGGGTGGCTGCCAGCAGTGCTGATTGTCTAGGCTGAGCCACAAACCCCTTCCATGCAATAGTCAGAGAACTAGAGAACAGAGAATATCCACCACCTATTCGCTCACACTCATGGCTGTTGAGCAGCAATACTGTTGTGCTGAAATGCAGAGCTGTTCTGCGGTCATAATTTTCTTCTCAGGAATGTTGCAACATTCCTCACATACAGTATGGGGTGAAGGTGTAGAGAAATGTGGAATAGTAAGGGCATTTCCTGTTAAGTCATGTAAAAAAAAAAAAAATTAACCCCCTGTTGACAACACCAAAGATTTGTATTTCCAGCCATCCTAAAAATTCTAGAAATTCTAGAAAATTCTCTGCGCCAATACTTCAACTCCTGACTTCTCTCAACAAATTTACCCACAGAAGAAGTCATATTAGCCACAATATACAGCAAATAGATGTCACAACAGCTAATGTTCACAGCAGAACACTGCCCTCAGCACACGAAAAAGTCATTAAAAAATGCCAGTTACACCTTACTTAATGTATTGCCCTTTTTAGAGCGCTGGAAGTTTCACATGAATGATAACAACAGATGTCACCATTAACACTTCCTAATCAGTCTGTTATGCCCTTATTTGGCCCATAATAGTCTTCAGCGTGGGTTTAGCTCCCTTAGTGTCTTGATGTTTGAAGCTCTCTTTAGTATAAGGCCTTCCTGTAAAATACGCCTGTGAAATCTCACTTCCTGTCCCCCTTGTTCAGCAGAATTAATCCCACCCTTCTTACTGTGGAGAATGCAGAGGGAACGAGCTGATCACTATTCAGAGAGCTTTTGCTGCTTTAGAGGTCCTTTGATCAGTACGACATGTACCTCAACATGGGACGTACTTCCCCCTGCACACCCAAATCCTCTCGCACAATCCATTGTTCATTAAAATTAGGATTTTAAAAAGTTTCCTTTTAAAGCGCCTGAGGTAGCAATTCCACTCAGCTTTAGATGGCTTGTTTCATTCCATCAAAGTTTCAAATGAAGTCCCCAGAGTCACGGTGAAGGGGTTTATCTGTCTGTGTTCTTTATGACAGTTTAGCTATTTGCAAGTTTGGGTGTAGCAGCAGCCCTCTCTTATCTTTTATCAAAAAGAATGGATCTAGCTCCTGGGGCAATTTAGAAAGGAGAAGGCCTTTAATCAGACTCTTAGTCATAATGCAGGTTTTTTTTTTTCCATGCCTGTCATCTTTGGAGAACAGATCAATCACAGTTCATTCACTTTCAGTAGAATAACCATGTCTTGGGAAATGAAAGTCAATGGTTTACATAACTGATGGCTTATTAAAATTCTGGGGGTCAAAAGGAACAGATGCAGGACTTCAAAAACTTGAACATATTCCCCAAAACACTATGTCTCCATAGACCCACTATCAATGACAGACGGAGACACGATACACATCTGAATCATACGTTCTTTTAACTGCTCCATTCCCACAGCCTCATGACCAGCTCTGTAATAAGGTCACCATTTAGTCTTTGTTCCAAATGTCAATCAGCTGTCAATGTGATACGTAACCCTCAAACAGATTTGAAGAAATGTGTTTTTCTGTTTGTTTTCACAGAGAGCACAGGCTAAGCTGACACTGTTCCCTACACATGCTGCCAACAGTCAGACAAGATGTTCCTGTTCCTTGCCAGTGCACAGCGGACAGGAGTGTGTGTAGGAGCGCAGGTGATTTACCACAATACTGCAATTTCACACACCATGCTGGGCTTATCAGCATAACACCATATTAACTGCACACACACACACACACACACACACACACACACACACACACACACACACACACACACACACACACACACACACACACACACATGCACACACACGCACACACACGCACACAAAGAGGGGAAATCTATCCATGGTTCACAGGCCAAAAGCAAAAATGAGAGGCACTGTATATAAGATATGCTTGACTGCAGTATGCAAGAAAACAAAATCAAGATAAAAGGGCACTGATGTTGAATATGGCTTCACACCTCTCAGGGCACATGGCTGCTCCTGAAATGCCTAAGCAGGTGTGCAGAGAGGCAATCTGTTACTCATTTCAGGAATTCATTTCAGTCCAGAGACAAAACGGAGGAAGAAGCTGCCTGCTGGCCAGTTGCTTTGCGTGGGCTCTGACGCTGGCCCCTCCACCAACGCACGCTGCATGCAGAGCAGGTGGACTCTGCAGTCCAGAGGTTCATACACAGAACATTCCATTCTGTGCTCCATTTGTTACACAGGCGCCCTTAACCTGGGAATCTTGCGATTCAATTCTGCAATACATATTAAGCCCTTTGAACACTGTGCAGTTGGGCACTTTGCTTGAAGGTCATAACAGCAGTGTCCCTCCGGGTCCAGTATTTCATTACAGTAAATAAATAGCCAAATCTCATTAGCATTAGCATTACACGCAAATAAAAGTCATGATTCAATCCCCAAAGTAGTAAAATATCTGTAATAAAATTTACCGGAAATAAAAGCTTTTTTATGATCATGTTCGATTTTCCAAAAATTAATTTCAGAAGAAATACGTAAGAACATTAATTGCACAGTACCAACAGTTTGAAATATCCAGAGAGGCTGACACAATAATTACATATCTAATGATAAAGTAGTGTAATTTTCGAGCACTGTCTCTACTGCACTAACAGGATGCCTAACTCCTTCATTTGGTCGATCCCTTATCTCCTACACAAACAGGGCATTTCTTTATCAAGGTCACTTTCAGAATTCTGTGAGGGGATTAAAAATGCTTATTCAATCCATCTGTAACTACAAACTTATTGCCAAAACATTGGGAAGTAAAATATTGATTTGCACCATCTTCTGTGTTTTTTGCATGAGCTATTTGCTCTTTTTTGACTGTCATGTGTTTGGTTTTACTGTCTTGTGGTGCATCTGCTACAAGCATCCCCTCCATCACTTTTAAATCCCAGGCAATCCTCAGCCCCCACATGCAGACTGCAGCTAGGAAGCAAGCACTTGTCACTGCCCTGGAGACAGCAGTCTTGGGTCTGATTTCTGAACCCCTGTGGGGAGATGACGAAGCCTGCTCTGAAAGTTTAGTTCTGGAGAAGTAGGAGATGTGATTTTACATCAGCTACAGCCATGGCCATCCTCCTACAGCATACGTGCAAGTTGCCATGGTGTCCAGTCCACTCCCTCACATCCAGACCACACTCAGATACACACAAAGTCGTGCTGGAGACCAAACCCCTCGGCAAGTGTCCACCTCCACACAGAGTGGGTGGGATCCACATCATTACCCTAACAGCATTCACACTCTACATCATTCTACATCCTAAGGCCTCTTTGTAAAGGGCACGGTTAAACGTCACTCTGTGAGTGACAGGTGTGTAAAAAAACCCATTACACATCTTCTTCAGAGAGACCAGATTACGACACAGAGATTAAGATCATTGCATGCATCATCATTCAATGGTGATATCAATGCCATTGCAGCTGTCCGACTTCAGAGGAGTGAGGCTTTGAGTCTCAAAGGATAAAAAGATATTTTACAGATTCTAAAACACCCGGTGCAGAGTTACTACAAACATTACATCTACACTTCTGCTGGAAACAGCACGGCATTAGTGCTATTCATCCATTCCATATCCAAGATGGCAAATAAGGTTGCTCTGATCATTAGTTATCAGATATGCAGGAAAAGATCAAAGACTAAAGGATTAGACACACGTGATGTCACTTGAGGGGGAAATTAATCAGCTCTTGGTATAATATCTCTATAATAAAGACATTTCCTTTTTATGATTCATTCATGTTTTTTCATAATTACAATTGATTTCTACAGGGCATTTATAATCAGAACATAATAGGTTTAATTGTCTATTTACCCCAGGAAATGTATATTCGATTCAGACAGCACCCCCTGGTGAGCTGCCACAGTACTCTTACAAATGGTCCAGGTCTACTCTGCACCATACACCGTGTACTTCCTTCTATACTATACACTACAATACACAAACACCTAGATTCGTTGAATCTCAATGTTTTCAAAGGCCTCTAACCGAAGATTGTTATGATAATCTCAGCCAATATGGATCATACAGAGAGGTCTCTGTGTAATCACAGCCTGCCTGTCTTGTCCCTCTTCAAACACTGTTTTCAATGAATATTCAGTGCTATGCTCAATATATTGATTCTAGTTACATTAAACAAATGTTTTATGTGTAAAAGTCATGCTTATGTAATCACAGCACTTTGCAGTCCTAGCTAAGATATTTAAACAAAAGTAAAGTTCATTCAAGAACATTGAGAATCAGTGAAAGAGGACCTCGTCCTGAAATAATTGTACTAATAAACTGATAAATAACTCTTTTAATGAGAACATTGCGGGTAACAAGGAGAGATGCTTCCCAGGTAAAGCAACTGGTTTTCAAAGACATTTTTCTTTCATTTTCATCAAGTCAAAAACTATCAGTATGTTTAAAATGGCAGTGTTAAAAGCCTGTTTAACACGTTTTTGTCACAATATTGTGAGGAAGCTCTGCAAACATGCAAACATGTTCATGTTAACTGGGTTCCTCACGCACTGTACCAACCAGAGCGTGAGAGCATGTTCATTCCGGCAGCACTGACAGGGTCGATCTACCCCTCGGTGAGCGTGTATGCCCCGCTCTCTGAAGGAGAACCAGTCTCTGACAACCAGTCGCCTCCCCCATCCACTCCTCCCCCTCCTCCTTCTGGCTCTCCCGGGCGCTGTGTGTGTGGCAGTGCACAGTTCAGCAGCTGTAATGCCTGGACACTGATGCAGAATAAATTGGGGGTGACTCTGCTCTGAAAAGGAATGGCTTTCCTTGGGAACTGACTGACTGATGCTCTGGGACCCATTTAAGTGGTGAAGTGGAAGAATAAAGAGAATATTTTTGTATAATCGTGCCAGGATAGGATTACCAAGCAGTATTAGCAAACAGAGTCGACTCATTAAAAAAAGCTGCTTTCACAGTTACTGCCACACTCCTCCCATAGGCTTTTCCCATAGTGACAAATCAATGTCTCAGCTCTTTTTAAAAGAATATTAAAGATATAAAGACACACCTGACAGTTGATGTGCGTGCTCATGTCCCTGGTGTGGTAAAGATCTGACCCAGGTTTAGTACAGATCAGGACAGTGCTCACCTCACTCTCTGTGCTGCATGACAACCCCCTCCAAACTCTTCTGTGAAGGAACAAATAATCCCCTCCATTCTTACTAAATGAGTCTCTCTGCACCTTCACATATGCTGTTGAGTACATGCCTCATCTAATCTATGACAATAAGGATTCATTCTCCATGACCCATTATTTATGTATACCTTATTTGGAAAGGCTACTCTGAAAAATTAAACCACTTACCTGTGGAATTTAGAAGGGGGTCAGTGGTAAACCTATCATTCCTGGGTAAGCTACCATAACAGTGCTGGCTTAAGTTACAACCGTTCTTCACTTGCTCCCACTTATTGGAAACCGAAACGAATAGGATGCCGCTGCAGAAAGCAGGGCTCTTCTGGGTCTCATGGTAACTCTTCGCAGTTCCATTATATGCATGAGTGTCTGGGCCAATGTGTGAAGAGGGCCTTGAGAACGAGCTAACGACGATGACTGCTTGTCTCCTCGTATCATTCTCAAGCCTTCCCCACCGGAGGGTATCTTACGGGGTCAGAGTCTGAGCACTCGGGATCCACAGCCCCGCTGCTGTGTCTGCAGAGATGGTACGTTCTGATTGGGCTTGACCTCGGGGCCTCGCTGGCCTCTCTCTGCCTGCCTTGGGCCTTGGGCCTGTCCAGCATGCAGAAAGCCTTCCTTTCCAGGCTCCTCCCTAACTGGGTCATGGTTTACTGTTCTTAGAAGAAAGATTAAAAAAAAAAAGTCGCTGACTGAACAGAGGTGTCGTGGAGACAGTTAAGGTCACAGAGTCCTCAAATAACCCCAATTTTATGTATGCTCAGCAGACCCAGGGCCACTTACTGTAGACTGCTTACATTACATACGGTGCATGCTGTAGCTGATTCATTCAGCTGAATATTCACTGGAACTACTGAGGTGTGGGAGTTTTTAGAAGGCTAAAGGATTTGAGGCTTACCTGTGGGGGCACAGGTCACCTGGCAGACTAATGGTGAAAATGTTATGTTCGTTTGTCAGCTTTGTTTTCACAGTGCAGTTATTAATTAACTTTAACATTTAATTAACATATATATGCCACAGCACAAACAATCACTACTTCTGATGTTGAACTCATGGAAGTAATGGGATGAATACGCTCTGCTGGAGAAGCCCAGAATGCCCTCTGTCCAGTCCAGTGCCCTATCCACTCCTAAAAACAGTGGCAATGAGAATCTGTGTAGGGTGGAAAAAAAAAATCTAAAATAAGACACACGTTCAAATCGAATGCCCTTGAGGGCACTCATCATTCAAATGGATAATGCCGTGTTATCTGGGATTTTGGATTGTGTGTAGGCAGAAAGAACACACCACCACCCGTGCACCACTCAAAGAGCCCACACGTGTGGATTTGTTCACACACTGAAAATACGCCAAATCACTTCAAGAGGATAGTCCAGAGGGATTCGCTGTTGGCTGCCAGATTACTGCACTTCATAACCCCACCCCTACTTCCATGCCCACCCCACATCCTACTGTTACATCTCTGGTCATATCTGATGAGCCATGAAAAAGTACACAGAGAGGTGGGTTACAATGGGAAAGCACTTCCAAACCAAAAAATAATGTGAGTCAGTCGAGATGAAACTATAGAGACACACCCCCAACAGCACCTGCTTTTACACCACAAACTGGATACATTAAACACTGATGTTGTTTGTGTACGTCTTTTTTTTTTTTTTTCATAGTTTTCTTAAGGTTAAGCGTGACAAGTCATACATATAAAAACAATCACTAATGTTGTTACTTAATTACAGTTAATGCAGTTATTTTATTTTTTATTGGACATAAAAAACAGCAAATGCAAGTTGCATTCAAACTCAACTTATTGCCCCTGATGTAACCTCTTAAAATGTGTCAATGATTTACAAATTCATGACATTTATAGGCAAGGTCTTAAAAATTTGCACTTGGCCCAAGATTTGGAACAGAACGGCAATGTGTGCCAAGAGATGCGGCGTGCGGTAGCACATCAAGGGCACCCCATTGGTGGAAACATACAGTGGTTGCTTAGCACCACTGTTGCCCATCTGTGATTGGCTGGCAGTGTGGGAAGCCCTGTCAGACCTGCTCTCTGTGCCAACAGAACTGACAGCTCTGACCTTCTTCCAAAAGACAGAAGAAGGAAAAAGAGGCGACTTTGCTGCAGAAAACTGGCACTTAACGCTTCAGTCACCGCCCTGGCTATTTGCCCTGCAGGGGAATGTCACGCTTCCCTGGACACGCGTATGGACTCCCGCCCCCAGCTCCGTCGGGATCCGGGCTTGTCATGGGACACGTCCCCTTCGACACAGTTTTGGGTTGTTTGTTTCATTGGGTTTCCCCTTTTCAATGCAATTTCAAGTGGCTACAGGCCTATCGAAATCTTAAGTTTCTCTGCAGCTTTCATAGTAGTGCGCATCAGTAACCAAGCATACTGTGCAGGTAGCAATTCAATGACAAAGTGCATGGAGTCACCACACAGCTATATATTGCCATCCATGACACCATTAATTCAGAGTGCTTGATGATGGATAATTACATATAACATTCAAATACATAAAAAGACAAGCACATTCTATGCTATAGCCAGCAATATCCACTACAGTGCACAGAATACAGTAAGTGGTGACTGTTTCGCCTCTTATGAGAGGACGAATGTTACTGCATTGTTCTGTATACTGCAGACTTTCGATTTCAGCTCAAGTATGCTGCTGCACTGGAAGCACAGTCTAAAGTGATCATGGCTTCACAGAAAGGAATTAATACCACCTACAGAGAGCATCTCATTAACGTGTGCAGTATTATATCTTCCCTAACCTCAAAGCCACATGCCAGCTTCTGTAAACACTGCTCTTCCGGTTTATCATCAGCACCTGGAATGAAGGATCGGCTCTGGGCTGCTGACTGAGCTTTGAAAGCACTGATCTCGGCCATTAGGAATGCTTCTTACATATTACGCAACGTATCAGACTAGAGATTTTGTCTTTTAGTTTGAGTTTAGCTCTTGCGAGGTGATAAACATGGACGTTGCAGAGCGCCTTCTCTACTGTAGCCAGCTGCGCCCCCCCCCCCCCCCCACCCCCCACCCCCCCACCACACAGTTCCACTCCAGCGCCTGGCTGAATAACATCTCTGCTGCATTGCAGGGCCCCCAAACAGCAGCCAGCACCTCCTGCCACAGAGAGGGCCTTCTGCTTCCCTCCGCGCACGCTGGAGCTCACACACGGACGGACACCACAGCTGCGTGGACGCTCCATGCGGGGCGACGGTCACAGCAACATAAAAGGCTGCTGCGAGATCCCCTGTGGGTCCCCTGGAGGGACTACAAATACATCTTTTCATGGTCCACGCAAGAAATGTAAAGATCCCATCGCCAACAAGGGTGTCAGTAACATGTCAGTGACATGGAAATACACTGCCAGCAAATAAGGTCAGTCGACATCGGTAAGAATCACCTAAACTTAGACGAGATATGCAAATGTTCAACAAACAACGGGATCATTAAATACATCCAGAGAGCATCCTCAGAATACAAATCTCAGAAATAAAAAATGAGAGATTCATGGGCCCTAAAAAACATCATATAGGAAAGTCTTAAAGTCAATGTCCAATTCCTACAACAAGTAGCTTGGCTTTTGGGGCACCGCTGCTGTGAGGGCAATACAGGTGTCCTGAGAACTTGAGAGGGTTATGGCTGGATTCATTTCACATGGAGTGACTGCAATAAAGGGACCTGTGTTGAGCTATATGATGCCTTTCCCTTTACCAAGGAGTGATACCATCAGGCCACTTTCCTTTTTCAATAATTCACTCCGTTTTGTCATCCAGTGTTCAGGTGGCAATGCAGCAGACTGTGGTACAAGAATGACTCTGTGATGTTGAAGGCCATGGCATCCTCATTTTCACAGTGGCTTCCTGAATACATAGCTGTAAGTGGCCAGTTCTGGATTAGGTGGATCTGGTCATAGAGACATGTTTAAATCAAGCATTTTAGACCTGAAATCCAATGGGGCTCAACAAACCTATCCAAATGGTTAAGCTAATGGCTCAATCAACCGTGCTGGCTGTCAAGACCCAGAGTAACATTTTCCAGACATTAATTTTTGCAGTTTAATTTTTTATACATAATGTATCCACTGGGAGTGCCAGGAAGGAAAGATCATGGGTCAGAGGCACAGAATACTTTCACAGAACAATCGCATAACTGTGTTCATAACATTTGTACTGCCTACAGGCTTGAAATCAATACTGGTCTGGGTTCATGAGCTGACAGGCTGTGTACAGCTGAGGCTAAGTGGGAAATGGTGTGGTGAAGAGAAAACTGCAGTTCATCAGTAAGCTTACAGCATGATCCAGAAACATGTAAGTGATACCAGCAAAAAGTCATTTTTGCTTTATAGCCCTTTATGATCCCTGCCTTTTGTGTCTCAGTTTCACAGATCCTCTGTGTTTTAAGCATTGAGTGAGTGACCTACCATGTAGCTACAGTACAATTGTTCCTTTTGATCGATTGTGCAAAAGCAGACTGGAAGTAGCTGTCTGAAATGGAAACATGGCAGCTTGAAACAAAATGTAACATTGAGCGTTAAGCACGAATGCATGTGGAATGGTAAATGGCTCTGTACACGGAAAATGAGAGAAGCTGTCAGGAGCTGATGTGTCCTCATTACTTACTGAGTTTGGCATTTCCTAATTTCCCCCCGTAAGTAGAGAAGTAATTGTAGCAGACAGCTTGGCTTTATAGTGCAGAATGAGAGGTCTTTACCCCAGCCCGCCTTAGCTGTGTCCTCTCATGTCTGCGTTTTGTAACATTTCCATTATCTGCGTAGTAGAAATCAGTCCAGGCTAGGAGTGGCCAAACTAGATCGGTCCCTCCAAGTACCGTGGCTGAACTACTCTGCCGTGTGCACCCTGCATTCACTCCACTGAGACCCGTACGATAAAAATGAAAATACTGTGTTCATTGTAGATGTCTTAGCAAACGCTAACTGCTGTACGTGCTGCCCACGGAAGCCCTACAGCCATCCTCTCCATCAGAATTACACAACCCCCAGTCTGCTAGCTAGTAAATCAGACAAGCGGGATTGGAAAGATTTCAATCACGCTTCCAAACAAAGGCTCATCCTTCTGTCTGCTTATGCGTGTTTGATAGCTATGTAATTCAAACACCAGCAGCTAGCAGTAAGCCTGCCTGGTGTCTGGACTAACTGCGCATTAATCATGTTGCAAACAATAGTATTATGTATGGGAATAAAGGAAGAGACAAAATTCCCTGCGGATTGGTGATTCTTGGTGAGCAAGGGGGCGGATGACCACCCTTCAGCCAGTCCTGTATTCAGACCAGTCCTGCCCTGTGACTCAAGCCTCTGACAACCGAATGGGAAGATAGCAAATGCACACTGCGACTAGACCAGTCTGGGTTTGCATTCCATGGGACGTATTTACCCACAAATCCCCTTTATCCTGCTGAACACTGTCTCAACCACTTACATGCTTGACTGGAGCCATTTAACCTTGATGACTCAAGACGAGATGAGAAGACAGTAGCAATGCGATGCAAACTGAAGTCAGTCCCACGTAAATTCCCGGCTCAATGGTGGACTTATTAACTTCTTAACATATTTCGTCTCAGTCATTATTCAATATCATTTGTTACCTTTTTTCCTAAAACGAAGCTAATTACCACAATGGACCTTCTTCCATTTCTCTGTCTTTTAATTCTGATTTTCAGAAAAGTATTCACTCCTCCAAACAGCTCACATTAAATATAGCTTAAAAATGATGTTATTGGTAAATCTAATCCCTTTCCTAAAACAGAAAACAAACCTATGGAATAGCATGCACTAGATTGCAACAGTAGATTATGATCTTTAGCCAGAGCCCTTCTCAGCCTCAGTCCTGCAGGGCCGCAATGGCTGCAGGGCTATCCCCTGTTCCATCCCCACCCTCTAACACCTGCTACTTCTTGCAGTTGATGTTAACCTTACGTGTAGTATTACGATGTATTACGAATTTGTGTTTTAGGCACTGCTGTATCATATTACACTTGGCTTTTGTCAGAGTGCACACGTTAACTTGTGGCAGGGCTTGAATAGTGTTCTGCTAACACTCTCTGATCTGGGAGGGTTGGGAGCCTGGTCTGACAGTGTTGGTCATTTAAACTGAATGGACACACTTATGTTCTACTGAGTCGCTCTGGATAAGAGCATCTGCTAAATGCATGTAATGCAATATGTAATGTAATGGCTACTCAGCCCTGGTCCTGGGGGGCCGCAATGTCTACAGGGCTACTCAACCCTGGACATAGAGGGCCCTGGCCCTGAAGGGCCGCAGGTTTCTCCTTTTCCACTGAGTTACCTGATGAGGTGGACTGGAACCGGGTGATGAGCGCTGGTCGGTGCAGGTGTCTCTCCCCCTGGGATTCAAGACACTGGCAGGATACACAGAAAGAAAGCTGAAGACAGTTTCTGATTCGTTCCTGCTGGGAAAGGTGAGAGAGTCGGTCAGCACCTCCATTGTGGCGGCCTTTCATGCCTATCAGTCTGTACTGCCTGAATACACTCATATTCAATGTTACACGCTCAGTGAGGACTGGGCAACACTGTAAAACTTTCTCCGTAAATAGTCTGTCACATTACAGTTTGTAACTAACTGCTAATAAAAATCCATCTACTTTAAAAGGTCTGTTAAGTAAGTTAGCAAGTATTTAAAGTAATGCAACATAACCACACATCTGCTTTATTTCTTCTATATACAAATTTTACTGGTGGAAACACCAAAGGCCCTGTGTCAGCAAATTTTTTTGCAAAACCGTTGCTATGATTAATTCAGTAAAATCACATTTCAGCAAAGAAGGGGATGTCTTATGCCCTTTGGCTTTTAAGGCATGCTTACAGAAATGTCATTAGAAAAGCTTCTAGCTGCCTTGCAATGTAGGATTAAGCTTTAATTGCATGCTGAGTGAAAAAAACAGAGCAGCTTAACATCACCTCCTTGTCTCAAAGAGAAAAATCCACCACACAGGAATCACTTTGAATTTTTAGCTAAAGTACTCAGCTATATGTAGCTAGTAAGCTCACAGTAAGTATTGCATCACACATTAATTGTGACATAATTACAGCATAAATGCATGGATTACAAACCCGGTCTATGACTTTGCGGTCTGGCCACAATCTGACCACAAATGGAGTCGAGGAGGACTGTGTTGATCAGATACAACCTAGAATAAAACAAAATACAAAACTTACCAAAACTGTGAAACATCTCTGATCATGCTCACCTCCAAGAAAACCTGGCCCAAATTTGCCATAATGAGGAGTACCAGGGCTATGTTTTTGGGGTTCTTAAAGTGAGTAAAGTGACAGTGAGCCCCACACTGCTACATGAAGGTGGGGGGGGGGGGGGGGGGGGGGGGGCTCGCACCTTGGCTGCATCAACAGCGATGGTGTGAGAGTACCAAAGCCTTGGATTACTGTAATACCAGCAATAAGGTAGACTACTGCAATCATCATAATAGGGCAACAAGTGGTTCAAATGAAAAAGCATTATGAACAACAGCTTCAGCAGGGCATAGATGACTGTTGAACTGACATTCACTGTTTAATCGGAGTTATGTCTGCAAATGTATGCGCGCATGTGTGCATACTTGTGTACTGGTGTGTACCATTAGGATCATTACTGAGTTTGAAACATCACACACTGGGTCACCACGTGCCAATCAGTGCATGAGCGTTACCTGGCAGAGGAGTTTGGTGGGAGGCATTTGCACTCACACAAACAAACAGATCAACTAAATCTCACTCAGACCCACTCTCCCACACAGTCAACCAGACAGACTCACAGAGACACTCCCTCTCACACACACAGGAAAGTGAATCCCTGCTCAGATCCATTTAATGTTGTTGGTTACATTGATGCTTCCTAAAAACATATCAGCCAACATTCAATCTCAAGAGCCATTAGTGTTGATTTCTGTAGATAAGGAGATGGGCTTTCTATTTGACAAAAACAATCAATATCTCAACAGCAAATATTCCATTGTTCTGAAGCTACACTGTTGCAGACCTCCTTAGAGAATGGGATCTGGGCCAAGCAGGATTAACTGCTGAGTCCAACTCATATTTGCCATACCATAACGCTCGAGCTGGGTTGAGGAGAAGCCAAGCACCAGGGAATCTGTGCTGTTTTTGTGCTCTGCCTGTGAGCTGTGGGTGGGGAGCACACCCTGTTCCTGTTAAGGGTGAAATGCACCCCACTCTAACACATGCTGCCCCATTTCATGGATTCCTTCTCTTTGGGTGACTGGTGTGATTTATGGGTACCCCTAAACCAGTACTGTGAGGGAATGCTCATCGGTTGGTCATGGAAGAGCCACGCTGGGCCACTTGAATGCAGTGTAAAATATGCATCACTGGACAGCACTCTGCTGTTCACATTGATGCTGTCTCCTAGTCAGAAATGCAGTACCTTTCAGATCTAAAACAAAAAACTGCAAGAAATGGGGTATGGATGGATTAACACAAAACAGTTCATTGTTAATTGTTAAAATACATTTTTGTGCTCCAGCTAGATGCTTGAATAAAAACTACAGTATACGTCAGGGCAGTTAGTATCACACTGACCGCTGATTTTTAATTTGTCAACATTTGTATCTACTGACATGTCTCCATCTGCCATTGTCACTTAATTACTGTATTTTAGCATGTTGAATGAAATTTGAAACATTTCTGTGATATGGCTAATATTAATAAGCGATGCATTGTACCATACTACACATGCGTACAATTTATTTTCTTGTAAGGACTACTGAAAAAAAACTGCAAGCCAGTCTGGAGCAGACATTGCAGACAGACCCTGCAGATGTCTGCGCAGTACTGCTCTGCTGCAGTCCACCAGGCTCTGGGGCTGTTTCAGACTGTGGCGGCTGTGTCAGACAGCAGCCTGAATGTTCCAGACTCCTGCAGCTGTGTCAGACAGGCGGCTGGGGGACGCTGACATTGGTTGTCATTCGCAGGTCAGGCCGAAAAAGCCCCGGCCGCACGGCTCGCCCCTACAAACCCCTTCGGGGGATATTCCGAGACCCCCCAGTTCTAGGAAAAGCAGTCTGTGCCCGCCCTCTAAATCTTATCTATTAACAAGAAGATCCAGACAGCGATAAACAGGAGCTCTGTGGCCCGCAGTCTCCAGTTCAAGGAGGAAAGGGAAAATGCTGCCACTTTGAAATGCACACAAACAGTCCACAGTAAATCACAGTAAATCAGACTAAACTGACTGGGCTTTTGTTGGCTTTGAGGAGGCCCTAGTCAGAATTCTTGAGGCCTCCATTTGGGTCAGATCATGTCCCCATGAACGGGTAGGCACTGTTAATGGTGTCGGTGCCACTGGCAGCGGGCAGTAGCCCGGGGAAGCAGAACAGGGACAGTGATGGAGGAAGAGAAAGGAGGCAGGAGCAAGCTGAGGCAGAATTATAATCTTCATTCACTGCCTAAAAGCACCAGAAAATGTCATCTAAGTCCATTAGTGCTGCTGAGTCACTGTTTGTCAAAGACAGATCCCCGGGTTTATAACAGACAGAGGGCACTAAACATGTGCACATACATATTTACTAGACTCTCCAGGGAAGAGAGGACCTCCAGACAACCTACACTGACATGCGAGGCTTCTTTCTCTACATAGTGCCTCTACCTGGAGAAACACACCCCAGCTGCCCTGCACCATCTTTAATGCATCAAAGTGTATGAAGGGGTTAAAATACTGTTTATAAAATAAAGGGAATCGTTGTTATGAATGCATATTAAATTACATATAACAGCAGCCCGGGACAGCTCTCTGGTAAAGGAAGCTGACCTTTTCTTGCCTTTGAACTCTATAGCAGGCAGCCTGTGGCCTTTAACATCGCCCACATGGACAGAGGAGAGCCATGGCTGGAATGTATGAACTGATGCCTGGCTGCATTTCCTTATTAGTGACATATCATGGACTTACAGTACCAGTCAAATGTTAGGACTCACCTACTCATAGAAGGGTTTTTCTTTATTTTTACTAGTTTCCCCACATTTTAGAATACTAGTAAAGACATCCAAACTATTAAATAATACAAATGGAATTCATGCAGTGACCAAAAAGTGTTAAAGAAATGAAAAGCGTTTTATGTTTTAGATCCTTCAGCGTAGCCAAAAAATATTTTTTTTTAATTAAAATTTTTAGAAAGAAATAGACATAGGCATCAGCTTCACCATTTACATTTGTCTAAGAGACACACGTGACACATGAGACACAAGCATTTGAACATAAGTTTTTAGATCACCATGTCTTTGAATGCATGTTTCCCATTATCTTATCCAGGTGTATCCAAACTTTTGACTGGCACTATTTTTCACTGCATGCTCTCAACCAGTCCCTGCCTGTACATCCTCACCACTACATTTTCAAACTAGACACAGACTCTACACCGATAATATCATGCAGTGATGTCAAACCTTTCCCTCACTCTCAAAATACACTGCTGTAGAAATAACACTGATATACGACTGCAAAACTCAAAACTCAGTTTTAAAGCCTCCTCAAAGGCCTGACAGATGGATAAAGGGTAGAGGAAAGCATATACTCATTGTACCTCGGTCACTGAATCAATTAGTTCCACAGCTGGGCTTTTAGTAAAAAGTTCAACGACTTCCTGATCCCTCGGGCCATTTTCAACGACCTTGGCAGGGGCTCAAACAGGACTTTAGGCCACCAGACCACTGAACTGCATTACAGCTGAGACTGCCGTTCCTTATCTTTGAGGCCCAATTAATGAGTCCTTCAGCGTGCAGGGCTGAGCAAAAGAATGAAAACGCAACATAAGCTCTCAACTTGGTGCCCTCTCTCTGATGGCCTACTTACAATGAGAGTCTGCATGCCCTGAAGGACGACAGAGAGTGCAGCACAGCTCCCCCCTCTCCCCCACCCCAAACCCCCTAAAAAAAAGTAAAAAAAAAAAGATTCTCCTTATATAACTCTTATCTTTCAACTCATCAGTCTCTTCCGTGACACTCGGAGCGGCCAGCTCCGCGATGGAGAGCCGTCACGCACAGTTCTAATGCGTTTTCCACTGAACTGAAGTCCATTTTCCAAAAAGTAGCATGATGTGAACTGTCACACACACACCAATTCATCGCTCACGCTAAAGGAGGCCAATTCGTTATACAGATCCCCTTTTCAAACGGCCTCACTGTCCCGGCCAGCACCTCATTATGTTGATTGAGTGGACTGATTGTAATGCATAGAAAGTGATAAACCAATGGGAAGGAGATTAACAGAGAACAGTCTCCTCATTGGCCAGTGATTTACTGTGATGCGGGGGGGGGTTTGGCACTGCACCAGGGGCGCTGCGGGAGACGATGACGGAAGCCATCTTCAGTGACAGGAGAGATTAAAAGGTTACCAGGCTGCCGGCCGGCTCGATGAATACTTCCACGGCACTCGCTCCTGAGTAAATGATTGCCAGAGCCCTGGTCCCCCATCTTGCCCCACACCACAGTGAGGGAAGACTGTACTACTAACACCCGTAGGCTCACTGTAGACCCCTTACAGAATGTAACACATTAGTGAACAGTAGCCCATCTCTCATACATCAGTGCTTGGGATAGACAGAAATCCCTTTAGATTAGTAAAGTCATTTAATTTACTTTAATGTATAAGACATATACCTTACTTTTCTGCTTCCATGTAAACAGGTTGAAAATATTGTTTCCCTCAAAAGAACAAAACAAATTACTAAGAGCGGACAGATTTAGCAACAAAATGTGCCTAACAACCTCAGAGAGCTTCCCTCTCCATGGCAACTGTAATGGAAAGTATGTGTGTGTGTGAGTGAGTGTATGCGTGTGTGTGTGTGTGTGTGTGTGCGCATGGGTTTTTGAGCGTGTATGTACTTGAAGTGATGCAATAAGCACCAAAGACCTCACGGTTACCATAACAGCGCTGACTCAGTTTTCTGCAATATGCTTTTGGCATGACTTTGTGTTATACCTGCAGCAGACACTATTCCAGCAAACATACACAGTCATGCTCTCACAATGTTTATGTGACGCTGTGGCAATGCTGTCACATTGCTACAACCACATACACACTTTGAAACACACACGCACACGCACACACACACACACACACACACACACACACACACAAAACCATTATCAAAACCAACCATAGCATCTTGCAACTTACTACAAAACATACAAACCTGTTTCGCTACCTGTCTGAACCAGTGGTTAGATCATGTTCAAGCATTTCTATAATGTAGTTGTGGTCTTACATTTTCACCACATTGTGGTAATTATGATACAATACATTACAGGCATTTAGCAGACACTCTTATCCAGAACAACTTACATCAGTTACAATTTCATCTATTGATTTACACAGCTGGATATCCACTGAGGCAACTGTGGGTTAAGTGCCTTGCCCAAGGGTACAGCAGCAGTGGCCCAGTGTGGACTCAAACCAGCAACCTTTGGGTGAGGAGCCCTGATTCTTACCACTATGCTACACTGCGATTATATTATACATGAGCCATCATCTGTGGCTTGGACCTCGGCTGGTTATTAGTTGGGGCATGCTGACTCTGAGCGCCCCTGTGGGCAGGGGCAGGCGATGGCACCTAGCCCCGCCACCCTGCTGGGTGAGACGCCACCAGCGGCAAAGCGCCATGGTCGCTGGCCGGCTGGCTGGCTGGCTGGCTGGCAGGGCTCACTCGCCCGTGTCAGCACTCGTTTGTCCAAAAGGAGCGAGATGAAAAAGCCCGTAACCATTCCGGCAGTGCTGTAAACGGACACATCAGCGCAGACGCGACAGCAGCCCGGCTGAAGGGCAGAGCAATCCCTCCAGAGGCTCACAGCTCCTGCCCTGCCTGTCGCCGTCGCGTGAGACGGCTAACCGCTCTCCGGCTAGCGTTAGCGTCGACGCTCGAAGCCCTCCCAGTCAACACGGCGGATCTCAGTCACAACACGGCCTTTGTCTCGTCTGATGCAGGACCAGCTGCAGCGAGTTCATTAGGAAGCACGCACAAAACAGTGTGGCGGATGAAAAAAAACAAACTGACAAAAAAAAAAAAAAAAACAGTATGAAAAATGGGACCAATTTGTCTGAACTCTACAGGATCTGGATAACAGGTTTTTTGGAGCCTATTTTTCACAGAGTACACATTTATAGAGGAAAAAAAAAACACTTTAAATGAATGAAACACGATGGTTTAGAAGCGGAAAACAGTGCCTGCGGTAAGGTCTAACTGCTGTCACGTCAATGAGAGGCCCGGTTGGTCTGGTGCAGAATGGCTTCCCCTGCACTAATGAAAGGCTTATAGGAGACAGAGGCAGGCCTTGAGAGTCTGAGAGGGTACTGGAGAGTACCAGTCTCTGCCCACCCCGTTGCTCAGGGACTACTATCTGCCAGCTGGCAGGCCGAGTGAAAGCATACATCCAGAAGGACAGCAGTGAGTCTTGTCCCAAAAATGATGCCTGGCTGATCTTAAAGGCTCTTGGAGCACCCCTTGGACATGATGATGATGTAATCATGCCGCTGCAATGTCAATGACATTGAGCAAAAAGTATGTGGGTCATCCACTTTCTGTTACATTACATTTGCCAGTCAGATACTCTGGTGCATCTTACAAAGATTTACATTTCCATGCATTTATACGGCTGAATATTTACTAAGGCAGTTTGTGTACCGTTGTGTGTACAGTTTGAGTACCTTGCCAAAGGAAACAACAGCCTTTGATTTACAAACCCTGATCCTTTCCAATACACAACACTATTGCTCAACTGTAGACCACATCACTGGAGACATGGAGGACATGACAACATCCCACTTTCTCAAACACATACAGTGTATGTCTCCCTACTTCAAAACTAGATACTCAATGCGATTTTGTCAAAAAATGCATTGACTTGGTAGAAACCGAGCTGCAGCTTGGACCTGCTAGCAAACACAAGTACTGCAGTTTACTGGAAACATGTGATGCAGTACAGGATGCAAATTGTTCAGCCAATATGCATTTTCAATATGCAATGATTCAACAATAATTGCAGCAAATTCATATCAGCTGCCATCAGGCCCGAACTGGAAGTGAAATAGCGCTGCGTGTTCGAAATTTTAATGAAAGGAGAAACGGTATCTTATCTGAACGGTAGCCACGGACACTCTCGCGCATTCAGCGCAGAGGGGGAGAGGCCTCGTCTGCGGGGCCGTGCGATCGATATTACCTGCTCAGGCATTTTAAGCGCGTTTAGGAGACATGCGAGCAGCTCTGTCAGCCTGAGTCACTGTTCAGAGCAGTAGCCCGCCTCTACGGTTCAGGGAGGTCACGCTCCAGCAAAAAAAATCACGCCTACCACAAGATGCAGCAAATTCTGCTTGTAACGACCAATTGTGCTTCATAGATTGGAGGGGGGTGTGAATGCTATCCCTCGACACTCGACATCCTTCCCCACCCCCACCCCCACCCCCACCCCCACACACACACACACACACACACACACACACACACACACACACACACACACACACACACACACAGAGAGAGAGATCCTGCCCTGAGTGTCACTGCTGTACCTCTTGAATAATCAACAACGTCTAGACACTCCGGCTCACACCGGGGGCTGAGGACGCTCTCATTCATGCTGTAGCAAGCACAGCGGAGCAGAGGGGCATCACCCATAACCGATATACTGCAACAGGAAAGCACATGAATAAATCATGCCCACGGAATTTAAAAACTCAGCAATGGCAGCTTAATGTGGTAATTCATCCATTTTTGACACCACAGCACCTCATAAACAGAGACAGCGAAGACAACACACACAGATACACACACCCACACAGATACACACACAAACACACACATACACACACACACACACACACAGATAGAAATCACTGGCAATCTCCTCACAGAGAGAAAGCAGAGCTTCTCCATGCAATCGACAGAAACCCCCACAGTGCCAGTATTCCATGAGAATGAGGAAAAAGGGAAGAAAGAGAGAGAGAGAAAGGGAGCTCTATCCAGGTTCAGGGAGAGAGAGAGAGAGAGCGGGGGAGAGCGCGGGAGAGAGCGCGAGAGAGAGAGACGGCAGCGGCATAGCAATGAGCCGGCGTTTCCAATCGGCAGGCTGGCTCTCGCCTAACAATAGGCCGGCGGTCGGCATCGCGACACGCGCAGTGACGCAGCATCTCTGCAGCGCACAGACAGCGAGACAAAGAGAGACGCGGCCGGCGCCGGGAGCCCTACCTGGGTGCCGGGGAACGAGAGACGGAGGCGGGCCTCGGGTCAGCGGAGAGGAGACGATAATCCTGACACACCTGCAGAGAGACAGAGAAAGAGAGAGAGGGAGAGAGAGAGATAGGCAGGTGAGGACAGCGACGGAGGGATGTCCTCAAAGTGCCCTCAGCGAGGCACACAGCGCGGGCCTTCTGGGGCAACGGTTTGCTGTACCCACCGTGCCGGCTCGGCTGCTGGGACTGGCGGTAAGCGCACCACTACCGAGGATCAGAGACGGGATGGAGCTCTCCCTCACACATGCCGTCTGCCAGCCGCAAGCTAGCCAGCACAGGGGAGGGGGAGGAGGGAGGGGGAGGAGTGTGTGTCCGTGACTGAGTGGATGTGTGTGTCTGTGAGGGAGAGCGCGGGCGCGCGCGTGTGTGTGTGCGTGTGTGTGTGTGTGTGTGTGTACGAGGTGCTGGGGGTAGAACATAATGAAGGGAGTGAAGGGGAGAAAAAAAAGAGCCCCATCAGAGGGTATTCGGGGAGGGAGACGCGAGACTGAAGGGGAGGACGAGGCATGCTAGAGCACCAGGAAATTTCTAGAAGCCGAAGCCTTGGCTGTTCTCATTGCTCCCGTTTGCAATGAAAATGGACCCACACACAGGGTACTTATTTTAACACCCTTTCTTTCTCCCTCTCTCTCTCTCTCAATCTCTCTCGCTGTCTCTCTCTCTCTCTTTCCGTCACACACACATTCACTGTCTGTTTGTCTGTTCTTTCTCTCACTGTCTCATTCAGTTGCTCTCTCTCTAATCTCTCTAATTTCTTCCCCACTCCCTTTCTCTGTCTGGTCGCCAGGATTTTTAATTGGGTTGGCCAGCAGCGTAAGACTGACTCGTAGAGGGTGCAGGGAAGCACAGAGACAGTCAGACATCTCCGTCCTATGTGTCCTCGATACAGCTGCAGGATAGATCAGTCAGGCACTTCCCAACACCCTCAGACTCTGAAATTAAATTCATCCACACTCATGTGCGTACATCACAGGCGCTAAACATACAGCACAGCCAGTCAAAAACCAGCTGTGAGCAATCATGCTGTTAATACAATGCCCATTGCAATCTCTACAATACAATCAAGCTTCACGGCCAGAAATCCATCACATTGATGACCCTAGCTTGTTAGATTTAAATTTTCTCCCGCAAGTGAATACTGTGTACACTGGGAGGGCAGGGGAGCTAGATGACACAGTAATAAATAATCTCCAACACTCTATTTTTGATATACATTCTTGGTAAGACAGCAGTATTATATGATACATTGTTACAGTTAGCAACAAAAAAATATGAAGCATGTTTAAAATCCTAGAATATACGAGACTCAATATTTCAGTTATTGCCAATTTACATACACACATCAATATATAGATTTCTTATATATTGAATCTGCGTTTTAAAATGAGTTTTAAATCTGCCTGCCTAGATTCTTCCTAAAGCTCTGTGACAGGAATGAATGGGTGGCTGTTAGCGGAGGAGGGATTAGACTCAGTTCTTCTCTGTGTTTAATAAGTGGCTATGAGGGTCGTCCCGAGCTGAGTAATTGCAGTGTTCTGGTGCCGATATGCAGGCACAGCTGACAGCAGCACAAAGGCAAAACGACGAGGCTGGTGGAATTCGCGCTTGGCAAAACATCAGTTGTGGATGCGTATACTGATAGCCCCGAGATAGCACCCGTATCGACTCTTTTTTGTTTTGGATATCATTCTTTCCAATGTACCGAAATTCATGTCTTTTTAAGGCTAAACTTAGTATGACAGCGGCACACACTGAAGTCTTCCAGGGCTGAGGGAACTTTGGCTCCTTCTGTTCTTGGTGATGGTGAATGGGCCCTTTATGAAAACCGGCAGTATCCATTATGAACAGAGTGCAGGCCTTAGTCAGGACTGCTGCTCCACTGAAGTGACAAAGGACCAGCCTGTGTCCTCCTGCTAACGAGACCGGAAGGACAGCTGCAGCTGGCCTGTCTGAAAGCTTGCTAACCTGCCATTTTCTGCGCGTATGCTGTTTGTTAGTGTGTGTGTGTGTGTGTGTGTGTGTGTGTGTGTGTGTGTGTGTGTGCGTGTGCTCTGTCACCATAGTGGTACACCTCTTTCAGTGCAATTAGTGGGGCAGAACAAAGAGCAGGTTCTTCAGTATTGATTGCTCTGCCCCGCTCTGCAGGAAGTGTCTCTGCCTCCCCTCGGCACCACAGGTCACAGCACAGCTATGACCCACCCCTGGGGCTGGCCACGTGACTACCACCTGACCCTACCCGAACAGGTTTCCAATCATGGCGGATCAAGTGGGGGATGGGCTGCACCTGGACTCCAGGCTGCAGCTCAACACCTTCCACATACAGCTGTGGTGTAGCATCTCTACTGTATGCCAACATCCTAGTGCTCTCCTCTTACGGGACTGGTTATTATTGTTACTGTCACCTTTAAATTTCTCTGCTTTACAGTTACCGTGTTTTCTGAAAATGGAATATTTCAAGGTAGGCTCATACAACAGTTGATCTCTGTCACCTTCCACCACTGTCTGTAAAAAAGGGGAGAAAACTAAAACATGTTCATGAATATGACAGATCAGGGAGTGTACTGTATTGCTTGAAGCACATCAGAATGTAGTATAAATCTATGTTGGGAGCACAAACATCCGGACTCTCTCCTGTCATACGTAAGCCAATTGGTTATGGACCAAGAAAACATATCCCTGTTCCCACAAACATGCACACAGCCACTTTAATGCCTAGTCATGGTCAGCTTCACTTTCACAAAAAAAAACTACTCTCTCTCATGGAGGAGGCTGTGTGAGGCTGACTCATGCTGTCTGCAGGCTGAGCAGGGACCCACATCGGACAGAAGAGCGACCCAGCCCACCGGCCGCTCCTAATCCTCCATGTCCAGAGCAAACGGGGCCAGCGAGTGGGCTGTGTCATGATGCCCTCACGGCATTATCAAGGGGTTTGGTTTTCCTGGAAAGTCTCTCTCTGGAGCAGGGCATCTTCTACTCCTTTTCTGTCTCTTTACAGGTACGGAGAGCCTACTGGGGCTCGGTGATCTAACACCCACACGACGCAAACCTTCCACAAACTCAGTGCACGTGTGTGTAAGAAGAGGTCTGTGGTAAGAAACTGGGTTTCTCTCTTTGGTTCCTCACAGGCTACAGTAGCAGAGTGACCCAACACTGGGTTGAATTTCAGATACAGTAGATTCACTTCACACAGAGCGGTCTCAATGCTCCCCAGAGAAGTAATTCATGCACAAACAATACGTATTGAACTGGACCCAAAGAGCTGAGGTAAAACAGAGCAATGGTAAACTGCAGAGACACAACGGATCAATTTGATCTGAGCAGCATTTGTGTATCCACTCGCAATGAGAACGGGCAGCAGTGTAGCATACTGGCTACAAAATGCTGTAAAAATGTATAACATTATAAAAAAAAAATTGTAACCACTGTAAGTTGCTCTGGATAAGAGAATCTGCTAATGCCTGTAATGTAATGTAATGTAATGAGCAAAGAAGCTCTGCAGGGCAGAGAAGCATTAGAAACACCCAGTTAAAAAGCCCCCATATCAATGAGGATGGTGATGAAACCATGGAGATGAGGGTGAAACCTACACCGATAGAGCAATGACAGGGTTCTCATCAACACTGCCAAATTGAGAAAGGTGGCCTTGTGGAAATGACTCTACAAATGTTTTATTCTCTCTCAAGTAAAAATTGCCTGATACCATTATTCGTATTATCCTGGATGGAAATCCACTCGATTTTGAAAGAGTTTATCTATTGGCAAATATATTTCAAAGCTTTGAGTATGACTGTGGCTTCAGTATCAGTTAAGACAATTTAATTGCTTGGACAGTGCTGTAAGGGCAAAGACCCAAGCCTCAGGCAAACTCAGAAGGAGGTCTTTAAGAGGATTTTGATAGCTATAAGACCAACAGTTGCTAAATACAATGAGCCACATGGTTATTTATTTAAGGGAGGAGGGAGACATAAGGTGATATCGCATGCTTATTTTGTAGTTAACAAAAACTGTTGAGAAAATGACTTGAGAAGTCATACAATAACAGAGTGAAAAATATTGTAAAACACTGAGAAACACATTGCTCAGGCCAAGAATATATTGCAAATAAATTTAAAATAAATTGACGCAAAGGAATATACTGCAATATATCAAAACATATATTGAGTATATATATGGTATAAATATGTGCGTAATATATTATTTTTATATGTTTTGTACAGGAATCAAACAGTACCTCAACTATCTTATTTTTGTGTACTTCAATGTACTGTAAGTACTACTTGGACGATACACAACACAAGTTTTGAGATCGTACCATGTGTCACATCCTACAGACTCTGCTGGGATTTCTGAGCCATAAAGTTTGTTATAAAGCTCTTAACCTAATAGGACCATAAAATCACCACCAATTTCTATCAAGCTATCAAGTTATTTCTGTCTGTTTAGTACCCTTTCATTGATCCCTGAGATAAGCCCCCGCTGATGGATTAAACAACGCTCATGATCTCGCCGTAACTCAAATTCCTCACCCTCTACTTCTGTCCAGAGCGTCAGCTTTGCATTCATGTCTTCCGCACTGTGTCCTTGCTTTTCGGTGTGGTTCTACAGGAAACAGCCGTTTTATTGTTGCCACACCTCTTTATTGATTGGGTGTTTTTCATTGGTAGTTAGCAGCTTCTCACTGCTCATGTAGCCCTGATACCCATTCGCAGGTCATGAGGTGATCACAAAATTAGTTATCACCACTTTCAGGCACCTAAGGGACTACACAATCTTCCGTGTTAAAATGAGGTTCAGCCTGTTTGCCAAATTTCACCCAGAATTGTGGCAAGCTTGCAGCAAACACTTTGCAGCAATTTGAGGGGCAAAACCGGGGCTAACATTGCACTGTGTGTTCTAGGCTGTGCGGGTCTTGAATTCATAGCAGACACACCCAGGCAGGTGCAGCTTCGAGGAATCAATCAGTGCACTGGCTCCTGCAGTTTATTTGCAGCCCTTCCTGAATTAAGAGT
Source organism: Megalops cyprinoides (assembly GCF_013368585.1). Classification (NCBI taxonomy): domain Eukaryota; kingdom Metazoa; phylum Chordata; class Actinopteri; order Elopiformes; family Megalopidae; genus Megalops; species Megalops cyprinoides. The sequence continues at coordinate 27,373,258 of NC_050596.1, forward strand.
CATCCGACATTAATCTCTCAGATGCATCCGACAGGGAGGAAGCTGATTCACACCTCGTGTTAAATCATCGCTCTTTACCATTATAAACAGCGGCACAAAATGCAAGAAAACACACAGGTGTGTGACTGAGTCTGGGGACAGATTCATTATCTGATGCACCTCCTAATATTCGGTCATAGCTTCATTGCCAAGCCGCTCCTTACTCATGATAAGTTCCTACAATTTTCCTGCAGAGGAAGAAAATATCCTCATTGAATTCGGAATCTAGATTAATAGGACAGTCACAGTGATGATATACTACCCCAACCAGTCTCTTTTGTCAGGGCTTAGTTGCCAGCACAATATCATGGGCATGAATACAAACACAATCTGTTGGACAAAGCACATAGCAATTCATTCAGCAACAATGCAATCATTGTTCTTGGTCATGCTGTTCAAGCAGTGAATTTACCACCCTGTTGGCAATTGCACGGCCTATTCCAATGACTGTATGATCCAGTTTGCACTGAATAAACAGTTTCCTGATCTCCCGCAGATCAAATAACCAGTTTGTGGGCAAGCAGGTTAGGCATCAGGTGGATCTGGAGTTTGGCTGGCACACCCTCTGTTCAACTTCTGTTAAATTCTCTCTTCCCTTTGGCCTTGATGGCACCACTAGCCCTGGGCTATCTATTGAGGATAAATCATCATACCAGCTGTTCATTTGTTTCATGTTTGTATAGGCTCTGGTAATCCCATAACCTCTTGGTCCTAGGTCACACTTTTGCTATTGGAAGCTACGACTCCACCAGCAGCTGAAGCACAGTCAAGAGCACAGCCGAGTCACAGATCAGACAGAACTGCTGAATCACAGCCAAGAGCACAGCCGAGTCACAGATCAGACAGAACTGCTGAATCACAGCCAAGAGCACAGCCGAGTCACAGATCAGACAACACTGCTGAATCACAGCTAAGAGCACAGCGGAGTCATGGTTTAGAGGGCACTGCTGAATCACCGCCCAGAGAATACCTGGAACTGGTAATTTGGTCACACAAGGACAACTCCTAATCTATCTCATCTTTGGACTTCAATAGCTACATGTGATCCAGAGAGTCTTGTTCTTTTAAGATTTTTCTCTCCCAGAAATGAACTGCTCACAAGAACTTGTATCAGTAGGATCATGCCCCTGGACCATAGAGAAATCAGAACTCCCCCACCCCTTTCCGTAAACAAAGTCCTTTCATTTAACAGTAAGTCCCCATTTTTATTTTACCTGTGAGTTTCCATGGTGTTGGGCAGTGAGGGCATTTGTGAAATAAAAATCCAGTAAAATAACCTGCTATTTGATCTCCACATTCACAGCATGATGCAATCATCATTAGTATTTCACAGAAATAACTGCTGACTGTACCACATTTTTGATTCAAATTACTAAAGCCAAAATATATTGAAGTGATTTCTTTTGAAATTCTTCTCTTGTCCATTCAGAGCTTCAAGTTTCATCATCACAGGCCTTTTGAGACATGGAAATCAAAGCATTCAAATCCCTCATCATCAGACCTTGATTTAGCAAGAAAATCAAATTAGAAGTGAATCCAAATAAATGAGATTAATATCACAACGGAAAATCTCCTTACTCTTTTCCCCTTTCACTGTCAAGACCGAGACAGTATCAGGTACATCACTATTACAATGTCTGTGCCACATTGGATGTGAGATGCAGCACAATAGGTTTCTTAATCTAACTGTCTTAACATTTAAAATCACACATTTTGATGTCGCTATTTATGGCTCCTGCTAAGAACTTCACACAGACTGCAGCATAGTGAGTATCACAGAAAAATGTGAGGCCCTTCCACACATATATGAACACAAGCTACCCACCAAAGAAACATAGAATCTAGCTGAACTAGGAGGAAGCACCAATTCTGTTCAGTACTGTGGAAATCCTTGCCTGCAGCTTGCCTTCAGACCACTGCAAGAGCAGCAATAGTAATGACAAGGACAGGTTTTTGAGGACAGGTTTTGGAATTCACGACAAAGAGTGAGGACCGACACAGAATAATGCAGTATATGCAGTGTATATGCAGTAACTCAGTGTCGTGCTCCAATGACTGTCACAGGTAGCTGTCAGTCAAAAACTGCCACAGAGCAAACAAGCAGAAGCACACCATGGTTGGTGATTTAGAGTGATTAGAATGGCCCTATTTTTTAAAAGCAACCAATCTATACGCATATGAAAGATCTGAGGGGGCGTATGAGACTAAGTTCAACACATGAGGTTCAACACAAATGCATTTCTATTTCTATATTATACTATCATTAGTATTATAAAAACTCTGGTTAACATTATGGGTATGTACAGCCACTGTTAATGCCACATTGTACAGGAGAGTTGTGAACAAAAAAAATCTGTTAATTCTTCATCTATTAATGCCTTTCTGCAAATTAATAAAAACCACTGGCAGGCAGTAAGAGCCTTTCATGGCAAGTTGGGGCATTCAACAGAACTTTGGGACAAGGTAGCGACTCTATATCTGGTGGCACTGGAATTCTGAGAGTTATTTGAATTAGTGAAAGTCATGGACCGTTAATCAGAGCAGCTCCTGCAGGTTGTGCCGCTCACATTAAATTTATTATGGTGGCGCTTAGGGCAGTGCTGGAAACCAGATCGGTGCTAATCACAAGACCAACACATGACCTCTCAAGCTGATTCTCAAGTCAAGTCTCCTCTGCACCTCTAAACTAAAAACATGCTGTCCAGCTAAGGCCTCTGTGATTGATGCAGGTAATATCCTTTTCAGGATACATTGCAACATCTGAGCTTTAACATACAGACTCAGTATACCCTGGAGTCAAATGGACACATTCAGACATACAGACCCAACCCTCAGATTAGAGATTGTTGTGGCTTAGTCTCCCATGAACACAGCAATACACAGCCATAATACACAGTCACTTATAGCGCAGTGCAATATTCAAAATAGAGCCAGAGAGGGAGAGGAGGAGAGAGCAAACCATCCCTCCATCCCAGGGTCTAGATTCCAGCATTTCTCAGAGACTTCCTGCCCTGGAGATAAGCATCGGGTGAACAAATCACCCTTCGCTGAAGCTCAGGCCACCCCTAACAGTTAATGAGCCAGATGATGGTGTTAAATTGTCTGCCAGACATTAAAACCCTGAGGAAATGTGGCTGTTTCCTATGCAGGGATGGCACTAAAACAACGAAGCACTCCAAGTAGATGCTCACAGGAGGGGAGTGATCCCATCCGCACAGGCAGAGCAGGTGAAGTGGGACGATGCGTTTTCTTTTCCTACGCTGCATGTTGTAATTTCTTTCCCAGAAGCTCCTGCTTCTATTTTTGTTTTTCTGTAATGACTTCCCAGACCTGCTTGTCAGCACCTAAAGTGATCCCTTAAACACTCATTCATTCGCTTTCACCCGCTCATGTGGTGCGCAGTTCTTGGCTTAAGTGTCAAAAGAAGCTCCTCTTTTCCTGATGTTCCTCCTTTCTTTCCATCTCTCCCTCTCCTGCTCCTTTCATCCCTCCCCTTATGAAGAGCACAGGAAATTCCTTACATGTGAAATATCTTTCCCAGGGGTCAATTTAGAACAGAGGCAAAACAAATCGAGAGAAAAAGGAAGTGTAGGAAAAAGTGGTGCCTCGGAAAGAGGGAGTGACAGCAAAGACGACAGAGAAAGGGAAATGCATTCAACATCCACGGAGCATGATGCTTCCACAAGCTCTGTGCATGTGAATGTACAGGTGTGGGTGTGTGTGTGTGTGTGTGTGTGTGTGTGTGTGTGTGTGTGTGTGTGTGTGTGTGTGTGTGTGTGTGTGTGTACATGCATGCTTCTTGTGGTGACGCCAGGAAACAGCCAGGCATTCTAATCTTTGCACCAAATGACAGGCTGTAACACTCCACAGGCCATAGCAGTCAGTCTGTATGCACTGCGAGTGAAGAAACTTGAAAAAAACATCTATCATTTTTCCCCAGAAAGACTCATCTGCAGCCTGATACTCTGCACTGCATGCAGCTCATGCAGTACTTCCACATCCTGCTTCAAAGGGCTCAGCACTGGGGAGGCAGCCTTTGGTCTCCATAGCGGTTTCTGGGACGGCTTAACAGCATCCACTCCGATACCCCAAGTCTTTGTCATGTATCAGTGATGTCCATTACAATTTCTGTGATTGGTGGAGTTTCAGTTTAAGTGAACATAATTAATACACTTTGGAAGGGAAATAATCAGTAATCAAACAAGTCACTTTAACACATGCATAATACAGCGATGTCGACTCTGAAATCTCCTTTGATGACTGTTAAAAGCATCCAGATTAAAAAAACTGGGAATGAAAACCAAAAGATTCTCAATAAACATGGCAGAGATTGCGGCCCTGATGAGTATACGCGGGGATTACTTAAAAGGTCTGCTCTGAATGGAAAGAGTTTGGTTCCAGATTGTGGAGTAATTGGTCTGTTTGTAGCCAGGATGTCCTCACTTCAAAGCCTCCCTAGGGGCAGCAGTGGGGGGGTTCTCCTCATCTTTTTGGGTCTCATCTGCTCCTCTTTACAGCCCCTGGAGGAGCAATGGACAGGAAGGTTTCTGCTTGTTATAGACACTGTTGCAGACCCTAAATATTCTTCACTGCATGAGAGGGCCCCAGATATGAGAGGACAATGGCAACAATCTAAACACAAGTCGCTGCTGTTTTTCACATTGCAGGTCAGTGATTTATGGTCCCTATTCAGCTGTGGGCTCTTTCACCTGAGGATCCGCCTGTCATTGAGCAGGAGGTCTGACACAGAGTTAGGGCTCCCTTTTGTCAAAGGGGGGGGGGGGGGGGGGTGCAAAGAAATAGAAAGAAGTGAGAGAACCTGAATGTCTGAGGGTGTGAGGGTGCTGAATTAGAAAGGGTAAGATGGAGATACAAAGAGCAGGAGAAAGAAGTGGAGCAGTTGGAAAACAGGTAAACGATGAGACAGAGGAAAGAGATGAAACAGTTAAGATCTGTTAGGGATATTATAGATGCCATTTCCAGAGGTCACCATGCGCTTGACAGACATCATCTGTTCATTCACATGTCAATTCATGATCAATGACCACTGCCCATGTCCAGGTTCCTCTTTCACAAGCCTCTGAAACCTAAATTGCCGACTGTTCACTAAAACAAGGTTGCATTACAATAAAGAATGGTCTCTTGTTATCAAACTCTGTACAAACGACTGTGGGTGCATGTTCTCATGTTAAATTCAGCAAGAACCTGAGCACTGAGACTGTTTGTGTTGTACATGAAGAATAAACTATGATGGTACCATTGTGATCAACTTATTTGCACCATTGAGAGCAGTAAGGTATTCATACGATCGATCGATTAACACAATTGACCCCAGCTTGCAATACATCATATTGAGCCGGATGATACATTGACTCAAGCATGAAATCGACTTTGCCCTAGCTCTTCCAGAGCCAGTGCTACTCTATTCCTGTTTACCTCACGATTATGCGCAATCATTACATCACATCAAAACAGCTGCAATCAAGTTCAACTTTAGCTATCACTGAAAGGTATGTAAATATCACACCCAGCTAGATTCCAACTATGCGGGTAAAAGAAACATCACGTGCTTCATCACAAACTTCAACTTCAACTTGTATATGCGCACACGCCCTAAACCAAACACAGCAACAGATGACTGTTTTTGTGTGTTTGTGCCAAACCTTGCATTTTAGGAGAAACATCCAAATAAAGACAAATGCATAAGAAACTGATGAGCCCCTGGCTTTCGTGCTCTAAAATGCTGGACTACCGATTAAAGTTAATGTGACAGGACAAATAATCACCGCAACACACTTGTGTTAAGAAAAACAAATAAGAGATGGAGTGTGCTGTACGAGCCAGAATGAGCCAGGCTCAGAGCTGAGAGCTGCGCTGCTTTTTTTAACAGAATCGTAGGAGTGGGACTTTATCTGGCAGGGCACATTTTAACCGCTGAGTCACTCCTCTCTCATGTGCCCTCTACATTCAGACAACGGAGAAAAAAAACAACAAAATCAGGCTTTTGGAACATTCCACATTTTTCACTAAAAATGACATATGTTTCTGCCACCAACTTGGCTGTCCTCCTTAGAATAGACACCATTACTGCACTGTTTTTTTGGGTGTTGTTATTACTATTCTTGAGTCACTTAGCATACACCCCCATCCAGGATGGTGCACGACGGATGAGGCATTGCAGTGACATACATTACAAGGCTAAAATGAAAAATCTGAATGAAATGTCAATAATAATATACAGTTCAGTGAAATCAAAACAGGTTTCAACACAATAAAAATGACTTGCGAAAACAAGCTGATGAATAAGGTTGAGTAATGTTTGATAAAAAACCTGTTCATAACCCATAGAAATTAGGCAAGCTACACGCAAACTTAAGGAAGTGTATGAGGTTGGAACAGCAGAAAAACCAGAGCCGGGGAAAGGAATAAGTTCAGTTGTCAGGTCACACTGCTGCTGCCCTTCTCAGTTCCCAGTACACATTCTTCAATCAAATTTCTGCATCTGTTTTTATTTGTTTCAATACGCAAAGCCATGCCGGTATTTCTCACTGGGAACGCAGTGCTGCTATCAGAATACAGGCTACCACGTTCTCTCATTCATGCTAGCACGGCCAACTCAACTCTCTGCTGTATACATGAAAAGGATGACAGCCCAGTCCTCCACCTGCACGTAAAGATTCGCACATACGTTGGTGTGATGCCGCAGTAGCAACATTAATGTGATGCTAATGGCAATGAAAGAATGCTGTGCATCAGCTAGGTTCTTGAAAGGGGCTACGAGCGGCTCTTAACTGAACTGCCCCCTCGGACACAATAAATATCACATGAGCCACAACTCAGCAGAACGTTGCCTCTGAGTCTCAGAAATTTCCTGCTTTATGATCTCAAGAGTTTTTTTTTTTCTTTATACAAAGACTATTGTGAGCATTAAGCTTAAACAGCACGATGCAATTATGCACTACACAACATCTCCCTAATACAGTACCACTCCCTCTACATCCCCAGGGTAAAATTTGACAGAGCCCTGGAGGACAATAAACACAATAAAACCCTTCAGAATGTGTTTGGTTGGACATACTGTACAATAGCGTGCCATGTTATAGCTTGAAACATCTGTCTCACTTAAACGGTTTCCCTGAGGTTCCTTTTCAAATATGCATTGACTTTTTCCAAAGAGGCTGAAATTAATTTCTCCATTTGGTTATACAGCATGATGGGACACCTATAAGGGAGACTATTGATAATGTTTCCAGAGAGCGGCCCAATGTGGTCTTCTAGCCCCGGGGTATCCAGTTCCAATCGATGCAGGGTTTAAAAGCCTTTGACGCTCCAACCACTGCACATCCATCCTGGGAGATCACTTAAAATACCATTTACCAAATGTAAGCTGATTACCTTTAAGGGAACACACAACATGAAGCAATGATACTGTTCCTGCCTACTCATTTTTTTCCTTAGAGGGAATGTGAGCTTGTGTGAACAACAACAGTTAAAGATTTATGTCACATCTCACAGGGCTTCTGTGAGTACCTCCAAACAAAGGGGAGGATGAACCCACACTGCAGCTTGTGTTACAAACAATTTCCTGCACATCAGCACATCTGTTCCAGACTGACAAAGGAGCAACTCACCTTCAATGTTCAGGGTCGTGACAAAGCAACAAGACATAACAGCACTTATTCTGTTTGAACATGACCTCCAGAGACAGACCAGGTTGTACCATGGAACATTCCCCTACCTTTAGTAGTGAAAAAGCTTCATTCCCAGGGTGGTCAAACAGTGAGTTGTGTGTAGTGAGCAGTTCACAATAAGTAATACTACTAATGATAGTACTGTGTCCTCAAACAGACCTCGCTCTCAGCTGAGAACTGTCTCATTGTGGAACTGTACGCATCCTGTCCCCGTACTGTCGCTATACTTACTGTATGCACTTTTGTAAGTCGCTTTGGATAAAAGCATCTGCTAAATAAATAAATGTAAATGTAATGACGTTAAGGAAACTACTGTTCTTACAAGAGCTGAAAACATTCAACAATTAGTCTGGATGACGTGCACTGCAGGTTGTTAGTCCCACCATATCAGACAGTGCACCTTCTGGAGTTTTTCGTTGTATTTTAGAAAGCTGTTGCCAGTACGCAGACAAGCTGCTGAGTGCTTTTAGTGGTATATGGAGAGACTAAAACTCTGTTTCCATGGTCACGAAAATGAGCCGGTTTCTATGGTTACCTACAGTGTCAACATTTATGAGAGCTTTGTATGCATAAATGGCCACCCAGGACTCATGTGCACACTCAATGAGGGCTCAATCAATCAATCCAGATTTACTTACTACGGCATACTTCACAATGGCACTGCCACAGGTCTCCAACAAGCACAACACAGACCCAGAGCAAGACACACAAAAAAAAAAATATATTGATGTAAGGTCACTTAGGTCAAAATGAGAGATGGTCACAAATGATAACATTACAGAGGGAGTCCTCTGTAAATGACCAAAGACAGGAAAAAACATGGAATGACACCAAAGAGACCAAATGAGACAAAACTGTCATGCACGCGCACGCACTCACGCACGCACGCACGCACGCACGCACGCACGCACGCACGCACGCACGCACGCACGCACGCACGCACGCACGCACGCACGCACGCACACACACACACACACACACACACACACAATTCTCACTTCTCACTCCAAGCGTTATATAAAGCATATAAAAGTTTATCTTTTATACCATAGCTAAATCATTCTCAGGAGCTAACTTATCTCTTTTCACCAGCCTGTGATGTCTTGTGTCAGGCGGTCCAGTTGACTCAGGTGACAGAGGTGACCCTGGCCCATGTGAGACGGAGCAGCCAGAGCCTGTGAAGTGTCATCCTTTAGCAGTGGCTCCTGTCAGCTTCGGTCCTGGTCCGCAGAATGAGCACCCCGCCGCGCAAGGCAGGAAAAGGTCATCGATGACAGCGGCTGTAACCGGGGGAGACAGACCTGGGCCTGCTGGAGCAATGAGGGAGCTCCACGGGCTCTCAGAGAGTGCCGCTGCCCCGCTCCCGCCCACACCCCATAGCCCCACAGCCCACGCCTTGTAACGGTTTGCCTTTTATCTGCTCCAGCTCTTCAAGAGTTCTTATAACGTTGCTGTAGATTTGTTAAGAGTGATGCAAAACTGCATGGAATTTGGGAAGCTGTATTTCTTTTCTTTGGGATCTTGCTTGTTGTTTTACCTCCGCACGGCCACCAAGGACCATGGCAGAAACCACAAAGTGGGCCGTTATTTGTGATCCTACCAATTTCTTTATTAAACCCTGAGGTGAACCGCCACTCCCTGGAGGTCTCATCCTTTCTTTAATTGCCTTAATGGCCACTTACAAGCTAGTGGAGTCGCATGTTCTCCGAAACCTCCTCATCTCACCGCCACTACCAGGGTGGTAGTGTGGGCTGCCTGGCTAACAAGGATTTTCCCACCTTCACCCCCCCATCCCACAGCATTCTCACAACTAACACCCAACATCCAGCACTGTGGTGGTTACCCTTCAGATGCACCACATGGGTTTAGACAAGGGTGCGGTCACCCATCAAGCATCAGTAGGACGTTGTACAGCACAGCTCCATGATGGTGGGGACCACAACTAAAGGGAGTCACCCACCCCTCTCATCTCTGACATCAGCCTCACGGTGAGCCCAAGAGCACCCATCTGCCTAGAGTAACAGCACATGGGCCCAACATGTGACAGGGCAAAAAGCCATACTTATTATTACTAACTTATTCTGACAAATTATGAAATTATTACTTACTTATCATCACAGTGAAAAGGCTCACTCTGCTGCAGTCACTCCAAATGCAGGGAGCAACAGCATGTTACACAGTAAACTGCATTTCTACAGCCTCTGGGAAGTACAGTTCCTCTTCCAACAAAGCAGAGCGCTCTGTAAAACATGAGTGGTTTTCTACCAGGTGAAAAACAAACTGGACTCCCTTTTTCTTGTGATGCATGCCTTCAAGCTTTGTATTGGTAATTCACAGGGTAAAACTGTGCAGTGGGGAAACAAGCCTTCAAGGAACAAACGTAATGACAGACAAAGGAAAGGAAACAAGAAGCACCATCTCATTTTTTTTCAAGAGGCACCAATCACGGCCCTAAAACATGGAGTAATTTGTGACATCGTAAAGCTTCTGTCACTACCAATCGACTCAAATTGACTAAAATTGCCGGCAAACAAGCACGATTTAACAGGAGGGGCAGCAAAACAGCAGCTAGCTCAGGTTTTTCATAGCAAGCTTGCAGTATGACTTAAGCTTAAGTGATTCTGTCAGATTCGCAAAACAACTTATGGGACCACCTTCCGCAGAAGGAATTCAAGTTGTATAACCATAGATGAAACAGAGATTCATATAAATTCGCGGCAATATTTTCTTCCCTTTAAGGCCTATTCCAAATACATGCATTCAATGTCTGTTACAGAGTAAGGACAAAGCCAGGTGGGTGGAGCAGCAGCCCCAGATCTAAGCCCACATTGGCAGAGAGGGATGAATTCCTTAGCTTTAGAGAGACTGTTCAAACGTAACACAAAGACCCCTTTTGGTGTTAACAAGCATTGCCAAAGTTGGTGGATGCATGCACATGCTAGCTGCAGAAAACAGTAGTGTTCATGTCGATGTGAACACCCACGTTTTTAGTGCTGGTAAACTCTTGACTGTCTTCAGTTTTATGAATTGGCAACTAAAGCGTCAGTAATAGCCTTATGTGTCACCAGGACATCTGCTCCCTTTATCATTTTTCATCCATGGAAGACACAGAATCCTACATGAACAAACTCACATGCAAAGGCATGAAGTGGCCAGGACTGTACTCACGGCCATTCAGTCAGTGGGTCAAATGAAGTGGCCTAGCCCTCAGTGGCTCGACATACATGCATCTGCTTGAGAAACCAAGCATGTGCTCCACAGAAAAACTTACACCACACAAGTCACTAGATGCCTACAACTATGCTGTTTTTGATCGTATGCAGAATATTAATTGCCATAATCTTAATGATGATTTCTGTGTGCTGGTGACTGAGGTACCGCCCAGTCAGCGGCAAGATCACAAATCTGACTTGTACTCAACCTGGGTTGTTGAACAAGGCTGACAACTATATCTTGATGGTAATCATGGTGTTGCCCACAATTCTTCAAAATTTTCCAGTCAGTCATACTAATGTGGCAACATTTATGCTGTAACTGTTGCTATCATGGAAGAGCACCATTTTTAACCCTAAAGTAACCCTACAGATAGTAGGTGGCATGCTGACATGTCTGGCTGGCTAGCTAGCCAGCTAGTACAAAATTTTCCTCAAATGATTTAAGGTGGCCATATAAGACATTTTTATTGTTTTTTTTTATTGTTTGTTTTTTTTAATCAGCCTGTCTCATCCTCCCACAACTTAAAGACAATCAGGGTGTCACCGTAACAGATCTGTGCTTATGTACTAATTAGATATTCGTGATGTGAAACGCCAATAGGGTGTCAACATCTACAAAGCTGTGATTGGCTGATGGCAAGTTGCCATGGAGATGAAAGCATCAAAGCAAAGAAAGAAAGCTGTGAGGGGAAAGAGCCTCCTGAGGGATTTTAACCGGGGAAAACACAGACACACTCACAACAACCCACATGCAACCACACACACACACACAGCTAAACTAAATTAAAGGGGTCTCATTCCTAACATTCACTTCTCTCCAGGCTCAACTTTGAGCTGCGCTGTTTCCAAAATTAGCTTTAGCACACATTGACAGCAAAAGTATATGTAGGGCACACACTCATTTGTTTGAGTGAACAAAAAATGAACTGACAAATGCATTCACTTTGGTCAGCTTCATCAACAGACAGAGAAAACCATCATTAAATTATAGCCATTCCCAGCTGGGACCTTAGTCAATGGTCCATGCATACAAACCACAAAAGGCAGGTTTGCTGCTGCTTTTACAGGTGGAGCTGGGCCTAGAACTGTGAAATATCACCCTGCGTGAGGAATATATCGTGGCAGTGTCACCTCCTGTGGGAGAGTTTATGTTGAGAACGAGCAGGGAGACAGCCATGATGCTGAGATCACAAAGCACTGCAACCTCCTGGCAGACATTCTCACCCCTGCCACCATAAAGTATAACGGTAAAAGGAGGATATAGGCTTTAAATAGGTGGCAGCATAGCACAGTGGTAAGGAACAGGGCTTGTAACTGAAAGGTTGCTGGTTTGATTCTCTGCAGGAGCACTGCTGCTGTACCCTTGGGCAAGGTACTTAACCCAGAATTACCTCAGTAAATATCCAGCTGTATAAATGGATAACATGTAAAAATCGTGACTTATGCAAGTTGCTCTGGATAAGAGTAATGTAAATTTAAATACTTTATATTCATATAAAAAAACATAAATTATAAATACATATAAATTATACACACATGATATAATTTATTTCATATTTAACCATATAGCAGCTGGAAAATTCTAACCTGACATGACGGGGAATAAATGATCTTACAGAGTGCAGTATGTGCAGTCTCACTTCATCAGCCAAACCCTGACCTAAATTCTCTTTGGAATACGACAGCCTCCAAAAGGAGCAATGAAAGCAGAGTACAGGTGTGCGTTTCTCAGGGGAGAGAGAAATCCAGGCCTTGCTGCAAATACAACAGGTATGACACTCAGAAAATAGGCTCCTCTGGTTCGCTTTTCTAGGAGAAGCCACCCAGTGGACACTGTGAATCACACCACTGCACACGACACAGCAGCACGACAGCCCCTCTCGCCCCACCTCCGTACACTATCCAATAGCATTGAGGGAGGAGGGAAAGTGTGGGTGCAGGCCACACTCCTAATTTAAAACTACATGACCGTGCTTTCCTGTACTCTGCATACGACTCCAAAGATGTTATGGATGCCTATCTCTCAGCGGTCTTCTAAATCAAATCAATTATTACTTAGTATTGCACAAAGCAAGAATATTCCACAGTGCTCACAAAGGACAATAGAGAATACAAGACAAGAATGTAGTCCTTGAGAAAAAGCACAAGCCGGTGGTCCCCTATCAGTCACCAATAAAAGCCCACCCCCCCCCCCCGAGATTAACATCGAGATGACCTGGACAATCTCAGGATGGACCCCTGTACAGCTAGGTACAGCTGGTTTACTTTACCCAGCTCTCAGCAATCATTAGCTTGGGTGTGACTGTTTTTGCCTTCAGCTCCTCTAAGCACTAGTTAGCATCTGCAGTGGTCCTCCTCTGTGGTAGGAGACCTCCTGCAGTGAAAACCAACACACAGAGAGATCACCGCATGGACGGAGACATGCATAAAGCAGGCTGCAGCAAGTCTCAGAGCCCGTGCTAGTTGTGTGTGTTTCTGGAGTGACATTCTTCAATGACTGGTCACGTCACCATGGTGAGGTGAACCCTCACAGAGGTTTACACTCGGAGGTCGGCTGGCCATTCCTCCACTGAAACTGTAGAGAGGAGAAAAGCCCAAGGGTCAGCAAAAAGGAACGGCACATTCAATCACTGACAGCAGGCTTGGTGAATTTTCCCTTCAGCAAAGAGTAAAGCAATGCAATGCAATTAGACTCACAAAGGAGACTGTGTGTATGAGCTCCCTCTGCAATACAGGAACAGAGATAAGAGGTGGGACACTACTGTCGTACCCCTGAATGAGACTTTTGCCTCAATTATTGCAGTAAAGTCCCTGCATTACAGAATGTGTAAAGGGCAAAAGTGAAAGCCTTATGAGTGCTTCTGAACAAGGGTATTTTTTGATTAAAGACAGAATGTAACCACGGCCTTTGCAAATGCCAAGGACTTCAGGTTCACCAGATATACAATATTTCAAAGTAAAAAAAAAATCTCTTCTCATGTGTTCAATCCTTCACAGGACTGAGACAATAGAAGCTAAATGTAATGCAAGGTAAAAACCAAGGCTACTTTTTTATTTCTCCATTTCAATGCACCTAAAAGCCTTCTGAAAAGACCTTGAAATCAGCCAGGAACTTTCGTCATCATGTCTGAGTCTACCAACAGGCAAACTGACTCAGCATGTACTACTCAGATAACCAACTTGACAATTAAAAGGTCTGGGGAACCTAAGTGAGGAGAGGGAAATGACAGCCTCAGTCTCAGGCAGAGGTTAGATCTTAAGATCTAAAAGTGTTTTGCAACAACTCAAATAACAGGCAGCAGTTTATGTTCAGCTCACCGATTCTGTCCTGCTGTTGTTGCATTTTATTATTTTTTTTTTTTTTTCCAGGCACCAGCGGGACTCTCAAATGGCCATAAGAGCAGAGAGTGCTGTCCCAGGGCAGGGAGAGAACTGTCCGCTCCGCTTAGCCTAATAGGCGTCATCTGGGGGAGGCAAAGTCAGCGGGGTCTTCCCCTAATCTGTCAGGCTTGTTGGTATGGCTGAGCTGACCCCCCCCCCCCCCCCCCCCCCACATGCTCTGGGCCACTTGTGAGCCGGACACTTCATGAAGGTTCTGGCTCATGGGTTTGACAGAACCCTGGAACCACAGGCCCGATCAGAACCAGGGTCTCCTCACATTCTCTTGGTAAAGAGGGGCTGAAGAGGAGTTTAGGGAACTGCTACGGATGCTCCTCTTTGAGCTCGAGTTAATTCCACATGGGCTGAGCTTTGAAGTGGGCCTTTTGTCTGATGAGGCAACCAGGGCCTAACCATGCCAGGTTTTCACAGCAGAGGTTGCCTTGGTGAGTGAGGGGTATTATTTAGGGGACCCCCTACAATGGTTTACTATATATAAATAGCATTATACCCTACAAAGCATGCAGACAATCACAGATATGTAAATAGCGATGACTGATAAATGTTATATCTTTCACACACAAGGGCACATTATTATTTTTTATTTTGGATGCCAATATAGTTTAGCATGTTTCACTCAACATCTGTCACAAATCAGGAAACTAGACATGCCGTTGTTATCACATTACCGCAGTGGTTTACTGGGCTATGGTTACAGTAGCGTTGAGTGCCATGTTGCAACATAGAAAATCAGGGTCCTCAGCTCTCCTCTCCACAGGCTCATGGAGCTAATGGAGCTCATGTGAAAGTAGCCCCAACGCACTCTCTCAGTACTGTTGCTGCGTCAGTACAACTTTACAGCAATGTTGCCAGGGGGCTATTAGTCAGCTGGGAACTCCCATCTGTCTCCTCCATCCCTTCCAACCCCTCCCCGATTCACACCGAGTTTATGAGGAGCCAGATTTGCCTTCCTTCAAAAACATGCACCCGGAAACCTGGAAAATACAGAAATGCGTAGAAGGGGCTGAGGATTCGGTGCTGTAGCTGATGCGTGTTGTACTTGTTGCTTTAGCGGTATCAGCTCGCTTTCATTACTTGCTTACACGGGCCACAACTGGGGAGCATATGTGAAACTGCTCTCGCTTAAAAACAGTTCAAGAACAGAGGAGACTCCACCTCCCTGAATAAATTATTTGTCTGGTGCAGTCTGCTGCAGCCATAGAGGAATACGCAATTAAACAGCATTTGATTATGTCTCAAGACATAGAGTTCTGAGGCCTGAACATGTGGACTCTTTCGCACTCTCAGTGCTCGAAGGCTCAAAGCAGTTGAGTGGTTATTTCCTGATCCTGGGCTATGAGGGTTTCTACAGCAGAGGCCCGAGGCCTGCTGCTGCTTTCCTGGGGGCATTCTCTCTAGCACAAAAACAATTACAACTGGCAACAGCCTGAATGAGAGCATCTGTTCAACCTGCGCAGCATTTTCTGTGAGGCCCTGAATGCTGTTAACTAGGCTAGCTAGTACTTGCAGTTGTTCGCAAATTTATGGCGTGTAGAAGACAAGATGCATTTCATGGCAAGAAGGTTCAATATCTTAAGGGATGTTCCTCTCCCAAACAACCTACCACATCTGAGCTCTTTTGAATATGGCAAGTGAAAGGAAAAAAAAAAAAATTCAATCTAAAGTCTAAAACCTAACCTTTGCTGTACACTGCACACATAGTGTGTAAATCTCTGAAGAAAACAATGGTGTTCATTCTGTCTTCCAGTAGATCTCCTGGACGGCCAGGCAAAAAGGAGATAGGCAGCAGCATATCAACTGTTTGCAAAGAAAACACTGGAAACTGTTTGGCTGGATATTGAAGGAGAAAGCCTCATTTTCAGTCTCTTCCCACCCACAAGCTAGGGTCTGTCCCTCATCACCAGGACCTACAGTAGCCTCACTTTCCTCTCCCTCTTACCCGTAGGAAAAGCCAGCTTGCCCAGACGCCCGTCAGGATGTCTTAAATCCCACTCCTCTGACTTTGGGGAGAGAAAAACAACAAGCAGCCCAGCCTTGTTAAATGTCAGCTGTGTGCATGTCTGTGCCACTGCTGCAGAGGAGACAGGCTTAGATGTGGGCAGGGAAGGGGGGGGGGGGGGGGGGCACTTCGTGCCAACCCTGATACAGATCTCGGGTCTGAGTCTGGATGTGGCACCACTGCTTGCTGTAGGGCTACACTAGGACCCAAAGCCCTTCACAGTAAGACTGAGCACTGGCATATTTCTTATGATTCACTGTTTGTCATAGAAGGATCACAACTCAATATTGACAGTGATTTCTAATTTCTAATTTCTAATTTTAAAAAATATTTATTGGCTAATTTGAAGAATCTAAAATACAAGATAGTTTTGGTTTGTGTATAATTTATTTTTGGTCACTGCATAATGCCTTTTGTGTTGTTTCATAGTTTTGACATCTTTGCTATTGTTCTAAAATATGGAAAATAGTAAAAAAAGAAAAGTGTGTCCGAACCTTTGACTGGTACTGTACACAACCAATATGCATACAGTTTCTAAGAGCCGACTGCAAATCTTCCTCTGAAACCTCACTGTCATGACTGATAATTAAAAAAAAAAAATACAAGCAGTAAAACATCCAATAATGTAAAACGTGTGACGCTCAACTGTGCTGATAATTACTCCAGCTGAATTTCACACACTTTACTGCGTTCTTTTTATGTGCTGGGTGTGTCATAAACAGAGAGGATGCTGGGATATGCAGAAAACGACGCAGTCGCTCTGACGGGTTACGTAAACCTGCACCACCGAAATAAATTTGTGTCAGTATCCAACAGATCAAAAGTATCCGCAGACGCTGAGCGAACTGCATGTCTGCGGGCTGGTTTTCTCCCTGGCTGCTCACGCAGTCTTGTTAGCCTTCTGTGACCCCTGTCCCAACAGCAGGAATCTGATTGCTCTCTTGGGTCCCCAGCGCCATCTTTAAACATTTGGGTCTCGAAGGAAGGTCAGCGCTACCGGCATGCAAACACTCGCAACATCAACGGAACTCATGACCACCACACAGGCCACGTACTTACTTGCTTCCCCAGAGTGCACCTCCAAAAACAACCCCCCAGTAAAGCAATAGTGATGTCAAGTCATCAGCTAGCCTATCACAGGGTGAGAGCAGTGATGGAAAAGCTGCCTCTGACTGACCAGCTTCCACCTCCACTGGGGCCCCAGAGTAAGGCCTTTGAACAAAGGGGTGAATCCCCTATTGAAGAGCAGAGACAGATGGGTTTTCTGTGCAGGGCCAATCAGGCAAGAGCAAACAGCAAGGTCAACATGGGCAAACCTACAAGCTTCCCAGTGGTACACTGGCTCTCTCTAAGAAGTGCTGAGCACTCCGCACCCAGGATCTCTAGCATGAGAGAATTAGTCACTCTAAAAGAACTGATATCGTATACCACAGGTAACAAGCCCTGTTTAGAGATATTCACAAACCATGACCCTCTACACAGTGTATAAATTACCGATACTTTTTAACATTTGGCCTCATGAGAGGATGTTGTTTGGATGAGGCCTTCCCAGCTCTATTTTGCATGGGACTCATTGCACAGCATTGGAGCCTAAGATTCTAATGGAAGGTGCCTTGACAAAATAATCGTTTAACCACTGTGTAGATGACAATGCTTCAATAAACAATATTCTTGCCTAACTAAGGTCAAATTAATCAAGATGGTGGTGAGCTTCATTTTTCCTGGCTGTGTTGTCTACATCTCTTTATCAAACCATTGAGAAGCTGAATGGCTCTTGAAAACCTTACTACAGCTGTGATGGGCTATATCCTTGGTCAAAGGGAGTGTGTAGGACCATGGTCCTGTGTCTCACATTAAATGACAAGCTTCATAGAAAGTAGGACGAATAGACTGGAATAGTAAAGAGGGGCTGTTTTATCATTTTATATTGTTTTGTTTTTAAAGTACTAAGGAAAGACTGTGACTAGCATTACTGTTTTTTTTTTTAGCTGACTCATATTTTGACTATTTGCCTTATTACTAATCTACGGGTAGTGTTTTGGTAACACGTTTTATGTCATGCCTATTAAGCTTTTTAAGAGCATCACTCGTCCCTGGAGAGCAGACAGATGGGACCTGGGGTATAAGCTAGGACAGTCAAAGAGAGAGGGAACCGGACCCTATGGTGAGCCGGCCGGCTCAGTGCCAGAGAAGAGCATGTGCCCCACAGCACAGGGACAATAAGGAAGAATGCAGAACGCTGCAGATTACCACCACACAATACAGAACCGCACAGAACAGCACGGGCTCTGGACCAAGAACTTCTCCGCCATCCAGGCCCAGCTCTTCCGCAGCTCATCAGCAGTTTCCCATTCAACCCATTATTGCGCACAGCAATGCAGAGGAAGGCAAGGTGCTGTCCGGCTGCGCAGTTTGGTTCGATCCTTACTGCACGTACGTTTCAGTCCCACAATACCTCTGTTTCTGCCTGTGTTGCCAGGACAGGTGAGGACCGTTGCAAATCTCGGACAGATGGTACAGGTTCTCATGCATCCCGGGCCTACTCAGAGCTCTCCGCCTCCGAGCCAAGTAAAGGAGGCCCACACACATGGTGGCCACACCCACTGATGGGCCCCTCCTAAAGCTAACTCATATATAAATGAAGGTGATCTCAGTCTCCGTGCAGAAACACAAAAGTGTTTTCCTCTTTGTCTCAGATAAAAAAAACAGGCCATTATAGCTGCTATTTGATGACTTTCACTGGGAATTTCATTGTGGCGTTCATAGTACCGTGTAACATAGCATGGATGAGACCAAATATTTGATTTTTCCATTGGTATGAATATTCAACCATGAGCTGACTAATGATTCTATCATTGTTCAAGCTTTTATTATTTGACCAAAAACAAGAAAAATCCAGAGTCGCCTTTTGCATTAGTATTCATGAAGGAAAGCCCAGCATGAAATTACATTATGCACTAATATTATTAATGTTCATGGCTGAGTGCGTGAGTTAATGCAGATCTCTTTGCACAGAGTCATTATTTACATAGATAGGACCTCCATTTTATGCGGTGCTTGGGGAGAGAAGCAAGGTACAAATATTCAGATGTTTAATCTTGGCAGCCTCAGAATATTCCAACAGTAAACACCTTTGCAACATCACAACGGCACAAGCAGGTAACACTGGCCTTTGGGTGCCACAATTAATCAGATTTTCTGTGTCTGTAAATAACTAAATTCACTGCCCTTCGAAGATATGGTCAACCAAATTATTTTAGCAATAAATTGAACCATTTATATAATCAAGTGTTTTGGATGGAATAAAAATATTAAAAATCTCTGGACCTCAAGGGCAGTGATGCTACTCCTACTCCTACTCCTGCAGTGATGAGTTGAGCCTTTCCAAGCACCTTCTTATTATTGAATGCTTCAACTGGTAACCATCAACAATTATTTATACAGCTTATAATACAGTATGATGCACTCAGAGTTAACTAACATTGAATTAAGAATTAAATAATCAAATTAATAGTTATTTAAAATGACTTAAAACCCCTTTCCAAAGCATTTAATAAGACTGATCAGCACCCTCATACTTCACCTAAACATCCCAACATTATGGAGCCGACAGATACTCTCCCTGTCTCTGCCATCACTACTATCTCCACTACCTGCTGCAACGGCTTTAGAATGGGAGCGTGCATGCGAGATGACGGGGACGGCAGGTATTGATTCACACATTGGTAAAGGCTCTTTGTCTGTGGTCATTCCACACGTGAGCCATGTCCAGAATTAATATGGCCTTTAGAGTACAACCAGATGCATTTCCTCAGTATAGATGGGGACACAGTGAGTACATGCTGACTCTGCACAGTGAGTTTATACATTGAACTCATGGGTAAATGGGGAACCTGGCCAAGCATTACAGCCTTCCATTGACGGATATGACAATTCCGCTCAATGGCTAGCAATAGGGGAAGAGCAGAGATGAGCTGACCAGTGTAACGGATGTGCCTGAGGCTGATTACACTCCTCAGGCAGCTTAAGGAATCTTCTCACCCTGAGGAGACATACTAAGACATATCTCCGGCCCCACTTACTATTAAGAGCAAGTTAGGACCTGCGAAGGAGACAGACAGACACACACACACACACACATACACACGCACAAACACGCAGAAGTGGAATCGTTTTTTTCTTAGGTACCATTAAGGATAATCACTTCCACTTGTCCCCACATAAAGAGCTCACTTCATTAGAGAGCGGTGATCTGAAGAGTGTCCCCAAAATATACCAACAGTTTACAGGGCAGGAAATGCAAAGCCAATCAAAGGCCAGTGGTGAACAGTGAGGTCATTGTGTTGCATCCCTGCTCCTACATACACTCCCTCTCTAATCAGGGATGCCTGCGAATCAGGGGTTTAAGTTAAAGCAGCAAACAAAATAGTGAACTTCTAAGTCTTGCTGTACTGATGTGATTAGGGTCACTCCAATTACAGCCCTTGTGATGACAGTAATCTAAATCGACACTGATGTAATCCCATTCCCCTAGAGAGGATCTGGGAACTTGATATGGACTTCCACAGTTTTCCTAATGCACTTTGTCAAACCTCGTTTTGCAGTTTGATGAAATACTAAATCACTAGGCTATCACAAATCAGCTGGAAGTGCTGTGCAAAATCTTACACAAAGTTGGCAATTCAGCAGCTTTCAAAAATCCAATCTTGCACCAATGTTACACACAATACGGAGTAAAGGTTACATTTACATTTATTCATTTGGCAGTCACTTAGCAAATGCTACTTACAAGTGAGGCAGAGTACAACACAAGCAAAAGGCCATATAAGGAGACAACAATATTAGAAGTGTTGCACGACCAAGTTTCAATAGTTGGCCAGAGAAGGTACAAGCTACCTAGCAAAAATACAAGTGCATGAAACACTTGTGCAAGGTTTGAAATGTATTTTTTTTAAGGAAAACAAAGTTTAAAACATTAAAGAAATTGCTTTTAGTGGTAGTGTTTCAGGTGTTCAGGTGAGCGCAGAAAAGCTGTGTCTTCAGATGTTTCTTGAAGACATTGAGGAGCTCAGCAGGTTGGATGGAATATGCAAGTTCATTCCATCGTTAAGGGGCAACAGAGGAGAAAGTTCTGGATGAATGCTGCAAAGTGAAATGGCTGGAGCCATTCTACGGTAAAAAGGGAAGGAACCCATCCCCACATCTAAATGTATAAATTCCCCGTGATCACAATCAGCATTCGGTAGCTAGAATGAACCTATTCTTGCCATCCACCAACTTGACGACTTTATAAATGTGAATTAGTCCCACACAACCATGCCTTTGTTCAAACCTTTGGAATGAATATGCACTTCAATTCAAAGTAAATTATTAAAGCTACTAATAGAGGATATTTTACCTGTGAATGACAATGAAAGGCAGCTGCACAACCAATCTTGCAGTGATATCCAAACAAAATGAGTAATACTATTATATGGAAACTTATGAATTACTTTTGGAGAAGATGTATTTAAACATGCAGTTTAGTAAATAAAAGATGAATGTTTTAACAACAGTGCATGTCATGCAAAACTCAGTTATTTTATACCAAGAAAGTATGGTTTCCAGGTGGCTATCTCCACTGTTGCTACAAATCTACAACGTTCACACTTTCTAAATTGGCAATACACATGGGCACACCCACAATACAACTTGCAACTGGACTTTTTCCACAGAACAGGATTGCAAACGTGTTTTTTCCAAAAGAAACTAAAATGTCACTCTAAGATTTTAAAATGCCACCCTAAGACTTTCCAGTTGCCAAGTTATCCAATGACTCAGCAGGCTGTGACTACCTACGCCACGAGCGTGCGCGTGCATCTTTTCAGATTACGCTCTCAGCCAAATGGATCTTTTGTCTGGGCAGAGCCACTTCTCCTACCCGAACAGCATGCTGATATAACATTGAATCAACATCACGAAGCGGGCCACATTGGTTAGTACCACATGTCAATGAATATTCAAAGTTGAATCAATGTTTAGGTTGCAACTGTCAGGATGAGGAGTTATTGAAAACACAACATTGGATCAACATATATTTTTGGTTTGGTTTATCAGCTTTGTATATAGTTGACTACATATATATAGTAGCTGAACATATTGGTCTTAGGCTGGTTTGTCATTTTCAAGATTGGTTTAAACCCAAACACTGAATCAACATTGATTTTTGATTGGCTTGTCAATGTCAGGTTTTGCTGAAACCACAGTACTGAAACAGCATTGATTTAGTTTGAGTTTGATCTATCAGGTCTGATTAGAAACAACACTAAATCAACGCTGACTTTTGGTTGAATTTCAAGGGTTTATCGGTATGAAACATTGGGTATAAAATGTCATGCTTTCCAGCTGTAGCTTTAGCATTTTGTTTGAATCAGCTGCTGCATTACATGCATTCCATTGTGTTTTGAAGCGCACTGAGGAAAAACCATGGGGCATGGAAGCAACCAAAGATGCAGATGCACCGGGCCTGGATGAGTCGACAAACTATGCAGCTGATTCCAGTCCAGCTCCACCCAGCAATGGTTTGCACAGGCAACTTGATGTTCAGATTTTTAATAATAATAATAAAGTACCACATGTTAGATTATTCATTCAGTCCATCTCCAAGGAGTTCACTGTTCTATACATATTACCTTTTCAAGTTGAAAAATGTATTAATTTTTAATTTAAAAAAAAAACAAAAAGTTGTATATGTTAATGTCACATATATCCAACGTTTCTGTAGATCTTTGAAATGTTCTCCCAACACTTAACGTTGGAAAAAATTTTAAAATGAAGAATTTAAATCAAACATATGCACAACATATACATACGATAAAATGAAGACAACCCCACATTTGAATTGATTCTATCAAATCCTATATCCAGTTCCTGAATTCAGTGAGCTAATTAATTTTTGATCATATCGAAATGCTGGATCAGTGTCCCTTCTACGTTTGCTTGGTATCTGTGCAGTGCCATTTCGAGTTTCCATCAACATCGCACCATCGCTCCTGAACAATTCCAGCTGCATACATCTACAAGAGACATCTCGCAACCTATAGTCGACAGCAAATACATTGCAGTTATTAGTAGCGGGAAGTAGCAACAAAGATATTAATGCGAGATTGTTTCGTATACGAACCTCTAGAAAAACTTGAATTCGATACACTGAAAAAATTGCGCACTACTCCGGCTTCGACTATCAATGACTTCATACTGGAAACCGTTTAGAACGCGACCGCATTGGTGCGCTGTTGTTCTGCAGTGTATTCAATCATAAGGCAATCAGTGTTTGCCTGGTTCAAAAACAAACAAAAAGGAAATCCAGAATATCTGCCTAAAATTATTTGACTGAATTTTCTGTGCTGGTTAAGACTTTTCCATGCGTACTATACCCCATAATTATATTTAAGTGGCAACGGAAAGCGGGGTTCTGGTAAAAGCCATTTTCAGCTTTCTTCACGGACTCGCCTTTCCAAAGCATTTAGTACTATTCTGTACTGTTCTTAATTGAGATTCTTCCTTTTCTAATCATAGTAGCAACCCATATTAAACAAGCAAAATCGTATCTTGCGGAGGAACAGGACATAGTTTCTTTTTGCCCAATCCAGGATGGCGGAGCTAAAGGAAGGGGCAAATATTGTTTCAGCACCATTTCAGAAGGACCTGAACAATGCGAGTCACTTGCACTGACTCGCTGTAGCCGCTTATCTGGCTCCGCTCTCTTTGCGTCCCTCGCTTACCTCCTCTGCTATAATGATTACCAGCCCCAACGCCTGCAACATAAGCATGTTCAGTTAGCATATAAAATCAAACGCAAAATGTTTTTAATGTTCCGCCTAAATGTTTTACAACTGGGAACATGAATGGAAAGTATAATAAGAATTTAAACAAATTCTGAAATGTGTGATCAGCTGGTGTGGGGCGAATCCAATCTAGCTAATACAAAAGCGTGCTTAACTCACCCCAAGCAGGGTATAGTCAGTGTAGAAAAAGTCAGTGTGACATCTATGAACGTGCATTCACACAATATTTAAGATGAAACATTCTCAAACTGCAGTAGTTTAAAATCACGGATTAGTCCACCTTTTACAATTGGTAGCTACATACTTGTCGATGTGCGACAGATAATGGGTTGAAGAACTTTAATAAAAGCCGATACCATGAAAGCAAAATCGAATATATGTAAAAGAAACGCATCAAAGCGTTTTATTCATATCGATTTTTTAACGATTTGTCCCTACCTGTTCGGTGCTACCGGTCCCTTGCAGAACTCCTCTTTGAGCTCAATGACAATCGAAGGAACATTGAGCCTCCTAACCCCTCCCATCGCTATCCATATACCGTAATAACCTAAAACGCGAGCGCACTTTGTTTTTGGCTTGTATGGTAAATATGTCGTCTAAATGTCACGTTTATCCGTCACAAATGTTCATATCGAACAATCATGATTTAGGTGGATAGACTTTACGTCTCAGCGTCCTGAAACGAAATTAATTTCAGTGTGTCTGTACCAAAATAACATCTACTGCAAATGCTATGCCGTTTGGTTTGTTCAGTTGCGTCTGCTGGTATTCGGTTTTACTTCACTGTAAGTGCAAGTTACAAATTAGCAGTGCACCACAAAAACAAGCACATACAGCGCGCGAGAGAGACCAAACGTCAAAACATTCTAATGCTAAGCAGTTATGCCAGTCACTTTTTGCAGGCGTTCCTGTGACTCTTCCCTTGTTTTAAACTAGGCTGACATCCTGGAAAAGAATCACTCATGGTTTCACTGTAACATGACTCTGCTACACACTTATCGCCAGACTTAACTACGGGTTTCTCCTTCTTGAGTTTCCCCAGCTGAGACTGAAGAAAGCATGGCGCTTGAAATATTGATCAGAAAGGGGGAATTGGAAAGGGCAGTGGGATGCATGTGTTGTACCTTATGCCATGAGATTATTACTCTTTGCTGCCTCTGTAAACTCAGCCACTACCAACATGACTAAAGCTAGGCCTCCACTCACCCATTTAAGCTGCACAATGGTTGTGGCCCGCTAAGCCATTATGATGGTTTGCATATCAATTTATTAGCTCTCAAATGCTGCTCAAGTGCTGCTGATCGTGAAATGTCATGTTTGTTTTTCTCCCGTTACCTCCTAAACCTGCTCATCTCACCTGTTGCTGTGCATAAATGAGAATGGCTGCACTCCCAAGTGACATGCACATGTGCTTGCAATAAGATGGATGCAGAAATCCTAAAGTTCATGCTACAGCCATCCTTACTGTATGCAGAGTATAGAAAAATATCACGGTGATAAATGCTGATTGTATGGGAATCAGTTGTACAGCACAGAATATATGCTGTGGATTGTTAGTTTATTTTCTGGCATGAACTGTTGATGTTGACCATGCTACCAAGCATTTTTAAATGCATGAATCTGATTTGGATGACCTGGTGCTGTTGGCTGCTACTGCTGTTGCAGTATTGGACTCAGCAATTTTTTTGTACAGCAACACAGGACAAGAGGTAGGCTTCTGGCCTTCTTCATAAAGTGCTCCTTCTTTCAGTCTTCCCGCTTCTCCATTGGCCTGCTAAGCCAGGGAGGAGTGTGTCAGCTCAAGTGTCTGCATTGCTATGGTGATGGAGTAGGTCTTGCTGTGTGTATAAGGGGGTACAGGGGACCTATAGCTCCCCCAAACCTCATTGGAACTCTGTGTGTGCCAGAGAAAAGAATGGCACTGTTGACTGAGTGTTTTCAGGATTTAAGCAGACCACCCCTCCCTTACCCTCCTCTCCTCTCCCCTCCCCTCCCCTGCAGGGATACCACAACCATCTGCCAACAGCCTAGAGGCAGACACCTGAAAACAGTCTAGCACAACACTAAGCCGAATTAGAGGGCCCCTCAGCAGGCTGCCTGTGTACATGGTTGCACGATTAAGGAGCCAGGCTTACAATGAGAATGTGGCAGGTTCAATTCTAAGGTGGACCACCATTACAGAATGCTTGTGTTAGGCACAACAGCACACTGCTTGAACATACGCAATTTAGCCTGCAAAGACTGTCTGACAGCAAAATAATGCAATGCAACCAGAATTTATGGTAGCTGTGATGATGATGTGTTTGCAGCATCATCAGGGCGCCATAGTAAGCGATGTATACCTAAGGCTGTATTCGGTTTCTTGAGCGTTTACAGTGCAGTGTTTCGTAATGTCAGTTTTTCAGTTATACTCACCATTTTCCGACGTGAGCTGTCCTGTCCATGTCACACCTAATGTTTTCCAATGGCTTTATTTTTGGCTGAGTCTGTTACCGCGTAATCGTAAAGATTACTACATGCATCGACATCAATAGTATCCTAATAATTTGTCGGTAATATCACTTTCATCATCCATCGTGATTGCAATCATCAATTAGCGTTGATGTAGATAACCTGTCTGTTGTTTCGTTGTTTTTAATCTTGCCCGATTAGTCTTATTCATTGCGTTCTGTGCATTTGTTTGTGTTGTGCTTGATATGGATGTGGCCATGTTGCGCTACTTGAAAAAGCGCGCTCTCAGTGCAGTGCAGTACTATTATCTAGGGTGGGTTCAATGGATCTACGTAATGCACCGATATTTGAAAGAAAAAAAGTGTTAGGTACATAATTGGTGATCCACCTTTTAGGTATTGCTTGATTTGTTTCATGTTTACTATAAAGTTGTTCAGATCCTTTTGTTTTGTTTTTTGATTCTTTTCCATTCCTAATTTTACCTGCTGTTACGGGAACATGGTATTACCCAGGTCTTTGGAGGGAAAATTTCCCGTACAACTAAGGCGGCTCAACGCCAGGGCGTGAAAATGTAGAAGTGGGCGGACACATTTGGAATTGTGCCGAGGTGGTTTAAATAATTCCGTTTGATATAAGTCGCCCGTTGCTGCAGTCGTGAAAGGGAAACACGAACTGATTGGCAAACCAAAATTTGCGATGTATTGCATCTTACACCTTATTACTTACACACGTCAAGGATTCATCAGTGGAATAGAGTGATGAGTCCGAGTACAAACAGGAAGTGGAAAAACTGGAGGCCTGGTGCAAAGTAAACAACTTCTCCATCAATGTAAAGAAAACAAAGGAGATGATTGTGGACTTTAAGAAGACCGGCACCACTCTCCCTCCCCTCCACATTGGGGAAGCAGCTGTTGAGGTGGTCTCCTGCTTTAAATACCTGGGCGTGCACATCTCTGATAACCTCACCTGGAGCATCAACACAGCCAGCGTAGTGAAGAAGGCCCACCAGCACCTCCACTTCTTGAGGAGGCTGAAGCGCACTGGCCTTGCCACCTCAGTCCTCTCCTCCTTCTACAGGTGTGTGGTGGAGAGCATCCTCACTTCCTGCATCACCGTGTAGTACGGTAACTGCTCTGCTGCAGACAGACAGGCACTGCAGCGGGTGGTAAAGACTGCACAGAGGATCCCACCATCAATGACATTTACAGCAGCAGGTGCCGGAAAAAGGCCTTCTGCATCGTGAGAGACTCTACCCACCCTGCTAACAGACTGTTTCCCCCCCTCCCCTCAGGCAGGAGGCTACGCAGCATCAAGGCCAGACCCACCAGGCTGAGGAAGAGCTTCCTCCCGGATGCTGTGATTCTGCATCTCACTGAACAATTGCTGCTATTATTATTTATTACTCCATATCAGGGCATTATTACTCCGTATCAGGGCATTGCTGCAATTTGAGACTGATAAATTCTGCACGTTAAGACTGAAATTTCACTGAACAATTGCTGCTTCTCACTGAACAATTTGCTGCTATGACCACTACTGTTTGTTTACCTTTTAGATTTTTAAAAAGTCTTATTCCTATCCTCACACTCTGCTCACTTTATACTTTTATTTATATATTTATTTACTTATTTTTATTTTTAATGGTGTTTTATTGTATGCTTTCTTCTTGATTTTATTATTGCTATTACCTGAACTGGGACCTGAGTACCCCATTTCATTCCCTGTCATGTACAACATATCCTGGAATGACAATAAAAACATCCTTATCCTCCTTATGTTGGAAGCAAGGAATAAATTATTTTACCTTTTCTACATACAAGATGCGTTGACGGTACTGGTATCTAGAGTGGATATGTGTACATGCCCTGCCATAGAAAACAGCCTTGTTATTCATATTCATACTGATTAAACAGATTGTGGGTGAGAAATTATGCATATTTATTCACATTTTATGCAAACCTTTTCCTCTAGTGTCAAGAACTAGTGTCATTTGTGTGATCATTGTGTGGGATTATAAAATGCTAAGAACTTCAGACTGAAGAGGGAGTGCAGTTGCTCAAAAGAACACTTCATATTCAGGCAATAAATTGCGCCAAGTGCTCTAGTCTAGTCAGCCCATGACATCCAAAATCCTATCATAGCGACATCTAGCGTTTTCACTGAGTATTGCACTAAACTGCCTCCCACAAGCAACCAGGGACATTCACAGAGGTGAAGTGTAATTAAAACCATTTACAGGATGTGCCATCTTTAGCCTGTCCGAATTTAAGAAAACTATGCCATTTTAAATTAACAGTGCAGTGGTGAGTGTTTATCACTGTTCATTGTCCCAAATATGACTTTGGTTAAAAATTGGCCCAACCCAAACCCATCACCCATACTTTCAAACTCAGTATATTTTAATGCAATGAGATCTAACTTCTCAAATGAATTGACCAGAGCATTTTTGTACCAATGGGCTAATGGGGAACAAGTCTGAATGTAACCAAGGAAAACAGTTTCTGGGACACAAATGGATTCACACCACAACAAAGTAAATAGGTCTGTTTGTGTCCACTGCCACTGAATGCATTCTTAATCATAGCTCTGCCACTTAGTCTTCAAACTTTTAACATCTACCTCTCTCTCTTCTTTCATCCTGCATTTCAGTCTTATGTTTTAGTGGCAGAAAAACCTTGTGGCTGTCAAGTGTTAAAACTCAATTTTAAATTTGTATCCCGTATATCATTTTGTACACAATACCAAATTCCAGATTAATTGCTCTTGCTGTTCTTACACTCAAATGCACATTGGGAAGTCCTCTATGGTACTGTGCGGGCAAGTTAATTTGAAACATCAACTTGTCTATTTGACCTTGTTTTCACTTAGATCGGATAGAGCTGACAAATCTGATAATTGAGATCCAATGTTCCTGGCCAACTGTTCACATATTTTGACATTTCAGCATATTTAATTACATGAGAGCAGTATTAGATTGCATTATTCTTATAGTTTTCACAGAACAGTTGGTAAACTGTGCAAACAATCAATGTCATATTGTGTATGGAATATGAAGTGAGCAGAATTAGAGCAATACCTGCAGCATGAAATACTACCTGCCAGCCACTACCTAGCTACTGTGTGCATTCTGGGTAATTAAAAAGCACTGACAAGAAAAATGGATAAACTAGCAATGAACACAGACCATGTCTGCCCATTTGTAAATGGTAATAGTAATAGCTACACATGTAGGTCATGATTTTCACAGGCTGGCTTGTCTTTCTTACATCCCTGGCTGAGCTAAATAAAGCCCTGCTGTTCAAAGCTTTACATCTTGATGGCTCACGGAATAAGTGGCAGGCTTGTGGTATGGATTTCCATGAGGGAAAAACTCTCCTAGCAGCTTTCAGGGTTTACGACTGCCTGTTCCACTCTGCTCCAGTAGATGTCAGACTGATCAAACGTATACAATTTCATTAGCCCTGGTCGTTTCAGCATCAAATGACCACGAGGGGGCTCTGTAAACCAAATAGCGCTGGAGTTGTTCACCCCCCCCCCCCCCCCCCCAACCCAAAGGAATTGTGTGTAGTTGGCCAAAATCAATATAAATTTGTCATATAAATATGAATCATCACATATTAAATTCTGAGATTACTATTCATAATAGCTGATGTGCTTCAAAATTATGCTGTTTTGCTGTGTAAGCAAGGGACAATGACATCTATTTGTTTCTCCAAAAGAAAAGCTCAGCTTGAACAATTTATAATCTCCCTGTCACTGATACTAATTGAATTGATTCTTTTCAGCATGCAATGTTTTTCCTTTGATAAATATGGCTATTTAATTCCAAATATTCCATAATCTCTGCCTCTAACTAAGCAGCAGAGGGTGAAGCTAGTTTGTACATGAAAACATTGAGATGAGAAATGCATGGCTGCAAACCTGACATAGTTGTATAAAAGAAGATTGGCATTTTATTAAAATGGAAGATCCCGTAATACACTATGAATCACTGCAGATAATAGATTTGTCTGCTGGAATGACTGAGAAGCAGAGGCAAACACCAAAAGGCCCTTTGTTTTTAAATAACTCGTTTTATCTCCCCTGCTATCGAGCTACTTCTGTCTCCAGCCAGTCAGAAGTAATTATCACAGCTTACTATCAAAATGCATGGCTTGGTTCCCCACCAGTCAATCGAAGGGAGTCCTTGAGCCTGCCTACCCAGCCATAGCAGCCTCAGATAAAAAATTCTGTTCGCTAGATGCACTGCTTACTCAATAAATCTCCCAGCACGTGTAAGGCAGACTCCATGCAGCCACTGAATAATATGCCATATGCACATATTTACACAGGCAAAATGTATAAGTATTTTCCCTATTATAGGATTTGAAATCCCATCAACCGCTGTTGCCAGACTGAGTAATGTGTTGAATACAAACATTTATATGGAATATCTCATCCTTATGCAAATAAATACAACTGATTTTAGTCTGCATCTTGTGCACACAGTACAATTTCTTGTGCATGTCTATTCTCTGGCATTTTCAGGGTTTCCACTATCTTTTTGCGTGTTGTCCACAGTTAGAAAGGCGCAGACAGATAACTTTTACATGTTCCTTGACATCGTATCTGTGATCACAGCTGTGATATTTTTTCATCTTATGTTATGATCAATTCATGTATTGGTAGCACCACATTCAGCTCAGCATCCATTTTCCAGTATTTCACTTGCCTTTATTGCTGCCTTGTATCATGTGATGCTGTTACACATGTCAAATGTATGAGGTGGTCAGTTTATCCCACCCTTTTACACTGTGTAAATAAAATGTCTATTTTCCCCTATAATTACAAAAGAAACATGCAATAGAGCACTGTCACACTTGCTGACTCCCACACAAAACTCTCCAGTTAATTTAACTCTCCAGTGCAACATGTCTGTTGCCATCTGTCTATTCCCTGGTGTAGGCGATAATTTTCACTCCACGTGCTGCTCATTGGTTTGAGGATTGCCGCCGTGTGAATTACCCAGCATGCTGAAGCGCACATGAAGGCTGATAGGATAAATAAACTTGTGCAGAAACAACAAAAATTAATTTCATCAGCTTCAGTTCCTGACAATCTTATGAACAAGCATAAAAAACCCTCTCAGTCATTTGTGTTTGAGTAACAGACCATATATACAGAAATGTTTACAGGTGTGTGAATGTTGATATATTTCTGAGGATTTGGTGTTTCTAGATCTCGTCCTTTACAGTAAAACAGGGGCTCCGTGGTTACAGCAACAGAGCCTACCATACACAGTGGAGCTTGATTCTGAATAAAACAAGGCAATACATTGCTCCTGGGCTTGAAAACATTCCAGCAGAGACTGTCCAAATACAAACTGCCATAACGCTGTGTCCAGTAATGAGTCACGGTTCAATCTGTTCCAACGCAATGATTGGTACAGGGGAAACATCCTCTGAATGTACAAGCTCCTCCAAATCTACAAGCAACCATCTGACCGTAAGTACCAGCCAGACCACTTTGTGCTTCGACCTCTGTTGGCCTGCCTGTCTCTCCCATTCAGGCTCATACATCACACCCACAGCTCCTGTCTGTCTCGGTCTCCATGTGATTGAATGGGATTGCCAAAACAGCCCAGTCTCTGGCCAGTGAGGACTAACGACTCATTTCTTCAGATTGCAGCCTCGCACCCCTAACCCCAATCCTCCTGTTCCCTAGTCGTTTTATTACAGCATTATGTTAATTGTTGAACTGTTACACAAAAATACAAAAAAGTCACCCTTGCATATGCATTAATGGATCTATAACTACTCTGGATTAGAATATCTGCCAAATCTACAGTATACATGTAAATGTAGCCACATTACATTGTGCAGATGGACTGATTTGGAATATGAAGTTAAAACTCATCTGACTACTGAACCTGATTTAAGGTCAGTGCTAGGGGAGAAGAATTTGTGTACTTTCACCCCCCCCCAAGTCAAACACATTTATATGCATTCACACATACATTCACACGAAAAACTCTGTCCCTTAGATATCTCCTGCCAAAATGTATGTGCTCTGATTGTAGTGGGTGGAGCTCAGTGCCCTGTCCGACATCAACAGAGCTCTTGGACCTCCTGTCCCCCACCTCCCTCTCCACCACAGTACAGAGCAGCACATGACCACAGTGCATGATGAAGGAGCTGTTTCTCCACCCACACAACCCAGCGTCCCTCCACCACCTCAGCTGTGACAGGTGTAAGATTAACTTTGTTAGGTGCCGACCCTCTCAAGCAAATCAAATTAAATTAATGGAACAAATTTCCCTCCTAATTAAGATAAAAATTCATGTCAGCTGTAACCTTGCCGTGCACTAATTATGTGCAAATGATTTATCATCTGTTTCGCCCAGAATATTAATCTCTAGCTCATTGATAATGGTGGCCGGTGTTAAGAGATGAGTGTTGATTAACAGTGACAGTCTGAGCAGGTGAAGTTCTGCATGCTGTCAGTCTGTGAGAGCTGCTATCTCCCAGTGTTATTCAGTAAATTAACATTCACACACAGCAACGTCCAGCTACGCTGATAGCAGCACTCTGAGTCCACCTCTGCAACCCTGACAAACACCAGCAAATTGTGCAACCAGACCCAAAATGCTGACACGGTTCTATCATCAGATTCATGTAGTTTCATGTGAAATGCTGGCATTTTGCACAAAGCCAGGGTAATGTGTGTGGGGCTTTAATCCCCATTGGGTACAGAGATTCTAGTGGGCAGCAGTGTTGTGTCAGGGTAAGGACCAGGGCTTGTAACCAAAAGGTTGCTGGTTCAATTCTCTGCTGGAGCTCTCGCTTGTTGTACCCTTAGGCAAAGTACTTAACCCAGTATCAGTAAAAATCCAGCTGAATGAATACATAACATGTAAGAATTGTAACCAATGTAGGTTGTTCTGGATAGGAACATCTGCTAAATTCCAATTATGCATCGTTTTAATAATGAAAATGCAAGCAGGCTTTAAAGCCTACAGTTCTTTTTTACAGCAATGATTGCTGCCTATTGTAAAGCCCAAGGTTAATCTGTGGAACTATGGCATTCACGCCTACTTGCAGCCCTGTATGTATCTTTTGTGAATGAATCTCTTCCCAAGCCTCATAAACTGGTGTAGCACTGACCCTGGATTCCAGCTGGCTGTGCGTGGATAGGCTTAGTACAGCAGCTTGAAGATCAGAAGGTCATGGTTTCTGCTAGTTTTATACCCACAACTTGGTTTCCAAGACCTCTAAGCAGGGGAGACCTGACCAGACAAAGGAATATTGTTCTTCATTTGAAGAAAAATAATGCCTAAATCTTGTAACCTCCACTGTGACGCCGGCAAACAGCGACCACCTCCACCGGGCTTTGATTGCGCTGTGCCTTCTGAGCTGTGTGGGATTTGAAAGGGCACGCTGTGGCACTGATGCCGATGCAACGTTTTATGTTGCCTGATTGTGCTTAACAAAGGAGTCCTCATCCTTGCACAAAAAATGTGTCACATCTCAACGCCACAATGCTAGGTGGTACAATGTGGTAAGGCTCATTGGCTGTAAACCAGTCCGAGGCACACTTGGCACTTTCCAAAACTTGAAGAATGCTGTTTTTGTGTATTTCCGGCTTTAGTCATCGGTTTAGTCTTTTGTTTAAGGAAGGTATAAACTGTGACTGTGCATGAATTAGGACCATAATCTCAAGTGCCTTTGAATTTCTGTTTCATTTACCAAGACAATGATCACTATCCCACAGATGTCTTCTGTATGGATGACGAATGCTTTATCCATTTAATTCAAACCGATTTTCCCAGCCAGTATAGTTTTGTGTGTGCTATTGTGCCAGTCTTTATTCATAATATGTATTTGCAGATATTCTGGTGAAAATGTCAACATGCAGAGGGAGTGAATATTACAATACATATTGTAAATATATATTATATAATATGAGTGTAACATTAAATACTTAAAAGTGGAATAAAATTGATCTTAAAAAACATGCAGTACACTTTGGCCCTGGTGGCCTGTTATAAAACTATATAAAACCTTGGGTGGCCTGTTATAAACCTGTGTAAAATCATTGATATCATATTTTAAGCATTTGTCTTCTTTTTATTGTAATTATTATTATTGTTATTATTATCATCATCAGAGAATATTTTGCTATAAAAAAGGTTAAAGAGACTCCTCGAAAAGACTACCCCACTGTTCATAGATCAGATCATGCTTATACATACCCTCAGCTTTTCAAACAGTCTGTAAGGAATGGACTGATTTCTATATTGCATCTGATTTCTTACTGCACATGTTTCTATATTAATTCTCGCCTTGTCTCCATCCCCTTCACTGACTCCTCATGGACACAAAGCCCAGCACATGCTAAGCATGGCTGCAGAGCTTGTCACAAATAGTTAGGACGATTTCTTGATCTGCCCTTGCTCCAAGAAGCAGTGGAAACACTCAGCAAGTAATTAAACCAATGCATAAGTAATTGAGTTCTTATTCTCATATTATAAAATGATAATAGTAATAAAGTATTTCTTAATTGGGTCCTTATTCTGGACAAATGTTTTATGATTTAGTTGTTTTACATGAGCGATTACAAGAAAAAAATAGTAAATGTCATAACTCTGAATTTGTATACAGGGTCCAGAAAAAAAAAAACGTTGCATCTTAAGCATACATTAATGGACTCGTACACTGTAGATGAAGGATTAATTAAAAACAACTGAAAGGTCTGGGGCAAAGGGGGAATCACTTAAACAAGAGCACCAAACACAAGATTGATCTTGGAGTTATGCCAACAGAGACAAATGCTGACAACAAACAGGACAGCCATGCTGTTTGCAAGGTTATATTCACTTATTGTCAGGGGATTTGTCCCAGATACGTAATAACGCACTTGTTTTCTCTCCTTTTGATACACTCTCTGGTACTGTCCCTTGTTTTTTGTTTTTTTTTGTTGTCCAAAACAGTTTGAACAAAAGGACCTGTTGGACATTCACAACATCCCTGCCTGATATGGTCCAGTTACTGACCTACATACTTTAGCTTGGGTGTACCATGCATTGTTTAGTGCTAAAGTCCCAGTTTCTTCCTCATCACCTGATAGTCTGCATGTTTAGTTTACGTGTACAAATGTTTTCACAGCAGGGCTTCTGTGTGTTGTATTTAAAAGAGGGAATCTTATGGAATATGTCTCCATGCTGTATTAACCCCTTCCTTTCACAGCTACATTTCCACCTTGAGGATCGCCTCATCGGGTGTCACGTGACATGAACAGTGTATTAATGCAGGATAGATTATAGATGACATGTTGCATGAGAGATCAGATCTTTCACACAGCTCTACTAATACATTAGATGAGACATCTTAATCTGAAAGTACTGTTCTTTAAATGGGTGGAGTTGTGGTTCAAGACTTGAACTCGTAACAAGATTTTTTCAGGTTCAAAGCAACGATAGAATCGTGCTTTGACTGAAGCTCTCGGCATGAATTATTATTATAGGAAAAAATAGATTGAAATGAAACAAACATAAATGTTTTTATCTATAAACCTAAATAGCCATATTTGTACGCAGTGACTTATTTAATGTTGTCAGCAAAATCCAGTTTACGCAATGTGCAAAGCCGCAGTTCGCACTGCAGCAAGCGAGTCCTGCAGGTTTGGAGCTGCGTCTGATGTTGCCCTGTAGAGCAACGTCATCTTGCTTGATTTTGATTGGACGGACAATCCTCCAATCGAGTCTTTGGATGAAAAACACACAGCGTACAGGAATGATGGGATCACTGTGGGCAGGGGAGTTCTCGGTTAGCTAAGCAAGCTAAAGTCAGGAATGTAAATTCAGCGTACTTCCGTGTATTTTGCCAGCTAATTCATACTAATAAAATGACGTGTGTAATGTGTTTGAGGAAACTGATTTTGATCATTTGAATAAGGTAAGAACTATAGGGGGGATATGGATGGGAACACTGCTGACTGCTCACCAGTCACAAATACCTAGGAAATCGACTTTAGCCACAGTAGTCAGCTGGTTCCGACTAGCTATCTAGCTAATTGTTAGCTGATTGGCTATCTAGCGAGATGAAACGAAGTGTTTCGTTGAGGCTAGATATCTAAATTAGCTAACGTAACACATAAGCTGTCGACAGCTTGCCGTTGGAATAGATGTGGCACCCTTCAAGTCGTTTAGCTAAAAAAGCTAGGTAGCTAGCTAGCTTCCAGGGCAAAGCTGGCAGTAAACAGGCCTTTTGGCCTGAAATTCAAATTAGCTAGCTACCTAGGTACATAGCTACAGAATAATCTACAAGTCTCAGTTGTCAAGCAGCTGGCTACCGCTTGTGTAATCCAGATTTTACAGTAGATAACCGTGTAGACAGTTGAAAAGTCTGTTGAAATAAAGTGAACAATTTAATGTGTTGCTTCATTAGCCGTTAGCCAGCTACTGTAACATTATTGTAGACCGTTCTCTAAAACCAACAAACGTTAAATGACTTCTACTTGAATACGTTAAATCCAAACTAATTTCTAACGCTAGACAGCGAGTGTTCACTAACTAGTTAGCTGGTCCGTTGAAGCTAATTTGAAGAAATGCCCTTATCACAAGCTTATGTCACAAGTTATGAAACCAGTAATGGAACCTGAAGTGATGGAAAATGCTAGTTAATAATTGCTGGCTCCTCTCAGCTGACGTGGTTAACGTACAGTCTCACATTACCTATTTAGACTTGCATTTAGCAACAGGTTCAAACATGTGAAAAGCCAAACGAGCTGTAACTTCAACAGAAGTTACGCTACGACACTATGTAGCATAGTGGTGAGGAGCAGGAATTGTAATCGAAAACTTGTTTGCTCGATTCCCCATTGGGGCACTTCTGTTGTACCCTTAGGCAAGGTACTTAACCCAGAATTGTCTCAGTAAATATCCAGCTGTGTAAATGGATGACACATAAAATAGTAACTTATGTGAGTTGCTCTGGAGAAGAGCGTCTTCTAAATGCCAGTGTCGTGTAAGTCGAATGCGTTCTTGTTCGAATCGGGTCGGTGTTAACCGTAACATGCAGTGTTGGACGTAAAATAATCGTATAAGTAGCAATGTCACCGAGGCAGGCTTTTGCAGTTGTTCTTAATCAGTACTGCAGTAGTGGGGTGCTCAGTAACATACCTAGTACTCCAGCCTGATCCAGACAACATTCTGTCAGGTACAGTTGAGTTTACAAAATGACAATGGACTATTGCTGTGTGTGTGTGTGATAGGCCCACAGCTAGCTGCAGTAAGAAGGACCAGCTACAAGCCTGTAGATTAATCCATTGTCTTGTTACATAGGTATAACTGAGTGTTGTTCAATGCACTGGAATTTTACCCAAAACCACTGCTTAACTTGAACAAAGTTAGAATGTTCATGAGGGGGAATTGAGATGCATATGCTTTATAATTTCTAAACACATGCTTTATATTTTAGGCCCACTTTGAGGTCTGACAACAGCCACAACTCTGGAGCCAAAGCACCACTTTGTGTGTGGCAAGAGGGTCGGTTTCCGGCAACTATGGCGGAGGTGAAAGGTCAGCCCGGTTCAACACCTCGCGGGCCGTACATCTCAGTCATCACCAACCGGACCACAAACCTGGTCATCCGCGGGGTCATGCTCTTCTCTGTCGGCGTCCTGCTGGCCCTGGTGCTCAACCTGCTGCAGGTACAGAGGAACGTCACCCTCTTCCCGCCCGACGTCATCGCCAGCATCTTCTCCTCAGCCTGGTGGGTGCCCCCCTGCTGCGGCACCGCTTCAGGTAGGCCTCTCGTTTGTGGCCCTCTCTGTGACTTTCACTTTGAGCCAAGATTGTAATAAGGACTTTGGTGAAATTCACTCCTTCAGTTCTACATTTCTGCTGGCTCAGATGAACCCAGTCTTAAAAACACTGGAAACAAGTTAATGACAAAGGTCCCTGCTCTTGGTTGTGTTTGTGTAAAAGAAGGCATACAGGCCATTTCAAATGAGCAGCCGCCACTTACATAATTATTTGCCAGCTGTTTGCATGTTTATTATCTGGGTCAGTTCCTGGTGCTGTACTTTAAACTTGTTTTTTTTCCATGAGGGACTCTTGAGTGGTTCTTGCTGTGCTCTGATGTTGACACATATAATTCAAATTCTAGTTTTAGGACATCTAATACGCTTTCAGTAACTGTATTTTCTTTCTTTAGCTTCATAGTTTCTGTATAAATGTGTCTCTTTTCTCTCAATAAGCAATCAGGATCAAGAACATTTTTACCTAGTCCTGTTTATTTTTCGTTGTGATTATGTATAATTCTGCAGTTTGAGCTCACTCTGTTGCTGTACGTGTGTATTATGTCTATGATGAGTGTTGAGTGATGCTAATTTATGTTATGCTGTGTTGCCTTGACAGTGGTATGCACAACTGTAAATAACTTGAACACTTAACTCAATGACACTAGCAATTAGCACTACTCTGTGTGGCAGTTATGTGTGCTGTAATTATAGTGAAGTGGTTTCATCAGAGCAACATGAGAGGAACTCTCAAATGTGTATCTTAATGTCAGTATTGACAGACAAGCCTTACTGTTTTGCTGGGACACTTCTGAAGGGAAGGCTGCATGGAGGTCCTGGTTAATCCACCTCTTGTTTCACTCCCTTTATGTGTATGCAGCCATGATCGGCCTGTTGTACCCCTGCATCGACAGCCGCCTGGGCGAGCCCCACAAGTTCAAGCGCGAGTGGTCCAGCGTGATGCGATGCGTGGCCGTCTTTGTGGGCATCAACCACGCCAGCGCCGTATCCTTTTGTGTGACAAACACCCGCCTTCCGTGTCACACAGACTCTGCCGCATTGTTCGGGACACACACAGAGGATCAGTTCTGAACAACAAAAAAGTGCGAATGTGTATGCAGTCAACCATACAAAGTCCATGGCTGTGTGTTCATGCCGAGCGCAACATGGGGCCTGTTTTGTGGTTTAGGACTCATTCTTCAGCTCTTGTTTTAATCCAGATTTTACTGCCTAACGTCAGTCACATCTAGGTTAATGGCCCTTACGATGCTGAGTTACAAGTGCTAGCATATGCCATACAAACATTTTTCCCTCAGTTTACTGCCTGTACTCCTCTAACCTGTTGCCGAAGGTCCTTAACTTGCGCGCTCAGAAGGTGGACTTTGCAAACAACGTCCAGCTCTCTCTGACCCTGGCCGCCCTGTCTATCGGGCTGTGGTGGACGTTTGATCGCTCACGGAGTGGGTTCGGACTGGGTGTAGGCATTGCCTTCCTGGCAACCCTAGCTACCCAGCTGCTTGTGTACCATGGGGTTTTTCAGTGAGTATATGCTACCAGTTTTGCCCTGTGTTAGGAGAATGAGGCATAAGAGTAAGGCATAACAATTTTCCAATTGTGTATGAAATCCTGAAAAATGAGGTTTCTTTCTTTTTCCATGGTCCAGACACACACAAAGTGAAGTTGATTTGCGTCTGGCTCATGGTCTGATTTCTTATTGCTCATAGTTGTGGATTGATTCAGAGAATACATACTCACAAAACCAGACACACATTAATGTGGAGGTGTTTTCCACTATCCATATCTGTATGCATACTGAGATATGTCACGTTTTATTGCAATGTCTTCTGTCTGCAATTTCTTTTGTCTTTTAAGGTATACTTCACCAGATTTCCTCTACATACGTTCCTGGTTGCCCTGTATCTTCTTTGCTGGTGTAATAACTATGGGAAATATAGGACGCCAGTTAGCTTTGGTAAGGCCTGGGACTGATCTGTATCTGCTAACACACACCAATTGCACTGGATAAACCACTTTCTGGTGCAAGTTTGTCTCAGTCAACTTTTGTTTGTATAGTATGTGTTCATATTGGGGTCACTCTACCTTTTTGAAGGCCTCATTTTGTGCAACAATAATTAAGTGGTGGTTTAAAAGAAAGCTTTAAGACCTGCGTGAATGTATTCGTTCAGGACAGAAGTTGATCAGCTGTGCTTTGTATGTTTTTGTGACCACACATATCTGCGCTAACAAGTACGTGTGTTAGAACAATATGGGTAAAAGTGATGTTTTTGTCCTACTCTATTTGTATAGTCGCTCAGTGCAAATGTCTGTGATGTTTTCTCTTCTCTCTTTTCAGTATGAATGCAAAGTTGTTCAAGAAAAGCCACATCAAGAATGACAAAGGGACTGTTCACCTTTTTATCGCATTTTGAATGGATAAAATGCCAAAACCAGTAATGCTTGTGTATATATTCTGTGTATGTCTCAACAAAATAGTGAAATTTCAGGAACTGCAGTTTAGTTTCTTCTGTGCAGTGACTTCAATGCAATCTGTGATTGCAACTTTACCAGAATGAAATGGCCTAAGTCTAGAGCACAGTACGGTTTTTGAAAATTGCCAGTTAGTGTATTGTGAGTGCACCTGTCAGCCTAAAAATAATCTCTGTGAAATCAGTGGAATTGTGGCTGACACAGCACAAGAGCTTTGAAATGGGGAGTTATGTGTCACCACTTTAGGATATGACTACCGTCACTACTAAGAGTATTAGCTACTAAGCCTGCCGTTTTCTTGCTAACTTTCTCAGAGCTGTTAAAGTGAGTGCACAAACAACTCCAACATGCGTAATCACACACAGTTTATACTGAGATGTGTGGCTGTTTTTTCATACTGATCCTGATGTTGGAGTTTGTTTTGGGAATTGTCTGTGGATGGATCAAATAAATGCAGCACAGCTCTCACAACTTCATTGTCACTATTCTACATGAAATTTACCGGCAATAATATCCTCATTTCTGGTGAAACACTGCATTGTTCAGTGGTCATTTTGCATTCACAGTCCTTCTAATTGTATTTGACAGATTTTTCTGACTTGGTGAAAGTTGAACCCAAGATAATTTTTGTTGATGGGCAATTACCAAGGGTTTGCATTTGTATTCCAAGATGTACAACATGACCCTGACATATGCTTTCAGCATGCACATTCTGAGAAAATGTTCAGAATGGGGACTGGTGTTCTAGGCTTTAGCTGTTTGTTGAAGTAGTCCTCAGAGCAAGGCTTTTTGGCTTCACTGTGCCAAACAGACTTTCACAGAAGACCCATCATTACAGGTTCTTTTTTCTTTCTTTCTTTTTATCAAATGTAGCTTATGTGGCTGGTAGAATATTTATTGCTTGCTTCAGCAAATACAAATGAATATAGGTCTTTATCTTAAGAGTGCAGTATATACATTTATTGGGATCCTTATCAAAAGATAAATGGCCATGGTTTTAGTGTTACCTGATGGTGGCCTGGCACAAGCCCAAAGCAGTAGACTTATATACCCCTGTCCCTCATGGCTTGATTTGCAGAGTGGTTCACCCAAGATTTTTAGTTTGTATTATTTTTTTCAGCATCTGATAAGAGGAACAGCTTCCAGTTTGTTTTTTTCTGTACATCAGGTGGCCAGTGAACAGTGTTAAAAGTAACGTACAAAATGCTCAATCCCACAACGGCTACTTGGTGCCTGGTTTTTACTAACTGTTCAACCACTTTTCATTTTACCCAGATAAGGACTCTTTAACAGTTCAGTCGGAAGTAGGCATATACACGTTGAACTGAGAAATGATGCAAAATAAGGGATGGCCTCATTTAGTGATGAAATGGATTTTGAGGTGGAAGAATTGGTTGATTAGTTAACTTTTTTGATCTAATTTTAACAATTTTTATTTGCTCAGTTAGGGCTCAGTTGGGGAAAAAAAGATAACAGGAATTTTTGCCATTATGCATTGGTTTTCAGTTTGTAACCAAAATATCTGCAAATAATGCAATCATTTGCAAGTAAATGCATTTTTATACTCAACTAATATACGGTAGCAAAGGGAATCAGTAGCAGAGAGGAATTTCATATGTTATACATACATGTTTGGATAGGCTGCAACATTCTAGGTCAGCAATGGAGAGGAGGCAGTTGCCCACTGGATTGACACTTAGTTCATGTAACTCAGAGGTAACACAGAGGTCTAAGCTTTATCTTGTGAACCGATTGAATTGTTTTTGGTTCCATACTTACCTTCTGGAATTCTGAATATATGCATTTTCTACAGTTAATAAAATATGCCTTTGATGACAACAGAAGTGTATATTGCTTATGAATGAAATACCAAATGGATTAAATTAAAAATATTTCAGTTGGGAAGGTCACACACTATCAAACACCTTTTGTTTTTATGTGTGGTAATGAAGTAATATTCCATTAAGAACCTCAGGTAACCTTTACAGGTAGGTTATTTGGTGTCACAGAAAACAATAGCAGTTGATGACACAAAGTTGATTTTCAGTATACTGCAAATTGTGCACATTTTCACAAGTAAAGCACAACATCAAATTTAGTGTCTGGACTTGCTATGTATTGATAGACCTGATAACCTAATTTCTTCAGTAAGTTTAGCTTTTTCAAACTTAGGACTCTAGCTTGGACTAATGAAAATGGCATTGCATTAAGTACCTACTTTGTCA
Source organism: Megalops cyprinoides (assembly GCF_013368585.1). Classification (NCBI taxonomy): domain Eukaryota; kingdom Metazoa; phylum Chordata; class Actinopteri; order Elopiformes; family Megalopidae; genus Megalops; species Megalops cyprinoides. The sequence continues at coordinate 27,416,368 of NC_050596.1, forward strand.
AGAGGGACTTTGAAAGAACTAAGATAAAGGGAGTGTGACAGCTGATCTGAAGAGACTGACTTACTCCATCACAGTCAGTGACATTTATTGAAAGTAAAAAAGCAAGTCCTAATCTGAGCCGTGGCCTATGAACACTGCAGACAGTGAAACTGAAAGCAGCTGTAGTTGCAGTTCTTTTTGATTGTTTACAGCAATTAGGTAGACGTATATGAGGGGTTGTGTATTTATGCGTATAAATGTGTTGGTCTGATGATCTCTCTTGTTACTTTTCCCTTGAAGGTGCCTTGAAAGTATTAGTTCAATAAACATAATGGTTATTTAATAATGGGGAGACTGTTAGTTTGAACCATTGTAATGAGACTTATCATTATCTCATGGGAACTGATGAAGAGAACAGATTTTTCTTTTATGAGAGTAGAATGTGGAGGCTGTGAATCATCTTAAACTCCACATCTGGCATCTGCTGTCCTAATGCAGATTAATGATACCTGCCTCCTCCCGGCTGTTCTTTCTCTGACAGAAAATTAAGAAAAATATTTTGGTGTTAGAGTGCTTGTGGGCAGCCACCCATTATCCCTGTAAAGATACAATCAATAAGGGAAGCTTTTTATTCTTTTTAGAGACAGTAGTAAATGAAATAATAAGTTGGATATATTGGACTTCTTGGTAATCCCCCCGGGAGTTGTTCTTTATTATTAATTTCTTTCTCCCCTGATATGATCTGTATTTATTTCATTGTAACAAATTAGGGTCAAGGGTCAAGAGCCAAGGTTGAGAGCACTCAGCCATGTCCCTGGGGAATGATATCAGGACTTTTAGCCTTTTTAGCACCCAGACACCAGCACAGAAAAAAAATGTTCAAAAAATGCTAATTATTGAATATGTTGTTTTCCTAGTGAGATAAAATTAATTGGCTGTAACACATTAGGTGCAAATTTGTTTATAAGATATACACAAGTAGGAGTTATATATGCAATTACAGACCCAATTTGAAAATTCAAGTACCTTCTTCATGTCATTGCAGGCTTAAGGGTTAGAAACCACTGGATACCATAAAGTGCACAGAGAGAAACAGCTGTGGAAAAGCACTGTCACATTTTCCCACCACACAGCTTTATACTGTAAGCTTTGGTTATGCCTACATAGCACTGTTCTGTATCAAAAGCCTTGATTTCATCCGAACTGCACCGTTCTACAACAGAAGCCCCATTTGATTCCACTGAGTAGTACAATTCTACATTAGTCCAAATTGATGACTGCTTTTCTTTGTTTCTATTCCAGTGGGTTTTTCTATTTGTGCCCAATTGACTGACAGTTGACTGACAAGCACTGCCTGGAATACAGCTAATGAGTAGTTTTGCACATGCAGTTCCATAATAAACCGTCTTGCCTGTTCTTTCTTATCTTATGAGCCAAATAATGTATGGAAACCACCTATTCATTCAAACAGAGGAAGGGACTAGACATAAAAAAGATGCAGTGGATAGGCTGAATTCACATAATTCTGTAGAATAAAAGTTTGAAGACTCTACACATGAAGATGAGGACAGGCATGATGTTGTGTCCTGAATGTATCTGTACATACTTGAATGTAACCTGATCATTATTTCTTTTTCATGTGAGGTGCTTTGGCTGAATAATAACTACGCTGGCTCTGGGCATCCCATTAGCAGCTCTACACACATTGCATAACATTTCACCCGTAAAATTAATGTCTGAACTTTGCTCTGTGGCACAAAGTGTTGACAGCATCACTAATCACCATGGTGATGAGACGGGGGGTGGGGGGAGATGCACCCTGGGGGGGAGGTGGGGGGAGGGAGTCTTTTCAAACGAGACAGCGCTGTTAATTAAACATCAGTGTTTAACAAGGCGGGGGGTGGAGGGAATCACTAGAAGGTAAACAGTCTAATTTTAATAACGGATGTACCTCAATAAAGCTCCCTTTGGCAGGTGAGGGCCAGCTAATAGGGAGCCTGATGGAGGGCCTCGCCTCCAGCAGCTGTTTGTTGTAACAGTGCCAGGACGTGGCGAGGCAGGCTCAATGTGTTTGGGCCCGGGTCCAAAGCTGTGTTCAGTGACGGAGATGGGCGGGGTGGGAGAAGGTGTGCAGCGGCCGTCCTTGAGGCAGGCAGGAGGTGATGAAGCACTCTCTGTTCAACGCGAGAAATTGCTTTCCTCCACTCCCCATCCCCCTCTCTCTACACAACCCTTTATTTTTGTTTACCACCACCCCCACCTCCCATACCCAATGCTGTACAATCCGTCAAAACAACAAATGTCAAACTTTGCAGTGATAATCCCTGTTTGGGAATATAAACGGGTCTGAAATTAAGAGGAAAGGTTTCATTATCATCATTATTATTATTATTATTTATTGTTATTAATAATAATAATAATAATAATAGTAGTAGTAGCAGCAGTAGTTTTTTTTTTCCTGTTTCTCTGTGTGAAATGTTTTAACAGCCAGCAGTGATAGGCACGGATATAGCAGTACAGTCAGCGGGTTCTTTCAAATCCCTGTTATTACTGCTGCTATTATTTTTCTGCATGAAATATAAAGATAAACTAGGCGAATAAAAATGTCTAGTAGGAGGGAGAGGGTTAAGCAGACCGTTTCTGAAAGAACAGGCAAATCTATTTGCATAGGTGGCTTCACACTTTGTGCGTATGTCATGCGGTGAGTTGCTCTGGAAGCATGTTTGTCCTACTTCTAAGGGGTTTTCACACTCGGCAGGACACAAAATCTCTATAAAGTGACTTATTGAAATGGGAGAAAATTGGAAGCTCTGGTCTCGTTCTCGCCTCCGCCGTTCCCCCCATTCTGCCTCTTCTCAACTGTGAAGAATGATCCTCTGAATGAAATCTGGGGGGAAGCCGACAGAATCTTGTTTAATGGCGTGACAAAATGAATCACTGATCCTCAAGACATCCATCATGGCTTAAAAAAGGTGACCACAAATGATCTGTGAACTACTATATATTGATTACTCATGTACTACAAGTGTCGGATTTAATGTTCGAACAACGAAAAAAAGGCGACCGAGACAGCTGGAGCTTTAACTCTTCTTTGATAGATTTTAATGGTGAAATATTGATTTCTGTCTGGCCAAGGTCTGCGGTTAGGGGCCAAAGTCATTTGTTGGGTAATGCTGGACACCCAGTTTGCTTGTCACAATCTATCATTTTGCCACAGCTCGCTGAAAATAAAACAAGAAGTAAATAAATACATAAATACATACCTAAATAAACACATAAACCTGTGTTCAGGAACTTATATCTAAAAACAATGCCCGCCAGCGTAGCGTAACAGTATCCATGTGAACATTTCTTTACAAAAATGGTGAAGATATTAATGCAGATACAGGTTTATTGAGTGGACGGTCTTGGTGAATCGTAGTTTACGTGAACGAGCCAAGAGAAAACGAAAAAGGCCCACATTTTATTTAAACATCCACAGGGAGACTGGAGCCCAGGTAATCTGTTGTGTTACAACTCAGTGCGCGCTCTCCCCATCCAGAGAGATAACAGAGAGGGGGCTAATGGGAACCCATCAATCACGGGCTGCTTCCAATTCCGCCGGTGTCTTCCCGGTCCCCGCTGCTGTTCAAGATCGGTAATAGCGGTGATAACATAGTTCTATGGCTCTGAGAGTACTTCCCCCCTCGGAGTGTTACATTCGTAGCCCGAGCGACTGCTCTGTCAGCATTTTTTTTTCTACGTGAGGAAAAAAAATGAATATGGGGGCACTCGACAAGCCGACAACATCCTCGCCAAAAGCGCAATTTAGCTCCTTGAGTAACCGGTGAGGAGGCAGCACACAGGACACACAGATGCGCGGGGGAATGATGACTGATTTAGCTTTTATTATCTTGCTTACCTAATGATGTTTGCTCCAGCGCCCAGCTCAATCACACTTATTGGGAAAGCACCCTATTAGAATGTCAAGGTAGTTGGGGTCGTTAGTGGGGAGAGGGTCCGCATGCTTCCCAGCGCATTACTTGGCCAGTTTGAAGCGCCTTTGAGAGAGACTTAGGTGGTAAAATAGATTCAATGTGGCTTGCTCTGTGGCGCTTGAATAAAAATGTCATGTGAATAAAATCACACATATAAAATCACACATTGGGCGGTTTTCTTCGTCATCGTAGACCTCTGCAGGTTGTGCAGGTATATTTCCACTGACCTTACTGATTGCATACTTACTAATGTAACTTTTGGATATGAGTAAGTAATTATTGCAACTAGGAATTCAGTTTTAGTCTGCTTGAAAAGGCGCTCAAACATTTAATTCAGGGGCTTTAATTGGGGAAACACAGGAAAGTGTCCTGCGTCGATGGAAGACGGACTTCGATCTACAAAAACCCAAAGGAATGTGTGTGGCAGAGTGTAGTAAACACACACCAAGAAGATACTCGTTTATGTGCTGAAGAACAGGAGCTTGATCCAGTCAAGTTGCCATATGGCAACAGCCATGGGGCGCAGCCACATAGTGTATTGTGTAAGTATAATTACCTATCGGTGACTTGAAACGGAGAAATAGACTATAGGAATTAGTAGTATATAGTAAGCATAACAATATGTCAACACAGTAGTCCGTTTTGTTTGTTTTGACCCAATTGGCCTTTGACTAAACAGGAAAGAGTTTTGTATTATGTGAGAATTACCAGAAGGTGGTGCAAAGTCACTGGGTTATGGGGGTCCATTCACCTCTACTAAAAACGATCCATCTGCAAAGTACACGACTGGAGCCCCTGCCAAAACTCTTAATGCTCTGTACAAGTTAAACGTCAAATGTTTTGCATAACTAACATCAACATTTCCAATTGCATTAAACGAAAACATGTATTACATCGCAATGAATAATGTAACAAATCCCCTTAATCTTTACAACGCTGCTGCAAAGTCAAATGACAGTTCTGTGAAAGTTTCTGACAAATAGTAATCATAATTAATGGTCTACAAATATCTGGCCAAACTGTGGTAAAATACATAACACAAAATGACAGAGACTATCTGTCAAGTTTTGTACACATGCATTTATATTAGGTATCTAGAAGATGTTCTACTGATTTATGTGTGTATGTTTGTATGTATGCATTAATAATAATAATAATAATAATAATAATAATAATAATAATAATAATATCACTGTGTTAAGTGTAAATTGTGATTTGTCTGTCCTGGCAAAACATCCTTTTTCTCAGAAACATCAAGCTAATTATTTTGCATGAGTTTTAACACAGCTTCCACGGAATTCTGAAGTCACAAATATGTGGAGAGCAATGTATTGTGTGAGGAGATGAGTCATGACGACATGCCAGCTTCCTCTTCATTTTGTTGCCTTTTGTACTTGGGGAATTAGCAGAATTAACCTGCCAATCAAGGTTCCTTACTTTGCTCCACATGCCCATTTCATTACAGCAACAAAAGACATTAGCAGCAGCCTGTCTTTACCCTGAAGTGGGCTTTTAGTAGGCATGATCTAGGGTGGAACACAAGTATAAATGGGCTCACAAGTGCTGGGAAACTTTATGAAAAATGATATTTTAATACATTTTAAACATGATGAGTATGAAATATGAATACGACATACAAACTCAATGCGTAAATCATGGCAATACTAACAGTTACTTAATTTCACTATCCAAAATAAAGGACATATTGCATTGTGGTACAATTAACCTGAGCCTGAAAGCAATATTTCATTTTTTTGTCGAAAGTAAGCAGGCGCAAAACAAAGACATGTGTCTGGCTCTCCAAGCAGATGACTTTTAATGTAATGCACTATAATAAATGAATTATAGAAATAAACATTCTGTGGGTTTGCCTTTTCAGAGAACCATCCCAAGTGTCTGTTAAACTCTGTTTGTTCTCAGTCAGTGAGCTAATATGTTTAATCACTGGCCTCATTGTTATACAAAATGTGAAAAGCCAATTTCTTGCATTTCATTAGTTCTAAACTTTTTGGAAAGTTTTTTTTTTATTATTATTTGGCAATTTTGCCTGTAGGTTTCACTACAAGCAGGATAATGAACATTTACAGAGGCTGTAATTTTATTGGCAGCTCAAAGCAACCAGACTAATAATCAAAGCCTGCTCAGACTCAGAGAAATGGCCCAGTCTCCCTGCAGGCCGAGCGCTGCACATCAAAGTGAATGCTGTTTTGTGAGGAACCGTGGTTGCAGTCACACTCGAAAGGTTGCACATCTTTCCATGTTTACCCTCAGAATCTCTGCAGACGCCAGATCTCAGAATTATCAAGCAAGCTGATGCTGGAAGGGTACTGGAGAAAAAAAAGTGTCCCTCAAATCAAGAGATAATATGGAATTAACTGTGGAAAAAGTTGACCATTGACATTCATTTGCAGGGAAAATGTGCAGAGACCATGTTTACACACACAGCTCTCATGTCATCTCAGGAATTGCTTTAATGGATTGCAATCTGATCTGTTACAATTTATTTGCAGAGAGCAATATATCAGATTTAATTTACTTAGGTGTAGGTGACTTTCCAATAGCAGTTATAGACATTTTTATAGACAGAAAAAGGTCAGCACAGTATAATACTAATAACCATGAAGGTGATAACAATGATGTATCAGGTTTACTCTCTGGGTCTTCAAAGAGACAGAGGCTTCCGATTTAATATTTTCCAGTTCATTAAAGTGAGTCAACAGGGAGATGTTGACATAAACAAGAACTTAGGAAATATTGTGGAAAGCGCCCTTTTACTAATTTGAATTTAATTAGTGTTTCATCTGACAAAACTGAAAGGGTGAAAGCGTGGAAAATACCACTACTTGAATATGGCTTTAAACAGGTGTTGATATGAATGAATGAATGAATGAATTAATGAATTTTGTGTAACGATTGAATAATTGTTGGGATGCATTTTGTTTTGCGTTTGATTTTTTTGTTGTCTAATTAACGCATTTTCAGTTCTGTCACCCCAGAACACGTGTTTTTGAAGAGACATACCTGGAAACAGTGTGCTTTGAAACCTGCGAATAATGGTTTAACACAGCACCTGTGGTGTGCTGGACGCATCAGGGCCTGTCAGATCTGCCAGGAGAGGAGCCGTTAGGAGGCCTGCAGGCTGCATGTTGTGTAGCTGACAGTGCAGTTGCTTCTATCCTCACAGCATGTAGTCTCTCACAATTACCTCACCTCTATAGCATTTTCAGTTTGTCTGGTCACTGCAAGTGAGTGTAATTGCGAGCATATGTATGCCCAAGCACAGGTATGTATAGTATGCATTTCTGACAGCTGTGAAACGCTCAAAAAGCAACAGAAGTGGTGTTGATCGAAGATTTGCGTTCTGTGAAGGACAGAAATGCAACACCGGCATGGGTTCGACCATGAGCTTAAAGGCAACAACAAGCCATGCAGCCTCACAGGGAGCTTTCATACGTTGCTTGTGAGAGTGGATGTCTAATGATGTCATGATAATTTAATGCTTTTAGGTTAGCAGCTGGTCATATGAGTACCACCCATATCTCAAATTTAGATGATGTATTTTTCATGAATTATAGTTGAAGGAATGTTTTATTTAGTACCACTCAACTTTCAATATTTTATATGTGCTATTACTGTTTGGCATGAAAATAATTTATCCAAAATACTCCTAACTTCTGTTTACATTCAGGTTCAATGGTTCTATTATTTACTCACGCTGGGTTCTTAAAATTCTTCTAATTTAAGGAATTGTATTTTCAGTGATATTTCATTATACATTTAAATCCACCTTTGAGCGCCCCCGTGACCAAAGACAAAAGTATGTGAGCTGGAACCACAGACCACAGACAGAGAAGAAACTGAGTAATGTGAAGACAATGGATTTATTCTGTATGAGGAGAGAGAGAGAGAGAGAGAGGTCTCTGCACAAACGCATATGGGATTGTCATCACAGAGTGATTTGCAGGCTTGACATTCTCATAACCCCTGTACTGTTTCAGTCTTGGAGGGATAACTGAGCACTCTTCTGTGAGGCACTTCAAAAACAGGAGCCATGATGATAATTCAAAACATCATCTATTCGGCACTGTGATTCAACATCTCTCTTAGATAGCCTTGCAATTTGCAACAAAATAAACTATTGTCCTCGGTTATCAAAAACATACATTTATATGGCATGAACTAGCTAGGCTGTGGGACAGAGGTGGATTGTACTGTAAAATAGGTACCCCTTAAAAACTGTATATAGTAATTTAAAGTACTCATATGCAGTGGACATAAAGGCACACATACAAACACAGCTCTGCGCAAACATGCTGTTGATACGTCTGATCATATAGTTGATTTCTTCACAGTCCTAATTCATTAGCATTTCCCATTCTTGGCCCAGTTCTGGGGTGACTGGGAGCAGCGAGATAGGGGGTGGATAACGACACCGGAGACCTCCAGAACTCTAGAATCCTCAGTTCAGCAATGATCTTCTCTGCCTAGCCATTCAGATCTCTCAGGATAGTCATGGCAAAGCCTGGCCCCAGAAAGCAGCTCTTGATTGAGCTTGGAGACACTGAAAATATAGTAAGTAAAGTACATCTGGAATGAGACCGTGGTCACATGCAGCCTAAAACAGTAACATTTTAAGGTGCATATTTTGTGCTTTGTCATTATAAATATTTGTATTGATTCAAGACATTTCAAAACCGGTTCTTGGTGTTTTTTTGTCTCCTACTTATGAGCAGGCTTTTCTTTTCTTACTGTAGACAAGGTGGAAGTGGGGTGATGGGGGTGGGTTGCATGACAGGCATTGCTGTTTCATAACAGTTTCATGCCAGTTCTGTGGAGATGGTGTAGTGTTTGACAAATGCAACTCAATTTTTACATTTCTTATTCATGTTAATTGTGTTTTATGTTTTCATCCAAATTAAATTTTCATCCACTGAATGAATCCTGCTGCAATTTCGGACCAATCTGAAGCCCATGGAGTCAACATATATTCTAATCTAATATATTATATCCATGGAGTTCCAACATCGTCTTATTTTTTGACAATGGTAGTATCAGAATGATGCCTTGCAGTGTTCCTCAAACACAACATCTGGTTGGCCGACTCTGGAATTCTTCTTCATAAAACTGCAGCTCCTCCACCTTTAGTGACCAGCTGACTGGCTGAGTAATAGCCAGTCAGCATGATAGCCAGTCTGGTATGATGAAGCTCAGCCATCCAACTTCCATTTTGATAAGGCAGTTGAAAAGATTGATATCAGCAGAGAAGTGCTTATTCATTCTATGGTGAGCCGAACTGTGCTTCCAGGCGCACATACAGAGGGTCTCCTCGGAATGTTAATGTCATTGATTGGCAGCCTACCTAATATGGCTCATTATTGAATTAACGAGGCCCAGTTCAGTTGAAACAGAGGGATAGAGAGCAAACGTTTATTAACTGTGGTGATCTGCCCGCATAACCTGTTTCGACATTGATACTCCAATAGGAGAAAAATATGGTGCAGCCCACATGCTCATTACACTTGAACTTCTCAACCTTGTTTAACTGGTTAATTCACAGCAGCTAAATCAGAGTGTCATTATGCTTAGCGCCCAGTGCCCTGTCATCAGAGACTGTATGCTCTCACTTCTGGACACCAATGTAATACTGTGAATGAACTGAAAATATTCAAATATAAATTCTCCTGTTTGTCATTTTATTTGACCATGCCGTGTCATTGGAGGTTGTAAATGTGTCTCAGAAGAGTTGTCTGTCAATAGGGAATTTGCTGTTCAGGGGCCTGTAGAAAAGGCAGCTATTAAGCAGAATCTTTAAACCACCAAAAAAAACACATAACTGTGCAGGTGATATTGGATTTTGGTTTTAATAATAATCTTACTAAAGCAGTTGTGAAACCTGACTTGTGACCGGACGTAGGTTAAAGCAGGTCAATTAATAATTCAATAATTCTTTTGCAACCCTAACAACACAAACAGTTGTAAATGAATTGCTTTTTTATTGTAAAATGCATGTTTTTTTTTTTTTTTTTAAACGAACTCATTGTAAAGTTGGCATTAGCAAGGTCAGCCATAAACTGAGGGTGGAAGTCTATCCAAACCATGATTTCACCACTGCTTAACGATGCCAAACGTGGCACTGTTATTTTGCACTATAACGTGAAACTCGCTAACACAAAAACATCTTTGTCTTGCACGGGTCTGGAATTTTGATTTGGAACAAGAGTAGAATTTGATGCAGGACTATAGTAGGAGGATGTTCCCTTGAGTTCTATTTGACTATGTGATTCTGTGTGTGATTCTGGCCTTGGCCCTGTCTGTTTTGTGAGGGTGAAAACCCATGTTCTGCCACACATATTTGTATAATATTGTACATACGTCATGAAACGCCTTACTCGATATGCATAAAAGTACACATTTAAATGTAATAATGGACACATTTAATTTGTAATGTTGGTTGTATGCTCTGGGCTAAATTGGACATTTCTCTTATGTCTGAGTTTAAATATGTTGTATCATATATTGATATTGCTTAAAACAGGCCATCCGTTTGGCCACTACCATCAGCAAGTCATTAGGATTCGCATTAGTAAGATAGGAGGTCCATTTTGTGAAAGCAGCTCTGCTTGCTATATAGGTCTCATCCAGGAAATAATTCTACAGATTAAACAACCATCATAAATAAATTAACTGTTTTTGATTCTAGACCTTATCTTATGCAAACATCTGTGCAGTAATGAGACTAAAAAAAGCCTATTTGATGACCACTTGGTTGTAACGTATGCTACTGGTGAAAAAAGAGTGGGATGTGAGGGGGCATTATAAGGAAGCCTCCCTTTGTATCTTTCGTAATGAATATTAAGGCATTTGAAGCACTTTAAGGATTTAACACTGTGCTAATCCCTTAATCCTTAGAAAAACCAATTTTGTGCACATGAAAGGGGGTCATTTAACTTCTCATTAATTCTGTCCCTTGAAGATGGCAGAGATTAGACTCATTAAAGAGCTGTATTGTGTGTGTGGGGTCAGGCTTCTCATGGATACCAAGGGGTTACACATGAGCTGGCTGCTTCATGTCCTGTTCAGGTTAAACCCTATGGCCTATACAGCAATTTTTCCCCCCTCCCCATTGCCCACACTATCCCACCCCTGCAGTTTTAGTTAACACAGTGTACAGCTGTTTAATCCCAGTCTGACACACTATTCTTCTGTTTTACACATTGCCTTTCGGGTCCCATTCCGTACATATCTACACGCATATGTCTGCCCGCTTTTTGGAAACAGCGCAATGAGATCATTGGAACACCAATATGACATTCTTTTAGACCCTAATTTCTGGTGAAAGCTTATGTGTGAATCTATGCATTCCTGCGTGTAAGGCTTTAGAGATTGGTCGATTTGTTAAAACGGCTGATCAACTACAGCCTGAGTTAACAGCTATTTTAATTTATTTGAATTTATATTTATTTTATTTATTTAAATTGACTGGGTTTAGTACTGCAATCTACTATAACTTTGTAATGTTTTGTGCAAGTGCAGGGCTGCAGTAACTGTGGACACCTTCTGCATACCTCTTGTGCAACTTTCTGTATTGTGTTGCCACCATGTCTAACTGATTAGCTAGCCACCAAGATAGCTATTTCAACAAAGTAATGGAAATGAGAAGACGTTTTGCAGGGATAGGCTTCAGCTTAATCTGAATTTGCTGCAGTTTTTGTTGATTGACAGACAGCTGTAATACATGTATAAATAATAATGTATATTTTTTACTCTATAAATATGCATTTATAAAATAAATGTACATTTAACCAAAGCAAGAAGTACATGGGAAATTATGTTATTCTCTAGCAACCCATACAAAACAAATATATATTGAGTTTTCTTGATCAATACATATACAAAAATATGTTAATTATTGCAGTTTTTGTATATTTCAATATATTTCTGATTCTTGGGCTGAATAACAGATTTCTCACTATATTACAATGTTTCATTTCTGTGTGGGAACCCAATTTTGACTGCTACACGCAAGATGTATTGTATATTACAATGGACTCCTGGTATGAAAAGGACACAAAGCACAGAAAACTAAACAATTTAACCCCTCTTCGAAAATGAATTTTGTGCAACAGCTGAACAACCTGAGCCATGCTCTGTTAGTGGACATCAGCTTGCTTTGCTTCGGTTTCTCTGCAAATGCAGCAATGATTGTTTTATCATTCATTTATCGTTCAGACAGAATTAATTAAAATAAGTAAATGCAAGTCTTCCTTTTAACCATTAACACATTTATTAATAATGTCTGTGGCAAATGAACGCATACTAAAAAGAAAAACTAATATTTCTCTGAAAACATTAAGGTTAAAATGAATTCTCCCATCAGAATGATAATCTGGGAGAGTCATGGAAGCTTCTGACAAACTCGGTCTCAAAGGTCAGGGATGAAAGCTGCGTGATTACAAGCAGAACAGAGCTGTCAATGACTTATACCTGGGGCATTGGTATTTTTACACTTAAACACACACACACAGACACGTCAAATCACCATGAAGGGGGAGGAAGTGGTCATGAACACCACTCAGGAGGAAGCACCCATTCTTTAGTTTTAAGGGATTAAAACGACATTTAACATGGCTCCTTATTTAGAACATACCCATGTTCAAAGTTACAGTGTTTGATTGTATGTACTGGTATTCAGTGGTATGTTCCTTATTTATATTTCCAGGAATGCTTTGCAATGCAGTCAGACTGATCTGGGGGCTTTGAGCTGGAGTCAGTCTGGGTGCCTAGTGAAGCCTTGTTGCACTGAGGCTTAGGTAGGTTTAGGTACTCGTTTACCTAATTCCAGTGCTCGTTATGGAAGCTCTGTAGAACTGACAGTCCTTTGATGATAGTTTATGTTTGAGGCACCGCTGTCTTGCAGCGCCACTGTGTTGGAGAGCATGATCTCAGGGACATTTTGGGTGGCTGACGCCGAGTACAACTCCCATGGAAATGACCCAGAACTCAGACAGCTCGTGTGGCTGGGGCAGAGGGTCAGGGATTCCTACTGCACATTCAATGGCAAAGTCGGACGCTGAGTCACTTCCTAATCCCCTTCGGCGCTACGGGACCAGGTTTAGGATGCCTGGCCTGGCCCTGCCACATTAGCGTGGTGCCAGAGAGCACGTGGGCGGTGAGAGGGTCAGAATGTGTCTCCTAAAATGACTACCTGAAACATCCACCTGAATCCCTGACCTTTAGAAGTACCTTCTGTATTGTTCCTGAAACTTACAAGCTCAGCCTGATGTGCATCAAACACTGAGGGAATAGACTTATTATTAATGATAATAGCAAACATATAATTAAAAAGAAAAAGTCAAGGATGGTGCTGGATTCAACACATGAGATATGAACATGTTTTATGGAGTGCTGGGCTTCTTAAGTTAGCTTTTCTACTCAGCATTCTAAAGTATGATACATTTGGATTTTTGTTTAATTTCCTTTAGACATTAAAATGGAACATTGTAAAGATGAGTACTTTACACTTCTAAGGGAATCTTTTCAATTATGTATTTAATTTCACTTTCATTGGTTTTAAGAGGTCCCACTGATAGCACGTGCAGTTAGGGTACACACATGAATGGGGCATGTATGAATAGGGGCCGCACATTAAGAGGGCATGCGTGGTTAGGGTAGACACATTAAGGGGCATGTGTGATTGGGGTACATACATTAAGGGGTGTATGTGGTTGGGGTACGCACACGAGGGGCCCCGGTGTCACACAGCACACAGATATGAGGGGGAGCCTGGGGGGGGGCTTATCTCATCCCCTAGCTGTGAGGAAATGGCAAGCACCCCAGTCTGAGAGGGGAGATACTACAGTGTCCTCTTGTGTTCTGGAAAGGCAGGGGCACGGAGTGAATAGAGAGTGGGTCGGTCCCCCCCAACGGGGGAAGACAGCGCCTCAAAGCCGAGGGCTCCGGCAGCCTCTTTAAAAGGTGAGTAGTGACATAATTAAAAAGATAAACCCGATGAACGCGGAGGAGAGATAAGGCTTAATGAGAAGAGCTGGGAGCCGGAGAGGGAGGCAGGCAAATCACAATGAGGGGCGGCAAACAGACCTGTCGGTCAGCAGCTCCACCAATCTCATCTCACCCCCCCCCCCCCCCCCCCCCCGGAGCAGAGGCTTGTGTTTCCATTTGAGAACAACATCCGTGCTCTCAGAGCTGTCACAATGACTCTGCACCAACCCTTACAAGGCAGACGACATCTATCCTCAATGCTCCCTGATACCAAAGACTGGCAGTGTGAAGGGTGCTGCTTTTCCACTCAGGAACAGTAAAACCTTAATCATTAGTTTCAGTATTAATTTAATATTACTGAAACAATAAATAAATGAGATGATCAATCAAACTGTGCATTACCTGTCATGAGTTTTAGCCTGTACATTTGTCCTATCACATTATCACTGTCAGGATGGGGAAAATAATGGATTTGTGCATTCTAACAGAAAATGGCTTTTGAACTACAAACAATTAGGACATAACTGGGAATCATATCACTATGGATGTAATGTGAAATAGCCACCCATTTTAAATGAATTATAGATTGGAAAATTCCATAAGGAAACATTTTGAGACTGATTAATTGTGATCTATTAGACCATTAATGAAACATTTAGGGGAACATCATTTCATTGATTTGAATGTATTTTGTTTGTCTTAGCAAAATTTGATCCTCCAAAATTGTCCTCCACATTGTTCTATATCTAAAGGGTGTTTCTCAGTAAATGTCACATGGAGCTGTGTTTTTCAGTTATGTAATAGTTACAAAAGATAAGTACTATTTCACTGATGAAGACTGTGTGTGTGTGTGTGTGTGTGTGCGCGCGCACGTGTAAATGTGTGAAACTGGTGAGTATGCATCTTTTCTTAATCTTCTTTCAGTACAATCTGAAAATACACGACATGGTCTTATTTAAAAGTATAGCTCCACTGACATACATCAGCAAAATTGTAAAATGAATCGGACACAGTGAATAAGAATATAATTTATCATATAAGCTCACCATTTGTGTTTATTAATATCATGGCAGTGCCAACCTGTGCCAACGAATGTACTCTCCATCTTGATGACAAAAGGCATAATCTCTTATTCCAGCGGCCGTTGGTGTGTGACCTCCGCAGGCTCTCGATCTCTGACTGACAGGTCGCTCATCAGCGGTACAGCGAGGGTTAAATTCACAAACATGTGGCACGCTGACATTTCCTGTGTAAAGCTTTCACTCTGACACCCCCAATTACCAACCGACACAAAGAACACGTCCTGAACAAGAGCACCACGCGGCACTCCGCGGCTGCATCATGATCGCACCAGCATCAGCTGCACAAAACACCACCTGAAAAGAAACATACTGAGGATTTGCTGTGCTGTTGCTGTAAAGATTTCATCACAAGGTTATTTATTTACATTACATTACTGGCATTTAGCAGGCGCTCTTATCCAGAGCGACGTATATCAGTTACAGTTGTTACCAATTTATACAGCAGGATATTTACTGAGGCATTTGTGGGTTAAGTACCTTGCCCAAGGGTACAGCAGCAGTGTAGTTCATCTTGTAGTAGCATCATGTTCATCACATTCAGCTTTGGTTATATTCTGGGCACAAAAGTTATTTGATGGTAAAAAAAAAATGTGGCTGGTGCTGCCTTGGATTTTGAAGGCAACGTCAACTGCAACTTTGAGCTGTATAAGCCCCCAGTCAGTGGTCAGGGGATTTGTGTGATGGCAGCTAGTAATTCTCTATTGACTTCAAGCTGTCCTGTGAAAATCTAAATCTACTTCTGCTCAAAATTACTCCCATTCATTCCCATTCAACATATTCCGGGACCTCCAGAGATGTTCTCAAACTTCTTCATTTCTCAGAATTAACATCTGTGAATGAATAATTCACACATACTTGTTCAGGAGAAAAAAATTTGAACTGCATATCCTGTCTTCCCTAAACCTTCCTGGTATGACTGGAACATGCAATGCTAGGCAAGAAGACATTGAGGCAAATCCAAAAAACGCATTAACTCAGACTGGCCTTCATTTTGTTTATAACACTGGACATCCAGACCTAAGAAAGAGGAGGACTTACAGCAGAGACAGTTAAGCCCTAAATTTCAGTTTTATGATATGGAGAATGACATATTGCTCCCGCAGACTATCACCCCAGCACAGACAGACAGCGCTCTTTTTTCCCTCTCCTGCTAATCCAGATGGACCTCTGTTGTTGTATTATCTGCCTCTGCCATCAGTGCTAATCCGGCTTAGTCTGCTTAATGATGCCACTTGTGGCACGGCGAATGCAACGGAGGAGTCTATACACTGCTTACATTAAAATGCAAATCTATCCCACCAAGGAAAGGCCCGGCGACTGTATTAGGTTTTTCCACAGATACTCCCATAATAACTGATGGGCCGATTATCATTCTACCAGCACACTGCAAATGAAACAATCATTCTGCTGGCATATTGAAGAAAAAAAAAACTGAGATTGTCACTCAGAATGTCACTGAGCTCCAAGGAGGACATGGTGCCAAACGTTAATGCGGATCAGACACAAGGAGACAGACTGTGGAAGAACAGAGAGGTTCCAATTCACAGGCTTTGTTTTCTGGAGCCAGAACGTCTACCTTTTGGTTAATGAAAACGCCTTTAAACACATCTCTCTCATGAACAGGACGCTTCCATATTGTGTGAAACTCAGTGATGGCTAATTCCATTGCTGCCTACATGCACGGGTGGACCTGGCCACAAACCCAAAATCAAGCCTGTGATCCAAGTTCCATCTTTAAACACTCCAAGAGCCATGGGAAAGGACACCAAGCTCATGTTATCTGGGAAATCAAAAGTAGATCTCCTTGCAATTATCATTAACTTGTGTATATCTAGGTAACGTCAAAATAAATGAAGTTGTAAAGAAAAATAAATCAGGAAGGAACTGAAATTTAACCTTGGGACAGAATATGTGTAGGATATTCTAATTAATCAGAAAGTAGGTTTTCCTTGAAATGCTGATATATGAATGTCAACCAGATATGAGTTTTTACTATTATAGAACCACCCTGAAGAAGAATCCTTTAACTGAAGTGACATCAATGTTCAGTGAAGTTAAGTCTAGTTATAGTATTGTTATTTGTATACATAAATTTAATTATTGGTTCATTTCTCTATACATTTACAGATAAAAATCATTTAAATTTTGTAGTCTTTTGCATGGCTTGGGTTACATCATTCATACAATAAAATGAATAATTATAAACCAACAGACAGGCTTTGTATGGCAAGTTGCACCAAGCATTCATTTAAACCCTCTATCCACTACACCAAAGTTGAATATCAATGGTGTTTATCATTCATATTTTCCTGAATGTTTTGATTTTCCTAAATTCCAGTGTAATATAAAAACTTAAACTTTAAATTGGAGCCCCCATTCTCAGTTTTCCTTCTAGTTTGTTCTGCCTATGCGGTCAGAATCCTGACTTCCCATGTATCTGTCCTCTTCAGACAGGGAAGCTTTTTTGTTAAGTCATCTCCACAACCCCGATGGGTCTGTTTGCACACAGAGAATTAGAATGAATGATTAGCCTAAAAAAGCTTGTGAAGACTGACAGTCTTGGACCAGATCAATACACTGACAAATACACTGAATGACTGATTCTGACTGACTCATCATGGACGAGATGCACTGGACTCTAAGTGGCTACATTTGCAGTTGCTTCCATAAAAGGATATCCATTTAGGCTCGCCTCTCACAGATATCTGCTGCTAGTAGAATATACTAAGTAATTATATAAAGTTAAACTGTGGCAACTTTTTGAACAAGATTATTTTGTCAACATACGCACATATGCATATATGAATACTCATCTGTCAATAGTGTCATAAAAATTACTTTCAGTAATGTATCACAGTGAACTTTTTTATGAGTATGTTTTTGGCAAAAGAATACATCTATATAAATAAACAACTACATTGACAAATACATTGACAAGTAAAAGGATCAGCTCGGCAACAAATATATGTATATTAGTAACCGACAAAATATTTTAATTATTTTATTTCCCCTATAAGTTGCAGTATATCAAAACTATTTCACCTTCAATTATGAAACAGTATGTACTTTTTTAAACATCTGGAAGTCTGCAAGTATACATTTGTTAGACAATTTCAGTGGATGAATACAGTTTATTGATTAAAATTGGACTGAATTTAAATGAATTTGAAATTCATTTCCCACAGAGTATAATTTCTCATTTTTCCCTCATGATTCTTGGTAGATAACTGCATGCACTCATTGACTCACTCTGAACTTTCCGACTGACATTTTTCATTAAGAAAAAAAGGCCATCTGAAATGTGGCTTCCTTGAAGATAAAGTGAATGAATAAAATGACTCATCTAAATCTCTTTCAATGACAAACATTTATATTTTGGAATTTATGTCAAATAACTCATAGAAGCCGTGACCAGATGTTTCATATTCATTCGGAAATTGTTAGAAAATAGTTAGTACACCTATATTAAGCTCTGCAAACAACCTGACCTCTATGGACTTACTACTCCTGTAATGTAGTAGCATTTGTCTTAAAGATGAGTGTGAGTGGCACTATATATTGGAGTAGAAATCCTTTCAGCCTAGCCAGTTGGCTGTGGTCCCTGCAGGCAAAGTCCTGAAGGCCAACCCACTTTCATGTTAAATACAAGGAGCTAAACTGCAGGGCCATACTACAAAATTCCATATTAAAAATTCCTAATGCTGTCATATAATAAATGCCGTAGAGACGCTGGTTCTTTCAGTCCATTAAAACTATGGTCTGTGGTGTGTTGACGTTGTTTCCTGCATGTAAATAATTTGCCATTGAGCAAGGAACACGAATGCAGATTTTCAAGAATAAAGTTTTTGTTTTTCCCTTCTTTTTCATGTGAATGAAACAACGACTTGAAAAACAGTCAATATTAAACAAATCTATGCAATAACATCCGATAAATGCAAGATCGTATGATGCCGCACTTTCAATTCCATACATGAAAGTTTTGGAGCATTGGTGTATATCTTATTTCACAAACTCTAATATGAAGCAACAGTTTACATTTGTTGCTCATCAAAAAAGTTTAGTAATCCAATTTATGAAACTGTTATCAGTTGTGCTTCTGATGAACTGAGGCTGTTGTCAACGGATGTATTTATTTTACTCTTTTGGGAAGGTATGCAAGCAAGTATGCCTTCAGAATAACTATCTGGAATGAGAAGAGTCCATATGTCCATATGTGCTCATTGTAAACATCCCAGATATGATAATCTAGTGGGAATATAAGAAATTACATGAAGTTTATTATGTCTACGATTAATGTGGAACATTGCTTTAATTCACTGCACCGGATTCAACCAGTGAATATCTTACATCATAATACAAATATATACTGCGAGGATTGACCTGTGAATGTTATAAATTCACAAACGTTAAATAAATATATATGACTGATGAACCTTAGAATATGTGCGTTAGAGAGCCAAGATCTACAGAAAGTTACGATGATTTTAGCATGTGCTATGTACTGATAACATTACAATTATGTGTAATAGATACATTTTAGTATATGTGGAAACAATAAAAAACCATTGTATATTACATTTCATACTTGTGTATAAATATATTACTTTCTTCATAAAAGTAATTACAGTAAAATAAAAAAACAACTGTACACAGCTAGTACAGCATTCGAAAATTAACGAAAATGCTAAGTATATATGTCTGCAGTCACAATTATGTGAATTACCCGGAGGAAAATTGATCATTCTGAAGCTAATTGCTTCATTCACGTGTACATTGCGTTTCAAAGAATCATTGAAAGAATGACATTATTCTGTAGCGCAGATATTAATGTGTTTTATTTTCCACTTAATGTTGAAAAACAGGCATAATTTGATTACAGGATTCTCATAGGTGAAACAAAATATCTGGCGATCTGAGAAGACGGAATAATTTTATTTATTTATTTATTTCACCATGGGTGACATTTCTTTTCAGGTTCTTAAGTAATCGAAGTCTAAAGCATGTATAACAAAGAGAGCTCATTCTGCCAGGTTAAGGAAAACAGTCCCCGTTTGTACTCCACCATATTATGATTGTAATTTCATTTCTAAGTATTATTCATTATTATTATTATTATTATTGCAATGATAGTATCCAATTAAACTTATCAAATGAATCATTTAATCGCCTTTTCCTTATGAAGTCTTAAATAAATAACCAGCACATACCTTTCATATAAAAAGTACCTGTTAAATATTATTTCTGTCTTAAAACGTTTAATTAAATAGTACTTTATATTTTGAAAGAAAGTCAGTGCACTGAGGATAGTAAACTATACAACTCAACATGCATGTGTGAATCAGTGGACTGTTTTTAATTTAAAATATTTCAGAGTATATTTTATTAAAATTCCCCTTTGTCCGTGATCGTCTTTACTTCTAACCTCTTTGCTCTTACTCAGAAAAAAAAAAAAACGTCTACATGCAGTGCAAAAATCAATACTTTGGGACAACCAACTAATCATTTATTTAAATCTCAAGAGGGAAAACAAGTGCACCGAGGACAAACCGCCGTTTGCAGTGGGCGAGTAATAAACAATTAACGATTCAGTTTTTCTCGCTGTGGCCAAAGTCGGGGGAGGTGGCGCCTCTGGGGTGGAAAGTTGTGTAGAAGATGGCGGGGTGTGAAGAGGAGAGGGGAGAGAGAGGAGAGGAGAACGATTAGGGCCTGGGGGAAGCATTTGCTCACGGTCATGGTGAATTCCTCCCCTCCGGCAGTTCTTTGGAAAGGAACAGGGGCGAGAGAGGTTTTTGGCAGCCCTTCGCCCCTCCCTTTATTTTCATCTGCTACATTCATTATATCTTTTTATCCCTGCCTTCCTCCTTTTTTTTTTCTTTACCACCCTGTACGCAAGCCATAGTGTCTCAGGAGGCCCATCTCAGCATGGGGAAGTAAATACGGCGAAACAAAAAGAAATAATGGGGATAACTAGAAGGACTTAAAAGCCGTTTGAACGCAGTTTCTGTAGCCCTTGGGAACAGCGTCTCTGTCCCAACTCGACATCATCGCTTTCTCATTTTCCCAGCGGTGGCGCAGCGCCGCCCTGCTCTCCTCTTCCCACACTGAGAAGATGATTCGTATCTCCCCGTGATCCTCCACTTCAGCGATCTCACCCTCAATCAGCTGGTCACGGTCTGCAGTGTTTTAACCTGTTTTGTAAAACAAACATAAATCTAAATAACCGAATGAAAGCTGAACTTGGTCTCTCTCTGCTTTGTGGGTGGGTAACTGCGGGAATAACTGATATATTGCCCATGACTTTCGTCGTTTATAATTATTTCTGACTGTGTAAAGTTCATTTCACATCTGGTTTAAAATACATTAATAAAAAAAAAACCTCTGGGCGTGATTACTTGTATAAATGGTCAGAATAACTGACTTCACGTAAGGCCTATGCTTCGAGAAGTCATCTGTAGGTCATAATTTCATTGCAATCAGTAAATACGTTGGGTGCGCTTATAAATTCAGTAAACCGTGAAAACGCTGAAAGAAGTCTACACCACAGTCACTTTCAAACTCACATTCCGAGGAAGGAGACGTGGTTTATTCTGATATTTGTTCTCACTTTCTTGATATTGTCCGTTACTTCTATTTCCGACCACGTAAAAGAAGCTACCAAATAAGTAGTAAGATGCCAGATCCTCCAAATCCAACTTTTAGAACATAAATAAAAAGGAACAGAATTCTGTTTTCAGACATTAAATTTAAACGATTTGTATCTATCCTTTGGAGCAAAACACGTGTTTTAATTTAAAGTCGAAGGTGATGAGAGCGAGAAGGGACAGAAGATTTTTTTCGAAAGCTAAAAGTGGCGAATACGTTAAAGATGATTTGCTTTTCTAATCTGTTATTTTTAAATATCATAAACAATAAATCAGTAACAAGGCCACTACATGACCCCACTCAAACGTTCATTAACATAAAAACCCATATGCTGTTGACTGGTAGGCACAGGTTGTTTAAAAAGGCTAGTCGCACGTTAACGATTGGCCACAGCAAATGTAATTAATCACTTACTAATAAATAGCATATTCAGTTAATCACTCGGCAGGTCATTTCACGCATTCCACATTATCTGTAATTATAAAATGGTTCAAACGACAATTAAGAATCAACATATTTCAACAGGTATTACCAATTGACAATCAGCTAGTGTAGACCTGTCCGTTTAAAACCCAAGCAGGCTATATCAAGAATCTTGCCGGTCTGATGCCAATATGTGCAAATGTGTCTTTACTATTTATGACAGGCCAATAGCATGACTGCTCTCTCAGGTGATTATTTTCTCTCAAGATGTGCGAACAAAAAAGTATACAAGTATACATAAATGCAGATTTGGAGCCTTATCCTCTGTATGGCAGGGAATGGAAGCCCCACAAGTCCAAAAAGAAGCAGGGACAACGTTTCTTGTCTGAACCGGAGAAAAGCCACTGTCCTGGACAATGGGAAAAAAGCTAGGGGAATGAGTTTAAGGATGAGGAATTACAGCTCTGAAAGATCTGCAGACAGTGTGCATGGCAGCAGAATCACTGTTTATACTAGAAACAGATTGTGTTTCAGTGCTCTGGTCTGCTTCCCAATGCACTAATATGAATGTAATGATAATGTGAATAAAATCAGAAGTTTAAAAAGTGACCTATAACATTAAACGAATATTCGCCAAAACCACTTGACGACCTATGCTCCTTTAGGAGGAATAAGCAATAACACAGTTCTTGCTGTATTGAAGAATTGTTAAACACGACATCTAAAATTTCTGCCCGTTTCCTGCCAAGCCTTAAATAGAAGCCAGCCTCAGCATGTGATGGGAAAAGCCAAGGATGGGCGTAGAGAGGTCTGGAAATGATGGGAGATCAAACTCTGTTCCATCACTCCCTGCCTGTCTTGTGGCGGCATTGCCATTTGTGATGGCATTAGGAAGCGGCCAGACAAAGGGTGCCGTGTTTGCATGTTAAAAGAGATGTTCGGAGGTGAAGGTGTCTCCTCGGCGGGAGCGGGTCAGCGATTCTGTGGGCCGCCTGCTTGGTGGCGATGAGGTGACAGGGGTCTGTCATGGGGGGGATGATGTATCTGGCTGTAATTCGGCTTCGCGCCCCGCCTCTCGTCCGCCGCTTGGTGAAGCTGCCTGCCACTCTCCCAGGCTCCCCCCCGTACGTTCAAACCGCCATTTGCGCCCCCCCCCCCCCCACACACACCCCCGCTCGCAACCCTTCACCTAACCTGTCACACCCAACTATGAAGCACAATGGCGTCCTTTCCGCACATCTGAGACAGATATTTTATTTTGCTCAGCCCCGTCTCGTGGGGTGATGCTGTTTAAAACAGGAAGCAGATCCTGAATATGTCTATTGTTGCTGAATGTTTTCATTCAATTCTCCTGAAGTGATGTCATGGTGAAAATGACGTAGCTGTGGCAACCCCTCTCAACCCCAGGGTGATATGGAGACTTAATTGTGAGGGATAATATGTATGAAAATGTATGAGTGTATTAAGGTGAAATTATTTAAAATAATTGTACATGGAATAAGTCTACATACATTTACATACATACATATACTATGTTTGTGTATAAAGAAGGCAACATATCTAAATATGTACTGTACATTTCAGAATATGTGAAATTTGTGAAAGATCATGGCATGTATGAAATAATAGTACAACATGAAAATGTGATTCTTCTATCTTTTTGCCTCTGTTATCACCATCATTCTGTGCATTCACCAGCCATATTTATTACCATAATGACTATAATAATATTGTAATCTGTATAGTTCTTTCATATTGATCATTTAAAATAAGTATTATTTTGACCATTAAGATGTATTACATTTCATCTTCAGATATGGTTCGGATAAGCTTCATGACCTGAAAATATTATCACACAATTTAGAAATATGTCCAACAACAGCCTGTATGTGTATTGTAAATCTAACTCTGAATGGAAATTTAACTCCTGTTCGACCTGCGGTACTCAATCTTCGACATCGTTCTCCATCGTCTCTCTGCCGTTTGTCCTCTCTTACTGAATCATGCTTGACAGGGACTTACCAGGACCAAAAACCGCTTAGCTCTCCTCCCTGCTGCTCGGGTTCCACACACACACACACACACACAACGCTGCCTCCCCTAGTTCTGCGCTTACCCCGACATTTACATGAATCTCTTCAGTGGCCTTGCCGCAGTGGCCCTGTCTTTCATTTCCTTTGCGCCGCTCTCTGCATCTCTGGCCGTTGTTTTTGTCACGCTGACATTTCGGGGGGGGACTGATGTGTCATCGTATGCCTGGCTGGAGCGGTGGCGGAGGAGGGCAGATGGTTGCCAGGGGAGGCTCTCCGCCTCCGGGGGCCGCGGGTCGCCCCTCGGGCAAATGCGCAGCCGAGGCCTCGCCGTGGCACCACGCCACGCGGCAATAATTCGGGTGCCGCTGAGGGTTGCGACCTGGAAACGGGGACGGCGGCGAGAACAGCTTGCCAGATCAGCGGTGGGGCACAGCGGGCCCAATCTTCTGCTGCCACCATCAGTGTCATGCCATCTTGGCTCGTAAATGTCCCCGCTGGTCTCCTAGTGCACCTCTCCCAGCTTTTCAATCTGGGAAACTGAGAGCGCTCCACCATGGAAGGAATCAAACCAACAGAGGCACTCTTGAACAAAGACAAACGTATCTATAAGGAATGGGGAAAAAAAAAAGGTTTCAAAATTTAAGATCTGATTCTTTTGAAGGTAAGCATGTGGTTGGAGGAAGGTGGACTTGAAGTTGTTGTAATCCGCTTTCTGGGTTGTGAAAGAGGGGAGGGAATGCCTTTTCCAAATTCTTCTGGCCTAAAATAACATCAAGGACATGTGGAGGGTAGCCCTGCAAAACTGGCAGTGGTTTGCTGTGTTTAAATGGAGAACAAAATTAGCATATTTTGCATTTTGAGTTTGGCTGTCAGATCCTAATTTTGTTCCAGTATGTGACATTGAGAAATACAGTGACTTCTCCAGATACGAGCTATTAATGGCTTTCCACTTCAGTGAGGCAGTAATCAGAGCACTGACAAAATTCACATATTACTTATTTTGTCCACATGTGCTTCTGTAATGACAGACTAGGCATCTGCCCAGTCATAAGGTTTCAAGCAGATATACAGAATGCAAAGCAGACACAGCAACATAAATGCATGGTCACTGGTTCTAAGAATAAGAAACTACTTTCTGAGGATATTCTAGAACATACTCAGATGATGTTATGAGCCATGAATGGAAAAACATTATTATTGGCCTCATATAGAATCCATTGTATTTTATTAATCTTGTGAAATGATGGCAAAGCGAAGTCTCTGCCCAGCCTTTGACGCTTTCATTGCGTGTATGCCAGAGATCCATAATTCCTCATGTTCTATCCATCATACATTCCAAATTCATGCACATCTCTCTGAACCTTGAATTTAATTCCAAAACCTTGGGGAATGTTACTATGCAGCAGCTCATCAAAAATATCATTGCATACAACTAAGAAATCAATAATTCATTTTTTTTTCTTTGCAAACACTCTACCGCTGCCTTGGAAATGTTTTAAGGCTGTCTTGACACTGTCACAGTGTCATGTTAACTAACAAATCCATTATGGGTTGGAGGTTTCTGTAGTTACCCCTTCTAGCTGCAATTAAAGCACAATTTTAGGTCATTTGCTGATCTGATTAATGACGTGCATGCACAGACAGTCAACCAGCTTTCACTTCAGATGATTTAATTTCATTACAATACATATTTGTAATCATATGCCTTTCTCCATGTTAAATTATTTAAAGTATATTTTAGATATTATTCATTTATATATCTGGATATTTACTCAAGCAATTCAGATTTAGTACCTTGCCTTGGCATACAATGACAGTGTCCAACCTGTAGTTTCAGTTTTTGGGACAGCAAGCATGGGTTTATAGAATTAGTCTCCTAATTAAAGCTATCAACCAGAAGTTCCATAGAGCTGGTCCTTGTGACAGTTTAGGAAGAGGATGATATGCGCTTGTGTGGGGTCTTGAGGGTGAAGTGTCTTTGCTAGCTGGTGGGGTTGGGGGGAACTTCTCTCTCCAGCGATTCAAACCCTGACCTGTGCCTGCCACATGGTCCCCCTCCTGTTGTGCTTGATGACGGGGTCCAAAGGCCGCTGTGGGTAAAGCAAAAACATTCTAATTGTCCCATCCAGCGCGGCAGCTGCCAGTCAAAAGGACATTCCTGACATAGGTTCTGTTAGGGGTCCGCTGTATGGGTCCCACTCCAAACACAGTGCAGGCTCGAATGTACAGAAACTATGAAGGTCTCATCTGGCATTGTGTAAATCTACAGAACCTAACCAAGGCCTGTTATAAAACCAACCAAAAATACTATACTATTACCTACAAATAATACTGTACATAAATATAGACACGGTGTACACATAACAGTTTGATCAGATATTAAATTAGTTCAGTAAGTACACTGGTTGTCCAGGAAGTTTTTCACATAGCTATTTGGCTACATAGCTAACTAGAAAGTAAAAAAGGAAAAAGCCAGTTCCTCATGTTCAATACTGCCTGTTTCACTATATTGTTTTGTTTTTTTTTTTTGGGAAAAACACCAGAACAAACTAACCACATCCATTGCATTTGCCCTAAAAATACTATTATGATATAACGAAAAGATACATTCTATTAACATACAAGAACAAATTATTTACGTCCCCATTTGTCTCTGTTTCTGTTTACCAAAGATATTTCCTCTTGATACATCTAAATTAGCCGGCAAGCTTGATTTATGTTCCAACAAATGTCAGTTCTGTCACACTACTTCTCGGATTTAATTGCTGCTAAATTGTTTGAATATGGGGAAAAAACAAGTAAATAAAATGAAAAAAAAAACCCAAGTCTGCCGACTGTTAAAATGCTGTGTGCTACTTTTTAAAAAAACTTGGCAGCTGCATCTCTTTCTTACACTCTCTCCCTCAAAAATACATAATTTTACCAGCTTCATGTTTTCATTGGACCAGGCTTGCACATTGGTAAGGAAGCAAACTGTGATATCAGAAATGAGTGTTAATTCAGTTGGCATAGTTTGTTGGATTGCAATTCACAATGCTCCAAACGAAGCAGACTAATGATTAACTGACTTGTTGAAAAAGTTACACACTGGTGAGCAATGCACATCAGGCCAGCGCTGTTTTTTCTGTGCTTTGATCAGCAATATCTGGTCCATGAACAGGCTCCAAAAAGGCCCATTCCTGACATGTGACAGAACTCTAATTTTAGTTAAACTTAAAAAGTTTTCTTTTTACACGGTTAAGTTTAAACTTAAGGAGAGTAAGAAGTAAATATATTATACACATACACATCGAAATGAAGCTTTTGTTCAGCTACCTGGGGTATGACAGTGGAGCACAAATACTTTTAACATTACCCACCTCATAATAACAAAACAATTTGCTGAAAAAAAATATTGTAGCCACCAAAATAATAACACTACTAAATGGAAACACAAAGGCAAAATAAGCGCACAGACATAAGAAGGACAACAGAAATCTAATGAATTGACAAATCGGGGTAGAAACAGAAGCACAGTGTTAGTGCGCAATCAAAGTGTCTGGGAACTCTTGCCTTGGTGTGGAGACTGACTGCTTCATCCGTGCTCTCAACTGTAGAGAATGATGACGTGGCCATTGTTCGCACTCCATTGATAAGTAGGCGGTGGATTGCCAGTGATACTGAATTTTGTAACGGTTCACTAAAATCATTATAAAGTTACGATATATAAGACTGCTTAATTAAAATATATCATCGCTTACCTTTTGTGCATGTTTGCGTATGCGGGCATGTCTTTGTATGAGAGAGCAAGTTATACGCGGTCTATTTTCAGTTATGTCATGTACTATGTGTACATGTATTGTATTTAGAGAAATACTGAACAGTTTATTCTGAAAACTGTAATAGTAGCAAGACCCTTCCTAGTTGCTTTGCTCTCAGAAGCCACTAGAACGTGCTCTTCTTCAACAGATTATTCCCCCCCCAACTCCTCACCCTTCCCTAGGAGCCAGGCCAGCCTAAAGCTCTGCTTCTAATTTGTAAAAGAAGCAGAAAGAATGCAATTTATAACTGTGAAAGCAGAGTACCACCAACACAGACACCACTCCTGTGGGTCCGGGCCTGTGCAGTCTGCTAAAAACATATACACGGAGTAAATCATCAAGCCGGTCACTGACTGGCCTTTTCTCTCCGTGTGGAGACGACCGCTCACCATTGTCCACTTGTGGTTTCGGGCCGTGTCAAATTGAGAAGGGAGCTTACAAGAAGAGAGTCACCCACCTCTCCCAGAAAGAGGTTTTGTAACTTCTTATGTAACAAAATTGGGATCAGGATAAATGTAATGCAGACGGACCAAAAAAAAAAGAAAGACAGGAATTAATGCAGATATTTAATGGAGACTTTTAAGTGAGCACTCATCTTTTAATGTTTGTGCACGGAAGTTTGTGGCTCACAGCAGGGCTTGTGTCCTCAGAGATGACATTCCAGCGAGTTTTGCGGTATCATGTTTTGACTCACATGCTCAAAACCAAACATTTACTCGCTTGTCATCACATTTTCGAAATGACCACTTATATAGACCGAAGTAAAAATACCAGCCTGCTTTACAGAAATGTGAGCAAGCGCGTTAAAAGTACATAATAAAGTGTATAATAGTGGCCAGGCCTGTAAACTTCTAGCCAGGTGGCAACCTTACTTTTGGCTTGAGTCCATGAGCTCTGGTAAGGGAGGAGCCGTCATCTGTGAAAGACAGGCTGGGACCTCTCTCTAGAGTTAGTACTCTAGAATCAAGCTAAACCACAGGCCCGAGCTCTTGTTATTCTGCTGCTGCAAAGAAACAAGGTCAGACAAGATGTCAGGGGAATCGGGGGGCTCCAGTATGGCGTAAAAGAACTTGCTCTCAGTTGTACTCTGAGACGGTATCTTGTCGGTAATTTTTGCTTACATTTTTGGTTTACATTTCAGTGTGAATTTCCTTCACTGTCTATCACAATGGTGCTTAAAGAAATAACCTATATGGCAGAGCACTTGAAAACAGACCATGCAACACATCCTCCTCAGGCAGCGTAAAATCATGATACAGACTGTGCATCGCCATAAAAAAAATTATTCTTGTACATTTTTATTTATTAATTCCTTTCGCAAGTTGCATACACTTACTGATTCCCTCTGTCAGTGAAATTTGTCCTACGTGTAAAAACTCTCTAATCCAATGGCTCCTCCTTTGAGTCTCTTCTAATACCTACTCTCATTTTGAAAATTTCTCTTAAAGATATTACATGTAAATTTGACAGACAGGTAAAACTTGACCAAGAGAAATTAACAATTGACCAAACACTGTACAGTTGGAAGGATGCCCTCTAAATAATCTTTTCTTGTCTTATCATATTAAAATGATTGAGATGTTGAAAAACCACAGAATAGTCTATTAAGTCTTACTAGAATTCTTATTTTCAACCTTCTCTCGTCTCCTTTCAAACTCAAAGATGATTCAGAATTGATGACCATCCAATGTGTGTCTACTGCACCTGAAGACAAAGATGCACAGATTAACTGATCTTTATGTTACCTTGATGGCTTGTCCTCATGCTCTGTTGGCTAGTCTCAGCCCATCCTGGTAACACAAGAGTGGATACGCTCAGGTCTGTGCAGACTTCGTCCCTGGGTAATAATGGTCTGACAAGCTGCTTTACCATAACCCATTGAATAAATAAAAGGTCACCAGTAGAAGAAGCCTTTCACCTCCCTAACAATGCTTGGACTTGGCAGGGTTGATTCATGGGTGGGGCTGGGGAAAGGTGGGGGTGGGGGTGGGGGTGCTCTCCTTTTGAGTATAATAAATGTAAGTGATGAACTGAAATGACATTAAAAAGGTTATGGTAGACTGCACTGGCAATTGAAAGTTGCAGATGAGGGAAATCAAAGGACCAACTGTTTCAGATTCCGTCTGTGCTGGTCGAAGTGACCAATCTATTCAAATCAATTATCATCTTTAAATGAGCCTCCTGATGTAATTAGGGTTGGGCGGTCCCTTGTGTTCAGGAGCAGAGGAGGGACAGTCCCCTGTGACCTGGGGGTTGGGTGTTGATGCCCCAGTCTGAATCACAACTGAATGACCATGCTGGACCCCACAAATCCCCAGAGTGCCACTGACTCAGAATACACCTCTTCCAGCACATTAGGATGCTACAAAAGGCTTTTGGAAAGCTCTACATAAAGGCCACTGTAAATCTCTGATAAAGTGATAACTAAGATAAATTTCTATTATTATTTCAGTTATCATGGTTCTTGAAATTTGGTTGAATTTTTCCATTAAAAATGATAGGAAAGCCTTTCATTTGCTGCACTAAAGCCACACTGGTTAGGTCTAAAGGTAATTTCACTTTGTCCCTATGAGTCATTAGAGTTGAATCTGCATGGTTGTGCTTTTTCAAATAATTGTTTCATACGACAGATGAAGGATACAAAATGCATGTTTATTGAAGCAATGGACATGAGAAAAATACACATACTAGATTATGTATAAATCCCTGAAACAGACCTACCATGTTCTCTTTTTTTGTCATTTTTGAAAAGGTGGTCTTTCGCCAGCCTCTGTGAATCGTCATTGGGAGGAGTGTTTGCTGTAGTGATCAAACATCCACAAGAAGGAAGAGAAAGTGAAATGGAGACAGAACAGCCTTTGTGTTATGTTAGCTCTCTGCCCGATTGGTAACTCTCCTCTTTGATCCCAATTACCACTTTCACATTGACATGCAGGCTTTTTAAAAATTCAGTCACTACACTACAATCAATAAGATGCGTTTCATCTTCCATATCCAGCTAATTTATAAGAAACATACACGTTTAAACATCTTGCATCAAATTACACAGAGTGACTAATTTTTGAATATATGAAAAATACTTTGACACATTGAAATGCATTCCCACTACTCAACATTTTAAACACACAGTATTTACGTTTGCATTTAAATGGAGGGAACAGTATACAATCTGTTTGCTCATTAATGTCCTTATAAAGACATGGAAAATTATATTCTAATATGGTTTAAGGCACACCCCTACATATGTGGGCCTGTTCTCTGAGCTTGTAATCATTACGTAGAAATAATCTCCGCGTTACAGTCTTGTGAGGGTAAGGCTCCTGGCTAATAAGGATTGTGTCAAACGGTAAACAGATTGCTTGTCATGGATCTACAGCTGCTGATGGGCCAGTGAATGCAATTAATTCTCTTTTGTATATAAACAAAGGAAATAATTAGCCTTAATGGAGGTAGCGCTGTCACCTGCAGTTTGAGAATAACATCCTTCAGTGCAAATGTTCATTACCAAGATTAATCATGGGTCATTAAATCAGAAATAAAAATATCACTTCGTGTGTGGAAAAAATATCACAAGGAAATCCACATGCATCATAAAGGGGCGTGGACATTTTTTGAGGTGATCTCATTGCTTTGGTGGTGATGTGGTCATTGGAATGAATAACCGAATTTCAGGAAAAATGAATTTCTATACAATCAAAGCATGAAGATTGTGCGATGTGGTTATAGTGGTACTTTTATTTGGTTTGGAGTCTGATGAAGGGATTGTATCCCTAGCTGTGGGCTGAGGTTCTTGACCCCCCCCCCCCCCCCCCCCCCTCTTTTGGACATTACAATCAGGGAAAAGAAAGAGGAGAGATGGGGTGGAGGAGGGATGCATATAAACAAATGACAGCAGTCAGCAGTGTAGCATAGTGGTAAGGAGCAGGGCTCATAATCAAAAGGTTGCTATTTCACTTCCCCTGGGGCACTGCTGCTGTACCTTTGGGCGAGGTACTGAACCCAGAATTGCCTCAGTAAGTATCGAGCTGTATAAATGGATAATATGCAAAAAATGTAACCTATGAAAGTCACTCTGGAGAGTGTCTGTTAAATGACAATAATGCAATGGAAAGGAAGTGGTAAATTGGATTTATATAGTCGTGGAGGGGACTGTTATGTCTACGTTAAATTAATTGTGTAGAGATTGTCTGAAAATTCTCCTTCCAAATATCATTTGGAACTTTGATTTGTGTACTGTGATTTCAATGGACATTGGAGATTGCAGGTAGTTGTCAATGGGTGACAGTGGACTTGGAGTGGCTGACATGCGCAAGAGAGTATCAGCTGTGGGGGCCTTTCCCTGATGCCCTGTGAAGGCAATATCTGAGAAGTTGCTGGGATGAGTTTTAATATACACGTGAAGTGAAGCATGCTGAACGCGTGACCCCGGGGACCATCACTCACTGCCTCATTTATCTCTATTGCAGCTTCCTTTTCATATCTTTCTCCTCTGAATGGATGCAAGATGCATGAATGGCCTAGGGTGTGCAGGGGGGTGCGCCCGGCGTTATTAACTTTTACGGAGGGGGGTCGAGGGGGAGGCTGTCGGACTGAGGAAGCTCAGGCCTGTGCCACGGTTCCGGGGCAGCGTTTCAGAGAGAAGCACATGCATTCCAGCTGGCACAATATGGTGGCTCATGGTGTCTCTCACTATGCAGTGCTGGCATTGCAATATCTCTACAACGTGACAGCATGGGGGTGCACCTGGCTGCCCTTTTTTCAGGGGGAACCCCACCCCCCCCACCCCCATCGGAAAACATTCCGGATTGTCATAATCGTCACTGAGCACCTTGATGTAATTAAGTCTGGAAAACTGCAACAGTGCAGATGGGACAAAAAAAAAAAAAAAACGAAACACTGCAGCTATCATTGACCTGGGGTGTGAAGCCACCTGGCATAGTCACTTGGTCTTTGCAGACATCCAAGTAGGCACCTTCAGGGATGTTCTTTAAAATCAATAGATTGCCTCCCTTTGCTCACCCAGTGCAGAGTCCAGTCTCTGGTTTTGGGTCATGGGCTCAGAGTTGTACAGGACCCATCTCTCTATCATTCCCTCAACTCCCTACCTACCCACCTCCTTCCACTTCCAGCTTCCCCCTGTATAATACTCTCTTCCATTTCCTCCA
Organism: Megalops cyprinoides; assembly: GCF_013368585.1. Taxonomy (NCBI): domain Eukaryota; kingdom Metazoa; phylum Chordata; class Actinopteri; order Elopiformes; family Megalopidae; genus Megalops; species Megalops cyprinoides. The sequence goes on from NC_050596.1 coordinate 27,449,468, forward strand.
CATCTCATATGAAATAAAACCAAATTAATCTGCATATCCTGTCATGAAGAGGTTCATATTAGTAGACTGGACCACTGGAGTCGATACCACAAGTGTTGATAATTTTTTGCGTCGTCTCCATGCCAATAGCCCCAGCCTGTATGCTTTTCAAATAAGGTCTGTGTTCCAGAATCAATGCATACGAAGCCAGTGAATGAAGCTGGCCTTGACCTTTGCACTTTGTCCATTTAGCTAATCCTAATGAGCCCTGAGAGGGGATTCCTGCAGTCTAGATGCCCCAATGTGCTCAGACTTGATCTCATTTGCTCTTCATCGTGATTCTGATGAGCCATAACAGAACTATGCTCAGAACTCATATCTTATCCTCCATCAGACTTTCTGCTTACTGCCCTGCCTCAGGTGCTCTCCAACATTTATTGCTTAACGTACGGATGTTTTTCAGAGGCATTAATTACAGCAATTATGAGACCAAAGAAGCAATTGATAGGGGTGCGATTAAAAAGAAATGTGTAACAGTCCATGCTATTATTTAAATACATAATTTCCCCTTTCATTTTGAATTAATTGGAATGAAATGTATGCCACATTAGCCTCCTAATATGGGCCACTAATCTCTGCCTATTGTAGGGGAGAAAGATAAAAGGAGCTCTTTTCCTTTTCGGAGGTTTAAGTTAATTAAATTCCTTTTTAATTATATTAAAAAAACACTCACATTTTTAAACCGTGACCATAATGCTTCCTCCACGCAAAAGCCTGTGTGGGAGTGAGAGAAAAGGGGAGAAAAGAGGAATTAGCCCCTTTTCTTCATAAGGACTGAGCTGTCAGCAAATTTCCAGGCAAAAATTAATTATTTCAGCTTGATAAACCTTTTCATCTATTTGACTCCTTACACAGAAAAGCCAATTAATAATGTCAAACACGCTCCCCTCTCCCGGGACGGGGCCCCGGTGCTGACGAGTGTGTTTATGGTGGAGGGCAGCGGCAGAACCGGCACGGCGGGGGAGAGCTTCCTAATCACTGCACACCTGTCAGGCGCTGGCTTCATTATCTGACTGCAGAGGGCAAGCCTCATTTTGTCAGACGCACCTCTTCCCAAGAACCAACAACTGCCTGGGGAAGTGAACAGGACTGTCCACCAGTAGATGATTCACTTAATTACCGAATCACGGGCTGCCGTGGGCGCATATGTAATGAAGGAGTGAGAGACATCGAATGGGTCAAGGCCAGCAGATTTGCAGCTGGAATCTCTCGTTTTCCTAATGGGGAGGCTCCGTTTACTGTTACAGGTTTGTATCATTGTGGTCCCGGTTTTAAATTTTTTGGTCAATATTGTAGTACACAAACTGTGCTTGTCACTGTTTGTGCCTTGATGTTGCACTTTGAGGAATCCCAGTGAATTCTCCTTTTTCATTGTGTCATTCTGATTGTCACATTGAAAATGGTTATTGCTGTTCTGCCCATGCCATACTGATGGTTTTTTTTACTGTTGGGTTTACAGACTGCTTTTATTTTGAGTCATACCACAGTGTTTCTTTAAAGTCTGTTCAAGAAAGCAGGAGCTCTGCTTCATTTGTGATTGAAACCCATGACCCTCAGGCCCAAGCTCAGTGCCCTTATCACAGCTCCAAACTGCTGCCCTAAGTGCAGGTTTATCTTTGACCTGGCAGGATCTCTCTTTCCCTCTCCACATGGCCTCTGTTACCCTCTCTTCCTGAATAAATGTGAAGCCGTCAGAAAATCCAGTTTAAGAATCCAGACAAATTAGGGCAAAACAATAAGGTGCTTTTGGAGATCAATGGATTTGATTTATGGAACAGGTCATTTGCATTCAAAATGCTCATGCCTATGCATTTCACATTTTAATAGATAATCCACACTAGACAGCACAGTACCTATTGCACTGCCTCACTGTCTTTTCAAGTAGTCCCTGAACATTTCTTTTTCTGTGTTCCACTGTATATTCTGCAAACAACCGTCAGCTCATATCGATATCAAATCTATATCAGAGCTGAACTGACATGTAAGCATTTTGCACGCTAGTGGCCCGCTATTGTGATTCAGTGCCAGGGGCTATGAAGCATTATGCTACGCATATGTGTACTCATATCATCATTGACTGATGGGGCTTCTAAACAGAATATAATGAATAAGTAATTAATATAATTAATGAATACAGTGCCTCCCCAAAACTTTTTTTTTACTAATATCCTCAACAGCATGTGATGACACCCCCACAGTCCTAACAGCATGTTGAGGAGGTGAAGAGTGTACATGGGCCACCAATATCACATCACTCATTTCAAACACGATGATCTCAAACACAACGATCAAGATGTACTCATCTGATGCTGTCACTTAGTAACACTCCCAACAGTGACAGTAATCAGGGCTTGGCTGTGTACAGCAAGTCAGCAGACTGCGTATGAGAATCTCCCAGGAACCACATAGCACAAGCTTTCACCGACATTGTGCTCATTATCTTCGCATTCCATGCCTGCTGTACATCTTTGAAACCAGCTCATGGAATAAAGAACTCACAGAACGTGTTCAGGTAATATAGATCTTATGTTACTGCTTGCTACAGGTTTACTGTACGTTTATTCGCCATGAAACCGACCACAAATAAACCACAGGACGATGCGTTTCCTGTACAGTGCCGAAAGAAGACAGAAGAGACCAGCACAAACAGCTAAATGCTTGTACAGTGCATTCCTGTCTATTTTTAAATGGAACATCAGTCAAATTTTACTACGAGTCACATTTTACAAAGTGTCTGGGTTCCATTTCCAGACGAGGTGTAGAATCACTGCCCTTAACTGTGCATTCCTCAATCCCATGGATGGTAAATTGGGGGGGGCTGGAGTTTGCATTTTGTCAGAGCCGAAAGGTACAGATTTGCTTGGATCATCAGAGTTTAGCTCCCTTGAATCACCAGCATATGCAGCCCTGACAAGAAGGACAAAGAGTGTTTTTGCACAAAGGCTGGAAGATGTCTTTCTACTGCATGACCCCATTTTATGCAGCAGGAAGTTCAGCGTTGAGGTGCACACAGCTGCCCTGGATTATCTTTAAATTGAGCTCAGTGGATGATCTCTCACCGCCATTATCACTTGCCAAATTATTCTGCCATCAGCACTTATTTGAGAGCATTTCCCAGGCCTGGGTTTGAACAATCAATGAAGGAAGTTTGCCGATAACTTTCACTCCCATTACAGTTTCTGCCAATTACTCACAAGCCCACTATTTAGCCTCGCTGATTCGCTGAGTCAAGCACACCTACTTAGTAGGAGCCAATCAAATCCATCATGTTACCAAAGCCTCATCCTACCCTGATGTTCACCCCAATCACTGCTTGTTAAGCTTTCTGAGGGTGGGGACAAGCTCTCTTATGTTCAGTTCTAAAGTAGAACTCGCTCGATTCTTCCCACACCATAAAACACCCACCAAGCTTTAATGAATGACTTAATTTCTTTATTTTATATTTTATTCATTGATTTATTTATTTTGAAACAGATGGAAACAGTTGTGAGACAGCCCAGATTTGTTGAGAAGCTGATATTTCTTGGCAAAAAGCTGCTCTTGGGTAAATCTTGACCACACAAGCGATTAGACTTTGGCAAATGGGCCTGTTTCCGTAGTGTCTTCAATGCACATTATGTGTTTGGCACCCCCTCCACTTCTTTGACCCGGCAATGGGGTCAAAACGACTCTTGGCTTTGAACCGCACTCCTTATTTATCTCTTTATTTCTGTGACATTGTGGATGTTTTCGTCTTTTTGGTGCAGAGCATATGCGATCTTTGCCAGGGTGTTTTAGAAGGAGACATGTTGTCCTAAATTCTAGACCTGTTTCAGTGCCACATAGATTGAGTTTCAAACTCACTGTGACTCAAAGTAGAGGACTGTTTTGATTTTTTCCTGATTCCTTTTCTTCTCAGAAGCTGCACATGTGGTAATGTCTTAGACTCCAAACTGTCATTACCACACAAGCAAGCAGTAATAACTTTATTATTCCTCTTTCTGTAATCATTTTGAATCATCTCCTGTTTGGCTCAGGTAAAGCTGAAAAGGAAGGCTGTTTTTTCTGTCTTCTCTGTTTTCTTTATGTTTGAAATCAATAAAAAAATAGAGATTTTGACCTGACTTCATCCAATTTCAAAAATTGTTTCAACAGATGTTTATTGTTTGGGAAATGATAAGAGTGTTTTTGGATGAGTGTTCCCCACTCACTGAAGAGATGGAGGGGGGGTGAAAGTTTAGTCTTTTGCCTCTAATCAAGAAAATTTTCTGTGTGCAGAAAAAATCATGTGATACATCATTAGTGATCTGAAACTAAACGCATAACATCACGCAGACAGCCATGGATGCATGAAATATTTTCCAGTGAGATTAATATAGATTTTACTGATGCATCATTACTGGTCAACATATTGACCTTGCCTAGACTTCTGTTAACATCATAAGTATCATTTGTTACCTAACTCCCCCTCTTGCCTGAAATGAAGGCATGTGTCTTTTATTGCCATGCACTTAAAATTAAAACAGAAACATCTGACAAATGTTGCATTTTATCATGTTTGATAGCTCCACACAATTGTAATAATAATAATAATAATAATAATAATAATAATAATACTTTGAATGTGTACATGCAATGAGATTCAAAGAAATACATTTGTGGGGGTACGTGTAGTGTATAAAAACAACTAAATCAATGCAATCAGTTAATTTGGCTCCTACAGTGTGCTTATTGGTCATAATATGCTATGACACATGTCATATGGTCACATAATCTTATACAAGAACAAATCACCTTATGTGGTTTTTGGACCACTGCATCATGTGTTTTTCAGACCACAACTGACTGGCCTGGGCCACAGACCATGACAACCATGTTTCCAGTGTCCACTTGTTTCAACCATGTCCTGTGTGGGATGCCATAGCACACTGGTGCCTTCATATAATAACCCCATTCAAACTTAAATTAACCATTTCAAATAAACAATGCAACATACATTCAAATATGGCAATCTATATGGTTTCAATGTATGTACAAACTTATATATATATATATATATATATATATATATATATATATATAATTATATATAACTATAAACTTGACTTAGTATATCATCTCTTACTCTCACTGTGTATTATGTACCTAATAACTAATGTGAGAGAGAGCTTTCAACCGAGTAGGCTGTCATTATATGTAGGAAACATTTAACACAGCCATAATAGCTACTGTGTAAAGGACTGAGTGCAGGCACAACGTACATTCCACCTCAAAAAAGATAAAAACCAGGTGGTAGTTTATTGCTGTTTCACACTACTTTTTCCCCATTTGGCGAATAACAAACGGAGTCAAAACTGAGGTAGATTAAGCCCTGCTCACTCTCCTTTGTTGTCAAAATGTAAAGGTGTGTCTGTTGTTTACACTGAGCAGTGGCCTGCTGCCTGAGTTCCTCACTGTGATGGCTTCCATTAAAGTGGCTCTTTCTGATTCGTTCCCTGTCACACAGCCAAATCCAAATGTATGAGAAAGACAGTGGGGGACTTGCGAATCTGCTTGAGATCCAGGCACACTTCATGTGTGGAATTAGTCTCGATTTTCTCCCATTAAAAATCTCCAGCAAAGCTTGAGCTGCTGGAATGTCAGTCCTGAATAACTAATAGTTTTGTTCATGTCATAGGCAGAACATAATTTTTTAAATAAATGGCTGAAAAAATTAGATCAAACGAAGGGAAGTTCTCTCAGTTCTTTCTGACGTTATTTCTAGATTGCTGTCAGCACATGTGGCACTTGTGTGACAATCTTCCAGGATTCCTTCCGCAGAAGCAATCCTGGGTTTAATGAATTCTGACTCATGGCATTGTCTCTCTTCGCTTTGATTTTCTAAATTAGTATATTTGGTAGAGAAACTGAACAAAAGAGGGGGAACAATGGAATGCTGGGAAAGCAAATATTATTGCAGGCTTGGGACAACACTAGGGTTTTGTGCGGTGCGGCAGGTCATAAGCCTTTGATGTTAGCATCACAGATCCTTTCCCCCAATGATCGCTGAATATCAGGTCTGAGAATTCTCAGGTTTCATTACTGTGATGGAAAAATCATAGCAAGTTCCCCAAGGCTTGTTGTACTTTAACTCTTCCAGATGCAGACTCAGAATACATTGTTATATCGCTGATCACTGTGGATTGCTCTACAAAGAATGCATTTATCTCAGTGGCAGAACTGAATTATTGAATCAATTTGGAGACTGTTTTATTATGCTATCCAGTGGTTATTATACTTTGCTTTATGCAGACAGCTGTGTCTTTGCAGTCTGATCAGGAGCTTATGTAAATACGGCCAACACACATGGATTGTTTCCATGTTTTGTCCTACCTTCTCATATTGTGTATAAAACATGGAAATCACTCTTGTCAGCCATGTGGCACATCCACTGCTCATCCTTAAGCCTTGAAAACTCTTGATTGTAGGACATCGGTAAAAATAATGGACAGGGTTATGATTGCTAAGGTATATGAGATAAAAGAGATGAGATATGGTGTAAATCACAAGAACTTGTACCTAGAGCTCACGAATGGAAACCCTCTTTTTGCAGCTATTCATTGTAGTTCTTGTCACAGCCCTAACCATATTTTAGCTAATACACCATCTAATGGATGTTTCACACTTTTGAAGCCCTACCCTTCAATCACAATGTAAATGTGCTGGCATAACAAAGCGAAGTATATCCTTGATTATGTTTTGACAGGAGTTAAAAAGACAGGTAAAAGCCAGTTCAAGGCACATGAACTACTTTACTGTATACTACATGTATAGACTTCCCTTCCCAGTTACCTGTTGGGTTGTATTCCTCTTGGACAGGGGTTGAGCCCTGCTGAACAGCACAGTGTGAATTTTCTCAAAGGTGAAGGCATCGCTGAGCCAGAACAGCTTTTTATTTCACTCTCTATTTGTACATTGACATGAAACCCGGGCGCCAGCTGCCGCACAATCTGCCAACTTAAAAAGTGAGAAGATGAGGATAAAGAAGCAGAGCAAATATTTATGCTGGTGGAGGGGGCTGAACAGTGCATAAACATTCCTCTCTCATTATCCACTTGGGAAGTGCTTGACATGACATTTACCCAGTCAAGTGCTCCTTTCTGCTCCCACATCTCCTCAGTGCCGAGTCTGCGGTACCCATACAGCCTGCGTTTCCTCCACATCATTTCCTTTGTCAATAACAGCGAAGTAGTGAGGAGCTTGCACTTCCTGCTTGATTGATAAGATTACATTATGGTAAAACCCTGTTCAGCTAGGCATCGTGTCAATTATAGTATTAAATGTCATGCTACTTGTGCTGCCCTGTGTCTCTAGGGATGGATGTTTGTAGAATTCATCTTCAGAACTTGCTTTTTGGTCTGAATTCAGCAAGCAAGTTCTATTACCCGTGCTTTTTTATTAATCAAAAATCCATTCTTAAAACCTTACTAAGAGTACATTTCTTAGAAATGTCATAAACCTCTTTAAAAGGTGGCTCAATGTACTGTACTTTCAATAATCTACTAGAAAAGAAAAATGTATGATCCTTATACAAACAGTGGAAAAAATGTTAACACCCCTGTAAATGCTTCTGCACTCTTACCATTCGACTGTCCAAATATACAGTTTGAAAATGTAATAAAAGGTGTGTCATCACTGTCCTGACGCCTGGGAGGTGGCCGGCTTCTCATCGCAGCTGAGCCTACAGAGGGAAAGCATTTTAATTTCTCTCCTTCCTTAATCCCTCCCTTTTTCCGCAGTTTTATTTGTGCGGTGAGGACGAGGAAACACAACAGAATCCTAAAGTAAAGGTTAAACTGGGCCGCTCTGTGGAGAAAAGACTTAAAAGCGAGGAAATGCTTGTTTAACATTAAGTGAAAATGCGGGATTAGGAAAGGGGAAGGACAAAAAAAGGGATGTTTGATCCCTGAAATCTCTTAGGGTGAAGGGTCACACTTCAGCTTAGCGCATGTTACAATCTTTCAAAGTCCCAGGCTTGTGTACTGCAACTGTACCTCCCACAAAATGAGTTATACACTGTGTAACAGCTGGGGCCTTGACTGATGCACTGTATGGGCTCTGAAATCAGGGAATAACACTGTCCCTAACTCAGGATGGAGCACTGATTATTTCCCTACTATAGTGAAGCTTGATTCTTCTTGCTATCTTGTAGTCCTTTTGTCCCGATAGGCTAGAAATTAAATGTTGAATGTGAAACTGCCCCTAGTTTAAGAAGCAAGGGACTACCCCATTAGAAAAGAAGAAAGATGTTCTCATAGTGATCTTACATTGTTCCACTGCTAAATACTTCCAGAGCCATATTTTGATATCAACTTTTTATACCCTTTCCCTGCTTTAGAGAGATTCTGCCATGACATCTCTTGTCCCTCCTCCCCTGCCCCCCTGCATACTTCCTGCCCCCCCACACCCCCCACATCCCCCACATCCCCCCCCCCACACCCCCCACACCCCCCACACACTCCCCACACCCCCCACACTCCCCACCTCCACACCCCCCCACACTCCCCACACTCCCCACCTCCACACCCCCCCACACTCCCCACAACCTCCACACCCCCCCCCCTCCACACCCCCCCACACTCCCCACCTCCACACCCCCCCACACTCCCCACACCCTCCACACCCCCCACCTCCACACCCCCCACACTCCCCACACTCCCCACCTCCACACCCCCCACCCTCCACCCTCACAAAATCAGACATTAATTAAAGAGTGATGATGATAAACGTCACACAGTGAACATTTATCACCAATTGTTATTCAATTACCCTGCTGGTGGACAATGCTGAGGACACGGCTGCAGCAAAAAGGCAGAGACACAATCAGAGAGCAGCTGACCACTCTGTGACAAGCTGCTCCCCCGAACAACAGACAGCGCTGTCAGGCTCCGAAGCACGCTCCAGTATCAATATACAGCCAGATGAGCACCAAGCGATTTACTATAGAATCTACCACATTTAAGAAATAGTAATCCATGTTAATTGCAAATTACAATACGCTACATTATTGTCATTTACCAGACAGTCTTATCCAGAGTGACTTAATAAAGTGGCATGAAGTGAAAATCTTACAAATGATCAAATGAAAATCTTAGCAGAATCCAAAATTGATTATGTTTTGAATGCAATATGCATAACAGTATGTATGAATCTTAAAATAACTGATATAATAGCTGTCTAAATATACTGAGGTACATGAAAACATTAGTATTTAACCCTGACAATTATTTAAACTTAATAGGAAATATCTGGAGACAAATGCATTTGTAATTTTCCATAGATATTTGGATCAAAACATATACCCAAATGATATGTAAAATTTAACTCTATACCATTTCAAACGTTGTTGTTACATGTTGTAACATTTTTGAAAAACCTGTTAATGTTAATCTATTATGTGAGGGCACTGAAAATGTTCAAATATAGTACAACTATAAGGGGATATAGGTGTTAGTGACAACAATGTCAGTCTCATGCCCCTCATCAGTACGAATTCCACACATATGTGTGCAATACAACCATGTGTGCCAATGTACTAAAGCAGTAATGACTATTCAGATGTTTGCTTACTCATGCATATATGCAATCTGTTATTTGATCCATGTGGTTCACAAAATTACATGTCTTATGTTACAGTTAACGCAGAAGAATCAATTTTAATAATTACTTTGGCCTCTGGAATAAAAATGGAGCATGGTTTAATGAAATGGAAAACATCTACAGCAATTACTTTCGCAAGGATGTCTCTTTATATAGATGGTGTAATGGTTAATTACCATAGCATGATACTCTGTTTCCAAACAGTAGCTTCTCTAACCATTCCTCTGTTGGGGGTAGTCTTTGGGAGCTGAGATCAGAACCTGAGAGCAGCCTCCCTGGGTTCAGTGAAATCAGCATCCTATGAAAATGTTCCAAAGTCTAAAGATGAAGGCCTTTGATCATGGTTTTTGTCTAGCATGTTCACATTGCTTTTTATATGTTTTATGGTCATAGTTTTCTTCAGGTCAACAGATCTTACCATTCTACACCGTCTTTCTCTCTCCGTGCAGTTTTTTCTCTCTTCAAGCAAATTTGTGGTTTGTGTCACATCTGACAGGGTAAAACATTTGAAATTAAACATCTCAGTTCTCATGTAAAGTGTGCTGTTTTGCACGGGTGGTTATTGTTTCCATTAACCCCACTGCGTCTGGAAGGCATTGACGAGGGCTTTTCTTGAGAGACGCACCAAGGGAATCACCTCAAGTGGAGATAGCCAGCCTCGGTCCATGGCAGTCACTGCAGGTGCCTCATGGGCCAAAGGTCAGGGGTTGCAACCCCCTGCAAGTGGTTCGTATTGCCAATTTTAAACAGTCCTCCTTGCCCGGCCACCTGTCCGAAGTGTGGGGGGTCGGAAAACCAATTAGGGCGGGCTCTGGGGGTCAGGGCCTGGCCACCGCAGCTCCGGCCCGCTGGAAAGACACCAGCAGTGGCAAAGCTGACAAAGATAGGCATAACGTGTGGAATGCGAGGCTGAAATGTCACTTTGCGCCGTGTCACTCGCTGATGTATGCCAGCAGGCAGATAGACACCTTGCACGGTGCACCTGCACTGGGTGTTAAATTACCCCAGTGATTCACAAGGCACGCTCAAAACGAGTGCTCACCCGTGGCCATGGGCCACGCCATCAGCGGCCCAGCTGGGCACCCCCTGACTCCTGTCTTAAATTGAGCTCTTTCTCCTCGTCTTACAAAATGCAAACATGCAGGACACAGCAACGTGCTTGCTGCTCTGATATCTGAGTTTCATTTGGACTGCTTTTGCCATGCTCTTGAGTTGCATTTGCAGCGCAAAATTGTGCAGTCCAGTTAAATAAAGGAAAAAGAAATAACACAGCTTTGAAACTGATATCCTGAAATGTGTGCTTCCACAAGGAAAGCACAAACATGGAAATGTCAAAAGTGAACTCCAGGTTTCAGAAAGCGGCTGCATGCAGTTGTTTTTTGTGTTGTTTTGCTGAATACCCTTTGTGCTTGACTTCTGGGGTCGCTCTGGAGAAGTGTATACTTAATGTCAACAATGTAAATGTATTGTTAAATGTGCTCATCTTGTATGTTGCTCTGGATAAGCAACAAAATGTAAGGTAATGCAATATAATGTCTGTGCAGGATTACGAGCAGGTCTCATCAGTACACCATGCTTGAATTATGGCCCAAGGGCCGCGAAACACAATATCCCACCGTTTGAAGTCCCGACGGACACGATACTGGGAAATCCGTATCGGATACCGTGGAACCAGATGACCCAGTTTGTGCTACCGTCACTGCTGTAGACATGATCCCAGTAAATGCCACCTCCCAGTGTGAGCCAAGGTCAGGCAGTGGGTCAGAAATCTTGCAGAGGTTTCACACACCTGACCAGTGCTGTGTTGTTTCATGCTACCAGTTCATTTATGCTACTATATAAGCTTGCACAGAGCAGTGAATAGTCAGTGAGCCTCAGTTGCCACAGCTATGGTTCAACATTTTGCTCCTATCAGTATGTATTGCTCTGTGTTATATCAGATAAATTGGAATATAATCAATCGGCAATAATTTTGATATGTTCATAAGATGGTTAAAAGTAACAGTGAAAGAATCTCACAAGGCCTGGATGAGACATCAGTTCCAAACAAAAGCTTGTTTGTTCTTCTGTCAAGAAGTGTGGCCATGAAAATCCAGTTAAATTTTTTCCTGCTAGTATTCATGAAGAGCTTGAGAGCCCTGCATTAAGTAATATTGACATGAGTCATTTTCCTGCCCGAATGTGTGAATGAATGCAACTTCATACAGGGTAAGTGGGGTTTGATTATTTAACCACTCTTGACTAATACACTAATATTCAGATATAAAATGCAACAAATCCAGCATTGCATATATTAATTAATCCTACAAACACAGACAGAATAAAAGCAGTAGGAAAACATATATGAATTAAATTATTTAAAAGAAAAAGACTAATGACAGTATGCAATTCCACAGAAATAGTGCAAGGCTCAGTCTACACTCTACTAATTAGGAAATGTGTCCCATCCAGCGTGTAATTATGAGAAAATGTGTACTATCCAGTGCTAATTATTAGCCAAAGCAGTACAGATAAACACTGCAACTAGAATTCAGAATAATAATGCAAATAGCATTAGTGTACAAAAGTGCATGGTAACAATCTGGAAAAAGAAATACTCCCTAATGACCTTGAGAGGTAAAAGAGATTAAATTGTGATCAGATTGGATTAATGAATCTATAATATTTATTCTCTCTCGGTGAGGGCAAACAGAGGCAGCATTATAAAGGTTATGTGCTATTCCTTAATAACAGCAAGAGCCATGGGAGCTTGACTCAACAAGCCTTCCAGACAACACACGCAGAAGGTTATTGCTGATATCAAACGTGCAGAATGCAATTATCCACCAAAACAAATAATTAGCGCGAGCGATAATATGTAAATTAACGCTCTCATTGTCTGAGTTTTATTGTCTGGGTGTTTTTCTGTGGCAGAGGCTTTATGTGGCTCAGAATCCATTTCCTGCAAAGGCACCTCCCATCACAGAGCAAAGAGGCAGTCAATGTGTGAGGGCTTGCTTCTGACGGCAGAAGCTGAAGGGCAGGCTGGGCACAAATGAGGCGACAGCTAACACGAGCACGCTGACATCTTTGCTCCACTTTGAAAAGTTTGGTGCAATTCTGTTTCACCCCACAGTGTTGAACAATTCATAATAAGGGTTTTTCTTTCATAATAAACCCAATGAATATTACAGTTAGGCCCGGTGCTATGGGGGTGCTTAGGGGTGCACCCCCAGTTGCCCCCCTCAATGGATTGCAGCTGCACCCCTCTCTATTTTCTCCTGGTGCCGGGCCTGATTACAGTCAATTTCTGTTTATTATTGGGGTCATGATTTAACTGTGGAAAAAAAAAGTTATATCACTTGTAATGTTAATTTATACTGATCTGAATGTCTGCACAGAAGGGAAAGTGATCTCCTACACCGATATCTTTTTTTGTTTTTTTCCCCTGTGTGCTTTGACTGACACTGGTTTCCTTGAACTCTCTGCAGTCAGGGAGGGGAGAAATTCCGGACAGAGAATATCTCCTTGCGTTTGAACCCTGTGATTGGCATGAGTGGTCAGGAAGGCCTCCCCCGCTGATCGGGTTATGGGGGTGTCGCAATGCCCCTACAAGTTTAGGAAGTGGCAGTGGCAGTGTATTGTTCACCAACAATAGATGTAAGACGGTGTGGGGGGGGAAAGACGGAGGAAAACCGAACAATGCTTCGGAAGAGGCACAAAGGGTCATCCTCCACCTCTTTCATGTGGGACGAGATGTCTAGACAGCGATGTTCCACAGAGTCTTTGCAGAAAAAAAATAAAGGGCTAATAATTGCAGCGTATGGATGTGACGATTCAAGCTCACTGCTGAAATTCCTCATCCGATCCTGTCCCTACATTTTACTGTCTGAATGTCAGAGGGCAGGGCGGCTGGTGTCCGACGGTGGCATAACCAGATGTTGCGTGAAAAAATCCCAGCATAGACATAATGTTCTGAAAATGTTTTTTCTTTTTTCAAAATCTTGTCAAAGCCCTGATCTTTTCAAATGTTTTGTATGACGGTGTATTTGCTATGGATTTTACAGTAGTTTTAATTCCACTTATTGAATGTGGCAGGTGCTGTAGGCTACCTAGCCTGCGACAAACATGTGATCATGGCCGTAAAAGAATAAAACCATCACTGGATTTATGTTCCAGATGGAAACAGGTTCATGTGCACAAGCCACAGCTCCTATTCTATCTTGAGCCCGAGGCAGGTGGGGAGGGAGGGAGGGAGGCGGGGGTGGGGGAGGAGGGGGGGGGGGGGGGGGGGGGATTCAGGGCCTTATTTTAGATTTGCACTAACTAGCTCACTTCAATAAACCTTTGACCCCCCAGGGGGCTGTAAATCCCCAAACAACTGCGTGGACTGTGCCACCCAGCACGCCCCCCCAGCAGCCTGCAGAGAGAGGCCTGTCGCAGGCCAGCAGGGCCAGTAACCCGATAGGCTCAGCCTCCCTCTGCAGCAGCCCCACAGGTCATTCTGATTCAGTGTGAGGCTGGACTGCCTCCGCCTGCAGGAGCAGGGCAGGAAAGCTAGGGGGCAGTGCAGTAATCCTGATATTAGCACGTATCCGGCACCCCCTTCAATCCTTCACGCGCCAATTGCGTTGATTAAAATCTAATATTTGTGAGAATTACAAGAATAAATTTTTGCATCTCACTACACTTTCTGAAACATTACCCGTTTATGATCCATCTATTATATATCCAATGTTTTAAAAGTCAGCAACGCGTGTTGATGGCTGTGGGAAGCAAACAGGGGTATGCCCAGTTACCAAACACCTGGTCATCATTAAAAAAAACATGGTGACTTAAGAGGGAGTGAGGTTTTGTTCTTTTATGTGCTTTGGTAAAAATCTCCTTGTTTGTTGCTTATGAGCCTGTTAAAGATGAATATTCCCTCTGCATATCCTGCCTTCCAATTCATTGGTAGCTTGTGGCCTACTTATAAACAATGTTATGTCACCATGGCAACAGTTCTGCATGATCAGGAAAACTGAACACCGGCAATCTGCCAGTCTGGGTAGGAGGAACCAAGCCCTCGCAAAAAAAAAAAAAAAAAAAAAACAACAAAGTATGTATTACTGAAATATTGTATTATTGAAATAAAATGTAAGATAACAGACAAAAGATCAGCTGTTGCCTGTAAAATTTATGTTTATTCTAGACATTTTGGATCATATTACATATTTTTTTGACAAATGACTGTTTGTATATTTTCAGCCACCAGTATCTTCTTCCTCAGGTTGCAAGATCCATATCAGATTCTTCTGTCTTCTGTCTTTAACCAATAGGCTAGATATTACTAGAGGTGATTTATGACCAGCAGAGATCGATATACAGATATAGAGCTATCTATAAATAATAAATTATAATGCCCTCTGTCTTAAAACTACCTTCACCATAAATCCAGATATTATATTCTTACATCTAAGGCATTTATAATGCAAGACTTCATATGTTTTTGATAAACTGCAAAGCATACATAAAGTTTAGCTTCCTTGTCTATTCTTTTATACATTATGGCTGAACAGAAAGGCGCAATCATAACGATGCTTGAATTCTAACTCACTTTCTTCATTGAATCTCTCTTTGGGTATTTAGTTATTCTCCATCCTCTGAAGCGTGACGGGAGAGCTTGTTTTCTCATGATGGACACAGCCTCAGCATCTCAGTGTGAGGGGAGCTCTAAGATTCAGTCCCCCACCCCCCCACTCCCTCCTGTCAAAAAGCCAATCCCTCAGTTTAAAGCAATTAAAACTCCTGCATGCTCCTTTATTTACATGAAGTCCAGTATCATGGCAGACATTTTGAACGTGTTGAAGGTAAAGCGGATAAATTGCCCTAATGAGTCTGAGATCTAATGACTCTGAGGCATTTCTGTACTTTGTGAAGAAATAACATATCAGTTCTGATGTATTCAAATGCACAACATATATTCAAAAATATCTCAATCATTGACTCTTTGTAACTGACACATGCAATTTTATGCACTTATCACATTGATAAGTGTGACACATTGTTGCACATATATTCTGCTTTTCATGAAAACAGAGGAAATACAAACATCAACAAGTCGCAGAACAAAAATCAACTTCTGAGCGACTTCCGAAAATCTCTGTTTATCATTTGTAACGTTTACGGAGAGAGCAGTTGATCTTTTTTGTTTTTCCACGTCGTAGATCAAGCGGCCATTTTGGAGCCCTTCTCTCCCTCCCTCCTTCTGCTTCCCTTTTTCGGTGCGGGTGCAGGCGAGAGGCGCAGACCGGCCTCGTTTGCATGAGAAAGGTCCCGGGTGAGCGAGGTCAGGGAGTCGCGACAGACAGCGCGCCTCCATTCAGATCTCATTTCCTCCCCGACAATCGCCATTCAATCAGCCATGTTTGCTCGGCCCTCCGCAAGGCCACCTCGGGGAGACTCCTGCTCTCGTTTTTTTATTTTGTCGTGTCACTCACACACTCCCTGGTCAGCCTCCCGTCAGCCTGTTCGCCCCTCACTTTGGGTCACATGATCGCCATCATCCATCCGTCATGTGGCGACGACGCTTAAAGTGGTGATTGATCCAATTAGCAATCAATTAGTTTGTTTCTACTGGATGTGATTACCTTTTATAGAGAAAAGAGGGTGCAGCTGGAGTGCAGTAATGAGACCACGCCCACCGGGTCCACCCCTCATGACCCGAGCAGGGCGTTCAGACAGAATTAAGGCAGGGGAGGTGAAGAACAAACAGAATCTCCAGGGGCTACTTCCCCTGAAATGTGCTAAAATCCCGTTTTAATGAATATCGGATGGCTACAAAAAAAATCTGAGGCAAGAACTTTTGGAAGAGCACAGATCTTTCATTTTGTGACGAGCAGAATGAGAAATGTCCCATAGCCAAAACACTATGGAGACATTTGGTAGGAACTAAGGTGCAGAAGGAATGTGTGTACTTTTCTCTGCTGATTGAAGCCTTTCTTGCTGGCAATTAAACAGAAACACATGGATGCTCTCTTTATAGGAGTCGACTGTGGGACAAATGTTTGATGTTTTGGTCTGTTTGAATTGCAAAGCTCCTCGCTTTCCTCCCTCGAGAAGCAAACAAAGAGACAAACGGTGGCTTCACAGAGGCAAATATCTCAATGCGTGCTGGTTCCTAAGGCCCGCAGTTTTGAGGCTTGGGTGCAAGTCTCCGCGAGACCACTACTAATTGCCATTCTTGTCTCCCCGGCGTGGGATCCCCCGTAATTGGAAACACACTGCATTTATGGAGTCACCCTTCAATCGGCTCTTGTTTCGCTCGATGCGTTCACCTCTTCATCTTAATGAAAAATATGGCGCTGAATGTTTGCAAGCCTCTTGTTCCTCAAACTACGGAGACTTTCCATTTAAACCTCAGAGTGCGTGCGCTGGGACAATCTTTAAAAGCGCAACCACTCTGAATCCCTCTGTCCCAGTGCAGCGCTTATTCCCAGCCTATAAAATAAATCACGCACACCCCGGCGCAGCTCGTATGAATATCTCTTTTCATAGGCCTGTTTACTTGTAACAGGCGTCGCGATAACAATAGTCACATCTGACAAGTAGGGTTAATCTAATGTGCTCGTATTATTCGGGGTCAGCCTCCATAGCGTTTTGTGTATCATTAATTTCCAGCCGGCAACATAGTCCCTAGGCACACAATGACTCGCAGCATTAGCTAAATGGCCGGAGCAGGAGCTGGTAATGAGATGAGTTAGTAGAACTGTAGCTCATTCATCATCCTGTTTGGCCCAATATAAGTGTTCCTTTATCAGGCTTCTAGGAGCTGATGTCATCGCAGCAGGCATAAATCAACTGCCAGGGCATGCCAGAAGAGCTGATAATGCCCTATTAGCGGCCATGTTCCGAAATCACTATTGACGAATGAACAACCAGAAATAGCAATCTGGGCCACTCTTGGTCCATTGGTCTTTGCCGGTCGAACCTGATGAAGCCCATATGAAGATTAGCTTGTTTGCGGCTAGACACGGTTTACTCTCTCTGTTTGGAGACCCGTCTCAGTGCTTCCTCTGCCTGACAGAGTTAAATGATTTGTGTGGACGATTCCTCACTCTCCTCCAACTGTAAACAATATTTTGAACGTTTTCAAAAGGTTTTCAGTGCTTACATACTGCAGTCAGTTTTCATCGGTCAGATTGTGTGTGGGATATTAAGGGAAATAGCCCCTCACAAATAAGTGATCTTTCCCAGGCAGATATATATAAATGACATTCATTTAGAGAAAAGGATATTTATGGCAGTAATTATACTATATTCTCCAATAAACCTGGACTCCCCCACCTCGTGTAACCCTATTCAGTGGACATGAAAGATTTAGCCTTTCAGATGTTTAAGAGAAGTGAAATACTTGGTTCAGGAACCAAAGAGAACAAAAAAGAAAAAACAAAAACCCTCCTACAAGATGGTCATTTAAAAATGTCTAAGCAAGATCAAAATGAATACATGTCCATTCAGATCACTCCACCGCAAGGAAAGTGTTGACAGGCAGTCAAAACACAGATCGTAGGAGCATTACATTTTAAGCACTGATTAAATGCTATGTGGGTTTTTTGGACAGTGGTGACATAACTGTTTAACTGTTCTACTTGTAGCCTTTTTGTGGAAAAAATGCTTAGTGCTTGCATAATAAATTTAAAAGTGTCTCATTTAGTAATACTTTCTGAAATTACACGCATTTGAATTTGTGGGTTTCCCATTCCTAATTAATTTTTTCGTAATATTTTATAATCTGTTAAGATTTGATCATTTCTCTGTGCATAATCTCTTTGAAATTCAAAACTGAATTTGGGCTGATGAACTGTGTATCTCGGCGAATGGTCTAGCAGCTTAACTCTGCAAAAAGATGTTTGTGGATTGATATTTTTATATTGATATTGTATATTGCATGTTGATAATGCCTTCCCATAGGATTCAAGCACTTTGATATAGGTTTCTGCTAAATATGTAAATTTCTACTTGCTCTGTTGATACCTCTCCTTCTTGATAAAGCCAGTAATGGTGAGTAATGTGGGAGTAAATAATGGGAGGCTGTATGTCTGCCCATTACCCCAGATCACACAGATCTGAGCATTCCCACCTAACGCTGGATATACTCCCTTCTTTTAGGCTCAGGAAAGCCTCCACATCTGCTTGTGAAATGTATGCATGTATCAGAAGGTGTAATTCTTTTCTGACTTTCTTCCTCTTATGTTTCCACAGCAGCCACGTGACCCCCCCCCCCCCACCCTTACAAAGCATCCATAATTACACAATGTGATGAAACGCTTGTTTGCGTCAGTGTGCAAGGCTTCAGATGCCTTTATCTCTCCCTGCACACATCTGTGTGTGGGGATATAGGAGGCAGCAGGGCCTGCCCCCCTCCCCGATCCAAAGTTACGCTTCCTGTCTATTCCATCACACACATTTGGGCACGCACGCGCATGCACACACACACACACACACACACACACACACACACACACACACACACACAAATGCAGGCAGAACCCTCCATTGTGGGCCAAACCCGCGTTGCTCTGACACATCCCAGTGACACAGGTTATGTTTGCCAGCTGGTGGGAACAGGTGTATGACAGCCTCACCATCAAATGGCAGCACGCCTTTGGCTTCCCATCAAAATGCAAAAACCTGTTCTCCTCAAGTCCAGGCTGTTGCAGTGATTGGCTGCCGGCGGAGAGAGCAGGTTCACAGCGGCATGTGCTGGTGTCAGCCACAACAATGCCTCCAGCCCCGCCCCTTTCCCAGAAGGTTCCTTGTCTTTTTATAATTTTGCTGCTATTCATGGCGAGTAGTTCACCTCCAGCCATTCCAGCTCCTTCCCTGGCAGAACGGTGGCGTACCGGTGAGGGTAAATATGCATGAACACAATTCAAGAGCGAGGGAAGAGACAGAGAGAGCTCCTCCTGAAGCAAGATATTGAAACCCAGCTGGATATTTGGACGTGCATGATCTGATGAATAAAGATAGATGCATTCGTGTGCTTCAGCTTGATGGGGGGGGATGTTAGTATTATATAGTGATAACCTTCATAAATTGGAGGGAGACTACATTAAAAAATGATCTCCCCTGTTTTGGGCCACTCTCATACTAAATCATATAGACTATCGTGATACACTCTGGGAGTTCATCAAGATATACTAGTCATCTTGATATACTATTGAAATATGATCAAGACTGTATCAAGCAAGCTGCAGTTCTTATAAGGGATTTAATGGGAGTTGCATATTATGTTTGTAGTGTGCATTGCAAAGAGCATTTGAGATGGCCTTTGTGATCCTACATTTCCATCTTTCTCCTCAATAAAGACAAAGTCCAGTGCATCTAATGAAATGCTCTATTATTCTTAGAAGATGGATGTAATATTATCTCTAACAAGTGCCTCCTTACGCCTACAAATTGGTGATAATAGGGGTAATTAAGGCAAAGTAAGTAAGATTTAAAAAGATCACATCAGCTAGTGAAAGCCCAGCTCCACGTGAGTTACCCATCAATGAAACGCTATTTCCACAGACAGAGGCCTAGAGAACAGAACCTTTTTAGCACATATGATCACCCTGCCTGGCAAGTGGCCCCCACCCTCCTTGTGACAGAAATATTTTAAGACTTCCTCATGATTATTATTATGTGTCACATAACAGCTATGAATGGTGACTGAGGCTCACTGATCATGGGAAATTACTTTTTTTATAAGAGGAGCTCCAAACCGGTTTTGTCATTGACATCGATGATAAACTCCGCAATGATGTCATGGTATGACCAGCGATGATGTCATGGTATGATCTACACTTGTTTCACAGCAACACACCCTGTGTACAGCTGTGAAAACAAGTGTATATGGAAGCATGCAGGTGACCCGACAGATGTACAAATCAATGAATAATAGTCAAAGGAGCTCTGATGACCTGACAGGCAGCGTCTGTCGGTCCTTTCTCTGTGAACACTCGGGCTGAATAATGAGCAGGCATCCTCACTTCATCGTCCCTCCCGTCGCCCTCCTTCCTAATCCCACATTAATAAGGATGTTCCTCGGCCGCTCTTATCTTCTGTCGCCCCGTATCAGATAGTGTTGTTTTATGCAGTCACCATGCAAATGGGTCTCCTTGAGAGCGTAATGACACCATTAATTTATTATCAATTGGTCTTTTGTCTGCGGAGGGGTGCTTCAATGCGGTGTGTGGCAGAACAGCATCTGACTCCACCTCTTGCAGGCTTTTGGTTGCTATGTTGCTAAACATTATTCAGACAACATGTTGCGTGCCATCTGAATATTTGTCAGAGCTTTTGGGTTCTTCACTTGCACTTTATAATAATTTATCGTATGTAAATTATGGCATGAATGACACAGATTAAAAAACACACACACACACACACACACACACACACACACACACACACACACACACACACACACACACACAGGCACACATTCAAAAAGTTTCTCTGTTGTAAAACACCTCTATGGATCAGAGTAATACAAACATAAATAACGATAGTGATAATCACATGTTTTAATTACGCGCTCATCTTGGTAACTTTCCAGTCTCTCTGCCTGGCGGACAACATTAGTTACCTGCATTAGCTGCATTAGCTGTATTAGCTGTATTAGCTGGCGTATCTGCCCGTCAGCATCATTGCTCCATCTCCAAAATTTCTCCCCCTCAGAGCTGACAACTAGATAATAGCCTCCTCACTTTCCAAAAGCTGGAGCCTGGATAGACTTTGTGATCATAATTCATTATTCAAATACGCAGGTGAGGCGGCCCGCGCGGAATAAAAGAACAGCATAGTAATGGTGTTGATGTGTTTCATTTGCGTTCGGGGTTTTTTTTCGCTAACGTGGCAGGATGCTGACGTGCGGAGCGCTGGCCACCGGTGTCTCTGGGATAATGATGAAGAGGGCGAAGGGCGCCCGGGCACAGAGCCCGCAGGCTGTGCGCTCAGAGAGCTGCACTTTCCCCAGATGAGAGAGATAAACCCTGTCATGTGTCAGGCTTCGGCTTTTGCCGGGGCCGCTGTCCCCCCCGCCCTCAAACATTGCAGAGTCGGCGCTTTTCAGAACATCTTTACCACTTTGCACGGTGATGGAATCATTTGGGATTTGCCTGCAGGCTCGTATGCGTACATACACGAGTCATGTGTCAATACCAGCTTGTAAACTGCACTTGGCGCGTTCACAAAGAGGAATTCTTTTTTCATGCCGGGAACCCATTTCCAGAACATTTCAATTGTCACCACTGGCATGTGTCAGTTGGTTTAATTGAATATGAATTATATTGTAAAATGCATATGCCTACAATTGCCTTTAAAGAAGTCGCAATGGCAGTGAAGAAGCTGCTACTACTACTACTTCTAACTACTATCAACAACAACTACTACAACTACAACTACAACAATATGTATTGTAATATATGTGTGTTCATACACAGTAGTATTTTGTGGCTGAATCCGTTCTGATTTCCCTGCACTATGAGAGAAACTGATAATCCTTAGTAAAACATAAAATGAGAAGTCACTCCCAATCTTCTTCTACAGAAGGTTCAGAGAACTCTGCCATGGAGAAATAAGCAAACGATGGGCTTGCCTTTAATGTAATCTCTGTTTATGGATGTAATGGGACACACGTGTCCACAGTGCCTCGGGAACTTTGAACTTTGGGATCAGCACCAAATAAACGGCAGGGAGCAAATATCATCACAGGATTGATAGCAGCTTTTGGAAAATGGCTGCAGTGCCTTGAAAAAGAGGGCGACCCCTTTCAGACCCCTTTCAGATTGGAACATCGCGTACAGCTTTCGTGACCTTTGGCCCAGACCACAAAAGACAACTCTCAAGTATGGCTGTCACGTCTCAGCAAAAAAATATTACAGTGGAAAAAAAAAAAAAAAAAAACACATTCAAAACGTTTGATAATTTTCACATTTTTTCAAAGACCGAAGCTAGTTGTGTCATAACCCTGCCTGCAAGTCTGGTCTGTAGGGCTTACTTACCTGAAATTTGCCTCGACAGAATTTCAGGCACTCAAAATTAATTCTGCTGGTATGACAGTAGCCCTTGTTTAGCCATGCGATAGCATCTCAGGGCTGCCGTTTAAGCCCAGGGGTGGCCTGTAATGATCCACCTGTAACACTAAGCAGACACGTCAGCTGTAGGCTATGTGCTCGACAGCACATTGTTAAGAGATACACCCTGCACTCTCTGCAAACCCCAGGTTCAGACACTGAGTAGTTCTTCTAATGCACCACTGCCTGAAACAGGCCAAAAGTCAGTTAAGACTTCCTTGTTGTAAAGCCTTATTGCTTATTTATTCTTAAAATTCATTTCACGGAATGTTGCAATTGATGCAAACAATGTCATGTACATATTGTACAATTAATGGTGAGTAAATGTAAATGGTGAATAGTATTCTAAGAAAATGTTTTTCTTCTGCACAAACCATACTCAAAAGCAATTAATCCCATGTCATCTGATTAATTTTTATGTTAGCATGATATGTAAGCACCTCACTGGGATGTCACTGTTGCTTGTAAGCTCTGAATTAGCTACATTCTCATTACATTACATTATTGTCATTTAGCAGACACTCTTATCCGGAGCGATTGACATAGATTGCAGTTTTTACACATTATCCATTAATACAGCTAGATATTTACTGAGGCATTTGTAGATTAAGTACCTTGCCCAAGGGTACAACAGCGGTGCCCCAGCAGGGAATCAAATCAGTAACCTTTTGGTTACAATCCCTGCTCCTTACCACTACACCGCACTGTTGCCTCTCATGGTTATGAAATTGTCTTTGAGACAGGTGACCACGCAGGTCATTGGGATGCATCATAGGGAATTTCTGCACCGTTACTGTAATTAGTAATCGTTTTCATCAGCAAATCACAGATGTGCCCGAGTGTGACATCAGGCCCGTTGCTCAGGGACGATCAACAGCTGTCGGCTTTGTCAAGCTAATATTCAGTCATCTGGACGGCCCCCGTTTCTCCAGCAATGCAACTCGAGAAATTAATTTAACATATTTTCTGCAGTTTACACTGTATTTGTATATTGTTGTCTGTGAAAATAATCGAATGACGTCGGCATCCCAACAGCACCCTCTTGGCTCATTGATTTATGGAGTGTCGGCTGTGCGTGGAAGTGGCATTGTCTGTGGACTGTCAAACAGCAAAAGGGAGTAGGGGGACAGCTGTGACCTTCCTGTGTAATTTTATTTAATTTCCACCCACCCATCGCTCCTAGCTTCTTTCACACGGAGTAGCCCTTTTCAAAATGCTCTATTACAGGGTCAGTCATCTGTAATCTCTTGTCGCCATGGCAATCTGTCCCTCACAGCCATGTGTCCGAGTGGCATTGGGGGGTGATGGAGCACAGAGATCTCAGCCTTGCGAGAGAGGGGAGGAAGGACCTTTGTTAGCGTGGCACCGGGAAGGCCATCTTGTCTCGCCTTGACAGCCCGGGCTGACCAGATAAGGGGTGAGGAATGAGGCCCAACTCTGCATGCTCAATGCACATGAGAGGACAGACCAATTACAAGGTGCATGTGCTCACAGACACCTCATGGATAAATCATTGAGGTTAAGCATTGCTTACCTGACGAACCATGATCTGATGATTATTGGTTCTTGTCAAACTTAACATTTGCCAGAGTCTATATTTTTTTGTAATTGGCAAGAAGCAGCATTTGTCATGCTGAGTAGTGGTTAGAGCACTGAACTGTATGAGGACATGTTGTCATAGCCTTACACAAAGTAAATGTTACCTCTTTCGCTTAGGTTGAAATCCCCATCCATAGATGAGTTTCAGGGTGTGTGTATGGTGTATAATTATATGCATTTCATGTATTCCTGGATAATAACATCTGCCTGACAAATCAGAACAATAATGTTTTAAATGGACAAAAGGGCAAAGAAAAGCCAAAAAGCCTTCAAAGTAATAATTCTGTTCAGTATTGCAGTAGTTTACCTGACCCAAGTTCCAGCAAAGCTTCCCACTGTTACTACAGTGTATGTGGGCTCATTTCAGATACCCATCCACCCTGAGGAAGGCAGCATGGCACCAGGGCAATCAAAAGCACATGTGCAGATGAAGATGATGGTGATGGTGATACTTCATCGGGCCGATACAAAACAAATAAATAAATGAAGGAGACAAACTGCTTGGAGAGGAAGGGCGTCCGATATCACACACGTCCCTGACGGCCGCGCTGTGCCACTTTTGGCCCCGTGCTGGACTCCCTCATACATCTCAATGGTCCGTCGCCCTCCGTTCCTTGACTGCTTCGGTTGAGAGCGGTGGAACGATAATGATAAAAATGACAGCCAATTCATCACTTCGCAGGTGAGATACATCATTGAGAGAACAAGTGGGGAGGAAATTTCCTTTTTTGAAGTAGCAGCATACATTGAAATATTAAACCCCAAATATAAGGAAGGAAGACACTTTACATGTCCAATCATGTTACATATACACAATACATTTATAAAACATTAATAATACATTTCTACATGTGAGAACAGGTATGAGTATATTGTCTAGTATATTGTAAATTGTGCAGTGAAAGATATTCTACATTGCACATAAGCATATATGCATATTTGCAATATATGGTAGGTATTACAAAATTTTTAATTTTCCATAAGCCATAGCTGGATGAAGATCCATCATCCTGTGTCACCATGACTGCCTGAAACCAATGCCACCTCCTCTTACGGTTATACCAGTCATCTTGTATTGGAAAACTGCTGTAGAAAAACAGCTGCGAGGAGCTTGCTTGATCTGAAGGGTTTTCAGGTGGGAGGAGTACCTCATCATACCTCCCCCCAAACTGATCAGCACCAGCTGTGCTGTAATATGCACCGGGAATATCAGATCGCTGGAGGTTCACTGGGACAGTGAGTTATGGGCTTCTTCGATGAACTTTTCAGGAACAGGTTAAGATGGAATGGAATGGACAGCGCTGACTCTGGACCCAGCACTCCGTGTTGCGTTCTCCATAGTCTTGGACATAAAGTCCACTGTGCCATTTGAGAGACATGGGAAAAGCAGGCCCTGTAGGTGTCTGGCCAGTTCTAAGCGAAAAGAGCAGAAATCCGTAACTTCAAAAGTTACATGGAAATCTGCTCTGCAAAAGAGCACACATGTAAGTAAGAGGAACAGATTGTATGCCATTTTTAAGATACATTTGATTATCTTATCTTAAACACATGAAATTCATGTTAGATGATATAATACTTGTTTTACTTCATACTTTTTGAATATTGAATAAGCACTTCCACACTTTTACATTTGTTTTGCTTACTGAAACTGATTTTTGACCCACAGCTGATCCTAAATTTCAAAAGAGATGAGCGATTGAGAGTCTGTTCAGTCGTGGCTTTTGACTCCTTCTGTTCTTTCATCTCAGTGTCCTTTGAGTGATAGACAAAATATACGGTCCCTGTGTTTCAATGCTTGTATCTGCAAGCCCTTTTGAATCCAAACTAAAGCTGCATGGGCCGAACGGAGACCGGTGCCAGTGCTTGATTGAATGCACGCACAATCATATTGAACCACACCATTCGCAAAATGGATCACACCTAAACCAACAGTAACAGCAACGGAACATTTATTTCACAAAATAGAAGTTTGATTTAATAATTCTTCTCATCTTACATTCCTTCTAAGACTGCTTAACAAGGAACATATGAATCTGAAACCATACGTGCAAAAGTGTTAAAGCTCATTTCTTAGTGTTTTTTTTTTTATACATGTGTTAGGTGTTTTGGAACAGAACTGAAACTGTGACACTAACCACCATGACTACAAGTACTTTGGGCCCAGACACACAAATCGAGACCCGGCGATTATTATAAATAACTTCAGAGTGCACTCACAGCACTGTTCTGTTGTGCTGATCCATTGCATCCCTCCTACTGCAATAAGGTTCCCAGCATGAATCACTCTACACACTACATTGTAATATCCACTCTACACCGGGACGGCAGTGTAACATAGTAGTAAGGAGCAGGGCTTGTAGCCGAAAGGTTGCTGGTTCAATTCCTAGCTGGGGCACTGCTGCTGCACCCTTGAGCAAGGTACTTAAGACAGAATTGCCTCAGTAAATATCCAGCTGTATTAAATGAATAACATGTGAAAACTGTAACCTGTGCAAGTCGCTCTGGATAAGAGCATCTGCCAAATGACAATGTAATATAATATCACTGTGGTGCTCTCTGTAACCATATGCAGTAAGGTTATATGAAATAAAAGGCATGCAAAGGACAGACACAAAATACCACTCACAGCTAGTGCCCCAGATGGAGTCAGCGGTTATCCAGCTCATGCCAAGTCAGTTATCCCAGAACTAGCTCTTAAGAGGGCTCCCTCTTAAGCAGTGTGAGGGAACACAGGATTCACACACACACACACACACACACACACACACACACACACACACACACACACACGCTCACACACACACACACACGCTCACACACACACACATACACCTACACACATACACATACACACACAGGGAAGACAGGTCTGTAAAACAGGGGGAATAGGAGCCTTGTAGACAGCCTGATGATTTGAGGTCCTTCTCCAATTCAGTTAAAGCTGTTTCTGTTTGCTTTATTTTTCCTCACTAGGGTATCCATTCTGAGGCTGCCGGCTTCAGGGTTGCTCTTGTTTTCCCTGGTTGTTTCTCCTGATGTCCTTCCAAAAATCCAGATGCTGTATATATGCATATGCCTATGCATGCACTACTGGCTGATCTTAGGACTGCACAGTTGATAATAACTAAATATAGGAAAACACACATCACTTTTTATTTTGTAATGTTTCACTGTCATTCACTGTTAACCTAAAACAGTACACAGTGGAGTAGCAGAGTTGGTAAACATTATGATTTAATACAAAACAACTCATGTAAGACTAAACCCTGGCCACAGCGTAACAGTCAAGTTTAAAGTGCACCAAAGTAAACTATAAAAGCTACAGATTTTTGTGTAAGGCTGTGGCTGAAAAGCCTTTCAGTTGGACATTTCAACTGGTAATTATTCATCTCACATCATCCTCAAACAACCTTCAGACTGATTTGTTCAGGGCATGAGAAGCTACACCTGGGACCTCTCTCTCTTTCTTTCTCTCTCTCTCTCTCTTTCACACATACACAGAATCACACAGACAGGGACAGCCTTTGTTTAAAAAGCCCAAAAATGCTTGCGTAATCAAACCTCACTTTTGTTCCACAGCTCGGCATGTGGTTTGGCTTTACACCCTCTTTTCTACTTGAGCACTTAATGTTAACGCTTAGACACACCTGTCTTGCATTAGGACTCCAGCCATTTTCACAGGTACCAAATGTGGTATCACAATCAGCTGGTAAACTTATATTGGGACTCCCTGGTTTCGATCTATAGATGCAATATGGCTAACTAAAATATTAATAACGTTTTGTTGGCCCTCACAAAAATACATTAAAATTCATTTAGAAATTGTACGGCTTGCAAGTCTAAAACATATTTTATATAGTATAGAAATATCCCATATGCACAATACACTTTATCATAGTAGCAAGACATATTATATTTGCATGTATCAAATTTAAAGTTAGCACTCATTGGTTTATTTGTTGAAAAATGTTATATTATTTAGATTTCAGATTTATATATGTTGGAATAGGAGTGGTCAGTGAGAACTGGCTGAAAGGGCAGGGTAGGTTCAGAGGACTCGTATCCTGGCCTGGAAAAATTTCATGCTCCCAACTGTTCAGACACTGAGCTGCGACCCAGGGGCCAGTATGCTGCTACCTGCTGGGAGGTCTCCAGATCAGATAAGTCAACGCAGATGTAGCGCTTCCCCACAGCATGTGCGTGCACACACACGCACACACACACACGCACACACACACACAGTATATGCAAAAACATACTGTAGATGCTGGATGACAAGACTGAGCTGGCACGCACACTTAATTTCCAAAATTTTAATTCTCTTCTGTGTTTTTCTGATTTAAAATAACTCTTGTGTGTTTATGTGGTATTTTAGTTTAAAACCCCAAATGTCTTCTAACCCATTTCAAATAAGTACAGAGAGAACAGCAACCTTGTTCTTGCAAAAAGGGACTGGTTTTTAAGTTGTATATAGTGGCCCAAAATGAAGCACACACTTATGGCAGTTTACAACCAACAGCCACAACAAAACCATAGAGTGAAACGCTTTGAACTGGATGCAGACAGTAGCCATTTTTCCCTCTTGGTCTGTTGCTGGTTCTGAGCCTACACCTTATGCTCCCAATAAAAGGCAGTCAATTTTAAATTTTTGTTTCCATTTAATTTTTTTTCTTATAATATTGAAATTCTTCTGAAAATAGTCTTACACAATATTATTTCAAAGAAATTTTGAAAAAAAGAAAACGAGGATCACGCGTATGGTCATCTTTGCTATATGTGCCTGTGTTTGATAAACCTTGATCTTATGCCTGCCCACAGCTGGCTGGATACTGCAACCCTTTCAGATCTGTGAAAGCGGACCTGAACATCTGTGTTTCCAGACAGGGCGAGAACTGGAGGAGCCTCCGCCTCCCCCCCCCCCACCAGACATCCTATGTCCTAGAATTTCGGTAAGAACCACAATTCGGGAACTGGACCTCCAGAAATAGCGAGAAGACAAAAGGCTTCCGCTTGTATTGTGATAATTCATAAAACAGAGCACGTCTGTGTGTATGTGCAAATGATTACAAGAAGGTCAAGGGGTAAGTGAATACTTAGTTTCATATTATCTTCGAAAACTCCCAATTCTCCAGACAGTGCTGCATATAGCACTGTTCGTAACAGGGAAAGATGGGAAACACATGCAGGTCTTCCACCCATCCTCTCTGAAGACCACATACACACTGCTCTTTTCTTCAGGGGTATCTTTCTGGCACATTAAATCCAAACATGCCATTCTCACCAAGACATCAATTTATATGCTGCTGTTAACCAAGCAACAAAATACTATTTTCAATATTAGTATTGGCAAAGTAGTGGTAGTATAAGTGGTAACAACTTGTATTAAGTAACTCTATATATATTCTCTGCTGCTATACATTTTATTATATAGAATGTATGCATGTATAGCAGCTAGTGATCTGCTTCTAGGGCATCTGCACAGTTAACATCTGTGACCCCCTGACCCAAGCAGGTTGCCCCCAGGGGCATCCCCAAACTCCAGAGCTGTGCATTTTTAGTTCATTACTTAAGCAGGGAGGCTCAATGAGACAAGCGATTGAACTGCAAGTTTATAGGCTGTAATAAAAGAAAAAAACACAGTCAGGTGTTTTTTTCTTCCTATTCAACAGTTTAGGGTGCTTAAAAAAAAAAGAAAGTTTCGCATATCGATTCAAAGGGGAACTAGAGGAAAGGGAGGTGACTGCACTACACCTGTAATGAGTTTCTCAGGGTGTGCCAAACGAACCCAGCAGTGCAACCTCACGTGAAAGCGGACTGCGAATGCCGCAGATGTGGAGCTACAAAATCCTACGACTGTAAACCTGGTGTGAATATTCAAGGTTAGGTGAAACCATTTAATCTGCACCTTTGAGAAGTGTCTTGAAAATGGTCAGGTTCTTAAAAATGAGCCCAACAATTTAATCCCCAAATGGTTATATGTTTTCCGTAAAAATGGACACAGTGTAAAGAATGTACATTCATCTAGTACACATGAGGCAGTCAGGATAGCTACAAGGTGGTATCAACATTGAAATCAGGACGATGATAATGTGTCCCATTGAAACATCACTGCTGCTGTAATCATAGGGAAAGACAGCAGAGATATAGAGTACTAAAGCGAGTACCGTTAACTCTAGGAAGGCCGAGTGTGACGTAACGGAAAAGTCTGCTCTTCCACACCGCGGGCAGCGCTGTTACCAGGACGTTTAGAAGCCCAAACTTCCCCAACAAACACTGAATGAGTCATGTACTGTTTCCTGTGTTATCTCTGACATTCTCTCACAGAGATGGCCTCCCACAGGCCTGTACCCACTGAACAGCAGTGTAGAGTCAGCCATGCAGACTCACACCCCCCTACCATGTGGGTAACCTGCAGAGCCCACAGCAGTTAATCATCTTCCTAGTGGAGTGTGGATCCAGCGACGTCATGTCCAATACTGGCTGTAGCACAGGAGAGCACAGCTCTCGTTGCCATTGGCTGAAATGCTCCAGAGCCTCTTTTTTTCTGACCAAATGAGTAAAACCGAAATGTCTTTGGCTGCAGCCTGTTTACCCGTCTGTCTGTTGTAAAGAGGGAAACAGACCACCGTACTGTGGTGGTAACTCGTTCCATAGTTAAATGACTCTTAAAACATTTCGGCAATTAAATATTTTGGAATCGCTTTATTTTAAGGTTCTGTAACATTCTGATATTTACTGTGAAATTTCTGTATGAGAAATGATGCTTTGCTTTTGCACTGTGAACAGATGCAATTGCTAAAAAACTGTGGTTTCTCAGTTACCCATCATCTAAGCCTTCCAAGGTTAAACCATTTTTTTGCTCCTTATTTCGTATTATTATATGGTATTTACCAATAGCCCAGTGATTATCTTATTAATATAAACTGTGAAGTAGTTTATCCTGGGAAAATTTTGAGAAAATGTTAAGTTTTTTTGTTTTAACCATTGGTGAGATACACAATTCCAAAGGGCTAAGGAAAAGCCATCATGTAAGATCCATACTGTACTCCAGGTATCACATAGACTAAGGTATATTAATCTGCATTGCATTGTGGGTACAGGGGCAGCACTAGGAAATCTCTCCATAGCAGAAACAGCACAAGCATCATGATTTCTTTCCTCTGTCATATGCTAGGAAGCAAATGTACAGGTCATTTGTTGATCAACTGCATTCTGAGATACTGAAGAGGCAAATGATGGTGGTGCCAGAAAAGTTCAACCCCAGTGATGGGTCAGCAGCAGTTGAGCAGAAGGTGAGATCCAAGCAAGTGAAACACCAGCTGCCATGTTGGCTCACATGAGAACAGAACACTTACAGGTAAGGTGGGCAGGTGAAACCTGGCTTAACACAGACTAATTGGGTCATGTCAGATCTGTTTGTTCAAAGAGTGAGGACTTTTTCATTCCTTATTTTGACCTCACTTTTTTTTTTTTTTTTTTTTTTGCTTTTTAATTGGTACAAAAGATGTTTGGCACAGGATCAAGAACCACCAAGACGTCAGGAGAGGTCATCCACACACCGACATCGGGATGTTCTCCAAGCTGTTGTTTTCGTCAGCACGTCTGCCTCACAAGCATCTGCAGCCAGTCTCACATGTTTGGAGGAAATCTACCATTTTATCCCTCTGTACCCACATGCATTTTGAGAGCGTCAGCTGCTTGTTTTGCTTAAGATCCATCTGCTTTGCATAATACACGCAGTATTTAAAAAAAAAAAATCAGTCTGTGATGGAATGCATCTCTTAGTAGATGTTTGCCATTTATATGTGAAAATTGTATTACCAAAATCAAGCATATTTCATAGTATGCAGGAAGTGTGGGTAAAAAAAGACACTTGTCTGAACAGCTCATGAGTGATGTCATGTGTTGTAATACAAATCGATCACTGGTATTCTGTGAGATAGTTTTGGGAGGCATTGAAGACAAGGATGGACTCCATGACAGGATTACAGTTTGAAAATGCAAAATGACAGACAATATAACTAATATGTAGGAAGGCATGTGGCACTGAATGGATTCAGCAACAAATGTAGAAAAGTAATATATTTCAATATGTGAATCTAGAAAACAGGAGGATCACATGAATTCACACCTTTAAAGGAAACTGTAAAACAAAATCTAAAAAACAAACCTACACCGACATTCTGCCTATTGGCAGATGAAAGGAGGCTTCTGAAGCTACACAGAGGCACCCAAAGCTTTCCCGTTTCCCTGTGGTATAAAAGGAGATGACATGCAAGAGATTCTTCAGTAGCATGCATTATCAAGGTTAAGGTCAGAGAGCTCTCTGAAGGCTACAGGTAATTGGTCATTAACCTCTACAGGTTAGAAGATGGATTTAATGGAATTCACAAAAAGCTGAATCAACCACTTTCTTCTGTGGTGTAAATTGTTAAGAAACTTAAGGCTACTGGTACAGCGGCAGCCCTACCAGAAAGAGGATGCTTCTTTCTCTTGCCACCAGGGGCTGTGAAACAAGTGGTTTGGTAGGAGACTATAAATCCAAAGGTGATAGTCTAAGACAACGTTTCTCAAACCTCTCCTGGAAGACCCCTTATCCTGCATGTTTTAGATCTCTCCCTGCTCCAACACAGCTGATTCAAATGATCAACTTGTTATGAACTCCTGAAACTGCTTAAAACCAAACTGATCATTTAAATCAGCTGTGTTGGAGCAGGGAGAAATCTAAAACATGCAGGATAAGGGGTCCTCCAGGAGAGGTTTGAGAAATGCTGGTCTAAGATCTCCTAAATAAACTAGCATCTTCAGGTTAAGCATCAAAAAGAGTATTTTCAAAGTTGCTTGCATTACAGTTGTGTTTGTTGCCAGACTGCGAGGAAGACCCCTCCTTTGAAGCCACTCCACCTTGAATTTTCCAAACTACACATGAATGGCAGCTGGAAGCATGTCTCAGTGTGAGATGAAAAGGAAATTATTGGACATGATCATCAATGTTATCTTTGGCATACGGTGAAGGTTATGTTGAGAAAGAACCCATGCACACTATAATTTAGCTGGGGGGGTCATTATGTTTTGGGGGAATTTTGTTTCTATGGGCCCAGGAGTACTTGTCAAGATTTTTGAGCTCCAGAACCAAAAGCCTGATTCCTACTGCCAAGAAGGTCAAACTTAGATCAAAATAGATATTGTAGCATGACAAAGGTATTCATCCAAGTATATAAAGAAGTGGTCTACTGAGCACAGTGTTCTCAAATGATCATCTCAATCTCCAGACCTCTACCCAATCAAATGTTTGTGGTTTGAACTCAAGAGAGCTGTTGAACTAAAAACCAAAAGATTTGAAGAACCAAGCGATGTTAGGGTGAAATATTCAAAAATCCCGCTCAGAAGTGCCAGAACCTCATAAAACACTGCAGGAAGCATCTTGTCAGTGTAATTCAAACCAGAAGAGGATTTAATTACAGAGATGTGAATAAATGTGACCTTTATGTTTTCCTATTTTGGTGGTTTTGTTCCTGTTTAGTGAGGAACATATTAATGTATATGTATATGAGTACATATGGAGGACACTGAACGAATGTACATGCATGCATACACTACATATATACACACGCATGTAAATACGATTAGGCCAATGGTACACTGACCTTGTAGAGCACCATGCCACGGGTCTCACAGACAGTTTGGTGCAGATCTCTCACTGATGCATTTCTCTGTATTGCACCATACGAGGGCAGATGGAACACGTCCACATGCCTGCAGCAGAAATGATTCCTTTGTACGGGCAGGGTAGAGGAAAGCAGACTACACTGCTATTTTGGACAGGCATCTACAGATCATAAAAAAATTTGTCTTTGCCCGATTAAATGCCATTTTTTTCCCCTTAGATCACACTAAGGGTGCATGCACCATCCAACACCCTGCTGCCACCCAGAATCTGCTAAATCAAGGTGCCAAGTTCCATTAAAAACTATAAATCTGACCACATTCCAGGCTTTTGCATGCAAACTGGAGCCTTCCCTTCCTCTCCAGGTGCCCCTGCCTGCTGCACCTGTTTCAGAATGACGGACACGCAGGGCAACTCCGTCCCACCAGGGCGTGAATGAATAGCCCCTTGTGGAGTGCAGCACATGCGCCACTGAAATGCTCAAGCAAACACCCACGGGTTGCATTAAACGATGCACACAAACTTGCGAGGAGACCAGGCTCCTTGGGAGCACACACACATGCACACACACACGCACACAGCGTGTGCGCGTGCACACACACACACACACACACACAGGCGCACACTGGGTCACATTCCACACACCACAGACCACACATCTCGTGGCCTGTGCTAAAACAGTTATCCACGGTCTCCACATCTCGTTGCCCGCGTTAAAGCAGTTATCCACGGTCCCCCACGCAGCAGTGTTCCAGAAATGCCTGTCCGCTGTAACTCCAGCCCTTCGTCAGCACAAAGATGGAACGCTGCACATACAGCTAGCGTACTGAGCGTGAGCGGGTTCAGGGGCTTCTCAAAGCATGCCTTCTCTTCAGAAATCTCTCATTCATATTCATGTTTGGATAATTAAAAGGCACTTTGGTTTATTCATATTTACGTATGTATTCCATTTATGTTCTATTTGACTTGCTGCTCTTCTTAGAAAGCAAGAAATGTTAAATTTAGCCAAAAAATAAACACTTGCATATGTTTTTTTTTTTTTTTTTTTTTTTTAAGGTGTCATACTCTATGGCTGCCGGTCTTCTCCAGTTTTGAAGATTTAAATCACTCCGCTTTATGACCTTTTTTAAAGGGCTCTTCTAAAAATGGATTTTCTGCTCCAGCTGTACCACCCTGAAAAGCCCAGATGTGGAGGAGCACCCTGCTTGCCCCCCCTCCCCCCACCGCCCCCTCGCCCCACTTTCTGTTGCTCCGGCAACGAGGGGCAGATGTGAAAGTGCGTGCAACTCTCGGGGAAGTTTCAACACCCTTCACATCAGTTATATATATATACACACATATATATATTTCTACACTTTCTGCACCACGTTATGCAAAAATATGCATATGCACACTCCATCAAGCTAATAGACTCAGGGCTCAAATTTCAAGAAAAATCCATGGCAAAAAATATGAATGTTGGATCTTTAGAGGACTTTTATTGAAGCTTCAGGTGCTATACGAGTTTGTCAGCTGTAAATTTATGGAAATCATACTCTAAAACATGTAAATAACCATGTGCTCAAACAGGAAAATTTCAGTGGATTTTCCGATGCCCTTGTTGCTCTTTTGATTCATTACTTTGTGTTTTTCTATATTTTTTCCTCGATGGCTAAGCATCAGTCCTCCGAGTAGGATGACATTTGGAGTATATAGGGGCATCCTGCATTTTTCCCCACTAAAATAAAGGGTCACAGGGAGACTACATCTTTTATAAAGGCAATTAGTTGTAAATTAAACAGATCTTAAATTTCTCATGAGTACAGGGCATTGTATTTGGGTGTGTAATAAGCAATTCAAGCAAATGTGTTGAATTGTGCCCAATTAAATAGATGAAACACAAATAATCATGGTATATATGTGCTTTTGAATGTTTCAAGGATATGGAGTGTGTACATGAAGTGATTAGAGTTTTGATTCAGTTTGATTTAGTCTTACAATTTTCCAGAAGGTATGTGTGTCTGGAATTTGGGAAATATTGGCAGTGGTAACTTTCCTTTTCCAAATAAAGTTATTGATTATGAATTATAGTGCTACTGTAAAATGCCAAAATAAGAGCATGTGCTTAACATGGAACAACCACTCCATGCCCTTTGTTATTTTAAACAAAAACTGTCATCAAAAGAATGTCATTCAGGTAGATGGCATTTTAATTGTTATTATTGCCTTTAATCATTTTAGTTGTGTGTTCAATTTAATTTAAAATAGTTATGAGCCAAATGGTGTTAACGTACAACAGAGAATGCTGGCACCTGAAAAAATACGCCAACGTTTTTCATTGGAAAAGGCAGTTCAAATTCAAGTGGAGCGGCAACCTGACTTTCAAGGGGATTTCGGTTTCTACCGTCCTGGCAGCTGAGTCTTCCGCTGCCTCTCTGACACAGTCTGCAGGCTCGTGACCCCTCGCTCCGCTCTCGGTCATATTTGAGCTTGTGTTTCCGCGAGTGAAAGGCAACGCCGAAGACCACCCCTTTCGTCCGGCACTCCATCTAGTTCCAGTGAATATTAATGTTATTTTCGGGTCATTTACCTTCCCAGGAGAAGGGCCGAGGAGGACGTGTGGCAGTAAATCACAGGGCAGCAGAATGGATCGGCACCTTAACAGATTATCATGAGGATTCCAGCCTTGCTTGACCATGCAAAACGGTGGGACTCCAAAAAAAAAGCGCACAGTCTCTCGGGGTACATGCGCACGCACACGCACATACACAGCTGTTACGCACGCAGACACATATACAAATACATGCATTTTCATTTAAAAAATTGCAAACGCATACCCAAACATGTTGTGGGGTTATACAGAGATATGAGTGCAGACTCACAAAGCTCAGAGACTGGCACAGACGCCCTACCACAGTCACGAATGTGCCAACATAGGCACACAATGAGCATTGCAAATTACTACTTTCTTATGTATGTACATTTAAAATGCATTTATATATGCATAAAATGACAATCGAAACATTAATAATAATCACAATATTGTCTTTATATTGTTTTCAAAGTTCATATACTGGGTGGGGATGATACTGGGTTTTTTTTTTAATGGATTTATTCTGTCAAAATGTATCCATTAAAAAAAAAAAAAAAAAACAGGATCATCCATGATGAACTTTGAAAACAATATCAGGACAATATTGTGATTATTATTAGTTTTTCAGCTGTAGGAGCATAATATAAATCAATCTTCAAATTACAGTAAAAATAATGCTTATTATTAGTGAGGCAAAATAAAACGATAACAGTTTTTGTCAAGGTTGTCATGAGAAAGAAATTAATCTTATACAGTGACTGCAGCAATACCAAAGCAAAAGTGTGTTTGTTTAAACAGGTGGATTTCAGAAACACTTTGACAAGTTATGAGATAATGGAATTAGCAGCCACTGAAAAGATATTTTCTCTAAGGTATTTTTTACTCCACAATCACAATCACAATCACATTACACATCCTCCATGTAAACTATTATATAGAAACTCTCATAAGTAATAATTTATTATATTTTTACAATTCTTCAATAAATCCATACCAATTTTTTGTGTTATGAACTTTATTAAAGCACCATCCTTTGCCAAAGGAAATATGACAACCTAAAATTAAACAATATGAATCTAAAAAGAAAAGAAATATAGACCCTCTCCTCATTTGCTGATTTTGTGAGACTTCTACAGACTGCAGTTTATAGAGTTTATAGCTTCACAAAAACATGAGTATCGCTCTGAATCACCTCTCCACCCAATCAGAACAGAAGAATGACTCCCCAATAACTCTCCCTTTGAGGTGCAAAGCAAACTAACACAGATTGAAAATATTGCTGCTAAATAGTCACAAAACCCACAATATGTGCCCTGCTCATCCAAGACAGGGGGGTAACTGACTGAGAGAAATATGATCCCCTTCAGCACTGAGCAATATAAATAATTTCAGGTGCCTGGTCCCCGTTCTTTCTTCTTGTGTTCCTCCGTTAAGCTTCCTCGATCTGAGTAACATGGTT
Organism: Megalops cyprinoides; assembly: GCF_013368585.1. Classification (NCBI taxonomy): domain Eukaryota; kingdom Metazoa; phylum Chordata; class Actinopteri; order Elopiformes; family Megalopidae; genus Megalops; species Megalops cyprinoides. The sequence goes on from NC_050596.1 coordinate 27,487,504, forward strand.
AAGTCTATGCCACAGATGTCATCGCAATCAAGGCTTAGATGCATTAATATTTGCCAGTCTTTGTACCACTCACTTTTAATTACATATCTCATCATGTCCGCTCTCCTTAATGTCTCACGCTTTTTATGTGCCGAAGCACAGTGTCTTTGTTTTCTGAAAGGCACTAAAATAAAAGGTTCCCCGATCCAATGTGTACGCACCAACCGGGTACCATGAACCGGACCAAACTTAGTTATCTTTGTATATATTGTGTGAGTGTGGTTGTGTACTTTTTTGCACAATCATATCATGAATATGTTTTATATTCATTCAGGGTTTGGGGAATAATTATAAATAAAGCCAGTTAAAATTACCTCAGCTACAAAGTTTTTAAGTTTGTTTTGTGTTGTGTTTCTGTGTTTTAACCACAGTTTTCTTAAAGTGAGTGTGACGCATCGTCCCTACATTGTGCAATTGTTATTTAAGATGTAAAATACATTTAACAGGCAGAATGATGAAGAGCCTTTACAGTAATAATAAAAGATTTTTTTCTCAGCATTTGAACATAATCAAACTTGGACATGATCCAACTGCTTGTGAAGTAGCTTCATAATTTAACATTGTAAGTATGTGTGTGTGAGTGTGTGAGCGGGAAACGGAGACTGTGTGTGTAAAATGTTACTTCAAAACAATTAAATCCTTCAGTGAACTTTTTGAATTGCTTTGAGTTTCTTAAAAATCCTTTCAACATGTTTTTATTACACTCTACAATAAATAAACATAATTATTGCTCCATCATAGTGTTCTAACAAACAATAACATTGCCCAGACACTCCACTGACATAAACCACAAGGAAATATGGCCAGAAGTCATACAATGGGATTATACAGAAACACACTGTTTTCAAATGCAGGCATGTTATGGAAGTCAAGAGGAGTCTGACTAATATTTTACTCCAGCAAGCAGTCATGCTAATGTGTTTTAAATGTATAGTGCTTTACAGAGTTTAGATCACCCCTTTATAATTGAGTGTATAGGAAGTAAAGATACACTGGTGAAATGGAGAGGAACTATTTCGTGAGCTGGAAATAAAGTAAGCCAAAATACTTGGTTTCAGTTAGATTCAGACCTCTGTGGCTTAACTGTTGTGCGATATGCCGCAATTTAGGGTTAATTCCACAAAATTGTAAAATCTCAAAAAGATCCGGCATTTCTCATAGTATGCTTAGTATAAGATGCAAGCAGCATGGCAAATCACAACCTTACAGCTCAGCAATCTGCCCTCCTTTTAAACTAAGAAAATGGCGTGCTGTTTAATACATACCATGGTCTGAAATATACACTTCTTCTGAACAAACAGAGTCACAGATTCTAAAAACTAGTAAGGGAAGATACTTTCCCATAAAAGCACTTTCTACATGTTAAAATATGTGTGCCTTTCGACTAAATTCAAGTAACTGACCAATAAAACCGGTTTCACATGTGTGTTAAACATGTAGTCCTCATTTTATGTTCAATTTGCACCAAATTTAAAACTTGAGTGTAACTGAGGGCTGGGTTAAATGGAAGCTTTGACCCGGCCGCTAATCAAAAAAGCCAACCCCATCACTGTTTGAGTTAACATTTGAACCTGCACCTCCAAACATATATAATCTGTGCCATATACAAAACAGTACCAGCTTTGCAAGTGGTTAAAAGCTACAGGGAAGGGATCCACTTCACTCTGGCTCTTCAACAAAAATCCCCCCCCTTCCAGTTGCCTGGCGGACCAAGGAAAGATTTTGACTTGCAAAATAAACAAGCCATGTTGCCGATATCCACTATGTAATTTGTACTTAACTGTATGAAATTTATGGCCATTTGCCTGATGCCCCCTCGATCTGCAGCAGCACTATGGGAGGCTCATTCTGAATGCTACCTTTGTTCTGTTATACCCCACAGACAGAGCGGCACAATTGACCAGCCATAAAATGGCATCAGTCATCTTTGCTGTCTTTCACGATGACGGATAGTGCATGTGTCTGAGCGGGCTCATTTTAACATACCCTACACTGACAACCATGCTAGAAAAACACAGAGCCCGCATATGGCTTGGCCCATTAGGACATCAAGCTCACAACTTCCTGTGCATTTAACCCCTTACCTTGTGACATGCATTAGCAGCTCTACTTCCAAAACACTTGATATTCCTGACACTTGGAAGTGCATGAAATTTGTTGTTCTTTGTTATTAATTATCGTCATTATTATCATCATCATCATCATGACATTTACATATGTAGGGCAGACAGATTTAGTGTAAAAATGTTTCAGGTCAGCTTGCAGCAGCTTGTGCTGCAGTGCTTAGGGGCCAGAGAAGCCGCTAAACAATGTTGCCTGGTGTCATCCTAAACTCCTCTCCCCCACACACATAATAATCCCCCATAATTCCACCAACAGCTGGAGAGCTTACTTCAATATTCTTTGCTTCACTACGGGCCGGTCACAGGGTAGTGATCTGAAGAGCAGGAGTAGAATGAAAACTCACTGTCTGTGTGTTTGTATGTGTGCGTGCATGTATACATACGTGTGTATGTGTGCATGTATGCATGTATGCATGGGTGTATGTGTGTGTGTGTGTGTGTGTGTGTGTGTGTGTGTGTGCGTGTGTGTGTGTGTGTGCGTGTGTGTGTGTGTGTGTGTGGTGTGCGCGCATGTACACAGGCATGTGTGCGAATGTGTTCACATTTGTGCGTTTGTCCCTGTCCCTCTAGGGGGGGGATTTGCTCCCAGGGATAATGACACCACCCCTTAACTGCCGTGCCCCTTTTTACCTCGTATTCTAACAGGATTAGGGCTCACTTAGCCCCCTGTATTAGCATACTTTATCCACATTTAGGATCACTCCGTGCTTCCGCCGGTCTTTGATCAGTCTAGCATGGGTGCGCCGGTCCGAGCAGGGAATAGAAAGAGAGGATGTAGGCCAAAACTGTCACTCAACACCCCCCCCCCCCACACACCACCACCACCCCCTGCTGCCACACCTCTTCAGACATGTGGCAGCCTCACATCACCCCAGCGAAAGAGCACCTTGCTCTTTATAGACCTACACTGAGCCTGAGACAAAGTAAAGACAGAGGCTTGAGGTTTTTGCATGGTTTTTGGTGGGTGATATGGATTCCTACACTTGGGGCTTACCTATTATCAGCCTCAAATTTTAAGTACCACCTCTTAAAATTGAGTAATATGAAGAGTGTTATTTTTATTGCTTTCATTTGCATATATATTAGGCTGTATAGGCAGGCTACGCTGAGAACTCTCTGTACTCCAGGGTTCTTTTGTTTCATACATACACCCTGTGCATAAGATAAGTGGCTAGGTGCGGTGAAAGTGAATTTATTTTTAATTGCTCTACTGCCTTTCGCTAATCATCTGTCTAAATTGATAAGGAGTTGTGAGACTACCTTAAGCATTCAGTGTCCAGCGTAGTTATTTAACCAAACCTGTACAGTTTGTGTCTTCGTGCGGTTTCCTATTGCAATGCAACTGTCCCCAGCAGGCTACCCAAATAATGTGCCTTTTTGTATTTCCCTTCCTCAGTCTGTTTTAATGATAAACAAAAAAAATCTTCATTAATCCAAATGGTATACATCAAACTCAGAGGATAACATGAATGAATATTTAATAGTCTAGTCTTGCTTGGAAAACTATGAATTAGCAATTCACAGAACAAATGATTGAAGACTTCAGAGAAAATGGGTTTGGGTTTATAATTAAACTGATATTTGCCAGCACATCTATGACCATCCAACTTATTTTTGTTTGTTTATCAACAATAAAATAATTAAGTAAATAAGATGGACTTGGCATTTTGATAAATGTCCCAGACTTATCCCAGGGTAATTTGGAATGTTCAGTAATGATCAACAGACATGACGAAACAAAATAATATGGTGCTTCACAGCTATTGTCATAATGTTTTAAGAAGCGGACCAATGACAATGCAGCACAAGCAACGCGTGTGATAAAATGAATACAAGACACTAGCTACAATTGGCGTCAGATAGTCTATGTGGAATGTAATTTAAAACAGTCCATTTTTTCTGTACCTTCTTCTTGGCTCATTGCCTTGTGTGTACCAACCACTGGGCTCCAGTTTGAGAAATATCCAGATCAAACAGCAGTAGATTATAGAGTCGAATGCAGAATTTATTTTCCCTGTCTATAGATACCTACAGTTTACTATTACAAATATTTGTGGTGAGGCAAAAGGTTACAGAGATCACAGGGTTTACCCTGTATGTCAAAATAATTTAACTATACAACAATTAAAACAATATTTTAATACGCTTGTTAGCGTGTTCTATAGAGAATGAACCTTAAGGAATCCATTTCAAAATACGGTTGAAATGGGAAGCTATGAAGTTCATTTAAAGTCAAGAAATTGTGAGACGGACCTTAAATAGATGTCGAGTATACTGGGAGCTTTAATGATTTCCAAAAGGTTGTGAAACGGTTGCTGGCATTCTTACATGGATGTATAGATGTGTGGGCGTACGGTTTTGCACAGCGACTATTTCAACAACACGGGATAGTCATTCCTCTGCATCATAACAGTTACAAGAACCTTCAAAAACTTGTGCTGGACAATGTAAAGTTCTGCGTGCATCTCGTTTTCAATGACAAAATATTATTTTCATCGTAAGAACTGCGGAGAGAAAAGTCGACATCATATGATGTACAGTTACAGTACTGCTCAGATGTTCCTTTCCCGGGTATACCAGCGATCGTTGTTGTGCTGTTGTTGTTAACTAGTTGGGGATGTGTGTGAAGTGTATTGCACATCGGTAATTCCAGGAAGATAGTGTCTGTATACCGTTTGAGCAGAAGCAGTGCTTTCAGTACTTTGAAGTCATGATTGATGGGAGAGAACATCCTGGTGCACTTTTTCATTTTGCCTTTTTTGATTAACTCTAGAACCTCTACTTGAAAATTAGTCGTGGGGGCCAAACACGTTTGTCCACTCCACACATTTATAACATTTATTTCGATGTCATATTTTGCTTAAAACCTCGTCCGAAAAAATGTCCACAAAATTTAAATAGTTTGATTTGCGCAACTCGTTTATTAAATTCGAATCAGTGGTGTGTATTCTGGGTTTAACACGCATGTGTAGGCCTTGTAACTGAACGTCGGGACACAAAGCTCGAGCAACGACGAAAAATAATCACACAGCGGAAACAGCAGTTCAAAGACGTGAGCCGTGGCTGGAGTTCCCTCTTGAGAAAATATTATGCGTTATTTGTGATAATTTTGTAGCCATTGTGGATCATTGTATAAGTATTTCTGTCATAGTCCGACCATAGAACTCACATGTAGGCTATTAAATTCAATAATGTAAAACGTGCCTATCGCGACTCTATTCCGAATAGCCCTAATGGTCACTAAAATCAAGTTTAGATATCACAATACCACAATATCAGGAAGGCCCATGTTCAGCTTAACCGTTTGGTTTTCACTCTGATTAAATAAACACCTTCACTTCCTATATTCACTCAAATAAATATGCATTTTATTTGGTTTAATGTCCAACATTTCCCACCATTTCAGCCGCCAATGAAGTCATAATGTTCTGTAATTGAAACTGTTCGACTCTCCGTTTTTTCGGTTACGAGGATGTTTGAGTATGAATTAATTATATAGCCTAACTCTTGATATCAGATGTAAGGTTAATATGGCTTCTGAATATTCAGCCAGTCAGGTACCTTTACAAGGGACTAGACGAGGGCAGACATTTGTACAGCGCTTTCTGGATTTTTCTTCATTTTTATTTTTGTTGTTTATATAGGCTATAGACTGTCCAATTTTGGCCTGATAACAGGGCACAGAAGTACTTTTATATACCTAGTCTACATGTGCATGTTGAAATTAAAATAGATAAAGCGATGTGTTGTCCATGATTCTTCATGATTCAGTTATTATCGTTTTCACCTATTTGGACGCTACTACGATTCATGTTGGCCCAAGCAATATGATGCTGGGTTTATCGGTCATCGGTAGTTGCGTTAGAACAAAACGATATAAATGTATATATTTATATATTTTAGCTGTCGTCGTTTCCACTGTTAATGTAGCATTCATTACATCCCATAACACAACTACACAATTCACTTTTTGATTGGTCGTATTCCGCAAATTTAAAATACTTCTGCCTTGTGGTGAACGAAATGTATTGTTTTAAATTTTATGTATCCATACGACAATTGTATCGCTGTAGGGAAGGTATGTATACATGCACATAACACACCAAAGCACTTGTCTATTTTTAATAGCCCATCATGTAATTTCAGCAAAGTAGGCTACATTACATCCCTCGTTCCAAGTTCAAGAAATCCATGCGGGTCCTGTTACCTGTGTTTTGAACTTGATTTGGCAATTCAAAGGCCATCCGATTGCGGCAGGGGAAAGATCGTTGGAGTGTTGCTGAATGACACCAATCAAATTGCATTTTGAGTTAGAAGAACAGCTATCCTGAGAAATATGGCCCCGCCTGACGTAACTACTCATGTTGAAGATGCTACGGGTGAATACCAACAAGCGCCTGATCCTTTCCCTGCGTTCTGAATTGTTGTTATGTATTTTTACGGCTAAATCGCATGTATAAGCAACGTTGGCTTGCGTTGCTATAAAACATACCCACCTTCCGCGTAATGCTAGTTTCATGTTTATGGCTGAGACCTGTCAACGAGTAAAAGGTTTCTTCGTACGTGTCAGTGGTTTACGTCATCATGTCTCCTGAGGCCTAAACTACAGGTTTGGTAATATGTCTATAGTGGCAATGTCTTTTCAAAACAAACACCGATTTCTTGTGAAACCTGAATGTTTTTTTAATAATTGATGGAATGAAATATGTCTATGAGGCCAAAAAAATATAATCTCCCAAAGTGCAATTGACGGTGTCTGATTCAGCATCTTTACAAAACGACAACAACTAACCTCAACTTCTTATTGCGCCATTCAGGAAAAAAGGGCATTACACTTGTCGATTGAATTAAAATGTGACTGTTTAGACTGTACTGTTTGTCCAGAAAGGTAGGTCTATTTTAGCTCTTCATTGATTACGGGGCAGAAACACAAAGGAACACGCTGCTCTACGAGGGGTCCGAGGACACCAATCATCCGGCTGCTATGTGTACGAACCAACGCGTGTCCGAATCAAAAACGTGGATGAGTTTACAACGACATAACTGGGAAGGTGGGAAGGGGCGGGGGGGTCCATACGCAGCAAGGGCGACGTTCTAGTTAAAATTCAACTAACAAATACTCACATAAAACATGTTCAATTGTAAGGTAATGAAAGGACTATGTGCTCTTGTATATTTCTTGTTTTCTAGGTCTTTTGTGTTGTGGTTAATTAAAAATCAGCTTAGATATTTGAATATCATTTGTGAACATTCGCAGGAACTGGAGTTTTGTCATCCTAACATCAACTGCAACATCATTTCTACGCCGACCTTGTTTTCCAAGGCACAAAAACGTCCTTGGAGATCCCCCCTTGTAGTCTTTGTAAAATTATCTTCCAGTCATGTAAATACCGGAAAAAAAAGTTTATAAGAAGTCATATCACATACAACGAAAATGATCATGCTGACAAAACACGATTTCAAAAGACTACCCGGTGCACTTTTAAACATGCACAACGTAAGGAATACCAATACAAATCTGTGCAATTACTTCATTGGGGACAAACTAAATTATACAAACCGTGGAGCTACTCTAGATAAAAAAATATATAAACTGATAAATTTGAGGAAATTACAGATGATTTCAGCACATTATATACACCACTCAACAAACTTGCCTTGGTGTTAATTTAGCTATGCCCCTGAGGTTTTGTAAATATATTTTACGACCAAACTGAGTAAATTATAGCAAGAGAAATAAGGGGTTTATCCAGAGCTTTAATCATTGGTGGTCACGTTTTCAGCTGTTCAATACATTTTATTTGAAACGTCTTACAAGGTATCCAAATGCTATGTTTTAAAATATAATATCATGATATAGTATTTCTTGACCTTTGTACATGTTCATACGATGCAAAATGTGAAAATATTAACCCGTGCTGCGCGTATCTTTAAGGTAACTTAACCTCTCCCGTCATCTCCAGAAGCGTACATGTTTACCAGTAATACACATGTATCTGCGTGAGAGTCCTTACCTTCAACACCCCTCAACTTGCCGATGTTGCCCTTTTATTTCATCTCGGAGTCTAGGAAGCTATTTTAAGAGAAACACTACCACCGGATGGAGCGCCTGTCATCCCATGGTTCCTGAGTTTTTTTTATCCCTCTGTGGTATAATCATTATATTATTAATTAATTAATTAATTAAAACGAGAGCGCACGGGTGGCAGCAAGCCAACACGGATAAAGGAATTCTCTTCCATAAATGATCCGCATGCATAGTGCCGACGTGACCTTGAGGAGAGCCGTCTGACCTTTCCGTCTCACCCCCAGAATCTGTCCCCGCGCAGACGGATGGCCGGCCGTATCGCCTCTGTTGTGACGAAGAAAACGCGGAAGTGGGGGAATTAGGACATGTAAATTGGTACGTTATCACTGCATATTTCGATTGTTTCCGCAGTGATGGTAGACCACCCCCCCTCCAATGATCGCAGTGATCATTAGAAAAATGGCACGCAATGAACGAATACATCAGTATACAGTAAGATACTGTATCATGATTTTAAAAAATGGAAGCATCAAATATTTCACATTATCGGATTTTTCAGACAGTGTAGTGTCTTGATCCCTTGAATGATCTTTAGCCCAGAATACGTTGGTGGACTCATTTCGGTCTCCCGTTTGAATTAATGTAATACGTTGTAACGCTATGGGTTTTGAGGGAAATGTCTTGGTTCATATCAGGTGATGAAATAAAGTCTGGTGTTCAGTTTACGCTGAACTGTTCAAGAATGACGTGATTTCCCAGCGAAGCAAATTTCAGGCTCACTATTCCTAGTTTCGATGGGCTGACAGATTTTAAAAAGCACACTAAATCAAACGGATTATTTTAAATGACGAAGGAAAGGAGTTTCAGCCAGACGGAAGAAATGAATCGAGTGCAGTTTCTACATTTTTATTTCAGTCCACATTTTCTGAACATAATAAAATCTTTGGCTTCAAGCGGCGGGTCAGAAACGCAGTCTGTAAATTTGTGAGTCGTGTAGTTTGGGCTGGGGAGAGAAATATGACCTCAAAATCATTTTGATTGGTAGACGTACTAAACCAGTGAACAACAATATCATAAAGGAAAACAAATTATACAAATTATCCAGGACGTGAGGATCGATATGAACTTACCCTTAAATTAAATATGTACAACTCCATATTGTATGGTTACATAGAGATTTCGATAATGTTCCAAATTAATATAATTATATCCGTATAATATGCAACAGACAGACCTGATTTAAATAGGACCTGTCTCACTCCAGTCTTCTCCGTTTTATTTCACAAAGATATAATAATAATAATAATAATAATAATAATAATAATAATAATAATCTTCCCCCTTTAGTGTATGTGGGACGTGAAAAAAGGGAGTGCCGGTTCACTCGCTTTCCTCCTTTTCTTCCTGAACGGTGGTGGTGGAATGGTTATACAGTCCTTGCGCCATGAGCTGTAGGGCCAGGCCGTTCTTGAAACCGGTGGCTTTTTTAATTTTCGCCCTCTTGTTTTGGAACCATATTTTTATTTGTGATTCGTTGAGGTTCAGTTCTTGGGCCAGCGACTGTCTCCTTTGCTCTGTGATGTAGCGATTGGCCTGAAACTCGGCTTTAAGTCTTTGCAGCTGTTCGGCCGTAAACGCGGTTCTGGGTCGCTTGTCCTCCTTGTCGTTTTTTTTCTTTTTCAATTTTCGTGTTCTTGGGCCTAGGGCACAAACAACAATAAAACGAATACAGATATATCAGCAAGTTATACAGACATGTATACCACACACTTGGTAGGCCAGGATCGACGCTACTCCCCTCAGTGATACTTATTTGAATCAAACCAGGGATTTAGAAGCAGTATTTCCTTTTTCATAGGTTTATCTTAATTGTATTCACCACAAGAATGGGTCATCCGCGCGTGATTTCACTGTGCTCCTGAGGAAGGCTATTTTTACTTACACTTACCGTGTTTACATTCAAACTCCGCTTATTCAGAATTGCATTACTATGTATTTTGTATACACACACATAGTGCGTGTTACCTATACTTAAACTTTACTCCGTAATTCTTACAAGGACAGTTACATTGCAATAATAGTTTCAGAACACATGTAGGTTCACTAAAATACCGTTCCTACTCACAATTTAGATTATAATAAACTGAGATTCGGATACTATAAATACAACTAGCCTATTGTTGTAGTTTTTCATTTATTATTTACTTTTATTTATGCATTCAAAAATATCGCTGGTATTCGTCCTCCTCAAGTGCTTAAATTTTCATTTCAGCTACTGCATTATATCTATTGTAATATGTTCCAACAATAAAAAGGCTATGAAGCATAAATGACGTACGAGGAAAGTGTAGGCCAGCAAAACCAACACCGCAGATATCAGCTCGAACAATAAATGCGACACATTTATACTCCTACATGTGTATTGCTTATGCAAACATTTAAGCAGAATTCTACGATTCTGTTATTATTTGTGTAATAAGTTGCCTATAGTATCAGGTATACATTTGCTGCTTCAGCTGAATATTTCATATAGACAAAATAAGTCTTCTAGCCTAGCAATTACTGCATTTATTGTTACTAACATACCGAATTTAACTATTTATGATTCGGTTTCAAAGGTCTGTTCCCATTCCTGAGGACGTGTTTCATACTCCCAGGCATATGCAATCGCCTTACGTTGGCTTCGCTCCTCGACTTCATTATTTTTGCCGAAAGCCAAAGTGCACACATATATATGCTACAGTATACAACGTTATAATACCAACGTCACTATAGTTTTCATCTTTATTTTGTTGTGAAATTAATTGAAATTATTCTACCTCTTAACAGAGCTATAGTAAGGATGGTTGATATTTTAAGTATCGTAACAAGAGATGTGTTCACCTCAGTTGACTGCGGTCATGTAGATAGGTGAGGAGGGTTCCATGCATATTTTCATATTTATATATTTTGTCTCTATGTGGGTTATAAATAACAATTTAAATCTCGGTTACCCAATTGAATAGCATGAGTTGCTTGTATAAAATTCTTTTAATAATAATTATCACCATCACCATCATCAAACAGAGGTAGAAAAGCTGCAAAGCTGTACGCTGTCTCATCCCTGTCGTTTCAAGAACGTGAAATGTAGAAACGTGGAGTTATGGAAGAGCTTCTTTGTGTGATACGACATAATTTTACATCCAAACATAAAAACATAATTCAATACAGACTCAATACAGCACGAAGATAACAGAAATGACGCGCATGTATTACATGCAATTTCGTTGACATGTTGTCCACATGGTCTGTACTGTCCTGGTACTGTGAAATATAATTATAAAAACACCTGCTATTGAAAGCATATCGTGTGGCACCGTTTCCTTTATTTTGCTAGTCGTGCTTTGAAATCGAACCGCTGTCGTTAGTGTAAAGACTGATAGCTCAATCAGTCAGTCAATCAATTCATCTTTTTGACTTTCTAGCCTCGGTGTCAGCTTATGGACGTGTTGCAACAAATTGCATATTAAACTTTCACCAGTGTTGGTTGTTGCACTTTTTTTTTTTAGACAGTCCGAGGTCAGAACAGAAGGGCTTGCAAACGCTCTCAAATAACCCAATACAAACAAGTCCCACTATTGCACACAGGCATAATATGAACATTATACATTAGCGTTTTGCTATAAAAGTAAACATGGAAAAAACTATTCCTATATTGCTTGCGCGTAGTCCAAACCAGCAACACAGTCACTGCGGACAAATTTCATACCTAGGATGGGAATTACTTCGGATTTCCCCGCAAAAATCCATTTCTAATGAACTTAATACACATAGATTTAACAACTATGACTGTGAAAATATAATAATAAACTGTATAACTGGCTGATGCATTTTACAATATTACGATAATTCCCTTATTACTGAATAGTTTAAAAATAACGACAACAACGATCACAGTATTGTTAATATTATTGTTTTTTTATTCATAACGTTTCTATCTATTGGTATTGTCATTCATGACGCAGCATGACGCCTTTAGTTCAATTACTTTTCAAACGAGTTTTATACTGTTTCCACATTAGCTAAATTAACCAATAAATGTTTACACTCGTGGGTTCAATCACATCCTGGAGTTCTATTAATGTCTGTTTCAGACATTAATTGGCACTTTTTAATGTGCCTAAAATCTGCTGCGTACAGGCCTTCTATCACAATTTAGATGCCTCAGAGATGTAAATATATTAAGGGAAAGTTAAGTGAGAAAAATAATGCAGACGTTATGAACTTTCTGCTCTAGTAATTGCACAGCCATTAGAAATGCAATGTGCGCAAGTAGGTATATGTGTATATGCATGAGTATATGTGTATATGCATATGTATATATGTGTATATGCATGTGTATGCGTGTGTGCGCGCGCGCACGCGCTCGGGTGTGTGTGTGTGTGTGTGTGTGTGTAAGAAAGTTAATTAGCTAGTTCAAATTAACTGCATTCAAAAAAAAAAAAAATGAACAATCCAGAATCATTCTAAAATGAACTGCGCCTTACCAGATGACGGTCTGTCTGAATATCTGGTGCAGTAAACCCAGGCAGGCCACAGCATTGGCTGACTTTCCTTAACGGGATCTGCTCCTCCTTTACTCGCGTTAACAACCACGATCGATGTGGCGCTCTCCTCGTATTTTGAAGTGTTATTGCCATTCCCTTCCCCTGGCTTTCCCGGGCTCTGTTTGGAGGCTGGCGAAGACAATGCAGACGACGAGGAAGAAGTACTGTCACTGCTACTGTTTGAATCCTGGCACAGTGTGGTGGGATGAGACGGCCTGATTATCAAAGGGTTGACGTTCTCTCTGCCGGTGGTCTGCGCCCGCTCCCTGATCCCGCTTTCCTTCTTGCAACCGAAGTCTGGCCGCAAAATATTATCAATAAAAAAGTTGGTGGTTCTGTGAGCTTGCTGCGCCGCCTGATGTGGCAAAATCGGCGGAGAGGGCAGATTCGGAGAGAGGGAAACGCTCTCACCCTCGCCCAAATCTTGACCGTTTTGATCCTTTCGCTCTTCCATAACTGGAGCCAGTTCAAGCACGAGCGCCTTCACCCCACGCCAAATTCCACTTGTTGTTCAGTATTTGTATCCACTTATGGAGAAAACACAACACTGTCGTAAACAGTTAAAACAGTCTAAATACTTTTCGTCGAATTTGGTAAATCGGATTTCTAAATTGACGGCATCCTGTAGGCATAGGTTTCCAAGTGTCATAATCTGGCCGCTTGACAAAACGGACAACACGTCGTGCGCCGCTTTGGAGTCCTGTGCT